>NW_022900918.1:29090393-29127413 GCF_012274545.1 Fukomys damarensis | reverse complement strand
TTTTTTTCTTTTCCCTTTTTGTTCTTCCCCTACGTATCACACCTTCCCTACACCTTTAGCTCCTTTCCTCCCATTTCTAAATGTCAGTAATCTTATTAGAATCTTATGCATTGTTGCAGAATATTCACACCAGGGAAACTATTTGGTATTTACACATGTGGGACTTATTTATTTCACTTAGGAGTATATCTTCAATATGTATCCATTTTCCTATGAATGAATCTATTCTCTCGCTCTTTATGGCTGAGTAATATTCCATTTTATAGAAAAACCACATCTTCTTTATCCAGTTTCCAACGGATGGGCAAATAGGTTGTTTCCAAGATTTAGCTATTACAAACTGTGCCGCTATAAACATGGGTGCACATACTTCTCAATGCAATGCCAATTGAAATTCCAACACTATATTTCACAGAAAAAGTCAGTTTTTATTAAACAAGCAATGGTTCTTTGGCAAACAAAACAATAACTAACTCAATCTTTCTTTTGGTCTGACGGTCTTAAATAGATTATCCATCTATATCCTGTGTTGACACGTATGCATAAAATCATTCAGCATGAATGTGAACAAAACTTTTGACTTGAATTCTAGAATCTTATTTAAAACGTTTTGAAAAGACGCCATGGCAAGCAAGCTGCATCTTATGTTATATACTATTCCCGGAGGGCGAATTTTATAGCCTTGCTCATGACACCTCTACTTCCAAAGTCAAGGCCAACAACCCGTGATGGAATTCAAGGTTATATGTTTACAAAGGGATAAACAATGAAAAAATAAACTTGCTAAGAATAAGATGAATAAATATGTAACTTAAAGGCAGTGATGAAACATAAAGCAAGATTCTTATTTTCTTTAACATACTGTAAGGAAAGTAAAACATTTAATACAAATGAGTGATGATCTAGTTGCTGGGGAAGAGGTTATACTGCCAGTGAAAATGAGCCACACAGTGAGTGACCTCTGACTGCCCTCTCTTTCCTGTCTGGGTACAGCACCACGAACAACATCGGTTTTCTCCCAGTGAGTGTCTTCTCTCCTGCTGGTTTCCCAAAGGTCTATGAATATTCTGACAAGTCTGCTCAAGTGTCTTTTACTGTCTCGTGTTTATAAGAGCCTCAGGATGTCTGTCTTCTATGTGGCACAATATACTTCACTTGAAATTTGTTTCCATTCAGGAGAAGGGAGTGAACAAGTAAGCTCTGGAATCTGACATGCTCCCAACTCTGTCACTTCCCTGTGTAACTGTTGCTTAATCTATCTGAACTCATTCCCTCCAAGGTTGTTGAGAGGATTGCACTAAATAGCACATATTTGGACACTGCCTTAAATTCTGTAAGTGATGAGTAAGTTGTCACTGCTGGTTTCTATCTTTAGATTTTTTTCCCCAAAGTAGGCAAACATTGACAAAACAAATATGCCAAAATGAGCACATAGTTAACAAATTCACTGCACTAAATAGTGCATCATCATATCCTCTGGACGCCAGAAGAATGAAAAAGTAGAAGGGGTATACTTCACTGGAACCGAGACGCTTGGATTCTGGTTTTGGAACCATCTCTGTGAGACCATGTGGACAGCAGCAAATTGTCTCTTGAGGCTTTAGATTCCTTAACAATAGCAGAAATTGTTTTTATAGAATCCCGAAAGACTCCGTTTTAGATCTAAGACTGGATTAAGTAAGATAATTGCTAGTCTGCTCTAAGTAATCAGATATTTAAGGTAAAATGTTTCAATTCCCCTCAGGGACAGGGCCATGTCAAACAAATCTTTGGGTCCTCTGCACAGGTAGAGAGCTTTTGCAGAACATCTCTTATCCTAAGAAGTTACACTTCACGTGGAAAAAGAAAGATCGCAGAACAGATCATGTTGTTTGGACTGGAAGGAAGCCATGGCTTCTAATACTTCTCAGATGGATCCCCCAGCTTAGCTTTATACTGGGGCTAATTATATCTCAACAAATTATCAGATGAGACCTTTTTCACTTATATTGTTTAAGATTGGTTTGCGTGGTATAGAACAATCTGGTTACTAAGGTTCAAATCCTGGATGTATGGGACAAGAACCATTGCCTTATCCTTCTGTATTCTCAGTTGAAGAGAATAATGACTGTATTGCACTGATTCTAAGATGCATGGACTTTTCAATCTAAAAATCTCTAACCTGGGGTGCATTTAATGGCCAGTATTTTTAGAAAGCATTTTGTCATAAAATTTGAGTCACAGCCCTATCATGTTCTTGATTAAATTAGGGATGAATCTTAAAAGTACTGGAGTCTTAGATAAAATTAAATACAGTAAAATCTGCATCCTTAATACTGGACTGTTGTGAAGTTCAGATAAAATAAACAGGCTTTTTTTTTTTTAATCCTGTCAATTAGCTGGGCATGATGGTTCATGCTTATAAACCCTTTCACTCTGGGAAGCTGAGACAGGATAGCAATTTTAAGCCAAGTCTGGGCAATTTAGTGAGTTAGGGGACTTTGTCTCAAAACACAAAATAAAAGTAAAAGGTCTGGGTATGTAGATCAGTGTGCAGGCCCTGGGTTTAACTTCCCGGATCATTAAAAAAATGAAACAAAACAAAACCCAAGTAGCAAATAAACAAAAATCTGTTGATTGTAAAAAAGAGAATGGACTAAATGTTGTCTTAAATTCTCAGTCTCTATGTTGATGAAAGTCCCACAAGAATGTAAGATCTCATAATTAAATTTATTTTCCTATGCAAAATGGGGAAGGTAAGAAGACAAGCTAGCAAAAATCCATCACTGGCCGTTATATTTTCCTCATCAGCCAATAAATCAAATGCTGAAATCCATTCTTTTTAATCAACCTTCTCAAAACTGCATTACATTCTCAAGATAAGTTAATATTAAAAAGAAACTTAAAATCTAGTAATTTTAAATCAATTATAATTTAAATCAATATACTGTATAAATACATGAGCATTTTGGGGGTTGAGACCAGGGATTGACCTCATGCTTGCCAGGCAGGTACTGTGCTGCTAAGCTACACTGTTGGCCCAATACATAAGCATTTTCAAATAAAAAATACTTCTTTGTTATAAAAATATAAGCAGCACATTAGTAAAACCTATGCATACAAGCACACATGTTCTCATCTGATAAGCCACCTTTGGGAGCTATAAACTTAACCTAATGACATTAACGCAGTTGAGATAGTATTTTTCAATGTACTTTTATAATGACTAGAACTTAATCTTTTAAAAGAAATTAACATTCTTTTGCAGCTAACTTTTTGCTCATTATAGAGAATAATACCTGATTCTTGTAAAATATTTGGAAAATGTAGAAAACAATAAGAAATATTTTAATTCTGCCACTATGTGATAACCATCATTAAGATTTGTATGTATTTTTCAGTGTCTTTTAAACAGTACTAAATACTGCAAATTGAAATTAAAGACTATTGTCATATATAAAGTTTATATTCATATTTCTTCACTAATGCTCACTTTATCATAACTATTTTCCTATAGGCAAAGAGTCTTCAGAAACATCTTTGCAAAGTATATTGAGAAAATTTGGGAAAAGCAAGTCCTGGGTCCCTACCTGAATTTACCTAGCAGTTCTGGACTCTCGTTGGGTCTCATGAATCACCTACAGAAATAAAATGAATAAAGATGTGTGTGTGTGTCCATGTGTGTGTATATACATGTCACACATATGTCACACACACACACACATACATGCTGTCAGAGCTTATCCTGAGATTCTCAATGAATCAGTCTAGGACGGAAATCTAGGAACAATTCGTTCTTATGTAATTCTAATGCATACACCTGTATAAGAACTATTGTTTCACATCCAAATAAATTCCAAGGGGATTAAAGAATGGAGTATAAAAACAAAATAACTAATTGGTCTGTCTTGGTTGTTTGTTTGTTTTTTGAGACAGGGTCTTGCTGTATAGTCCAGGCTGGTCTTCAACTCACTATGCAGCCCAGGCTGGCCTCAAACTCGTGGCAATCCTCCTGCCTCAGCCTGAGATTACAGGCGTGTGCTACTATGCCTAGCTAAAAATGACTAACTGAAACAATGGGATTAGTGAATATAAATGTAGGTGTCATCTTTGGGCACTGAAGAACACCAAAGGCTGGAACTCCAAAGAAGAATATTCACAGATTTGACTAGAAGAATACTTTCAGTTTCTGAATGTCAAAATACGTATACATGCAAAAAACTGAACAGCAAATCATAAAGTAGTATAAATATTTCCAATATGCACTATAGGCAATACTCTTAGAAGAGTACACACGAAAAGATGAAGAGATTTTAAAAGGCTAGTATAGGCGAATCACCCAGAAAAAAGTCACTATATATGGAGATAAAAATCATTTCCTTTTAAAATGAAAAATAAACTGCTCCTCACTTCAGGATAAATTCCTCCTTTCCTGACTCCTCCCCTGCCCCTGCCCCTGCCCCTCATAACTCAGAGGCTGTCCGGCAGGGTTTACAGTCGTGCCCTGAAGCTTTTTCTCATTAAGAAAAAAATCAAACTCAAAGCAAATATATTAACACTAAACCATGAATACATAGAAGGAAAGTCACGCTGACACATAAAGATCTCATAAAATCAGATGTAAAGGAATGGAGCGCCACTTTATTACTGCCTGAGCCCTGCTATGCATGGGTTTGACTTGCAATAAAAGGAAGTCTTTTCAGTCTGCTCTGGGGACTTCACTCTGATTGGAATGCATACTCATTATTTTCTGATTACTCCTCTACATAAAACATACCATTTCGTACCTTGGTTTCCACACCCCTTGTACAGTATTCATATTTTATCTCTCAAGGCTGTTACAAATCACTCCAAACACAATGACCCATTTAGGAACGGGTTTTATAGGCGAAAATGTACATCTTTGGGGATGTAATCTCAATCATTAGATGCTCCGGCGGCCCTCAAGCATGGATTACAGTGTGTGCACAAATGATGAAGGGGGTAGAAGAGGCCATTACCGCTGAATGAGTCAACTCGACGCTGTGTGTACTTCCTGGTTTCAGGATGTATCCATAGGAACCCTTTGAAATGTTTTGTTTTAGGCATTTGGCTCCTTTCTAGTTTTCACTAGGGCCAACACCACCTTCAAGATAACACAGTTTAGACATGTCACAGCCGCTGAAATTCAGCATAAACTTGAGTTGAGAGTAGTGTTTCATCAAGAACCAGAAACACCATAACAACATTATGATAGAGAGTTGATATGAAAAACAATAAGACAAAGGGCAGGAAATATTGCCTTACTGACTAAAAACCTAGCCCTTGAGGGGAACATCTGGTTAGGTGCAAACAGTGATTCTTTCAACCCAGGAAAGTTATCTCACCCGGTGGAGTGAGAAGTGGCCAGATCTGAGAGATGGGTTCCTAGGATCTGGAAAGGAGGCAGTGATATATTGCTCTCTTGAAGGAAATTTACATTTAAAAAGGAGAGAGGCCCATGTTCTTCAAATCTAGGCTGGAGCCATAACCTGAAAGTTTTGCTGTGGTTAAAACCTGACCATCCTACGTAAGAATGTTTTCCGTCTTGAATCCTTAGGTCAACCTTTTGAACCCCTATATGTGCTTTGAGTCACCATCAAAGGTGGAATTTTAAAGGGTTTAAAGGGATGGTTAGTTTGAAAACATTAAATTTTAACAATTAGCATAATTTGTTTCCATGAAATCTGACATCTTTACAAAGTGAAATAAAGAATTTCATGGTTTACTAATTTGACAAGAAAAGCGTTGCTAGTAATTTGTGGTGTATCCAGCAAGAATCCACTTTTCACTTAAAAAAAGAAAACAACCCACTTTTACCTCAAACCCCTGAAAACAAACCTTTAACTGACTTCTGGGTAAGTCTTAACTAATCTTCTGAAAGATCTACAAGGCTTACAGGCAAGGCAAGAGATGTAAACGTTTATTTTGTGTGGGAGTAAGTTGGAATGCAGTTATGTGTGAACTGCAATCTTGAACATATTCCAGTCACACCTACTTTCTGTTCTAACCGCATATGTGTGATTATTTAAAGCAAACATTTCATCTCAGGGGCATTTAAATATTATCTCAATGAATGGGTAGATTAGGCATAACCTCAAGTTCACTGAAAACTTTATATACACCCTTCAGGTGTACAAATAATAAATATTGCACTCATGGGCCCAGACACCATCCACAAACTGCAACAGTCCCAAGTGTTAGTAGTACCAGAATCCATCTCCCAGACCTGGCCACTCCTCACCTTGTCCTGTAAGATCCCTTCTCCGTGCTAAAAGAATCACTGCTCCGCGCCAGATTGTAGATAAAGGAAGTCACTGAAAACTGACAAGCTGGGTTTGGAAGTCAGGTCTGTGGAGAGCAGAAAGTCCATCCCCTCCCAGCAGGTCCTACTGCCAAAGTCTCAGTGCCTCGCTCTCTCCTAAAGCACCTAGTGGGGACAAACCTGAAATGTGAGTGTAAAGAAAAAAAAATAATACAATTTTGAATACACCTTGCAGAACAAACACCACGAGTCTTCACAGAACTTCTCACGGAATGAGTCTCAGTATTTTCATTTTCACATTTACGTACTCACATGAGTAAATTGTGAATATTGCTAGTTTATGCTTCATTAAATAACTGAGTACTTAAAAAATATCCTTAGTTCGAGATGGTCAAATTTCCAAAAGTTCATTGAGTGTACATTATAAAGAAAAGTGTTTCATGCTACTTACCATATTACTCTAACAAAAAGGAAAATCATATCATATTCTTGGATGGGGAAAGGCATTAGCATCCAACGTCCATTTTAGTTTTTATTTTCATTAAGTTTATTGGTACATTTTAGGTATATAATACAGTTATGTTCATCGTTGGGAACTTTACATGACAGATCTTGGTTCTTATTTTTCCCCATTCCCCTGTCCTCCCTTCACCCCCTCATCCTTCCCTATTTACAAAGACTTTGTTTCCATTTTTTCCTTTTCTCATATTTTTTCTTTTCTCTTCTTTCCTTTCCCTACCCTTCCCACCTCCCCTACTCCTTTAGCCCCTTTCTTCCTATTTCACATTATCAATTACATGATCTGAACCTTATTTATACTTCCAGTTTTTCATACCAGAGAAACTATTCAGTATTTACATGTGTATCATATTTATTTCTCTTGAGTATGGCCTCAATATGCATCCATTGAGCTATAAATGACTCTAGTGTCTCATTCTTTATGACTGAGTAGTACTCCATTTCATAGAAAAACCACTTCTTCTTTTCCAGTCTCCATTTGATGTGCGATTGGGCTGTTTCCAAGTTTTAGTTATTACAAACTGTGCTGCTATAAACATGGGTGAGCATGCATTGCTCTGGTATGATTCTTTTAATTCTTTTGGAAAGATCCCCAGCAGAATAACTGGGTCAAATGGGACCTCTAATCCTAGTTGTTTGAGGTATCTCCATATTGATTTCCACAGTGGTTGCACCAGTCTGTGCTCCGACCAACAATGGAGAAGGGCTTCTTTCTCCCCACAACCCTGCCAGCATTTATTGATTTCTTGATAGCAGCCCAACATCCATTTAAAAAATTATTTTATTTAAAGAATTATAGTACAGTAAATTTGACTTTGGGGGTATATAGTTCTCTGAATTTTAACACACGTATATTGATGTAACCATTATGTAACTTGGGGTACTGAACAGCTCCATCAGCTTCAAAACCTCCTTGGTGGTCATAGCGCCTCACATCTATATGGCCTAGGAACCACTGATCTTTTCTCTTTCACTATAGTATGTCTATGTGGCAATGTCATCTGTCTTAGTCACTTTTCTTGTCACTGGGACAAAATACCCAACACCCACAAGTTAAAGGAGGAAAGGTTTATTTTGCCTCCATGTGTAGCAGTCTCAGTCCCTAGTCAGCTGGCTCCAAGGCAGGACAGAATGGCAGAAGGGCCTGGGACAGAAGTGGCTCATAGCATGGTGACTGACCAGGAAGAGGGTGAAAGGAAGAGATAAATCCTTGAAGGGCACACCTCCAGCAAGTCATATACAAACTCATCAGCCTCACCAGCCAATCATCTCCCTATAGACCCATCTATGAGCCCATGAGGCTTTGAGGGAACAACTGGATAGAAACTACAACGTCATACTGGATTCAAACAGTATGAAACTTTCACTTCTTTCACTCAGCAGAGGCCTTTGAAGCATCCAAGTTGTGCGAATAGTTTCTTTTTATTACTGAATAGTATTCACTTGTCTAGATATGTTATACTGTATCAATTCAGGACATCTGAGTTGTTTCCCAGTTTTCATGTACAAACATTGGATACAGGCTTTTGTGTGAATGTCGTTTTTACTTACATATGAGGCTATTGGGTCATGTGGTAATTTGTATAACTCTATAAGAAATTGCAACTCTTTTGGAGTGACTACCATTTTACATTCCCAGCAGTAATGGAGAGTTTCAGTAGGTCCTCATTCTTCGTGGGATTTGGCAGTTTCAGTTATTTTCACTGAAGGCATTTTAAAAGATGTGTAGTATTATCTTGCCATGGTTTAAATTTGCATTTTCATAAATATGTTGAACATCTTTTCATGCGCTGACTTTTCAACTACATATTCTTTTTGGTGAAATGCCTTTGACCCATTTTTAAGTTGGGTTGTCTTCTTATTGTAGGGCCTTAATCATTTTTTATACATTTCCTATACAGAGACATCTCTTCAGAAAGGTGATTCACAAATGTTTTTCACCTAAAAACCCTGAGACTAGCTTTGTCTTTACGTCCTCTTGACATTGTCTTTTGCAGAGCAAAAGCATTTAATTTTGATAGTCAAACGTATTTTTTGTGGACTATGCTTTTCATATCCAAGAACTCTGCCTAACCTCATATAACAAAGATTTCATCTTATGTGTTCTAAAAGTAATTTTATATTTAGATTTATGACTCAAGCTAATTTTGGTGTAAGATGTGAGATTTTTGGCTGAAGTTCATTTATTTTACATGTGGCCTCAATAATTCCAACATTATATATTGAAAAGACATTTCTTTCTCCACTGAACTGCCTTTGTGTCCTCCTCTTCAATTTTTCTGAAATAGATTGGTAAAATTGAATGTTTGGTAAAATCCATTAGTGAAACCATGTGGGCCTAGAGATTTCTGTCAAGTCTTTTAAATAAGAATCCAATTTCTTTAGTAGTTACAGGACTACACGAGATAGATCTTTATTTCTTCTCAAGTGAGTTTTAATGGTTTGAGATGTTAGGACAGGCAATTAACCACAAGCCTCGAGCAACTTTGATGTTCTTGCTGGTTACACCAGGAATGCAAGCTTCTAACTAACTTTCTATGGGCTATTTCTTATGGTTTTATACAGTGAACAAGTGGAGGTAATGTTTCCCTCCACAAAGAACCAGTTATAAAGGAGATAAATTAGGGATGGAGATGTAGATCACTGGAACATTTGCCTAGCATGCATGAGACTCTGGATTTATCCCTCAATCAATCAATAAAGTTTTTTTTTAAATTTCCTCATTGAGTTTATTGGTACATTTTAGGTGTACAGTACAGTTACATTCATCACTGGGATCTTGTTCCTTTACATGACAGGTCTTGGTTCTCATTTTTCCCCCATACTTCTGCCCGCCCTTCACCCCTCCTCCTCCCGTACTTACAAATACTTTGTTTCCATTTTTCCCTTTTCTCATATTTTTTCTTTTCTCTTATCTCCTTTCCCCTACACTTTCCACTTCCCCTACACCTTCAGACCTTTTCTTCCTATTTCACATTGCCACTTATACAATTTGGATCTTATTTACACTTTTTCACATCAGAGAAACTAGTCGGTATTTACATGTGTCTTATTTATTTCACTTAAGCGTATGGCCTCATATATGCATCCATTTTCCTACGAATGACTCTAGTTTCTCATGTTTTTATGGCTGAGTAGTACTCCATTTTATAGAAAAAATCCATCTTCTTTACCCAGTCTCCCACTGATGGGCAATTGGGCTGTTTCCAAGTTTTACCTATTACAAACTGTGCCACTATAAACATGGGTGTGCATATATCACTGTGGTATGATTCTTTTAATTCTCCTGGAAAGATAGCCAGCAGAGGGATGGCTGGGTCAAATGGAACCTCTAGTCCTAGTTCTTTGAGGTATCTCCATATTGATTTCCACAGTGGTTGCACCAGTCTGCACTCCCACCAACAATGGAGAAGGGTTCCTTTCTCCCCACAGGCCCACCAGCATTTGCTATTGGTTGACTTCTGGATAGCAGCCATTATTTCTGGGGTGAGGTGGAATCTCAGTGTTGTTTTCATCTTCATCTCTCAAATGACCAGTGATATGGAACATTTTTTCATATATTTATTTGCCACTTTTACTTCTTTGAGAAATGTCTGTTCATTTCAGATGCCCATTTTTGAGTTGGGTCTTTATATTTGAGGGGCCTGATTTTTTTGAGTTCTTTATATATTCTAGCAATAAAGTTTCATAAAAGATAAATTATTGAAGCTTAGCATTTCTCGGCTGCAGTACCAATCCACTCCTTGTGTAATATCCATGGAGACTTGAATACATGGAAGCTGGGCTGTACGTGCAAGCAGTGTAAACCAGTAAGAAACTCATGATGCTTGCAAAAATAGATAAATTAGTCCTTAGTCCATTTTCTGTTGTTGTAACAGAATACCTCAGACTAGGTAGTTAACAAAGAAGTTTATTTAGCTCACAGTTCTGGAGGCTGGAAAGCCCCAACAGCACAGCGGCATGTGTCGCAAGGAAGGGACTTTGTGCTGTGTAACACTGCAGGAGGTGAAAGGGAAAATGAGCTCATGCAAGAGAAAACCCAAGAGGCAGACTCACTTCTACAGCAAATTACTTCTGTGATAAGCAACACACCCTGGGACAATGGCATTAGTCCACTTCGGAGGGCGCTGCCCTCATAGCCCAATCACCTCTCATTAGACCTCACTCTCCACACTGCAGCCTTGAGGATCAAGCTTCCAACACATCAGTCTGGGGGACACATCTGAAGTACAGCAACCTTCAGATTAAAGCAGGGCAAAATCTCACTCTTCGTCATTAGAGACATAGAGACACAACAAAGAAAAAAGAAGAGAATGTTATTAGAGCAATTGGGGTGGGGGAACAGCATTAGCATCCACAAGGGTCCCTCAGAACAAGAGGAATCTTATGATGTAACACACTTTTGATTTAAAACAGAACACCTAGCTGGGCGTGGTGGCGTGTGCCTGCCATCCCAGCACTCAGGAGGCTAGGCAAGAAGACTGGTGTGAGTTCAAGGCCAGCTAGGGCTACACAGCAAGACCGTCTCAAAAAACCTAAACCCAAACCCAACAATTACAACAAAGCACTTACTGGGATTATAGATATCTGCTTTTGTGTCTGACATGATACAAAGTGGGGGAAACTGGGAACACGCTAGGATGAGTAGAACTTGTGGGGGATGAGTGAAACAGTGGGGTGAGACTGGAACCCATCCCCGTTTCTTACCCATTATTCCAGCAGAGACATGGGACTGTCCTGCAGAAGCTGGCATCCTCTGTCACCCCGCCACACACACCTGGCCCAGAAATGAGAGACATGGAAGTACTAGAGCAGACTCTGTACTCCTCTGGGGCTGGTTACTGTTCCATAGTCCAAAGTGAGCCAATGAGTGACCAACAGTGCCTTGCTTGGACCTTCTAATTACAGAAATAAATCTAGGCCTGGCTGCTAGTTTACTTCTGCCTTCTAAATCTTATCAAATATTTGAGAACCACCCTGCCCTGGACTTCTGGGGAACATATCTCCAGCTTGATTGAATTGGCACCAGGTAAACCCACCAGAAGGTCTGAGAACTCTGACAGACATGAGCTAGAAGTTAAAGGCTACTACTTGACTGTGCAACTGTATCAAGATCTGGCCATATGCCAGCCAGAGGAAATGCTAATGCCAAGGCAGTGATACAAGCTGGGTGTTTTCTTTGAAAAAGAAAGGACAATGAAGCTAGGGTATGATGGGAGGAAGAATGACACAAAATAAGATCACACAGAGGCAGGTACTAGATCCCATGAGGCCTTGCACAGCGTGTGTAGTCATGTGAGCATTTCTGTCTTATAAATTCAACAGGAGGCCAAGTGCAGTTTTTCTCAGGGCCGTAATAGTTGGATCTGATTTATACATTTTTAAAACTTTGCATTTGGAAATAATTTCAAACTTACAAAAAAGCTCTAAGATCAGCACACACACAAAAAAAATCCTGTATGCACATCAGGTGGATTTGCTTTAAGACTGTTTTGGCTGCAAGATGAATAGCACCCAGGGACAGGACTGCTTCTTCCTGCACTCCCGAGCCTTTTGGTGCTCTTAGCACACAGGGTGCATGATGTCCCACAGCCCTGCAGAATGCTGGCCAGTGCAGAAGCTGCAATGTCACCTAGAGAGCCACTGCAGGAGTCCCAGCCACAGAGCTTCCACACTAGTTTTCAGACCACACTGGAAAATCAATCTCGTTATTTTAGTGTCAGTGCAGAAATTTATGTTGAAAGATAAAACAATCATTACCTCTGTAGATCTGGCTTCCAACGGACTATTGCTAGCATCAATTCTCAAAACAAAAACAAAATCTTCACCTATGTGACACAGAAGCTATGTAAGAGAATGTCTCCCAAATAAATTCTAGGTTTCCAAAGAATTTCCAGAAACTGTGCAGTCTCCCAGGGGCATCTGCTGAAGGGGTCCACACTCAGGTTGATGTACAGTTTCTAGTCTCACCAGAGTTGACCTGAGACTATCTTCTATTTTCATCAGACTTTGCTTGCTTTACTTGACACCATAAAAATTTCCCTAAAGCACACTCTTCTGCCTGGATTAATTGTCCCTGCTGGCAATACTGTCTGGCTGAAAGCCAGGTTTAAATGCTGAAATGTGCCAAGTTCTTAAAGACATTCAAGTTCACTTAGGATTTCAGCACAATTCCAAGTTTAATGTTAAAATCAACTGCTAAAATTAATTATTGAGAGCTATTCATTCTAAAAACATATATACCTAGTACATGTTCATTAAGTCATGAAGGTAAAGTAGAAAAACTATGTTTGGGTGACCTCAGGGGAAATATTTCTTTCCTCTACTTAGTTAAAATAGGCTTGGTTATTACAATAGAGTATAGTCATAATGAGGGTAAAAGGGCTGGTGTATACTAGGCATGCATATCATTATACATGGAAAAAAAAAAAAAAACACAAAAAAACAACTTCACATTTTCTTAAGGGAAGAAATGCTTCTAAAAAAAGAGGTGGAGAATCCTGGAAGACCATTCATCTTAAGGAAAAAAAGTGTGAAAACAGATTTTTAAAAAAGTATCTGACAGAGGAAGAAAAGTAGTTTGTTCTTTAATCAGGTTTTACACTATACACATTCTTCTGTAATCTGCAGTGATAAATATCCATGTAAACATTCAGAAAGAAAAAAGATACTGTCACGACTTATGCACTAAGTTTTGTTCCTGATTGCCAAAGATAGTTTTATGTATTTATTAATAATTTTTTTCCTTTATTTCACAATGGCTTTTCAATAACAAAATAAATTACTGGCAATTTCAACCATACATTAAAAAAAATCAGCTTAGAAAAACCTGTTAAGGTTTAATAAGTGAAAACACTATTTTTTGATTATATTTACTATATGTGTAAAGTGACAAAGCTCATTCCTTTCCCATTGCTGCAAGTTCACAAAATTTATGAAAAGGCTATTTTTCTTAGCGAATTGACAGCAACTCAGTTGAACACAACAGACAGTAACAGGTATTGCTTGTGAGACACAGTAAAATAAAGTTTATGACCACTCACCAGATGCTACAAACCTAAGATATACCTCGAACTTTCTAGTCTTAACCTGCAGCTTTTGTTTAATAAATGCTAAAGAACTATTAGATGACTTCAACAGCAGGCTGACCTGTTCCTTTGCCATTTTGCTAGTCACAGACACACACAGTCTACCTTTAAGTGACAAAGAATACTCTTCATTTCCTACAAGTCTACATGCTAGGGAAAAAACAAAAACAGGTATTTTTAAGTTGAAATACATTAACTATCTAATGAAAAGGCTTAATTACCAGATCATTGCACCATTTCTTCATTAAAAATGGAGTAAGCAGATAAAAAGTATGTTTTAAATAAACCAGAGGTAAAAACAAAAAGGCTGGAACAACTTGACAAACAGCAACAGAGTAATTTCAAATCAGTAAGTATTAATTGGACTACTCATTTTATACAATAGGTACTGACAAGCACATAGCAATCTTTAATCAGTCACTTGATAAGAACATTTTTAAACTAGCATATTCAATATAGGGGCATCACTCACTCTCTCTCTCTCTCTCACACACACACACACACACACACACAAATATGGCTTTATTACAAAGGATTCAAGATGGCAACTACTTAGAATCCAGTGCCAACATGGATTATAACAAATCTGGTGAGTATTTTGTTTTTCAATTATTCATAGAAAATTTAATCCTGATTAAGTATCCTTGGGCAGGAATTCATGGGTAGTTGATGACTGAAACCAACATTTATGTGAAATGCTTCTGTTAATTTAATCTGTGTATACGGCTTAATTATGATTGGGATTCAATGTAAGAGAAATGAATTATATCAGGATTAAAAATTTTAGCAGCATATCACATAGTACCTTTTCCTTCTTTCCTTTTAAACATAAATCTGCTTGTCCCTTCACCTAAGTGCTCAGATTTTAAAATCCTTTTGTCCTTATAACACTTGTAATGTACCTGTTTTATTTTTCATAAATTATTTGTCAAAAATCCTTTGCTAGTCAAGCTGAAACCTGAACTAAAGCCAAACATAAAAGAAAAAAATCGGAGAATAATCTCACTCACAAATAAAACCTTATTCATCTAATTGGGAACATTTTATATTCATTTCCTGAAGTAATTTTATTTTCTGTTCTTTTAAATTCTAATATGAAATGCATTTCTTTTAAAAAATCAAAAAGAAGCAGTTTTTAAAATCAGTGTATTATACTGATTTCATAACTGAACTAGTTTAGATATGTATAAGCAAGTAATCATTTAACTGATTACTTTTTAAGACTATCAAACCTGAGTTAGCTATGGATATGAGGCATAATAAGTAGTGAACATCCCACCAAAGTGTCATGTAACTCTTTTTCAATTTATTTCCATATGGAAAATCTGTCAATCTCCTTATAACACCATTCCTTCTTAAAAGTTTATTGTGTAAGTATATTTCAAAACATTTCATTTACTATCTTTTCTAAGTTTTGGTACTGCTTAAATGCAGTTACATAAGTAACATGCTTTACTTTTACTAGTGGGTTTTTCATACCAAATGTATGAAAAAAGAGTCACTGTGTTTGGATCCTTATTGCACTCTTTTAACCAATTCACTTTTTCTTTCAACGACAGCCAAGTATCAGAAGTGAGGTCGACTTTTGTGTACAGATGATATGGTCAGTGGCAGGGTTACTGAGGAAAGCGAAGAAACTTCCCAGTATAGGCTGTGGGATAAGAAGAGTCTGTAGAGAATAACCATGGACGCAGACTGGCAAAGGATAACTCCTACTGTAATAACCTGCAAAGAAAAAGAATGCTTTGACTGCATGCTGAAACACAGAATTTATATTCAATTTATCATGAACTCATACATACTTTTTATATACAGTACTCTATCCTTCATCTTTATTCCGAGTACATTTTACCAAAGAAATACTCTACAATAAAATGTGGCTTACGTTCAGAAATGTAACTGTTCAAGGGTAAACTTCCTTGTACACATGGTTTATAGACAACAAAGTAAGCCATGAAATAATTTACTAAAGCATTCTCTACTAAAGATGTACACACTTTAGACAGGAGTTTCAGGTTCCAGGAAGATGAAAAAGCGTGCCCTCTACCCAAATGTTAGAATACTCTAAAAGCCCTTGAAAAATGCTAAAGGCACTTTTCTATTTCGGTATACTGTCTTCCTACTTATTTACCCTATGTAAATACTTCAGCCTGAGTAAGCAGTTGTGTATTCCAGCACATACGGCACTGCCTGGAAAGGGCTTTGGCAGAACTCCACTTTGAGACGATGGAGTCACTCATCTAAGAACGCAGATTCAAAATTCAGCTTACGTGAGCTGTGACAGTTCAGGTCGTAGTCTTGGAAATGACAAGATTGATTTTCACGAACCCATCTTGATTTTACCATTATGTAGCAAAAATTTTTAATCATTTTTTTTCCTAACAAAGATGTGTTATAAATTTTATAATTTGGGGCTGGGGATGCAGCTCAGCTGCAGAGCACTTGCCTGACATGCACAAGGCCAAGTTTAATCCCCAGCGCTGCAAAAAAAACCCCCCTGTAATTTATAGAACATCATTCTGAAATAGGCTAACGTAGGGACAAAAGCTGTTTGTATCATCTTGCTTGTAGATTAAATTTAAGAAAAATTTATTCTGTACTTTGAAATTCTAATGTTCACTGGTTAAATAGGCTATTTCAAAGTTTTATTTTAAAGAACTCAAGAAACTTCTGAATGGATAAACAGGCCCCTCCTACCTTAATATTTTTTCAACAAAGACTATACTGTCATTTAGGAAAGTATTTTGATCATGCATGACATATATCATTCCTTACCTTATCTCTTTGGTAGTCACTAAAAATGACAGAAATGCATGCTAGACCTGGGTGGCATAAAAACCATAAGATACAGCCCTGAAACAAATGAATAATAAGTCAAACAAAGCATGGCTATGTCTCTACTTTATTTTTTTTGAGGCAGGGTCTCACTACATAGTTGAGACTGACCTGGAACTCACTATGTAGCCCAGGCTGGTCTTGAACTCACAGTGATCCTCCTGCCTCAGCCTCCCAAGTGCTATGTCTCTACTTTTAAAATGTACCAAATAATATCACCACTCGTGTATTTAGGTTCTGATTGGAATCAGATGGCCTTGAGAACAGAGCTTGCAATAAAACAGAGAAATAAATTTACTCTTGCTATGATTTAATGCTTCGTTTCTAATCGAATGAGTATTTTTGGAATCATTTATAACCTTGTATTTGTAATGCTGTTACATAAGCATATTTTGATATAAATACATTAATATAAAAAATTGAGAAAAGCAAGGTATACATTTATCTCTTTAAAAATGCAGATATGCAAAGAAATTCTGTAAAAATACAAAAAAAAACTTGATTAAAGGTGGTTTGCTGTTTGAGGGACAGTATGGAAGGGAAACTAGACAAGTAAAAATGGGAAACTGTTTATATTTTTCAAATACCTTTTCCTATTTCCCCTTGAACAGTGGCAACATATTCTCTTTTCTAAAATTAAATATGCAACAAATCAATAAATAGTAGCTGGTGTGATATTTAGGATATACTGAAAATTTAGGGGCAAAAAAAAAAAGAAAGATGTAGAAAAAAGTGTTTGGAATATTATTCCTTACATTAAAACGGAGGGAACTATACATAAGAATATGTATTAAAAATTCTCTAGGAGATGGGTGTGGTGGTGGACGCCCATAATCCCAGCACTCAGGAGGCTGAAGCAAGAGCAGCATCATGAGTTCAAGGCTAGTTTAAACTACATAACGAGACCCTGTCTCAAAAAACGAACAACAAATGAAGAAATTCTAGGAAAATAAATTAGGTACTGATATCAGAAATTACATGAGGAGGTGACAATGGTAAGTGAGTAGACGGGAGTAAGGTAAGATGTGCCCTTTGCTGCTCTTTAAATACTTCTGGATGTTTGACCCATTCAAAAAGTTAAATTTAAAACAGAATTTTTAAGGAAAAGCATTTGGGACTGTTTCAAATGCAAAACAAAAGAGGATAAACCTAATGCCTAAAAGCCTCCACCATACACTAACCAACCAAAGAGTACTTTGTCAGCCAGTGAAAAGTTCAAAAGCAAAGTGGCCCTTGCTCGTCCATTTGGTACTTTGAGCCTGAAACTGCTTCCCAGGGCTGCAGCAGCAGCAGCTTTGCAGAGCTCACACTGGGAGTCAGGAGGGAGTCTGGTCCTCCTGCATGGCTGCCTCACAGTGCTGGGACAGATGCCGTGGGCCAGGCCCGGCGCCCGACAGCGTTCGGTGCTGGTGTGAGCTGCCAATGTGAAGAAGGGGCGCCGACTCTCTCCACCTGACAGAAAAACGGAACCTTCAGGGAGGGAGATTTCTGTAAGCTACTGCTCCAGTCCCTGACCTGGTCCTTCTCTTGGACTAAATGGGTACAAAAAGAAGTGAATCTGCTTTTAGATCTCTCAGCCGTAAGAAGGGCATGGACGGGGGAATAAAGTGGACATGACCTCAGACGGGCAAAGGGGCTGCAACATGAAGGTCCTCAGCCTCCTGGCTTCCCTCATTTATGCTGAGAACTGGCTTCTCACACGCTGCTGGAACACTGCGTAACGCCGAGAGCAGCAGTTCATTGTTAGCTCTTCAGAAACTGCAGGCCATATTGTAATTTATTAAAACATTTTACAAATATTCCAATACCACAGAAAAAGTACAAAAATCCCTATTGACGAAGAAACTACAGTGGAGGCAAAAATTGGCCTACCAAAGATTACCTGGAAAATTCGTGTTCTATAAAATGGGGGTTCTGTAAAATGGGGCTAATAACATCTACATTACGCAGGCTGGAAGATGAAATGAGAAGAGGAATTGAAGGGTGCAGAGTGGTGCAGACATGCTCGAAGCCAGGCACAGTGGTGTACACTGCAATCCCAGCACTCGGGCACACAATGAAAAGTTTAAGACAGCTTAGCATGTAGTTCTTTATGACACCCACAGAAATCCGAAAGCAATCAATAATCAGAAGAAGCCACTGTCGACCCCCGACTCATACTTTGGCGAATGTGATGTAGAACTCCCTTTTGAGGGTGCTTCTCTCCACTGTGATGATCTGATAGAGTCCAAAGCCTAATGACAGTGCCAGGCAAATTCTTAAAACGATTAGAAGGATCCCTGCTAGGTTGTGGTGTGAATGGGAGCTATGATGACTGGTATCTTCAAACTGCTCCCAAAGTAGCAAAATACTCTGCAAAACAATATTACATTTAGAGAGAAAAATGATAAGTATTTACCAGAGTAGTTTTTCAACTCTTGTAAACATTCCCTTAAGCATTATATAACATATATAAACATTACGTAAGTATTCCTAAGAGACTAAGATTTATCAGACTAATAAAGCCCATAGTAAAGCACAGGCAGTCTTTCCTTTCTCTAACAAGCTTAAGCTATGGAGAAAGAGGATATTTATCAAATGAGACACAGTTTAAAAACAAGAAAAAAACAAAAAGATTCTAGTGCTGCAATGATTCAAATACATCTCTAAGGATCCCATAGAAATGTTTGAGAATATATGTAAACTTTCTTCTAAATGCATTTCCTTCCTTCAATACCATCAGTACAAATCAAACCGTTCCGCATTCCAGCCTACTATCTCAAGTACCTTTTTTTTTGGGGGGGGGGTACCAGGGATCAAACTCAGGTCCTTGCGCTTGCAAGGCAGGCAGCGGAACCACTGAGCTAAATCCCTTTTAAGTACCTTTAAATATCTCAAAATATGTTGTAATCCAGAAGTTAACAAGTCAAGTAAGAATTGTTAATTTTAGATTTCACTCCCCCATGATTAATCTTCTCATAGTTGCTATGAAAGGTAAAGAAAAGTACATCTTGAAAAATATTCACCATAAGCACTAGAGCACTGTTATACATCCTTCGTCTGCTGACCTTTTCTCCCTATCGTGACTGCAACAGTAAAGAGCTCAGCAAGTTCTTGTTATGCTATTCCCTTTAATTCTATTCAATACAAATCAGAGTCCGTTGTTCCTCTGCCCATACTGAACATTAAATCACTATAATGTTTTCATGATCAAATATGCCCTTGGGCTTCCTTTACTTGTCAACTCATCTCTCAGAAACGACTTGTTGGTGAACCCGAAGCACTTCAGATAAAAACTCGGTATTAAATCCAATTCTTAGCTTTTGTGGGGCTTCTAAGAAACTTTTTCCTGTCCTCACTTTCTGTTTTTCTATTTCTATCCCAATCTTACTCCAAGAATATTCCTAATAGGTGAACTTCTCTGTCATCCTGCACCTGTGAAAAGTCCTTTTTGGGCCTGATATTTGCTATTAGTACTGTTACTGTTATCTGAGTCCTTAATCTACATTTCTAAACTTAACTTTTACAATAAAGGAGTATAATTATAAAGCTACCATTTCCTAGGGTTCACATGTTTTTATACCCGAATTCCCGATTTTCATACACATATGATAATATGTGACTATTTCTGTAAGGATCTATGTGATCTTTGGTTACTTGTCTCATCAGTCTTGTTTGGCTACTGTCAAGCAGGACTATGTCGAATGCATTTTTAATAAATGCCCACTTAAGCTCTAGTGCAGTGTCAAAGTCTTAATTTTCAATCTGTATTTGTCTATGTTAATAAAGTAAAATTATAATAAAATGATAATAAAAACAAGTTTTAAAAGAGCTATAAATTGAGAAATGAAAATTTAACCTGATATTAACACTACTCTTCAGAAGTCCTGCATCAAAAATATTAAGTTGGTTAGAGTCTTGCTCATGGTTTAATCACTTCTAATTCTTTCTCATTAGCTCCCTTCCTGGAACTATGTTTCTAACCATCACCCCCCAGAATATGGTGTCTTTCTTTAATCAATCATGGAAATTCAATATGCTTACTTCACATAGCACCTACCATGCTAAACAAATACTATAGTTACAGATGAATACAGCACAGGACCCACCCTTCAATCCTGAATTTTTCAATTTATTTAATGCGCTAAAATTTACATTATAATGTCCTTTACTGAAGCTAGGAGCATAGCTCATTATCATCTCACAGACTTGATGTGAATTTTTTACAGCTTTCTGGTGAATTTTTAAACCCACTGCGCATAGGCATATGGCTATTGTAGAATAATGGCAATGTTACCAATCTAGAGGAAAACATATAGTAATTTTTTCTAGTATCCAGTTCTGTTTTTGTATTTGTTTCGAAAAGCAGGATTTCATTCTTTCTTATTCCATAGTTTGCCTTTTAATTAATCTCAGATAGTCAGCTGAATACTTTTCTGTATAAAGTAGTCAGTTCTAAAGAGTCTTGTCAATGGATGAAATCTCACATTTCCTGATTCACTCATTCAATGCTGAATACTTACCATGTGACAGAAAATACGAAATAAAATTAGTAGGTGGGAAATACTGTGCTTTTAAAAACTGGCAGGAAGCTCAGTCAGGTAAACTGCAATTGTATTTTATACATATATATTTTAAAACACACACACACACACACACACACACACACACACAATTTTAGTACCCAGAAGATTCACAGAATATTTGTTCAATCATTCTGTAATTTAAATCCATTACTTCAAAATGACACAAATTCTTCATGAATCCCAGGTTATAATTTCGAAATCAGATACCATCGAGACTGCATTTCTAAAGGTTGTTAGAAGCAAAAACTGAGTATGCACACTCACCTGGGTTATGACAATGAACACTGCAATGCTGGTGGATGTAGGCGTGGAGTCCCACTGGAGAGGTCTGCTTTGGGACTTTTTCATTCTAACTATGGTCCACCCCATGCACAGGCTCAGGAGTAGATATAACATCTGGATTTGGGAAGCAATATCAAAAACTAAAGGGAAATGAAAAAATCAAAGTTAACCAAGTTTCTACAACACACAGAAGCTGGTACTTTTGTACTGAGATAAGAACAACCCTTTTTTTGGTCACAAAAAGACGGGCATTTGCAAAGGAGAGCTAAGGAAGTTCAGTAAGAGGTATTTTAATTTTAAGTAATTTTAAGGAATTAAAAATTTGCCATATGATTTGTAAACATTTATAAGAAACAGTTAAAACAGTGGCAATACTCCTATTTTAAAATATACAGATGCCCATATCATTTTTCTAAGTCGAATCTTAAAGCTTTTCATGTTTCCCATTTTTCTCAGCTTTTATAATTGTACACATAAACCTGATCAAAATAAACAAATTTTAAATATCATTTCTGCAAAGTGGAAAATTTGAGTACCTTCATTTCTGGGTTGTTAGGATTATTTTTGATGGCTGAAGTATAATATGAAGAGAATGCTCTAGAACTATTAATAAGAAACACTATGACCATGAAGTGTACAGTCGCAGTAACATCCAATTACTCTGGCTTTGGTTTCAGAGTCCTGAGGACAAATGAAAAGCTCCATGAACTGGTGCAGTGTGCCACCGTGTGGCTGTCACTTGCACCGCAGGGAAAGCCTGCCACTTTAAAATGGATGCAATCAGACAGCACAAGGAAACAAAAATCTATAAATGCTTCCAGTTCTGGGCATATTTATTATAAACGAGTAATTACTGATTTTTTTTAGAAAGCCATCACTTTCTTATTATAGTAGCTCTTGATTTGGATTTTGGAATAAACTAGTGGCCACAATTTAACTACTGTCACCCATCACTTTGACATTGATTTTTACTTTTCTTTTGGGGGATAGTACTGTGGATTGAAACCAGGGCCTTTACACTTACCTACATCCCCAGCCCTTTTTAAAATTTTGAGGGTATCAGTAAGTCACTACCTTGTTCAAATTGGCAACTCTGCCTCAGCCTGCCGGAGTGTTGGGACTATTGGTGTGCGCCACCATGCCTGGCTGCTCTTTCACTGTTTTATTTAATGTGAGGATGTTCTTGTAGAAATGGAGACAACTAGCCGTAGTGTATAATGCTTATACGTAAAGGCTGCAAGTCAAAAGTCTACTAATGACATTCTTTTTCAGATATATTTTGGCAGATTGTCCTCTGCCTTGCCATCTAAATGAGAACAAGTGACTTAACCTTCCGATAACGAATTGTCACTGTGCTTGAATGATATAAAATGTCAGGGCCTGTCGCATCAAATTCATTTTTCTTTCATCATGGAGTTCTAAATGACTGCTATACCAATTAACTTTATTAAACACCTTACAAATACATAGTTAAAGTGACTGGCCCAAGGAATATTCCTATATAAGCTGCTAAGCATCACAAACAAATACCTTGGGGAAAAGATCTGCAATTTTTCTGGCTCATTTCTTTGTGTACTAAATGATATACAGATCAATATAATACTACTGTACAAATGGACGAGAACACTGTTCATTTATTGTTGATAAAATAAGCTAATTTTAGATAAAACACAGAGATCACATAAAAACTCCATTCCGTCTTGAATTCTGATCACTTAACCAAACCTTTTAGTGTTGGAACTATTAAGTTACCAACATCAATTTAATGCAGTCTTTTAAAAAAAAGAAAAACACTGTTTTTCAGCCTTCAGTAGAATGCCAGACAGTCTAAAATACTGTTTTGTACATAGCTGACATAAACATTCAACAGTCCTTGATTTTAGTAACAGCTTTGCCACTGATTGGCTTTGTGTTCTTTGTGGACATCAATTTCCTCAGCAAAATTTGTAAGCTAAATTACTCTTCAGGTTCAGTCCAGCTTTAGCACTTTGTGTGTTATCCTCCCCTCAAAAAAGAGGGAGTAGAAGGGCTCTAGACAATGTTCAGAAAGCATAAAGCTCCCCTTGTCTATGCCCAGGAGGTGAACCGTACACATCCTCTTCAAAAGCGGGTTAAAAGGCTCTTGAAGTTCCAGAATCTTAAAACAGGTGGCAAGGTGGGGATGAGCAGGCGCTAAGATGATTAATGGCAAGTATGGTAAGATACTAGGAGAGAAATATGAAAATAGAAGAAAAGTAAACCCTAGTGTGGTTTCATATGCAAAATCTGCTTTTTAGAGCAAATCTTAGTTTTTCAGCATTAAGAATGGCATATGAATTAATGTCCCTCTGAAGTTCTCTTTAAGGACTGCAGGACCATTTGGATACTTGTTTTGAAGAATTTAGATGTGTTATGTGCATGTACCAAGTCCCCATCAGGAATGAAATCATTATGTACTCCCAACATGTACTAATAAAAAAAAAATTGAAAAAAATTAAATATTTTTCTACCATGCTTAATTAAAAATTAATTCATAAGCAATTCTCTTATAAATAAAAGAACAAAGGCATGAGAACAGCTCAATTACAGGTGCACAAAAGGCCTTGAGTCAGAAACAGAAACAAACAGTATGAGAAAAAAAGAAAAAAAAACCAGAATTAGCACAGGTCTGAGTTTGGGCTCCTGGCTCAACAGCTGATTGATATTCGGAACCGTGCTTCACCTCACTGAGCCCAGATTCTTTATGTGCAAAATAGGAATAAGCACTTACTTTTTACTGAGGATAAAATGAGAGAATATATACAAATATGCTGTAAAGCACACTCTCTGTTAAGAAGAAACTAAACAGGATACATGAAAGCTAAATCTGCAACTCTGTTTTCAAGAGAGCTGAGTTGTAATCAGCCCTAGGCAGCAAAATTTTAATAAAAAATGTATTTATTCTTTCTCTTTTTGTTGTGATACTGGAGGTCAAACCCAGGGCCTCACACATGGCAGGCAAGCACCTCTTCCACTTAGCTATACCCTCAGCCCAGAATAATGTTAACAAAAGGAAACAAAGAGATGGCAAGTTTACTACAAATAACAACAAAAACCCAAAAATAATGCTCACAAAGATACTCACATTCTGCCAAACTTCCCATAAAAGGTACCCCTATTCCATCTCCGGAGTACCTGGGAAATTGAAGAGTGTGAATTACAAATATGGAAAAAAATTGCTCATAATCAAAGCAAGCATAATTTTGGTGGACTAATTAGGATTAATTAGATGTAATGATGAACACAGTTTTAGTGGTTTTGAGTTACCTGGAGAAATGAATGTAATTAGCTAAAGCTGAACCAGCTTGTAACAGCAATGCAGTTGTCAGAACCTTTAAAATCATGTGCATGGGTCCTCCTTTCTTAATAGCCTGCCACAATGATTGAGCATAAATGCAAGCAATCACAAAGTACACTAGGACTAGGAGGAAAAAGAACTCATGTAACCCTGTGAAGAGAAGAGAGGGAGTTTGCTTCAGTAAAACACCAGATTAGTTTTGGGCTGCTTTCAAATCTGCCTGTCAATATTTTTCTAGAACTTGTTTTTTTTAACTGGAGTCATAGCATTCATTTTATAAGGACAAAAAAGAGGGAAAGTAAATTAACTTTATACTTTGGAACAAAGTTGTAACTAGAATAAAGCAGATTAGGGTGAACTACAGTCAATCTGTAAAAAACCATAGTGAAGGAAGTCGAAAGACTCACCATAAAATCAGTTTTGTTTAAAAATAGCAAATGAAAACAATGACTTCAGCACTCAGTTACATATACTTCTTACCCTCAAGGTGAATTTCCTGCATAAGAAATTCAGAAATGGATTTATTCAGTCAAAAATAGTTTAATATACCTCCACAGTGCTTCTCCAAGTGTGGTCCCTGGGTCAGCAGCCTCCCCAGAGAACCTCTTGTAAATGCAAACTCTTAGATCCACCTTGAATCTACTGAATTAGAAACTCTTGAGGGTGAAGCCCAGCCATCCATGTTAGTAAGCCTGAGGGTGATTCCACTACAACTAACACATGAGGGTCACAGTCCCAGAATGTTCCATGCCTTGGAATTTCCACTTGGACGAAGCTTTAAAACACCTGTCATGCCCAGAGCCCCTTGTGAGTTAAGTTTCTGCAGCTCCTGCCAAAGAAGAAACCCGATGGAGATGGCTGACAGCTCTTCACAGCTGGCTACAACCATGACCCCAAACGGACAGCCACTGAGCGAAGTGGCTAACAACATAATTTGTTTCTTTACAGTAAGCTGGCATGTGATATTCTCTCCTGAGAATTCCAACTATAAAACATGGAAAGGAAGTACATTGTAGAGGTTGAAGCTGAAAGGAACTGATGTTGGGTCAGGACAGAGGAGTCAAACTAGGCCACGATGATATCATGGTTAGTGAAATTATTAGTGAGTTAGCAGAAACTATGAGCAAAAGGGATTGGTTGGCAAAGATGAGTAAGAATGTGCAGATTTTATATTAAAAGTGGTGCCAGTCATCATAGCAACCTCTAGTTCCTACTGGCAGCTCTTCTGCCACCCACATATTTTAAGTTATCTTTTATCACTTATTGTACTTAATATAAATGCTATCTAGATAAGAGATATCCTGGGTTGTTTAGAAAATAATGACTGTATAGAAAAAGTGTGTATATGTCCAATACAATACAGACACATTTTTCCCCCCAAAATATGTTTGATCCATGGTTGGTTGCATCCACAGATGTGGCACTGTGCACAGAGTGCCAATTGTTCTTGGTTACGCTGTGAGAAGTCCTGATGGTCAGGCTTCTGCAGTCTATGTAACACCGCAGTGCTGTTGAGAGGCTGTGAAGAGAGCTGTCTCTATTGAGTCTGGAGCTGAGGAGCCTGAACTGGAGTCACTCCCACTCCTGCTGTGAACACCAGGCTTACTCCAATTTCCCATTTAGGGTAAACTCCAATTAATGAGCACAAATGAGAGTATATCCATTATGTGGAAGACAATTTTGGAAAAGGAATCCAGATGACACAAATCATACGAAAAACAGCTAATAAATAGTTCAACCTCAATCTTTTTTTTATTTTTTCCCATAGTTGGGGGGAAAAGCAGCAAGAAGTTTTTTAGCCACTGGGTGTCTCTCCTGCTCTACCTACATAAATGATGACAGTTCGCTTTTTCATCACAGGTAAAAAGGCCTATTTAGACTTCAAGAAAAGAAGATCAATAACAAGAAAGGTACTTTCTTTTTAAACTTCTTACATAGATGTATATTGCAGCTTTAGAAATACTGAAACAAGACAGAAAATACAAATGCTTACCATATTACAACACCTATGGTTCAGTAAAATTCTTTATGTATGCTGTGTTTTGGATCTTAGTTTTTATTTTCCCTTCTTTGCATTAAAGAATTAAAGCATTCTATTAAAGTTCTTTCTATATAATGCTTTGTAGAATTACAGGATAAAGCATCAGACTCCATTAGGTTACAAATCTACCGTGAAAATTAAATTCTCAATTTACTAAGAAATTACAATAATGCAGGAGACTTTTAAAAATAATATACATACTGCCAGAAAAAATGTTTTAGGATTATGCAATGTTTAATGTATGTTTCAGGAAAAGCTAATATTATAACCAACCAAGAAAATCATTTCATTGAAATAATATGTTAAACAAACTATAAGACAGTCACGCAGAGGACTGTAATATTGATTATGCCCAAGGCAGGCTGTGAAGAGTGAACCCCACAACTGTCCTGTTTACAGAAGTGAGTCTGGCTGAAGCCCACATGCCGAGGTCACACCCAGATTCTGTTTCCACAACTGAAACCTTCAGATTAGAAGGACAATGTTCTAACTATAATCGTATACACTTAGAGGACAGCTTAAGTTACTTCAGCCCTAGCTAAAGGAACAAGGGAGAGGAAAAGAGGGGAGAGAAATGGGAAAGAGTCCTTGGGTTAAGTGGCAGACAGCCCTGCTTCTCCAACATCTCCCTGTCTCAAAATCCCAGGGCCCACTCCTGCTGGGCCCCAGAACCAATCAGAATTTCCAATACCTTGCCAGGAGGAGGTAAACCTACCTCCTGATGGATTTGTCTGCCCTTATCATCTCTCTGACACCTTAACTTACCTTTCTCTGTGAAGTGTACAGCAAGGGTATATGACCCGGTGCTGACAAATGAAATGTGATGATGGGAGGCTTCTGGGACAGATTTCCCTCCTCTCAAAAAGACACACAGACGATTGCCAGTACCTACATGAAATGCCTAGAAGTGCTGCTACAGCTAACTTTGAACTGGAGGGAGCTAAAGACAAAGCCGAGGATCGGAAGGGAAAAGATGCTAAATAATCTCTTTAAGAAACCTTGGAACTTACTGCTTAAGATAGTAATTAATTTCTTTACTGTCTGTACCATTTGCATGAGGATTTTCTGTTACCAAAAGTCAAAAACATCCTAACACGTTACTAGCAACATGCTACCAGTGCTAAATGGGATGGCCAACCTGTTACCTTTCAGAACATGGAGGGAAAAAGGGAAACAGAAAAAAATCATGAACGTATCTGCTGGAATAAAAAATAGTAAGACCACAAAAACAGCAGAGCTGTAATATTCCAATGAAAGCCAGTACACCTGCTTTGGGTCGTACTGCTCTCGGGTTTCTGGATACTCCTTTTGGTTTCTAACACGAGCACAAATACAGCTGGCAAGGATTTTAATCTTTTTAAGAAACAGTTCCATTTTATTCTACCTTTAAAGCATTATATTCATATTTAGTACTTTGTCAAGTGTTATAAAATCTGCCTTAGTTTGTTTTATAAAACTAGGACTACTGTGTAAAGTTAGGAATTTAAAACTCTAGAAAATATAAAATACATTAGTTGGCTTGAAAGAAAACAAATTATAAAATTTAACCACAGTAATATGTAACATTAATCGTGGCCACGTGCAGATTATTTTAATTCAAACTTTGTACAAATGTGGTAATAGTTCTTAGTAAAAAGCATAGCAAATCCATTTTCCTTACATAGAACAGATAATTAGATAAAATTAGCAAAAGTTGGTAAACCGAATGAATTGGAGATTATCCCCTGGAAACAAATTCCATACCTGAGGGAACAGAATAGGAAGAATCCCTCTCAGGGCTCTACTTTAAATGAATACCTCACTAAATCAATATGGACTGCAGATTTTTAGACAGTGGTTCTATACACGGGAATCAACTTCAGACCTCTGAACCAACATGTGGCTTCCACTCCAAACCAAATTTATTTCAGACTCTGGGGGTAGACACCTGGTTTGTTCATTTGTTTTCTGAATCTCTCTGGATGTATATACAGTAAAGTATTGGGTGTACCATAAACAACCAATTTATTATTCGATGTAGAATTATACACAAAGGCTCTTAGCATTTTAACCAATGAAATAATGTGATCTTTCAGAATTAAGTCAGCCACAAAATAGGGTTGGCTACTTCTGGACACTTCTGGCACTTTTTAATAATCAAGCCCAGAATCTCACAGTTAATGAAAATGCATATTCAGTGAGTTGCTCCTTGGTTAAGCAGCATCAGTGACCTGACCAATGTAACTTTCCCTGTTGTGGAATAAAAAGAGTGCTTGTAGATATCAGAGTAAGCATCAAATCAAAATCAGTGACAAAATCGGGAAAAGGTAGGTTAGAAGAAGAATAAAGAATTAAATGAGAATACATGAATCCTAAAGTTAGCCATAACCCAGGATGTTAAGGAAAACATTAGAAAATAACAGGCAAGAGTGTCCCTAGCAAGGTCCACAGCACAAAAGTGAACACTGTATGGAGTGGAGGTCAAAGTCCAAATGCCAAACTGGGAATGAGGCAGAAATGGGAGCCAGGATAAGGAGGCAAGAAAAAGTGTATCCAGAACCAGAAGAGTCTCAGGAATGTACACAATAAATAAAACACCTCTGGAGTCAAAGGCTGACTGCCTGGAAGGCAGGAGGGAGAAAGGCCAGTAGATCTGGACTCTATGTGTTTAGTGGCTGAAGCACAGTATGACTTCTTGGTGAGCCCAGAACATTGCTAAAAACAAGTGTCACACTGAAAATGGACCTTAAAGGAATTTACTCCAACCATCCATCAAATGCCATCATCAGCAGACCTGGTTTCATCAGTTATCTTTCCAAAATATGAAAAATGTAAACATTTACAATACAGATAAAAGAAATGTGAAGATTAGACTAACTTCCAATAATGACTTAGAATGGTCCAAGGTGTCATTAGTGAAATACAACCTTTAAACTCCTCTGTACTCAAAAATAACTTGAGTTGCTTATACTGTGTAATTTCCTTCACAAAAAGAACTTCTAAAACTATTTAAAAATGTTCAGCCTTCCATCGTTACTCTGTATAAATTTTTTCAAACCAAAAGGTACTTTTCAAAAGTGCTCATTCCTTTATACATACATTATTTGTAACCTGCTATCTAATTATACACGATCTTTGACTTGCTTTTCCCCCAGTGGCAATCATAAGCTTTGAACTAACCAAGTAGTTCAGTCCAGTGAGGCCCCTACCTTCCACCCATCTCCTTTATGGCCAATGAGATGGAATGGAACCGATTTCTCTCTAAACAGATAGACTCTTCCAAATGAACAATAAACTCATAAAGAGGTAAAGCCCAAACTCTTTTTCTTTGAGATGGCCTGCGAAGAGCCTAACAAACCTGCTCTTATTTTTTATAGCAGGTTTATTGTCATAAGAAGTCATTAATTCGGTTGGAGCTAGGACAATAGGGCAGAATGCACTGGTCTAAAATTTTGATAAAACATCTGATGGGAGTAAATCTGGCTTTAGAAAACATTAGACTCTGATCATTCCAAAGTAAACACCAATAAATAAAGGTAAAGTCTATATTTGTTCAGGCAACCTAGTGAAGGGACAGCTCTACAAAGTAGTTCAGTTTCAAATCTCAATCACTGACTTACTAATTTAGATTGTTCAACTTATTATGTTTATTAAATTAATGCTAGGGTATCATAAAAACAAGATTCTGACTCTATAGAAGAAACTAAAAACTACACAACTGTATCATCCAGAATATGCAATCTCCATATATCTTTATTATATTTATCCTATTATATTTTTATTATAAATAAATAAATATGTATATATTTTGGCATAGGGGATTGAACTCGGGATCTTGCGCTTGTGAGGCAGGTGGCAGAACCACTAGCTAAATCCATGGCTCTCTTAATATTTTAATAGTTTATAGTCTCTGCAGTTTTAAGTATACTTGTGGTCATGCAATACAAAATTCAGGGTTCTGCTTTTTAAACTTAATATTATAGGTATTAAAATGCTCTAAAAAGATTCATTTAACTGTTTCCCTATTGTTAAATCTATAGGCTGCTTTTTATAGTTTTTAATATTCTAAAAATACAACATGAAGATATTTGCACATACATCCTCTTAAAAAATTTTTATGATGTATTTAAATACATATTCTTACCAGATTCTCTAGCACTAAAATGGTCCAATGGATTCCCTTCGGCGTCTGGGTTTAGCAACACCATTTCAAATAGGATATCTTCCACCTGAGAAGTCTCCATGTCATCCTTGCATGTGTACTTGTCTGCATAAAATACATGCCACATTTGTGGGGATGGAATCTGGGACACTGTCAGATTGTGTTCAGTCTGGTTCACTGTCACTTTCAAGAGAAAGAAAATAGCACCTTTCAAAGTCAAATTCTGAAATGTATTTATTGTTTTAGTTATATGACCAATTTGGGGTTAGAATTCTTTTTCTTTTCTTTTCTTTGCCTCAGAAATCTAAGCTCTGGTATAGTACTGGAACAGGCATACAAATCGGAAAGGAATTAAATTCAAAATCACTATAAAAATAGTACAAAACACCACAAAGCTGAATAACGTCACTGAAAGTTTCAATTCACTTTTAAATATTTTCAAAGTTCCCAAATGAAACATTTAAAAATTTATTTTACTGTTAAAATATGTACAAGAGTCATCATTTTAACCATTTTTAAGAGAATAATCTGTAGCAGGAAGCACATCTACAATGTCAAGCAACAATTACAATAATGCTTTTCAAGCTGAGTTAATTTAAAAGAGCATATTACAAGATATCTAAAATAAAATATTATCTAAAAATTAGGACAGACAAATGGTTTTAAGATTTCTCTACCAAATCATTCTGTAAAAAGGCATAAAAAGTATAAAAACAGAAATCACAGGGATCCAAAAGTCACACTGAGTTGGGACCACACCAGGAAGGAAAAGCGTCATGAATGTTGGCATCATAAGATCCACTTTAGAACCCTGGCTTTAGTACTGACCTGCTGACCCTGGGGAAGGGACATATGCAAGGATGCTCGCTTTCCTCATTTCTAAATGAGGATAATAGCTACAGCAAAGGACTGAAGTTACATGAGCTAAGTTACAGGAGGCATCTGGCATTGTATCTGTAACAGAGTGGTTGTTAAGTAAACATTAATTCTCTTTCCTTTCTTTAAAACAAACTGATTATAGCTAAGAATATAGTTTCTCTGAAATACTTGGAGGTGTTTAAGAAGAAGTTAACATGTGAACAATAATTGGTTCAAAAATAAGGATTTTGAAATGTGAGGCTTACAAATACACACTCAAGGCCTCGTTATACAAAGGTTCTGCTATGTCACTGTTTTAAAGCTCATTCTTTTTGATAAGACAATACAAAAACTCACCACTGCATTTTTAACTATATAGTTTTTGATGTTTCATTTTAAATTATGTGGATTACATCAAACAGAAACGACACTATGCTTATAAAGCGATACTGGCCTTTAGTTTTCATCTTGCCGTCTTTTTCAACAAGCCTGGGAAGCAAGTCACTTCACAAAACTGTGTGTTCATTGTTTTTGAGACAAAACACTAGAGCACAGCATGTGTAGTCTATGCTGGTGTAATTAGTACCTCAAATGGTAACAAAACCTGAATTGCAGAGAATGCTGCTGAATAGATAATCACCCAGTCATATTATGAAAGGAAATAATAATATTAACCAAAAGACACACAATACAATACTAACACCTTTAAATGATTTTTAAAATATACCAGAAAATACAAGAGGAATTATAAACACAGGATGTAAAAAGACAGTATCAAAATGTTTTATATACAGTATTATACCTAGATCCTGTGATGTTTAAGCTTATCAACTTGGCTGGTGTGGAGCTGCTTAGAGGACATTAAAGTACACTTTTGGGTGTGTCTGGGTGGGTCACAGAGGTGTGCCCCTGGGTTCTATAAGTAGTCCCTGGACCTGTCCTCTCTAGCACTGCTCCCCTGTGCTGTTTCTTGGCTGCAATGAGCGAAGCAGCTTTGCTTTGACATGACCTTTTGTCATATTCTACCTGGGAGCTAGCCAGCCGACCACAGGCTCGGGATCGACTGATAAACCGGAAGAGAGCAGAGAGGTCAAGGACAGGAGCGTTAGCAGAGCCCTCAGTTTCTCGCCTGTGTACTAGCTCAATGTTCTTGCCTGTTCCTAAGCAGGCAACACTAGAAGAGGCGAGGCGGCGGGGGAGGGGGGGCAGTGCACAGGGAGTTCAGTTTGGAACCAAAGGTCGTTAACTTTTCTATTAAATATGTAGGATAGATGGATGAGCAAACTGGTATAGGAAGAAAAAGAGTGAGCATTTGTACAAATTTCTAGTAAGTTCTGAAGTTCAGAGTTGAGGTAAGTAACTTTATGTAACTGTCTCTGATATCTGAGTCTAGTCTTTCAGACCTCTTTAGCATACTACCAACTTCATCCTACAAACCTAGATAACAGACAGCCACAAAAGATGACAAGGATTGGGAACCTCTACTTTTACTCCTTTTCTGGCTAGCTTTCTTGAGGGAAACAGAAATTGCTGATTCACCTAGATGTTTAGAAGTGGAAGTGTTTCACTTGAATAGGCTAAAAGAGCCTACCATGTTCCTTCATACAGGTGAGTGCGTGAATGGGGTTGGGGGTGCAAGGGAAGGTTCCAATTTTTTTCTCACAAATACTTCCAATTCCTCATTTGTCCTGTAATGAGTTAGTATCACAAGAGGTAATATGGCTAGAATAACATATGCACTTCATTTCTAAATTTTTACATTTCTAAAGTTTTACATCGCTTTTACTCTGAACAGCTAACATCCTAATGCAGTGGTGGCAAACTAATGGCATGCATGGTGCAGGGGGCTGTTTATACCACTGAAAGCTCTGAAAGGTTCACCATCACTGCCCTAATGCAAGGAATAATGTTGATGAAGATGGATGAGTGAAGATTCAAGCCACCAGACTGGAATAAAGCAGAGCTCTCCATGAGGCAAACCTAGAGGTTTACAAGTGATGTGGTGACACATTTTGTCACCATACAGCCAAGTCTCCTGTTCCAAGGACATGTTATAAAAGAGTACTGGATAAGTTATGCAGGTACCTGAGACAATACATGTTCAGTGTTTAGCTCAGTGCTGGCAGATAACACACACTAAACAAATGTTACTCAGTGGGGCTTCTAGGTAAAAATATAAGTGCTACGTTAGCATGAACTACAAAAACTAGAGTCTGAAAGAAGGAAAAACTGTGTGGATTTTTTTTAAAAATCTGATTGAAAAAGGAGGAAAAAGGCATTCTATCTTTTGAACAAGTAAAAAGTTAGTTTCCTTAAAATTTTGCTTAAAATGTACTTGGCAAAATGTACTGCAAAATGTGATATTTGCTGTCACGAACCATTTTGGTAGGTACATAGTCACTGTACTATACTTCAACATTAAGGCAAAAACAATCAGATTTAATGGTCAAAAAAGAGAAAAAGAATATACTCACTTGTCAGCTGAGCTCTGGATAATTTTTCACTACAACTATAAGCATCATTGTTTTCCTGCAGCTTTAGCCATTCCTGGGCTTGGAACAGGTAGAGTTTAGCTTCTTTTTCAGTAGCGACTGCTTTGTTGTTGATTCGGACACATAGAAGAGCATGGTCACCTTGACATCAAAACAAAAATTATCAACTAGTTTGGTTTTATATGGTGCTGAGAAGGTAGGACAATTCAATACCTACTGGTCAAAATGGGTATTTATAAAACACAATTTTCTTAAATCACACTTAACTAGGTCAACCACAATAGAATGAATATTGCATTCAGTTGCAAGACATTATTCATATTAACATGTGATACATCCTTATAATTCAGCTGTCAACTGCTAACATTCCACTGAATAACAGAAACATCTGGGATATTTGGACATTCACTGTAACAGAATTTTTGTCTCATTTTGCAACCACTCCACACATCTTTTCCATTTTTTTCATTAACTGTAGACTTTTCCTCACAGTTTGTTTTTAATAACATGACTATTAATATTTAACTATGCTTTTAATCAGACATGTACCTAATAGCAAGAAAGATTAAATGTTTTGGGGGATACACATTTTACACCTGAAACAAAGTTTTACAAAAGAACTTTCAGACCAATATATGTTATGTGATTAACCTCTGAATAATGTACCCCAGTGTAACGCAAGCAGTGTGTTTGCTTATTATGTACTAATAATGCTGAGCTGGGCAGGTGTCATTTCAACCATAGTTGATTCTTGTATTGAACAAACTTGATAAAGTTATCTTTTTCATATTTCCTGTCATATTATCTTATAAAAATCAAAGAAAAATATGCAATTTTGGGTCATCCTGTATTTAAATAAATGGACTGGTAACTGGTTGATACAGAATGAGCTTGGTTGTACAAATCAACTACAGTTAAGACTTAGAACAGAAATGGCAAAAGGTAATTGCCTCTAGGGAAAGGGACTCTGGGTGAGGAGAGATGAAACAAGAAAGTGTTCTTCATTTTAGCTTGTATATTCTCATTTCTTTTTTAAATTTTAGTTACAAGAGTTATCACTGGTTACATTACATATTATCAACAGTCTTAAAAGTGACCCTGTGGTCTTAATACTTTATACTGAATTCAGATTTACAGTTCATTATTTCTGTATAATTTCACTATTACTGTACTGAACTAGAATTCACTAAAATTGGTAATAATTCAGCATATATTGGAATATAATTATGTATCTCATATATAGAGTCCACCAAAAAATATATACACACTTCAGCAGTTCATTGTACTGATGTCTGGAAGCTAATGGCCACCACTTTGAGCACCTCTTGTAATTGTAGAGGCCAAAGATAATTTGTACTAATCTCATGGTGTCTCAATAAATTTGGTATTAAAATATTTATACAAGTTTTTCTTTTTCTAAAATTTACATTTTTTGGCAGACTCTGTATATATGAGAGAAAATATACTTGGAACAGCCTATCCGCAGTCTTGCCTTGAGAAATCTGGATTTAGTACCTGTTTCTCCTCTGTTTCCCAAGTAATTATCATGAACTATCAGAGTTGTCTAAGTCTCTACTGGTCATGAGGAATAATCCATGTCATAACTTCCACATATCCTAGATTCTCCAGCACTGTTCAGACTAAGCCACTTATGACAGTGACATTACTATCACTGTCAAAGTTACAATGAGTTAAGAAACTGAAATTGGGACAAAAATAACAAAACTATTTCAAGGGTTCCTTCATTTAACCAATCCACATTGGATTTTGGAAAACTAGGTTTCATTTTTTTTTTCTTAGTTTTAAAAACTAAACTTTAAAAAAATCCTTTCCCCTCCCTTTACACTACCAATTCTGTAATTTCCCATTACTTTAAGTTCCTTTCCCACACCAAGACAGTTCCTCATTTCTATGATCTTTTAAGAATCCATTCTAGGAAAGAAAGTCTGACCTTCACACTTACACCTTATTTTCATGCAATTAAAGACTATATAAATCAAAAATCCTAACTACATCATGGAAAACAATCATTTGAAATACAGTACTAGTCAAAGGGTGTCAAGAAGAACACTGAAATAAAAGAGGCAAAATTTAAAATGAATTGCAAAGTCACTCAGGGAGAGCAAGAAGGTACAAATCAGATGTAGCTCAAAACAAAGACTACCTTGCATGCATTTCTATTGATTTAATTTTAGGTGTCATAATCCAGAGTAAAACTACCACGCTAGAACCCAAAAAATCGAAACATTCTGCCAATAATGGCAGTGTGATCACAACCACCCTGCTCCTAGTAGGTTTCATCAAACGAGCGTAAAAATGGAAGAGCAAATCTAAGTTCGTGGGCTTCCACCCACACGCTAACCAGAGTGTCTGAATGTTTACAATCTGGTGGAGTCAGGAATGGCAAAGGATGCTTCTTCTGAGACGACTCGAAAGCTGCAAAAGACCGGTGTCTCAGGTATTCGTGCGCTCGGAGAAGGCTGGGGAAACTGAAACTGCTTTTCAGGTGCACAAGTCCTGAGGAGCGGGGAGGCCAGGCGAGGCCGCCCGACGTGGCAGGGAGGGGCTGGACACCGCCGGCCCGACCCACCGGAGGAAGGCGGGGAGCAGGGACCCGAGGG
>NW_022900918.1:29080602-29090172 GCF_012274545.1 Fukomys damarensis | reverse complement strand
GCCTCACGATTCTTCAACGTGTTTTGCAAGCAATGTTGAAGAGGGCATACCGTGGAACTCGAAGTGGCCGATGCTCTGGCCCGGAGCGTCTCGGGCAGCGGCGCTGCTGAAGCTGCCCCGCAGGGTCTTGCCCTGGCTGCCCCGCGGCCACCAGCAGCACACGAGGGCCACCGCCAGGAGCCACAGCCCCCTCATTCCCCGCCTCCCGCTCCTCATCGGCACCCCGAACCCTAACAGCCTGAGTCTATCAGCCCCACGTCAGCAGCCGGGAAAGGGGTGGGACCAGTGCTGCCGGGAGACTGACAGCCAATGAGGAGAACCCGTCTTCCACGAGTAGACGGTATCCACCAATAAGAGGCCGAGGTGGGCGGGACGCGCAGATGTGCGCATCCCATCACTCCTTTGCTTTTGGCTAGTTCCCGCCTTTTTTTCCTATGGGAATCGAGAGGATTTGGCTTCGGGTTGCGGAAAAACTATAGTCCTCCGGACTCTGGCGTGGCACACTACTACGCATGCGCAAACTCGCCGGTTTGGGTGGGTTCTTGAGCTGATTGTGGAATTCAGGAAGAATTGAGAAACTTGTGATAGTTACGCTTATGGTCAAGAGAGGAAAAGTCCATGTTCTTAGCTTTTTCGCCCTCTACGCCTATATAATCTACTGGATATGTCCACTTTAGTATCTCAAAGACACTTAACCTGTCTAGAGTTTAAAGCATGACTTTTCTTGGCCCGAACTTATTTCTCCATCGTAGTTTCCCTGTCTCCTTGAATTAGATCTTCACTCAGCAGGCCTGACAACGGGGAATTGCAGGGTCCATCCTTATTAGGCCCTCACAACAAATGTTTATTGGCTCCTCTTCTGGTGATTGTAGGAAGCCGTAGCAACAAGCATATTCAGGGCATCACTTAGTTGGCCTACGGCAATTGACCTCCTTCCAGTCTGACTTCTAACTGGCGGTGTCTGTCTCTATTTTAGAGCCACAGAACGCTGTAGGTAACAGTTTGGTTACATTACTTTCCTTCAAAGACCCTCCACTGCCTTTAGTGCACAACCCAAACTCTTCCGATTATAGATCGCAAACCTTTCACATCTCCATCTTTCAACTTCTAATCGCCATCCCTACCTGTTCCATAAATACACCAAGTCTCATCTTTAGGCCTGTACCATTTGCAAATCCCCTAGCTGGAATACTTCTGCTTGTCCTACCACATCTACATCCCCTTCTTTTCCTACTATATTCCCTTTCCCCCAATCCACTTTAAGAAGCCTTTCTCAAACTCCCAAGTCTGTGATAAATGCCCCTGGAACCAGAATTCCTCACTTTCCTATCAAGCTCCTGCCAATATTTTGAATTCCTATATAGAATACTGGAACCAAACTTATCATATCTACAATTTGCAGTCTAACTAGAAGTATAGTCTTCTAACAAGTAATAGCCTGAGCCAATCACAATACGTGAATTTCAGCCAGTCACAGGCTGCCACTCTCAAATTCTTTGCTCAAATAAACTCTAATAAATTTAATGTCTAAAGATTTTCCCCCCTTTAATAGTGTTTTTTTGTAAGCCAAGGAAAGAGATAAAATTCATCCTGAAGGAAAAGCAGTACGTGGATAGTCTTTGAATGTTGTGAGGCCTTCTCTTCTGTCCCTTGTCTTTCTTCTCTTGATCAGCTTTGTTTTTCTCTATCACTAAAGACAGGTTTTTGGGTTCCTCAGTTTATTTAAAAGAATATGGCCACAAACAAGAACTAAATAAGTAGGTCCTCAGAGAACAAGAAGAGCAAGTAAATCGTACTAGAGCATTAGTACACCAATTTGAAATATCAAGAAAAAGCTTCAATTGACCTAGAGTAAGACAAATGTCCATCCTGTAGCCAGCCTGTCATAAACCAACTTGATGGATAACAAAGGATAGGTGATTCGGGTTTTTTAAAAGCTGTAAGAATCCATTCCAAATATTTTGGTCCTCATTCCATGATAGGCATTCTTTTTAAAGATAATATATCTATCATACTTTAAAAGTCAGAAAATCTCATGCACATTTAGATTACATCTTTTTTTTTTTTGGGTGGTACTGGGGATCGAACTCAGGCCCTTGTGCTTGCAAGGCAGGCAGTGGAACCACTAAGCTAAATTCCCAGCCCAAGATTACATCTATTTTTTCTTATTAAACAATACAACAATTATCTAGTTAAGACATCATGGAATTTAAGTGTCATAGAGTATGTACATTTGAACTTTTTGTATGTTATCACTTTGCCCTCAAAAAGGTTAGCCCCACATATATTGAGTATTCCTATTCTCTTTAGGCTTTTTCCATTATGGAGGGTTATTTATTCATCAGCTTAAGAACACTTACTGATCATTTATTCTGTGCTAGGCCTTGGCCTGAGGACTTGGAAATAAAAATAAAATGAATCTTAAGTAAAAGCCCCTACCTCCAGGAAGTAGAGACACTGGACACAATACATATGCTGATGAGTGCCATAATGAAAAATAAAGAAAGGTAAGATGGTTCTGCAGGGATAGGGTAGAACTAGCTATTTCAATTGGGAGTGGTCAAGGAAAGACTCTAATAGGATGACATTCAAGCTAAGAATTGAAGAATTAAACGCTACGCAGACATCAGAGGAAAAGGCTTCAGGGCTGGGGAAGTAGCCCTCTTGGGCATTTCAAGAGAGAGTAAGGAGGACCTGGAGACTGTGACAGAGTGAACAAGAGGGAGAATAATAGTGTAAGACCCAAGGGTAGGATCTGAGGAAAATCCTTATCATAACTGCAAGTAGGTTGTGCTGACCATAATGATATTAACAATAAAAGGTAATTTTTCTATTGCAACTCCCATGTCCGCAGTGCAAGAACAGGACACCCCACAGCTCTTAGCTGAAGTGGTGTGTAATCTCTGGAAAAAGCCTAAGTACAAGAATGAAAAGAAAGCACTCATTCAAAACTCTGAGCTTCAGCGTATTTAAGTGATGCCTTACCCAGGCTGGTGACACATGCCTAGAAAATATAATTTCTTACCTCACTAACCCGGAAACCCCATTGATTCTTAGCCACCCCCCTCCCCGCAATGGCCGAGAACCTGCGCCTGCGCGGTGGCACAGCACGACCGCGCCCCGCCCATCAGTGGGCGGGGAGAAAGCAACCTCGGCTCCTACTCCGGAAGCCGCTGGTGACTGCGCCGTAACAAGTCCAGGGAGCGAGGCGTGTCGCAAAAACGTCTCCGTGGTACTTCCCTCCGGTCTTCAGACGCGGCGCTTTACGGTGTTAGACACTGCCGAGCTGGGAGATGTCGGCGGCTGGCCGAGCGGAACCCCTGGGTCTACCTGGCAGCTTTGCGAAGCGGGTCCTGGTGACCGGGGGTGCTGGTTTCATGTAGGTAACGGCGCCGCCGGCGGAGCAATTCCGGCCCAGAAGCCCCAAACTTCCCTCTGCTCGCCCTTGCAGTTTGGGTCCAGCTTCGCTGTGGTCTCGTAAGGGCGGGTCAAATGAACCGCGCGGACCCTCTTTTTTCCTCTCCCTGGCCTGCCAGAATGTAGTTCCTTTGAAAGTACCACTTCTTTGAGATGCCTGCTAGCCAAAGCAAGAGTACTGTCATACTGTCCCCCGACCTCCTCACTGCCCCAGATACCGCTCATCGCTCGGGGGTGAGCACACTTTACAGTTGAGTTTTCGCCAACTTCCTGCCAGCCGAACACCATTCCCACCATGGTGATGCACAGTCACCCCCACAACGGCTTGGGGATTATAAGAAGATCTATTTGCTCAGCAAATTTAAGGATCCTGTTGTTGGGCCAGGGATTTAGCTCAGTGGTTCCGCCGCCTGCCTCGCAAGCGCAAGGTCCCGAATTCGATCCCCGGTACAAAAAAGAAAAACTGTTGTTGTTTCTAACCTATACTAGATGTTTATCGCCTCTGTCTCATACCTTGCAGCAAGTCCTTTCTGCTCTACAGTAAATCCTTAAAGCCACCACTTCTCACCCTCCTGTTCCCACCCAAGCCCACGTCGCTGCCTTCGTGTGCCTAGACGCCTCTGTAGCTTCCTGATTGGTCTTTCTGCTTCGACACTTAGTGCTTTAAAGTCTCTTTCTTACACAGAAGACAGTGTTTTTTGTTGCTTTGTTTTTCTAGTAAATCAGATCATGTCAGTGCATAGAATTTTATTCTAGTGGTTTGTATCAGAATAAAGCCCAAAGTCTTTTCCACATCTAGAAGACTCAAGTGTCCAAGCCATACTTTTACAATCTGATCTTTTGCTATTTTGTACGTGCCGGGCTTACTCATGTGTTTTGCAAAACACCGGGCTCGTGCTCCCTCCTATCTTGAGGTCTTTGCCCTTGTTCTTTCCTTACTTAGCTGTTTGTTCCACTTCACTGACGCTTTACTCACATCCTAGAGGGTCCTTACTTGATGCCCCCTATCTAAAGTAGCCCCTCTCCCAGCTAACCCACCTCTCCCTACCTGAAATTATATTGCGTATTTGTTCTGATTATTTGCTGCCTCTGTCCCCATTCTAGAATGTAAACTCCAGGAGGGCAGCGAGTAATGTTTTCTAAGCACCTGGAAGTGTTGAGCGGGTGCATGCAGGAAAAGTAATGGTGAGACTCTATTGCCTGTGAGGAACTCAGCGTCTAGTCAAAGAAGAGAGAATGTGGGAGTTCTTGTTTATTGCTCATTAGCACATTAAGTGGTCTTCTAATCTAACGGTCACTTGGCTGCTGGTATCAGGCAGGCAAGTTTCATAAGAAAAGGAAGTATGGACAGGAAAGGGCAGTACTAGTATGAGTACTGGTGCAGTGAGGGCATGTCCTAGAAAGTACTGTGAAGGGGCTACCAAGAACACACTCTGACTCCTGGGCACCCAGAATTGTTTATGTGGTACTGGGGATCATCTTGCTGAGATTTGCCTCTGGTTCCACTTAAAGGTCTTCTGGAGCCCAGAAGCCAGTATGGATCTCCAACTCTGGATGGTTTCAGCTATTATTGGACTTAGAAACCTGGAATCAGTTCAGGATTCCTGTAAGATTCTAATATACAGTACCAAATTCACATAACAAGACACAGCAATTGTGGAACATTCTATAAACATTGTAACTGATTGTACTTAGACTAATTGAATTTTTTCATACTTATATCTGCAGTTCCTGAAAAGGCATGATAAGTGTCAGAACAATTGCTCTTAACACCTGTTATGTTTTTCATCTTGCTTTATTCTCACGCTCCAAATATGCATGGACAGAAAAAAACTTATTTTTTTCTTTATCCCCAAGGCCAGTAAATTTTGTTTGTGTAAAAGGAGTGTAAGAGTTGTTAGTTTATGGATAGAATTAGTTTATAGATACTGTTGAAAAGTTTAGGAAAAAATATGCATGTGTGTACATTTAGTGTAGTTATATTTTTTCTATTATGTGTGAAAAACTTAGATATGTTTGAATATTTTCCTAAAACTCAACAGTTTTGAAAAAAAAACTCAGAAATTTAAGAATATGAAATATTTCCACTCACAGGATAACTCTTTTTTTCTTATAGTGCGTCACATGTGATTGTCTCTTTAGTAGAAAATTATCCAAACTATATGATTGTAAATCTAGACAAGGTGAGTTTTGTAAAATTGTAATCTTTGTGCAATGAGGTTATATTTCAATCTTTTTATGTACTAGAATTCTATTATGCTGATATTTCAGTATTTTATTTAGTTATTGTAACAGTTTAGGGATCTGTACAGTTATGTGCTTATGTTGCTTTTAATCTTACATAAAATCTTTTGAACTGTTTTACTATGCTAGTTTAAAGTCAAGTGTTGAGTACAATATTTTTACCAAAAAAAATCACATTTTCTAAATTCAGTATTTAGTGTAATGTGATTATGAATCTTTTTGGTATAAACATGCTTGATTTGTGTTCCATTACTTAAGGATTTAATTATGGTACTGCCACCTCTGGAAAATTATATATTTTCTAAATTAGAAAGCAAATTTAATTTTTAGCTTATTGTGGTAATTGAAGTCTTCCTGAAGGATCTTAGAGCCACGGTTGGTGATCACTGGATTTTTTTAATGTAATGCAAAGATGCAAATAGCCAACTTAATTTTATAAATCATAATGGCAAAAATATACAGGCAAAAAATAACTTCTCACTTTTAGGAATTTTTGCTTTTTCTTACTGTTGTAGGCAACAAGATTGATTATTACCTTTTTTGCCCATCTGTACGCTAATTTACCAACAATTAACGTGGGGCTGAATATAGTGAATTATAATGTGTTAAGCAATTATATCTTTAATGATTAGTTCCTTTTTTGTGAGGAATGATGCATTTTTCTAGCCTCCAGTGTCTGCAGGCAAATTTGGGCAGAAGTTTGTTTTAGAGATTTATAAAAAGTTTTGGTTTTGAGTATTTTGTTTTCATATTTTGAGAAGTTAACAAAAGCACTTGTTTTTTGCTTTTAAAATGTCAGAAGCTTAAAATGTATAAAAACAGAGCAAGCACACATAAGAGGACATGTTCTTGTATTACAGTAATTAACTTCTACAGTCCTTGTTATTGTGCAGAAAAAGCTAATACCACTTTTTATGTCGCCTCCCACTGTGCTCTTATTTTAAGCTGGATTACTGTGCAAGCTTGAAGAACCTTGAAACCATTTCTAACAAACAAAACTACAAATTTATACAGGTAATGAAGTTTTAAAATTATTGTACTATTTCTGCTATTTTAAAGTTGTCTCCCTCCCCCTTTTTTAAGATAGGGTCTCACTGTGTAGTCCAGGCTGGCTTTGAACTCTTTATGTAGCCCAGTAACCCAGGCTGGTCTCAAAGTTGGACTTCTTCTCCAGAATAATGGAATTTCAAGCTTTATTTTGCATTTCTAGTTATGCAGAAATTTCTATTTTGTAAACATGACAGGGGCTTGGAAGGCAAACTTACTGAGGACCTTTTAAAAGACGAGGTACTTCGGGAAGTACCATGTGCTCTAAAGAATAGTACTTTCACACTACATAAAAGCTTCATATGATTTTTGAATCTTGAAGATTCTATGAGTAGCTGATAGAATTTCCGTAGTTTGTAACTTTAAATCCTCATTAGCCGTTAAGAAGGCCCTTCTGGGATTTGAAGTGAAGAGTGTGAAGTGTGTTGTTACCGGGAAGGCCAGCCAGACCACAACGCTCATAGCAAAGACTTTCCCTGAGAAGTCAGACTGCCTCTCGAGGGCTGATTATTACTATCCACTCTTAGGCAAGTCCGAAGTATAAACCACAGGACCGTTCATTAATTCACAAAGGGAAATGTTACTGTCAAATAAAACTGCGTCATGATTTATGTTGATTTCCTAAAATGTGATTTTATAAACTTTTTTCATAATAAAAACTTTAAAAGTATACTAAAAAAAATTCATAATTATTTGTGAAAGTGTTTTCTTCAGTTACCATAGATTTGTGAAAAATCACATATTATTAGAAGGACTAAATGTACATATAAATTTAAGTATCATTTAATTAGTTGTGATAAAATGTTTCCCAATGCCATTCTAGGTATGCTTTAAGTGTATTTTAGTAACGATTCTTTCAAAGGTATATCTTTAATGCTGGAAGACTTCCTTATTGAAGTTTTTGATAAATGATTATGATCTTAGGTTGAGAGAATGTGCATACTAGCAGGTATTTAGTTGTTGCTTAATATTTGCGAAAAATTTTTGAGTTGAAGGTGCCTTACATTCTAAGATGGTGAAGCAATAACATCATTAACTACTTGCCTAACCACTTGAATTTTCAAGATGCTTTTTTGAACTGGGAGGTGGGAGATAGGAAAGTGTTTTAATAAAAATGATTATTATGAATGAGAGTGCTAAAAGAAAGCCTAGCTTTTCATGTTTGCCTTTTCATATAGGGTGATATATGTGATTCCCATTTTGTGAAACTGCTTTTTGAAACAGAGAAGATCAATATAGTATTACATTTTGCTGCACAAACACATGTAGGTAAGCACTGTTTTATTTTACAGTTGTGACTAACATTTTTCCTACTGACAAAGTCCAGCAGTGGGATTGTATTAAGCAGATATTTAACATCCACCTTTGAAAGAGGATATACATGCTACACCAGAAAAACAAGATGTGGTCACTGTGTCATTGATATACTTGGTATGATGTAGCTCACTGTTAGTAGTGTGGGTTGTTACATAACCTTGAATCTATCTTAAAACTTTGAACTGCTCCATAATCATGACAGTGATTACTTCCATGGGGGCGGAATAAAGGAATAGTTCTTCAGCTGTGGTTTTTACATTGTTTTCTTAGATTTGGTAGTGGGTATGCAGTGACATTATATTATTATCTATACCATTCTTTTCATTTAAAGTATTTGCTAATCAGTCTAACATTTCTACTGTGAGATAAAGCATACATTCAGAAGAATGTGGAAGTACAGTTAAATAAAAAATGGTAATTTGGGCACCCATGAAGCTTTCGGTCAAACAGAAGACACAGTGTTGCTTAATGCTCTTGAGTAGTAGTAGTGCCACTGCCCCTGCCTGATTTAAAATTATAATTTCCTTTGCTTTTCTCTACAGTTTCGCTATCTATATATTTACCCTTAACATTATAGGTTAGTTTTGGCCATTTAAAAAAATACATAAAACTACACATAAATTTTTTTGGACTTTTTCAAAATCCACATAGTGTCTTCCATGTAGTTGGGTGGCCATATAGTATGTTCTTTTTCAGTACTGTACAATATTCCAATTTAAGAATATCCCACAGTTTGCCCATATATTTTATCCTTTGTGGATATTTGGACAATTCTAAACAGTACCACCGCAAACATTCTTATGCATGTATCATGGTAACACACGAGCATGCATCACTTTCTGGCATATAGATTTGCATATTTCAACATTAAGATGTCAAACTATTTTCCAAAGTATATCTTTTTCCACTCCTCAAGGAATGTATGACTTCCTGTTGCTCCAGATTTTGCCAAAGGTTAGTTTTGTCAGATTTTCTATTTTTGCCAAGCTCAGAACTGCAGTAGTCTCTCCCTTTTTTGTTTAATTTATATTTTCCCTGATCGCTAATAAGATTGAACACCTTTTAAGTATTTTTTTGGTAACTTGGTTTTCTTTTGTGAAATGCTGTTGAAATCTTTTATCTATTTTTTAATCGGATTATATACTTTTATTGTTGAAAGACATGATTCAATGAGAAAAATAAGAAGTAGGTATCTCCAGTGTATTTCCAGTAAGTTTAGTCTTTTATTTATTTTTATTTTTTAGGTACTAGGGATCAAACTCAGGCCTTGGGCTTGGGAAGTAGGTGTGGTGCCACTGAGCTAAATCCCTGGCCCTAGCCTTTCGTTTATTTATTTATTTATTTATTTTATTTATTTTGGTACTGGGGATTGAACTCAAGACCTTGCACTTTTGAGATAGGCAGTGGAGCCACTGAAGTAAATCCCCTACCCCCTAGCCTTTTATTTTTATGAAGTGATCTATCTGTGTTGGTGATGTATAGTACCTTGAAGTCTGGTGTTTGATATTAACATGGCTCTCTCACCTTCACATTAATTATATGTCT
>NW_022900918.1:29070393-29080438 GCF_012274545.1 Fukomys damarensis | reverse complement strand
TGGTACCAGGGATCAAACTCAGGACCTTGCGCTTGTGAGGCAGGCACAGTGCCACTGAGCTAAATCCCTGGCTGGCTCCATATTTTAATTTCCAACCTTTCTGTAGATTTATGCATTTCTTTTTTTTTTCAGCTTTAATTGAGTTTATTGGTACATTTTAGGGATACAGTACAGTTACATTCATCATTGGGATCTTGTACCTCTACATGACAAGTCTTGGTTCTCATTTTTTCCCCTCGTCTCTGCCCTCCCTTCTAACTTTATGCATTTCTTATAAACCACATACATTTGGAGTTTTTGCTTTTTAATCTGTTCTGATCACTTTTGCTGTTTACCCTCTTACTTGGTTTTTCTGAGGACTTAACTGAGAAACTTTTTGTTTTTCCTTCTGCTAGTTTGGAAGATATATATTCTGTTTGTGTTCTTTAAGTGGTTATCTAGGAAACTATACATGCACAATTAGCTTATTAAAATAAAACTTTCAGATCCATTGTTCTCCTCCCAAGTAATGCACTGCAGCTCCATTTATTTATTCCCAAGGGTTTTTTTTTATCAAAAATTTTAAGTTTATCTTGTTTTATTTTGTTTTTCCATCCCTTTAGGTATCATTTTTTTTGTATAGTCATTTTGTATAGGCAATTTTGTATTGTGACTATTTAAAATATCTTGTATTAGTGAGTAGTCTGTAATTTTGATAGTCAGTATTACTATTTTGTACAGTAGTAGTCATACATGTTAGATGATTTTGTTTTTAGTTATTTTTGTTTGTTTATTTGTTTGCTTTGGGGATCAGACTCACAACCTTGCGCTTGCAAGGCAAGTGTGGTGCCACTGAGCTAAATCCCCAGTCCTGTTTTTAGTTCTTTTAACCATGCAAAAATGTTTGTATTTTATCAGCCTCTTCCCTTATTGCCTAATTCTGGATTATATGTCATAGGCAAGTCCCCTTAATATCGGACTATAAAGGTTCAATTCTTTTACAATGGATTTATTCTCAAGTTATTTGTCCAGCTTTTGTTGTTTTTATCAATAACAAATGGATCTGAAAAATATAACCCTAAAATACCAGAAATTGTAAGTTTATATTTTTTTAAAATTTGAAAAGATTTACCTGTAACATTTTGTATTTTCTTCTTTTTATAAGATAAATTTAGCACCAGTAGTTTTGTAGGGTCTAAGAACCTTACCTGTGCTATGTGATGTAGGTTTATAGAAATCATAAGTATCAATTCCTGTGTGCGTTATTTCTCATAGCATTGCAATTGTGAATGAAAGTAAGTAAATAGTACGATTTTAGAAACTTGAGTCCATTGTTTCACATTTGCTTTGTCTCTTAGGTGGAATTGTTTTAGCTTTTTTCTCTTTTCCTAGATCTTTCATTTGTCCATGCCTTTGAGTTTACATATGTTAACGTTTATGGCACTCATGTTTTGGTAAGTGCTGCTCATGAAGCCAGAGTGGAGAAATTTATTTATGTCAGCACAGATGAAGTCTATGGGGGCAGTCTTGATAAGGTAAGCTTAGAAAATATGAATTCCATCTATTTATTAGGTTTCAGGATACAAATCTGTCTCATTAAACCTATGCTAGGCTTTTCTCGTACTCTAATTCTACATACTTGCGGCACTCTCCAGAATGTTATTTCACTGTTTCTTCTTTTCAAAGCAAAGGATGCTGCCCCAAGTGGGGAACAGTCTAGTCTTGGTAAAGATGTGTCCATAATTTGGCTGCTTTGGAAGACGAAAACAAATCTTACTTTTTGTCTCAGTCTCGCAGACAGGATGAATGTCATTCTTACAGACCAAAGCATAGGCACACTAGGCTACAGCATACTCCTGCTCACCTGTCTCTCCAGCCAGAAAATCATGTTCCATTCCTTCAAATGTCAAGGAGTAAGTGTGAAATTATTGTAGAAACTAGAATCTATACTTTAAATCTATACTTTAACTTTTTTTCCCAAATATTATACTTTTTACACAAAGAGATGACTCCATCCTCCAGTCTGTATTTTTCTTTTATTTTTTTGAACACATAGATTTATTGGTAAGTATCTATGCTACTAGGTACAGTGGCACTGAAATTAAGAGGGTACTAAAGGGAAGGCGCAAAAGAACCTGTGTATAGCTAGTAAGTATTGGATAGTAACTGTTAGTGGTTATTAACAGCTAAAGGTTATTTTTTATACAGCTAACACTTGAGGATAGTTGTCTGATCTTGTGTCATATTTAAAAGAAAACTTCAGGTAATGTGACTTTATAAAGACAAGAATGTGGTTGCTCATATTAGTATAGTGTTAATCTCCACATAACCACTGTGGTTGACCTGTAAACCTTTAAAGAGCCAGCTAATCATGGCACAATGAAAGTACAGTTTTCCCTTAATGTAAGCCTGTTTTTTTTCATTGAGTTTATTGGTACATTTTAAGTACACAATACAGTTACATTCATCATTGGGATCTTGTACCCTTACATGACAGATCTTGGTGCTCACTTTTTCCCCTTACCCCTGCCCTCCCTTCACCCCCTCAACCCTCCTGTGAGCCTGTTTTTATGTTAACTAAAATTTTTACTGGTACCTGTTATTTTTAAAACGTTCCCTCAGACATTTCCACTCTGCGGACTTGCAGGTGCCATTACCCAGCAGCTGGTCTCAGTACTCTGGTAGAGCTTTGACCTTGCACTGTGATAGAAGCATTCAGCACTGTTAGCAGTGGGTAGGGCAGACGTAAATATCCAGGCCCAGAACTGCAGTTGCCATTACACTGAAGAGAGGTAAATCATTTGTCAATCATACATACACGATGATGGATGATGTACAAGCTTCATTCACATCGTCATTCAGGTTACAGATACTGCATAGGATGTACCAGCAGTCATTTTTTTTTTGGGTACCGGGGATTGAACTCAGGTCTTTGCGCTTGCAAGGCAGGCCACCAAACTGCTGAGCTAAATCCCCGGCGCCCAGCAGTCATTTTTATAACTAAATTCTATGGTTTTGCTTGGCCCTTTCTTTTGGTGCTGAACTTCAGAATATCCCAGCAGTAACTGCCAGTTCAGTGACACTAAGATTTCTGGAGTGTGCCTTCTTCTTCCAGATGAACTGGAACTAAATGTCAAGTGGAGCCTGATTGTCACCCTGAAGGAATTCTTCACACCACCGGGGAACGTTTAAGCAGCACATTTTAAAAACACACAGTAACTCAGCATCATGATTAAGCTGTTATAGTTAGCAATCAACAGCATGGTCGCAAAACACAAAAATCTACATTAAAACCCTGTGCCGTAATGCTTTACCCTTTCTGGAAAACAGAAACTTAAGATGACCCATATACAGTTAGTCACAAATATCGTCCTTCAGTTTTTTGCCTTACACACAGCAACATTGCGGACAATGGGTGGGAGCCGAGGAGCCATTTCAGAGCTACGGGGACTACTCGGGCTGTGTGAAAACAACCCAAACACCAGTGCACAGAGGCTTTAAGTTTGTCACTTAGGCCGCCATTGTAACCTGCAGCTTCCCAGTCACTTCTCTGACTCTTTCCCAGCTTTGCTTCCTGGCAGTGTTAAAACTGAAGTAGCTGCTGTAGCTGCTGGAACTGCCATCGTCCCCTTGGTTTCATGGTTCATCAAAGTATTGGCCTTCACCACCATAGGGGCCACAGCTTCTGCCTCCAGTTCCTCTTCTTAGAAGTCTAAAGTTTGAAGATTGATTGTTATAAAAATAATTGTAGCTTTCATCACCTCCAATTGCTTCTATCTTTACCAGATCCAGTACCAATCCCCACTGCCTCCATGTCCACCATGACTGCCACCAAAGCCACCAAGAACACTGAAATTTATTCCATATTCAGAGTTGTTACTGCCACCCAGACTACCTCCACAGCCTCCGTCAGTTTTAGAACCACCCTGACCTCTGTGGCCTGATGAAGCCCGAGCCATCCCTCGCTCTGACAAGGCTTCCCTTGCCTCCCAGTGTGGCCTCCCACAGGATGGTGGTTCTGAGTGCCAGCACTACCCAGAGTCAAGGTTATAAAAGCAAAGCCCCTCTTTTTTTTTTTTTTTTGGTACCAGGTTTCGAACTCAGGACCTTGTGTTTGCAAGGCAGATGGCGGAACCACTGAGCTAAATTCCTGGCCAAGCAAAGCCCCTCTTTTTGCCACTGCCTCAGTCAGTGGTGATTTCAGTCACATCAGTTTTCCACATGTTCAGAATCATCTCTTAGCTGATGTTTTTTGGTGTCTTCTTTAATGTTGCCAGCAGTTATCTTTCCATGCCTAAGTGGGTATCTGGTCTTGGAGAGTCTTCCCTCGAGACAACTTCCTATGGTTCCTGAGCCCTTCTGTCCTCCTTGTGTCTCCTTGCTCTTGTGGCTGCATGCACATTCCCCTCTGTGGCCTAAGCGACAAACTCAAAGCACCCGAGCACTAGTGTTTTGGTTCCTCGTTTCCACACAGTCTGTGAGTGCTTCCCACAGCTCCAGATGGCTCCCAGGCTCCCACCTATTCTTGCAAAGCTCAGCTCTCCAGTGAAGCCCTTTCACAGCTATTTGGGCTCTTGCTGAAAGACTGGATTAGAAATGAAGGCAGTGGGCAATGGGACGTTGATTGGTGATTCCTCGGTGGCATTCCTGGGCAGAAAGCTATATTTTTCTTAGTGTTTTCAGGGAGCTCAGTTTGTTTTCTTTTATTTTTAATAATTTTAAAATTTTGCTTAAACATACATACTGAAAAAAAAAAGTTTAAAAAGGCTTCTAATAAGAAAAAGCAGACCCTGATTACATTTCAGTTCCCCCATCCTGCTTCTAAGAAGCAACCGTTTTCAACTCTTTGCTATTTGTATCAGGTAAACTTCTTCCTTCTTATACCCTTTCCCCTCAATACCTGGTCTGGCACAGCAGCCCAAGTGATTTTTAAAATGAAAGTGTTCTATTACGTTTCTCCAAACCTGCCACTGTTTTTACAGTGGCTGTCACTGTTCCATGTGTCCCGGCCTTTACCAACTCTGACCTTATCTCCCATTTCTCTTCCTGCACACCAGCCTTCCTGCAGTGCCTTTGGCTGCATTCCTGTCTCAGGTCCTTATGTTTGCTTTTCTGTCTCTCTGCCTTATGGGGTTTTTGTGAGCACTAAAGAAATTAGTATGGGCAATTGGAAGAATCCCAGATAAACACACAGTTCTGGTAATGGTTTTTTTAAATGTAGTGTTGACATTTCAATTCATAATATGGTTTCTACTTAGAAAATGTTACAGTACTTTTTAAATATATCTTTCTACAATTAGGAGTTCGATGAATCATCCCCCAAACAGCCTACAAATCCTTATGCATCATCTAAAGCAGCTGCTGAATGTTTTGTGCAATCTTACTGGGAACGATACAAGGTACGAACCAATTTCAGAAACTTGAAACACTTTACTTTGGACTTACATGCCAAAATTCCAAGTCAGCTTTAGTAGCATTTCATTTTTCAGATAAAAGACAGAGCTTAAGAAAACTTAAATATTGATACATTTTAAATATTGATTTATTACATTGTGTGTACAACAAGAATTTTAAATTATTATCCAATTTATCACTGAAAAAAATATTGGAACACATATATATTTTCCCATTAACAGAAATGGGTAGAATATTGTAGTTATAGCGGAAAGCCCTGTTGGAACCCCCCGACTGGAGGAAGACAGAGGGAGGATCTCCCTTTCCTGCCATGTGCTTCTCTCTGCATATGGATGATGGGCTCTCTCGGCTCCTCAGGACTGGGAGGTAGGCTGGTCCCCAGTGGCAGTGGCGGTGACACTGCACAACCCTTACCCAGCAGGAGTCTACTCGAGTCCCTGACATTCGATTTCCCACTGATCGTTGTGAGTTATTGGGGACTGAGTCAGAAAGGCAAGCCAAGGAATTCCTCACTATTCTTTGCCTTTTATGATCCTGTGGGGCTGGTTCTGATAGTGAAAACTCTAAAACTCTATAGTATAACTCTCTGAAAACAGAGATATTCAGTTTGAAGTTGACCTTTTTTTGGGGGGCGCGTACTGGGGATCGAACTCAGGACCTTGTGCTTGCGACACAGGCAGTGGAACCACTAAGGTAAATTCCCGGCCCTGAAGTTGACCTTCTAGTCAAACTTAAGAGTTCTAGAGGTGGTCTTGAAATGAGCAGGAGGAAAGGTCTTCATCATTCTGCTGACAGATTTGGAGATCTGCCTCCATATGTATTCATCCTCCCCCTTCTTCAGTAAAGAAAATGGTCCTTTTCTTCCTTTACCCTCTGCCTTTATCTGAACCCTAACCCCTCCTGTCTTTAGGAACCTTGCATACAAAAAGTCTTTTCACTCTGTCCTTAGATGTGTGGAATTATTTAGCCAAGGGTACCTATATTTTAAAACTGTGTATTCTTAACAAAATCATTATCGTTGAAGTATTACATTACCTTAATGTTGCATACTCTCTAAGTTTCCAGTTGTCATCACAAGAAGCAGCAATGTGTATGGGCCACATCAGTACCCAGAAAAGGTAAATTTTACTTCTAAATTTGTAGAGCCTTTTTTTTAGTGATTGTAACTTGCCATTTTTTAATAATAATCTCTAGGGCTTGGGATTTAGCTCTGTGGTTCTGCCGCCTGCCTCTCAAGTATAAGGAACCGAGTTCAATTCCCAGTACAAAAAAAAAAAAAAATCTCTCATCAGTTATTTGTGTAAAGAAATTGATGTTGTAATTATATGGAATTATGTGTTTGGTGGAGGTCACATGCAAACCTCATCAGAGTTTAAAGACTTGAGTTGAAGCACACCGTGATGCCTGCCAGGTGACATGACTTTGAACTTGTCTTTAAATTGGAAAATAATGAAAATTTTCACTTAGAAAGGATTTTGAAAGAATCCAGTGGGAAGCTATGTGTGCAAATGTTTGAGCCTTTTAGGCCTCCAAAGCACCAGAGTATTCACCACTGCAGCTGCACTGCAGTGTAGACTCTTAACATGCAGGCAGACCAGTGTGTCAGGGTGCAGAGTTACCTGACGTGAGAACTAGTTAGGTAGTGATGCGGGAAGGTAGGATGTAAGTGTGTCTTAATGTCAGCTTGTTAAATGCCCTAATACATCTTTATTGTTGTGGGCCTGAATGCCTTCCACAAAGTAATACAGGTAGTGAATAAAGAAATACAGCTAAATGGCTGAAAATGCACCTGGTTATGTATCATTAAGCTGGATTTTAATAACTGTTACTTGCTCTGCCTAAATTTGGAGACTGGATTTTCTCATTTTCTAGATATTTGCTTTCATCTGTTTGCCCAAAGGAAAGGATTGTACATAGATGGTGTGTGGTGTGAATATTTACATTGCTTCGTTTCTGAAATAGCCTTAGCAGGTTTAATATAAATTTAGTAATTTCTTACTTGCCCTGTTTAACATAAGTTTTCTTTGAATCCAAGAGCAGTGGGATTGACTTTTATAAATTCCACAAGCACTTTTTGAGTGGGTATTTATATATAAAGTGATAAGTAAAGCATGGTTCCTGCCCTTAGGAAATCAACACTGACGTGAGCTTTGTGAAGACTGTCCATGCGGAATTTCTTTTCATTTTCCCACTGTGTATGTCCTTTTATGTTCAAGTTACTGGCTTTTATGAACTAACAAACTATTTTGAAGTGTTTCTTTATGAATTCCTGGTAAGAAGAATTAGAATTTATCCATATATACTTCTTAATTATAATTTTTAATCTTAATGAGTTGATTCATATTAATGAGTGAATTTCCAAAGTTCTGAAATGATATTCAAATATTCTTTTAGGTTATTCCAAAATTTATATCTTTACTACAACACAACAGGAAATGGTATGTTATTATTGACCTTTGTATCCCTATGCTTTTCTGGTATATTGATAGTGTTTGATAATAGTCTCCCTTGAAAATCGTGAAGTCTTAGTGTTGGAAGACATTCACTTGAATGTCTCACCAAATTAAAAAATCCCTTCTCCATGTAATCATTTTTGAGTCATTATAATCTGAAATTTATCTTTATAATTTACTAAGATAATTTCAATTCTTCAACGATCCATCAAGGAACTTTAAGGAATAGTATTAAAGTTTTATATGTAATTTACCTTCATCTTTCTATAACTTCACTTTTTCAAAGGATAAATTTAATTCATAAAACCAGATATTTCTTCAAAGTGAATTTATGGTATAAAGTTAATAAGTAAATATTTCTCAGGGATTTGTGTTTGCCACTGTCTTATTGAGTATCTGTAGGAGGTTTGGACATCATTTAAGAACTATGAATAACATTAAGAAAAGCTGTGAGAATTTGTGCTTTCAATAAAAGATTTCTAGACTCCCTGTGGGAACTGCCTTCTCTGGAATTGTACCCAGGCATTCATTTATTTTGGTGTGGCAGAGCTTTTGTACACTTCATGATTCCATTTCATTTAATCTATTTAGCTGCATTCATGGATCAGGGCTTCAAAGAAGAAATTTCCTTTATGCTACTGACGTCGTAGAAGCATTTCTCACTGTCCTCAAAAAAGGAAAACCAGGTGAAATTTATAACATCGGAACCAATTTTGAAATGTCAGTTGTCCAGCTTGCCAAAGAACTAATACAACTGGTAATGTATCTGTTGTAAAAGGTAGTATTTACACCATTGTGTAAATGTGAATTAAGTGACAGTATTAGTAGTTTACCATTTAGTTTAAAAGAGAACAAAAATGAAATTCATAATTATGTGCATTATATGTGTCATTTGAAGTTATATCACTACTTTGGTAACAGCTTTTTAGGAAAACAAAACAAAACAAAAAACCCGTATATACCAGTGATGGCAAGCCTTTTGGAGATGAGTGTCTAAGCTGCAGCCCTAACCCACTTATTTATCGCAGGGTGCCAACACTGCAATTAAAACTGAGCACTGAGGTTTTAGTTTAGAAAAAACAACTCGTACACTAACATCTTTAGTCTTCAAAGAAAAAAGAATACATGTGCTATATGTTTGCCACCACTGGTATGTACTCTAGTTGTAAGACACCTCGGCTTCACGCATACAACATCGTATGTCCTACAATTAAAGAACAATGCTAAATAAAATAATTATGAACATACATATGTTTTAGGGAATCTCAGTTACAGATTTAAGGTTAATAGAAAGGGGATCTGAGTAGTAACCAAAAGTCAGGAAACCCTTATAGTTTATATAAAGTGTATATTGTTTTTGAGCTTCAAATGGAATGTAGATTGTAAATGACAGTGTTTTTGCTGTTTCCCCTGCTTTGAGACAGTTGTCTACTATGTCTTTTTAAATCGCTTATTAGGTACTGTTGTTATCCTCTAGTCTTATTTTTTAATTTGACTCAAAAAACCTCTATCTTGACAGATCAAAGAGACCAATTCAGAGTCTGAAATGGAAAATTGGGTTGATTATGTTAATGATAGGTGAGTAACAAGTTAAAACATTGGGGGAAGGTTGTGAAATCTTAGATACTTAAAAAATTATAAATTATATAGACCTGACTGGAAACTAGTTTATCTCTTTTGAATTCTCTGGTAAAATATTTGTTTTCCTAATTATAAATGTTGTGCAATTTAAGTATAACACTGTTACTAGTTGTATGACATAAAGAAAGTTATTGACCCTTTCTAAGTATGCAGTGTCTCCATTGTGAAATAGGGGTGATGATAATAATATCTTGCTTATAAAAGTATGTTGAGGTTTAATTATAACGTATATAAATTATCTAGCCCAGGGCCTGGCACTTGAGCTGTAAGTTACATGTATTTATATGTATTTACTTCTTTTCTTTTTTTTTGGTACCGGGGATCGAACTCGGGTCCTTGTGCTTGCGTGGTAGTCACCAGAACCACTGAGCTAAATCCCCGGCCCTGTATTTACTTCTTTATTCATCAAACATTTATCGAGTTCCCTATGTGTGCCAGTACTAGACTTATACCACTGTGGCTGAAATAAATTTTTAAAAAGGATAAACCACAGAGAGATTTAAGTATTTGGGGTACTGAAAAAAATCATGATTTGTTTTTTTTTTTTTTTTTTTTTT
>NW_022900918.1:29038087-29070277 GCF_012274545.1 Fukomys damarensis | reverse complement strand
TTTTTTTTTTTTTTTTTTTTTTTTTTTTTTTGGCTATGTACTTTATAAATTTTCTATAGTAAGAAATATGACTAGGATGAATTTTGAATTTTGTTTTCTTAAATTGTGGTAAATATGTATGAACATACATAATATCTCTTAATTTAAATTTGTAAGTATATATCTACAATGTCATTTTAAATATTTTATTTTTCAAGACCTACCAATGACATGAGATATCCAATGAAATCAGAAAAAATTCATGGTTTAGGATGGAAGCCTAAGGTGCCTTGGAATGAAGGAATAAAGAAAACAAGTATGTTATAAATTGATCAATTTGGGGAATAATTTAGTAATATTTAAAGAAAAAGTAATTCATTTTTAGAACACTGTACAAATTCAGCAGAAAATTGTGATGCATCATTTGCATTTTTGAAATTGTTACATTTAATATATTTTAAACAATACTATACTGTGTTTCTTAAGCATCTTAAATTTCATAGATTGACTATTCATCAGTCTTCCTGTATCTTATTAGTATTAAACACATAGTTCATTGATTGTAAGGTTCATATTTTTTCACTTTCTTCATATCCTTGAAAGATGTGTGTCTTAAAATCACTGATGTCTTATAGTTGTTGTAGCTCTTTACTTTCTAAGTGAAAGTTTATTGCAGTTTATTTCTTTCTTATTATGTAAAATAATGGTCCATTTTAATATCAGTGACATCTTAGATTTGATGAATATAAACAGGTTCTTTGGGTGTCCTGAGTCATTTTGTATTGAAACAAATAGAAAACAAATTGAGTTTATGGAGGAAAATCTAAATAAATATCAAATCTGTGTGTATGTGTAAATTCTGTATATATGTGTTAAAAGCTCTGCTGTATTTAGAAAAAGATCTTGATTCTAAATTTGAAATATAGAATACTTGGATTGAATATTAAAATTAAAATCAAAGATAACTTAGGTTTTATTTAGCTAAAAAAGCTTCTGCTGATAATATAACAACATAAAAGAATTTTGCACATTAATAAAAGGAAGCTTATATCATCTCACTATGCCTTTGGTACACATAACATATTTACATGAACAAATATTACTTATTTTCTATAAAGTACCTTTTAAAACCAGAGTAAATGGCTTAAGCCACTTTACTTTGAATTTCCTAAAATCAGAATGTTTTCAACAGCAGGTTCATTTTGAAGGCCTTCTGAAGTTAAAAGGAAAAAAAAATGGTTAATTTATAATTCCAAGATTTCAGATGATAAAATATCTTTTGATTAACTTCATTGTTTCAAATCAAATTTTTTAGCTTTATAAGTTAAAAATCAAATTGTCTGCTGATAAGTTAATAGGCAGGACTTTCCTCAAATAGCAGGAATTCAGTAAATGTTGGATAATTGACATTTAGTTTTTCAGTTTTAATTTTTGTCTTGTTTTTCCTATCAGTTGAATGGTATAGAGAGAATTTTCACAACTGGAAGAATGCGGAAAAGGCATTAGAACCCTTTCCAGTACAAGCACCATGTATATAATCAGCGATTTTTCAGAGAAAGAGAAAATAATCCTACCTCAACAGGCAGTATGCAATCAAGTGGCCAAATGAAGAACCTTCTTTGCATTTGGAATGAGAGCATAACTTTTTTGTATTAAGTTCAAATCTAAAATGTCTCAGTCTTTGGAAGACTATTCGTGTTGGCACAAGATTTAAATATCAGAATTATTTCAGTAAACTTCTGAAAACTAGGGAGTAATAGGCATAGAAAGACTCTCTAGAGGTGAGGCAAGAAGGAATCTTCTGGTTCTGAAAACAGAGATGGGTAGTGGTTCTGGGTTGATGGTACCCTTGACCGATCTTCAACTCGGTCAGCTTTCCAGCCTTTCCCAGTGCCTAGGAAGTCTCAAGTTTTCACTTATAAGCCGTGTATGGTGAATATTACACTCTTAATTCCTCTTTTTTCAGTCATATGTTCTGCTGTAGTTGCTTTGAAAATGGAACAAAGTAGAAGCATATCTAGCACTTTTTAAATTTTAATAATTTCGTAAAATTAAGTGAAATGCTTTTTAAAAGCAGTTGAAAAGTTTTTATACTTTCAAAAATCAGTTGACCTATAAATAACCTGTCTCAGAGAATTTTTATCATGTATCTACTGTTTTAAGTGATTTTATTTATAAAATTGTCAGTATTCTAATGTATTTAATGTACAATGTGGCTTTTAAAATAATGTGTTTTTATTTTGCTGCAGAAAAAATTTTTTAAATACTTGATTCTGTATTTTTAATCTTTGTTCTAGTAACATTAAGATGACCTGAGCCAGGCGTGGTGGCACATGCCTGTAATCCCAGCACTTGAGAGGCTGAGGCAGGAGGATCACTGTGAGTTCAAGACCAGCCTGGGCTACACAGTGAGTTCCAGGTCAGTCTCAACTACATAGTGAGACGCTGTCTCAACCCCACCCCCGCCCGCAAAAAAAAAGATGACTTGAAAAAGTAACTGATGGGATATTGGGCTGAGAAAAGTAGAAGGAAACAAGGAAACTAAGTACAGATTTTAGTATAGCAGCATCTTGATTCCATTTTTAAAAGTCTGAACACACTTTTTAAATATATTTAACACCAGCCTCCCACAGTGCCTGGTGCCCCCACTCTGCCTCCAGTTCCTCCACACAGTTTCTCATGTAGAGATAAAGAGGAGAATAAGCGCCTCTCATGTCTTCAAGAGGGCAGATGCAGAGGTCATTCCTAAAGATAAGAGGGAGGAAGCAAGCCTGGCAGGACGGTGATGCAGGCTGAGGCTCAAAGGCAGAAGGGCAAGCCCGGAGGAACGTGACATTCCGCATGGCAGAAGCGTCTGCTGTGAGAATCAAATCAGCTTTCCACCAAGTAAACAGGTTGATTTTTTTCTTCCGAACAGTACCGTGCTGGGGGTTCAGCATTTGTCCCTGGCCAGCAGACCGAATGCTCACAGGTGGTAGAGCTAGATTGGCCACCGTAAGTGACATTCATAGTGCGGGTCTGTGTAGTTAGGGTCGAGTTTCAGCTTCACTGGCTTTGGCATCCACCCCAGGGTTCGTGGAGCTCACTTAGGTTTGTCTGGGTGGGACATGGAGATGTGGCCTTGAGGCTCGTGTCTGGTCCCTCACTCTGGCACTCTTCCGTTCTGCTTCCTGGCTGCCTTGGACTAAGTATCTTTGGTCCACTCCCCTCTTTCATGATGTTTCTGCTTTGGAGCCAGCTGACCATGGTCTGAAACTATGAGCATACTAAACGCCTCCTTTAAAATTGTGCCTATCAGTCATTATGTCCACCCACGGGAAAGCTGAATAATAACAGTGCCAAGGGAAGGTCCCTTCTCTGCATTTATGCCTTCTGTTCGGGGGCCTTTTGAGGTAGTTCTGGGTTGCTGATGATAAAGATTGGCAGAAGTGAACCAAGCCATTTTGTGCGTTGAGTGCTTCTGTGCTTTTTCCATGTGTTACACAGATCTTCACACTCCCACCCTTGCCCATTCTCCCATACGCCCATCCACACGCCCCTAACCCTTGTCATTTTCTTCTTAGGCCCAGAGTAGATAACGAGGCTGTTTGCACTGCCCATAACTTAGTGCACAGTCTCAGTGAAGATTACTTCTAGACAGAATGCATGACCAGTTATACTTCAAAGTGCTGTCCTTTGAGATTTCTGCTTTACATGTTTTTGATAAGGCCTCACCATTGTGGCTTTAATGCAGCTACAACCATTTGCTTGCACCCACCCGACAAGCCCACCCATTTTTAAACTAAGATGGGCTGTCTCCTCCCCTTCAGTGGTTGTACGATGCCCTCTATGTGACTATAGGTATTGAGAGTGGAGCACTAGTGGCCCGCCTGCTCTTGAAGCTTACTCATGTCCTCTGATTCTGCCTAAACTCTAACCACATGTTCCCTTTCCATCTGTTTTGTTTTGAGACAGGGGTCTCGCTGTGCAATTCAGGCTGGTTTTGAGCTCACTGTGTAACCCAGGCTGGCCTCGGACTCACAGCGATCCTCCTGCCTCAGAGCCCTGACTGTCCATTTCCACCTTACAGTGGAATGCTCTGGATCCACCTGGCTGTGAGTGAGTGGAGACATTGGGTTGTAGCGGCCTCCATAAAATCACAGAGTAGGTAGCTTCAACTGAAAACTTAGTTTCTCATTCTGGAGGCTAAATTCTAAAGTCAAATCAAGGGGTCAGCAGAATTGGTTTCTTCTGAGGCCTCCCCGATTTGCAGTTGGCTGCCCTGGAATGGTCTTCCTCTATATACACATCCACAGCTAAATTTCCTTAGGACACCAGATGTCATATCGGATTAGGGCCCACCCTAAAGACTTCATTTTCTTGCTCTAAAAATCTTACCTCTATGTATGATCACATCCTACAGTACTTGGGATTAGTACTTCAGCATAGGTATTTGGCCAGGGAGGTACAGTTCAGCCCTTAACAGTCCAAATGAACTCCGCATATATGGGCACTTCTGAATGCATGGTCTCTTAATGTCCCATGGCCAAGCATTCTGTCTTTGTCAGGGCCAGAAATGGAATTCCAAAGGTATAGAATTTACTACAATTGGAGAATGGTCTTTCTGAAGTAGGGTCTCGCTGTGTAGTTCAGGCGGCTGGCCTTGAACTCACTGTGTAGCCCAGCACGGCCTCAAATTTGCAGTGATCTCCTTCCTCAGCCTCTCACTGGAATTCCCTGCCAGGATGACAGGTGTGCGCTACCACACCTGCCTCAGGAATGGTCTTGGTGTAGAACCCCTGGGAATGATATGGTGATTCTCCTGCTGGTGGAGTTCACCATATAATCTATTCTGCCTCTTTACCAGCAAAGCCGCCAACACTAGAATCCACCAAATCATATAGCCAAATTAGCAGAGATGCTGTCATCCTAGCTTGAACCTATTTCAGAGCTCTGTCCTGCTCCAGACCCAGTGAGGCTGGCAGCCTTTGGGTCACTGAGGATACAGGCTGGAATAGTATCCCTAACTGTAGAATGTGTTGTTTGTGGAACTCAAAGAGGCCTGCCAGGTGCTGCTTCTCTGTGTGCAGGAAGGTCTAGGATAAAGCATATCCTGGCACACCCTGACCTTTACTGAATTGTCATTCATTGGATTTATCTTCCACCTTCTGGAGTGAATTGGTTTACTGGTGCCACCAGTATGCTGGTCACCGTGGTGCCATCAGGTGATAGATCCTAGTGACACCCTGCAGCATGTTCAGAAGAACCAAGTTTCCTAGAACAGAACCAGTTCATAGAGCCCCAAGATGAAGTCGTAAATGCATCTAATTTTTTATCTGACCTGATTTGGGTGGAAAAGTACATAACTGACCGAATTAAAGCCTGAATGCCTTGTTCCAGAGGCCTAATGGCCCAGCTCCCATCTGAGTTGCTACTTGATTCACCTGGCATTTGTCTGCTGTTGTTCTCCAGGGTCCATCCAGTTTTAGCAGGGACTAGATTGGCCTCTACCAGGATGTGGTAGGGATCTGCGTCTGCATCCTTGAGATCCTCCACATCTTCACCATCTCCGAGAGGCCGTTTTGGTTTTTATTTTTTTATCTTGTCTAGGGGAGCAGCCCAGCTGAGACCAGTCTGTTAAGCCAGAGTCAGAATGCTGATTGGGAAAAGCTGGGATCTGGACACATGGATGGGGCTGAGTGGGTGACTTTTAAAGATTTTGAAGCTTTTTAACGGTCAAATCCTAAGTTTTCTCTCTTCTACCTTGAGTGACAATGCTCTCACTTAGCTGTCACTTGTCAGCCAGTTACCCTCAGTTTAATAAAGACCAAGCAGTGCCTTGTATGACTTGTTCCCACGAACTTTTCAAAGTCCCACATTATTTCACTAGCATGGACGGTATGGTCCCCTCCACAGGAGTCTTCTCCCTGGTCACCCTCCATGAATGTCCTAGCAGTTGGGAAAGCCCACTTAGCACCAGGGACTATTTGTGCTCCTCACGCGCCCCCGCCACGACGGTCTCTTGACCGGCCAGGCAGAAGGCGATCCAGTTCCAAACCCATCTTTCCAGCTGCATTATTTGATCACTCTTGGAACCACCTGTACCAGTTGGATCCTCTGCAAAGCAGTGACTGAAACAGAGTTGAGATGCAGGCAGTTTATTAAGGAGGATGGAGAAATACTTACGAAAGGAAAGGGAGGATGTAGAACTGGGCAGGAGAACTGCTGGGGCTGCATGCAGATCTATCAGCTGTGAAAAGAAAGGAGGAAGAGTTGGCAGAGAGCCCAACCTGTGATACAGACAGGACAAATAACTCAATGGGAAGGTCCAGGGCAAAGGCTGCATGTTAGGGAAGTCCCCATGGTCGGAAATGGCCAGCTTCCCTGTCAACTTCCAGTCATTGTCTAGAGACTGATCAGAAACAGTGAAGGGAATCCTGAAGCTAACGGGAGGCTGTCCGCTAAGTGCACTATTGCAGCTGAGTGGCAAGCTCTTGCTTGAAGGGAAATCCACCTTCATAATCGCCATCTGGCTATTTGTGGTGAAGGAGGGGCTGCTGGAGATCAGCTGCTCACTATCCAGATTTTCACTGACGCCAGTTCTTTTAGTCCAATTGCTTACTGTTCTTTCCTCACATACGAGCACCTCCCATGGCCTCTACTAGTACACGACCCTGAGGCTCTCCTTGAGGTTCCCTAATCTACAGTATCCAAGAAGGCTTTGTGAATACGATGTTTAAGGTGTGTCTTCAAGGACGAACAGGAGCAGGTTAAGGAAGCTGAGAATGATTCCAGGCAGAGAGGCTGGCAGACTGAAAGCACCAAGTTGTAAGTGACAGCGTTGGGGCAATGACAGGTCACAAGGATCACGCTGCCACAGTAATTCTCATTACTTCATTAGGGAAATGAGAACTGAAGATAAAATAACACTTTGTACCCATTAGCGTTATTAAGAAAAAAAAAGTAACAAGTATTGGCGAGGAGGTAGAGAAAGGGAGACCCCGATGTCGGTAGGCTATCCAAAAAGTGGAAACAACACAAATACCTATTGACGATGAATTAATACACAAAACGCTGTAAATGTGTACAACGGAATACTATTCAAGTGGGATTCTGGCACATGCTACAACATGGATGAGGTAAGGTCCCTGAGCAAGGACATTACACTAAGTGAAGTGAACTAGACACGAGGGTAAAATGGTATGAGGCAAATTCATAGAGAAAGAGTATGATAGAGGTGAATCGGGGGCTAAAGGGAGGAGAAAATAGGTAATTATTTGTTTAATGTGTGCGAGGTACTGTTTAGGGTAATAAAAAAAAGTTCTGAAAGTGGTTAATGGTGATGGTTGCACAACATTGTGAATGAATTGTACACTTGTTATAATGATAAATTTTACGTTACATTTATTTTACCACAATTCTATTTTTTACTAATGTGTCCCTAGAGCTACGACACTGGCATCTCTCGGAAACTTCTTAGAAATGCACACTTTTGGGCCTACCTCAGACTTACAGAATCAGAACCTCCAAGGCTGGGCCAGTAACTCTGGTGCCCCCTGATGTTGGAGAACCACCGCTCTAGGGGGTGGCGAATATGTGCTTACTGCTGAAAATTTAGAAATTAAATCCAAAAGATGAGACCGTGATCTACCACTGGAAAGAAAGTTAACCTCTTACAATTTTGATGAATGTCCTTTATTTTGCTTTTTGGTGCACATGTGCACAGTTTTAAAAACCAAAAGGGATGATCATGGACAGACTGGTTCCTATGTGTCTTCCCTGAGCAATAGATCGTGAGCGCTTTTACATGTTATGATGATTTTTGCCGATTTTACTGACTGCAGAATTACGTTTCTAAGAGCTTATTCTGGCAACAGTGTGGAAGATGAATTTAAGGCAGACAAGACTGGACTCCCGCAGGGATCTAACTTACGGTGCTGCTGCAGTGAATCAGGCTGCTGATGGTAGGGCCCAGAGCACAGCCCTGCAAATGGATGGTGTGGGGCGCAGACCGAAGAATTTTTAGATTAAAAAACTTAACCAATAATTCATGAGGATGGCTTTTCTTGAATTGGGTGTGATTTTAATGCTTTAAATGTTGACTTCCAAAGAGTGGGCCATGCTAAGTTATGTTTAGAAGAGGTTGAGCTATGGGAGGTGGTGAGCTTGGGGTCTGATCTTTAATCTTCACTTTGGAGCTTTTTTATAGAAATTCCTATCTGCGAGTAATTGTTCTGTGATCCTTTCTTAGCTTTAATAGTATTTCTAATATTCATATGTTTGTAGCTAAACTTGCTATGTTCTAATTCGTACCCTGCTAAAAAGGGCATTCCCCACAATGGGAAGCGTTTTATTCTATCAGGGTAATCTTCCTGTTCTAAATTCACATGGGCCTGGTGGCGCATGCCTGTAATCCCTGTGCTTGGGAAGCTGAGGCAATAGGATCTCTCTGCATTCCGGGGCAGCCTAGGTTACACATTGAGTTCAAGACCAGGCTGAAGAGCATAAGAAAACAAAACAAAAACAAAAAGCTAACTTCAGAAAATGAGAATCCGTCCTTTGACCTCTTTCATCATCTTCACTTTATTAAATCAATTTTCAGGAGCCAGAGAAGCAATTCTAATTTTGGCTCTCTTTCCCATGGCTCTAAACTACTGGAAAGCCTTCCAATTCAGTGTGTGATAAGAGTCCTGCACTTTGGTTAGTCCCTTAATCTATTGACTAAAAATGAAAATATTATTCTCTTAGCTGTGTGAGTTAACTACTGTACTTGGGAAGGAGGAAAATCACATTTCCAGATTACAATACTGAATAAAAATTACAGAGGCAGGCAGCAGAACCACTGAGCCAAATCCCTGACATATTGAGGATATGCTCCTAAGAGAAGTAATTAAGTCACATGTGTAAATGCCGAATAGTTTCTCTGGTGTGAAAAATTATAATAGTACATAAGATCCTAATGAGATAATGGACATTGTGAAATAGAAAGAAAAGGGCTAAAGGTGTAGGGAAAGTGGGAAGGGTAGGGGAAAGGTAATAAGGGAAAAGAAAAAAATATGAGAAAATGAAGAAATGAAAATGAAGTGTTTGTAAAGGGGGAGGGGAGGAGGGGGTGAAGGGAGGGCAGGGACAAGGGGAAAAAATGAGAACCAAGAACTGTCATGTAAAGGTACAAAATCCCAATGATGAATGTAACTGTACTGTATACCTAAAATGTACCAATAAACTCAATGAGGAAAAAAATTATAGAGATGTGAAATATTAAATGAATTAGGCTAAACCCTTGAGAAACATCTTCCTATTTTCAAAATATTTTCAAGTTGTAATAAATGGCACTGGAACTTTGCCTTTCTCACTTAAAAATAAAACAAAGAAAAATCCTAATAAATCAGTGAATATATAAAGCAAATATTTTTGCCAAAAAAAAGCCCACCAGAGAAAAAAATGTCCATTTTAGCTATTGAGATATTACATCAAATAAATATTGTAAGTCTTAATATTTAGAAAATGCACATTTCTCTTAAATTAATCTTTTGTTCTGAGGATTTTCCTTTTACCCTTATAACATTCTAAATAAGTATAGTACCTCTAACTTACTCTGAAAATATTTGCTATCATAAAAAAGAATAGTGTATCACACAGCTAAAGTTAAGCCAGTTTAAAATTCTCAGGAGTTGGAATTATGATTTCTTAAATTAAAAGACTAATCGAACCATAGTTTTAGACGATGTTCCAGCAATATTATAATTACCATAATCTGATTTTCCTTAGTAACTGTGAAGGTCAAAACTGAAAACTTGTTTCAAAAAGGAAATTAAAAGTTAAGAATAAAAGGAAGACTTTTTTATCCCCAACATGTGTTATGATAGATTATTAAGATGACCTTGTAAAGTTAAAGTGTGCTGTGATTCATATTGGAATTGACCACAAGGTGTGGAAACTGTGCAAATCCTTGAAACAGCATACTTTGACAAGTTATTTTTCAATAAAGGTGGTTCATGAATATTAAGCAAAAACATATCTACATGTTTAGATTTTTAAAGGAAAAATAGAGCCCAAGAAAAAACCCTTTTATCAGACCATGTATTCCGGTTTGAGTACCCTAAAACCATGTCTTGGTAAGTACAGGACAAGCTGTAGCAATAAATGGACAAAGAGATTATAGATTTTGGGAAAAATCTCTCTCTTCTTACAAATTACACCTCTAGGCATCTTCTCCTGCCTAAAACTCCATTAATAAGGAACAAAATCCCTAGTCTTTCATGGAAAATAGGACTAAAATTCAGAAGTTTCTAGGATCTGTGAGATAAGACCATTCATCATTATTCAAAAAATTTTAATGAAATATTTAAAACATACAGAAATATTGAGAGATAGTTTTCCACCAGAGTTTAACAAAATTCGCATGTTGCTATTTTGATTTCTCTATTATGTTTGTGTTTGAGATATTTGAGAGAAAGTTGCAGACATTATGACAGTTCTCTATTTGCACAAACCTCCTAAACACAATAGTATTCTCCTATGTAATGGTAATACCATTTTAAACTTAAGAAAATTAAGTCATTTCCTACTATTGAATAGACATGTTCAAATTTCACCATTTCCCTCCAAAGTCTCTTATGTATAGCCTTTTTTTTCTAACACAACAGAATCCAATAAAGCTCCACCAATTACTAGTGGTAATATCTTTTTTAGTCTGGTAAATATAGAACTGTCTCTCCATCTTTTTGATGTTCTCATTTTTCCCCCCAAGAAACTGTTATTTGCAGAATAGAATAGTGAGCCAGCGCTCTCAGAATGTATCATACTGTGATATATCTGATAATTTTTTTCATAGTGTCATCTATTTTCTTTCTCCATTTCTGAATTTCACACATAATCATTTCATTTCATAATTTGTTCTATTTAGCGTCTTGAATGGTTTCAGGTCAAACACTTAGCAAGAACCCTTCCTAGGTGTGTTAACTTTCCATTATTGTGAGAAAATACCAGGGATAATCAGAAGGAGGAAAGGTTTATTTTGGCTAACAGTTTCAGAGATTTAATTCTATAGTCCATTGGCCCCATTGCTTTCAAGCTGTAAATAACAGAGGAGCAGGTGGAAAAGAACGTTGCTTAATGTGACCAGGAAGCCAAAGAGAGGAGGGACTAGTGTCCCAATATCCCTTTCAAGGATAAGCCCCCAGTATACTAACTTCTTCCGCTAGACCCTATTTCCTTAAAGTTTTGCCACCTGCCAAAGAAGTACCACCTCAGGGACCAAACCTTTAAGACACAGGTCTATGAGGAGCAGTTAAGACCATAGCTATAGCAATGAATGATGTTGTGCAGCCTGTAAAAGCCAGGCTGAAGGACTTCTATTCATACTGGAGTAGGAGTGATTCCTAGTCATCTGTTTTCTGGGCTCAGATTTTTAATTGAAAGCACTTAGGCCTCGACATTCTCAGAGCAAAGTTGATGTAAAAGTTCTGCCTGTGTTCAGGGAATGTGTCAGCTTAGTGTAAGTAGCAAGATTCAGCACCGAATAAGATCCTGAAGAGCATTTGCCTCAAAACTGAAACAACCATCCCTCGCTGTTCCAGAGGGATCCTTCCCAGGGCACCCAAGGATATCAACTTGAGTGATGTTCAGATCTCTTCTGGAAATGATGGAGTGTTGTTTGCATCTAACCCTAAACAACTCTTCCATATACCCTTAGTTATCTTTATTTAGAATACTAATGCAATGCACATGCTATGTAAGTACAGTTATGTAATTTGTTTTTAGGAAACAGTGGCAAGGAGGTAAGTCTGAACATGTTCCATAGAAATGTAGTTTTCCCCTATCACTTTCAACCCACAATTGTGACATAATCCTGAGATACAGGGAGCTAACAGTCTCCCCACTACATGAATCCCAAATCTGAGCAAACTTCTGTATTCTGATAAGGCTGGTCCAATATAAGGACAAGCATGACACACATAACAGCTCTGACCTGGGACCTGAAACCAAAGTTCCAGTCCCATTTCTGTCACCAAGTCACCGTGTGTCACTGGGAGCATTAACCTCTCTGATCATTGATTCACAGTGGGGATCGATACTGTGCAAACACTGGTGTGACTGAATGTCAGCTTGTATTTTTTGATATACATAACAGATCTTTGATTTTACTTCTTGACTTCCTAACAAGTCAAGTAGGGAAGAATTGATTATTCTCAAATTGGAGTAATACCCTTTATCTAGTTATTCAGACAGTTACCTTCATGAAAGTAGTATGTGTAGTCTCAGCAGGGTGCTTCTGTTGGCGATGTGATCAAGTCCCTGCTATCTGTCAGAAAAGAATCTAGTGTTGAGTCATCAGCGAGAAAAACGTAACAAAATTAAGCTAGGCTGTAACTTCTCTTCTGAGTTGTACACAGCTTTATGTGTTTTGGGGAAAAAATATCTAGGCATAAGGGCTGGGGATTTGGCTCAGTGGTTCCACCGCCTGCCTCACAAGGTTCTTACTTTGACACCTGGTATTGGGGGGAAAAAAAAATCTAGGCATAGTAAACTTTTCTGGTTGTAAGTGATGAGAATGAACTGGAGAACTGAGTGGTGAAATCTGAGGTTAGGACCCAATTTTCTAACCTCTTCTTCATCTAGGAGATCCTGGGCATTTCCCCATATTCCCCCATGGTAGAAATGACTGAGAGGACTGGGTCTGGGGAAGTTCCTGCCTCACACTGTGAAGCGTCCTGCCCACAGGAAGCATCAAAGGGTCACTCACTGTCCCGCCCTCTACTCCACTCCTCTGGATAAACTGTGGCCTACCTCACATGTGCGCAAGGGTAGGGAAAAAGGGTGAAGAGCTGACTTGTCTCCACAGTTTTTATGATAAACTCTACACTCCCGAGTCAATGCGTGTGGGGGACAAGAGTTGGCCAGTGAGAGGAGACAGAGTTGGGGATGGAAGAATACAAAAGTCTAGGATGAAGAGATGTAGATGAAAATAGTAGAAAGTGTTGAGAGGAAACCTTCCCCATACCAATGTAGGGTTCAGCGATGGAGGTGGTGGGGTTGCACATTAGCTAACAACAGATAAATAAATGAAAAAAGTTAATTCACATGCATATGGTCTCATTCACTGGCTGGTCAGCTAAGGATAAAGACTTTTGCACCGACTACACAGGAGGAAAGGAAGTAAAACAAGTGGCTTTATTTATTTATTTTTGGTACCGGGGATCAAAGTCAGGTCCTTGTGCTTGCGAGGCAGGTGGTGGAACCACTGAGCTAAATCCCTGGCCCAAGTGGCTTTTAGATCAAGGAAAGTATGACTGTGATGATACTAGTTTATAAAATTTCTTATCCAGGTGCAAGTAGTCTCTTGTTGGATGCCACCTCAAAGGGGGGACTTATGGCAGCTTCCTTCTTGGAAGGTGGGGCCTTTAGTCAGACAAGAGAAGTAAGAAAAGGCTTCTTTTGGCTTTTGCTGTTTCTCGAAAATCTTCTGTTTTAAGTAATCTTCAGACCCAATTTTGTGCTGTGAATCCTAAGAACGTTAAGAAAATGAAGCACCTGGGAGGTTGAAAGGCAAACAGGCCAAAGGACAGGGGTTCTTTGTGTCTGGGCCTCTTTTTCTGAGCCTCTGGTCATCGAATATTATCTTGTGTACATCCACTGGAGAAAAAAGGAAAACTGATTTATAGATAGTTTCTGCCATTAAAAAAAAAAATTGCCAAGGGATTTAGGAAGCTCCCAGGTTAAGTTTATTTCATTTTATTTCTTTGGGTGAATAGTCAGGACTTACCCTTAAGCACTGGGTTGCGGGGAGGAGGGGAGGACAGGAGGACAGCTAGGAGATTGGCCCACTTCATCAAAAGGGAGAGACAAGCAATTAAGCTAAGAAGTATTTAAAGAGCATCTAAGCCTCTAAAACTCCTGTTTTGCAATCCAAGTTTTCTGGCCCTTGGGGCATTGTGTAAAATCCACATGGTTAGTTAGGTGTTTGCTAAATGGATGTGGAAGGACTGGAATAGAACATATAAAAGCTTGGTAGGTTGTTCTTGAATGTAATTCACTTAATTGTTTCTGGCCTGGTAAGTACACCCAGAGGCTTTATATTGATGTATGTGATTCGACAAAAACCAAAAACAATAAGGTCTTCATCGGCTTGTGGTTTAATGGCTCTAAGAAAATTAATGTCTTTTGGATCAATTCAGCACACTGATGATAATTGCAATCTCTTAACTTTTAAGAAAAATCACTTCTCCCCTAAGTTATAATTTTTAATATATAATTTTTGGAGAAATCATTTTATGTCAGGCAAAAACGTTATTTTCTACATACGGAAAACTTCAAAATGGTTAGTTGTGCATACGAAAACACCTAGAGAAGAAAAGGGTGGGCTCTAAACCCAGATTCTAGTTTTAGATTTCAACTCTGCTAATTTTTAATGGAAATAGACTTTATTTAAAACAAATAAAAGCGTTTGATGCAAGGTAATGAATATGCTTTGTGGCAGGTGTCTCCAACCCCTGGGCCACCACCAGTATTATTGCCTTTTAGGACTAGCTGGAGGTGAGCAGCAGGAAGTCAGCAAAGCTTCATCTGTATTTATAACCACTCCCCTTCTCTCAAACTATTGTCTGAGCTCTGCTTCCTGCCAGATCAGCTGTGGCATTAGCTTCTCAAAGGAACACGAACCCTTCTGTGAACTTCGCATATGAGAGACCTGGCTTACTCTTACATCATCTCCCCCATCTGTCTGTGGAAAAATGTTTTCTATGAAACTGGTCCCTGGAACCAAAAAGGTTGGGGACTGCTGCTTTATGGGTCAGCAGTCAGTTCTGTACCAAAGTGTGTAACTATTAGGGACTGAATTGTGTCCCCCTGCCCCACTTCATAGGACTTTTAGGAGGTGAGTAAGGTTAAAGAGGTCATAGTAGCCTCGTTCCAAGCCAAAGGACTGACAGCTTAGAAGAAGAAGTGGCTCTCTTTCTGGTGCATATGTGTGCATGGAGAGAGAGAAGGCAAGAAGAGAGCCCTCTCCAAAATCCCAAGCTGCAGCCTCCTCATTCTGAGACTTCTCAGCCTCCCAACTGTGAAGTTGTTGTGTAAGCCACCTGGTCCAGGGTGTGGAATACAGGACAGTTATGTACTAGAATAACCTTTATTTAGGTTCTGTTGGATGATGCCTTTTGGCTAAGTTCAGGTTGTGCATTTCTGGTTGGATACTGTGCAAATGAGCTGGGTCCTCTTCAGGAGTCACGTTAGGGGTATGTAGTGTCAGAATGTTCTGCATGGGCAATATTAATTTTGATCATTAGATCAAGGCATTGTTCAGTTCCTTCACAGTTTATAGCTGTTATTTAGCAGCTATTTAGTAAACCATAGACAGACATTTTGAAGCCATGCACTTATGATCTCAAATAATGTTCTCTCCCTGGACTTAGCATCAATTGATAGTTTGTGATTAAAGCAATCTTTACTATGATGCTTGGAAAAGGACGATTTCCAGAGCTACCAATCCCTCCACATTTATCACCCAGCATAGCTCATTCACGCCACTCTGTCCCCACCACCATGCCCAATTATTGTACTTGTGGAATTTTATTTTACTCACTCCATTACTCTCCTCATTTCTTGAGATTCTAAGATTGTCCCAGTGTGGGTTGGTTAATAGACCCCTCAGGGTATCTCTGTGTCCTTTTCAAATATGCCATCATCTTTTTAACCCTTTTGAGAAATACTGATTAAAATAAGAGGCAAATTAAAAATGAGTGCTTTTAAGTTTTCTGTGGCAGTCCAAGAGCAAGTTAAAGACAAATTATTAATTTACAGCAGTTCAAAAATTTACAAGTGTGCATGCCTGTAATCCCAGGACTGTGGAAGGCTGAGACAGGATGACTCAAAGTTTGAGCCAAGCCTGGGGGTGGGGAGAGAGAGACAGAGACAGAGACCTGAAGATATAGCTCAGTGTGAAGGTGCTGGGCTCAATCAGGTACAAATGAAATACCATATGTAACACCTATATACAACTTACTTTCTTTAGCATTATTATTCTTAGATCTGCTAGTTAGTTCTATGGTTAGTTTTCTAGCTATAGGTAATTAGGCTGGAGTTGGCCAAAATCCTTGGGCTAATTGGGAAGATGATAGAACGGTAGCCCAAGAGTTTCTTTTCAACTTAGAGTCTTCATCGCTATTTTTGTTTGGGGGTGAGTACTGGGGATCAAACTCAGGTCCTTGCACTTGCTAGGCGGCAGCAGAACCACTGAGCTAAATCACCAGCTCTTCATCCCTGTTTTGAACACCAACTTCTCCATCATCTGATCCTTCTTATTCAGATGTGTGTGCACCTGTTTTTGTGTCTCTGTAGCCCGCTGGTCTCCCCCATGGTCTGATGGTTCTTGCCTCTGTAATCTTGCTGAGTGTGGTGATTTTCTCCCAAACTCAGCAACAATTTCCATTCACAAACTTTCTTTGCTCTAACATTCTTAATGTCTCTGTAATTTTTTCCACTGCCCCCAAGCCAAAAGAGATACCCAACAGTTCCTTTTATTAGGTACTCAGGCTCATGACTTAATAAGTATTTATGTTCAATATCTTTGCAGCCTCTTGGAAAAAAACTATACACCTAAGTTGAAAAGAAAAGTTATATTCTCATTTTCTTTCTTGAACAACCACAATAACTCATTCATTGGATGTGCGCACCTTGGGCAGTATATACTCTCTCAATCCAGGATAACAATTTCTTAAGGAAGAATATTGGACACCTCAAACCAGATTTCCTATTCCCCACTGATTTTCACAGGAACTTGCTTACAACTGTCCCAAACCTAGCTTTGCAAAGAGAGACACTGCTGAAAGAAGTGTACAGTGATCTACTGCTGATGTTGTGGACTATCTGGGAATTTGCATTGTGTCCTAGGGATGGTGAGGACACTGCCTCCTTGGTAAAATGTAAAATGTTCTGGAGTAACCCTGTGAATTCACTGCAGCAACTCTGGGTACTTAGCTTCACAGTTGAGGAAATGCTATAGTTAGGTTGTACCTGAAACATCCCCCAAGGACCTTGGGTTTGTTAAAGGTTTGTTCTCCAGAGGGGAGCTATTAGAAGGAGGAGAACTTCAAGACGGGAGACTAATGGAGGCCTGTTGTCATTTGGGGCATGTCCTCAATAACAGATCCCCCGACCCCTTTCTCCACTTGGTCACCGCAGCACAGGCATCTGCCGTGCTGTGCTACCACAGGCCTGAAGTAAGGAGGCCAACCGACCATCGCCTGAAACCTCCAGAACTGTGTGTCAAGATAACCCTTTTCTCTTAAGTTGACTTATCTAAGTATTTCTTACAGCAACAGAGAGCTAACACATGGCATGAGATCCCAGAAAATTTCAGTCTCCTTTGTAAAACAGCAACAGCAAATATTTGTTCGGTGTTAGAAACCTTTTCAATAGTAGTAAAACCTGTATGGTTCATTCTGTAGAATGAAACTGGAGCTCTCACATGATTTTTCAGTTATTCCAGGACACTTTGAATAGTGAAAGGGGTGCTATCATGGTGGGATTCTGGGACAACAATGTAATAGAAATTGTCCTGGGCAACCCAGGACGTGTGAGCACCCTGCTTATCCACAACACAATCGCTACCTTACCTTCTCAAGGCAACCTCTACTCAACCCATGACCCCTCTTACAATGTAGAATCTAGTAGCTCATAATTTGCCATAGAGCCTTACCACATTAAATTGTGAAACACGATGTTTATTATTTGTGCTTTTCTTTCTTGTGTCTCTTTTATTCAGGTTTCTCCATATATTCTCAGACCCTAAACCTTCTCTTCCCCTCATCCCCACCTCAAATCCCATAAAATAATTGCCTGCTACTATCTTTGTCACCAGGTTTTGGTTTTCCAGGTGAAACATATGAAGCCACTCTGATGGTATGACTAGCAGTCCAAGAAAAGGAGACCCTAACCCTGTGTCCTGGATCCCGTGTGTGTGTGTGTGTGTGTGTGTGTGTTACCATTCTCTTACATCTCTTGTATTTTGGGGGAAGATTTCCTACGTTAGATTTTAACTTACAGACATAACTTTTGTAAAATTTAAGAAGAGCTGAGCATGATTCCATCCAAGCAGGGAGTTGCTGTACAGAACAGCCCACAGGTATCACAAAGAATCACTGAAAATAACTGAAGCCCTCCTTATGGTGCTGGAAGAGCATGTGAAAGGGAGACACACTCAAAACACACAAGAAAACTTAAAGAGGTGGATTTTTTTCTACTTCCTTTTCAATGTATGACACCCACAAAGAGAGCTGCCCTGAATTTTTTCCACTCTAAGTCCGCAGACTTTTCCAGCTGCAAATATGTTTTGGGTTTTGTACCTCTGCTTAGCCATTGACCTCTTTTAAACAGCAGGTCATTTCGTTATTATTATTATCCCCCCCCTTTGTTATTTGGATTTGGGGCAACCAAGGAGCTCAGAGACTCTCAGAAGGGAGAGGCATGGTGGTGACAGTAGAGATTGCAGACACTTCCGATTTTTTTTTCTTTCACATCTCCCATCCATCCATCCAACCAAATTGTCTGCGAAGCTCACATTTAATGCAAAGTTCTAATAAGTAGGCTAAAAGGGCCCTTAGAGGAAAAGCCTTACCTCGAAATAAGTGCAGTTTAATAGGAGAAGAAAACAATGAAAAGATAGGACGTCGGGAGTTGCAGGATGTCCGTGCGTGCATGTAGTTGGTGACTTGTGAGGGAAACGATATTGACTTTCAATTTTGTGCTTCGTGAGCTCCCACACCTTTTGCCAGGCGGGCTCCAAGCAAAGCACTGGTAATTAAGGTGAGCGTTTCCTGGTCTCAGGCTCCCCCCATCTCCCGGACAGACGGACAGTTCTTGCCTTCCCGGTCCTGTACACTCCTTCGTCCAGTGGTTTGGCCAACTCTACTCATTCCCGGGTTGCTGGGACTCCGGGAGGGGCGAACCAGCCCTGGGGGGCAGAACCCGCGTCCCGAGGGGCCCGGCGCCTGGGGTCCGCCGCCGCGGGCGCAGGGGTTTTTAGGAAAGTAAGGGACGTTCAAGGTTCAGCTAACCATGGCTGCGAAAAGCGAAGCGCAAGGAGTACTACTTTTAGTGGGGGAAAGGAAAAATATGAAACTGTAAATGTGTTGAAAAGTACGCGGGACAGTTAGACGTGAAATGCTCAGTAATGGCTTAGTCAAAAAGAAGAAGAGGGAAAGCCGAAATAGCTCAGTTGGGAGAGCGTTAGACTGAAGATCTAAAGGTCCCTGGTTCGATCCCGGGTTTCGGCAGTTAGTTTTAAAAATTTTAACCTGGCACGAAAGTCACAAAAACTTTTCCGTCCACAACAATGTACTTCAGTCTAAGTGAAACGCCAGGATTTGGAGAGTGGGCCAAAAGAGACTCAGAAGTTCTGGAAGTCGGTAGGACTAGGGGATTTTGCCTGAGCCACTTCCGGGAATGGACGCCTCCGCGGAAAGCGGCCCGGCTCTACTGCGCGTGCGCAGTGCAGGACCAGGCGCCCGGCCGCTCCTCTTAACCCGAAGCCTGGAGAGGGCCCGGCCCCGCCCCTTAGCCCCGCCCCCGGCCCGCGGCAGCTGGGGGCTGTCACCAGCCGGGCTCTCTGGGCTGTCCAGGAGCAGGAAAGACTGCTTCGCTCCAAAGCATCCACATATGAAAGAAAAAGCAAAACCCTGCTTCATAGTCAGAGGGTCCCAGACAGGTACTGCCTTTGAAGGCTACCGGCACAGAAGAGTGCAGCAGCTTTCCAGCCCCTGCCCAATATTATATTAATTTTATTGGTACACTTTTGATGTACATAATGATCACATTCACCGTAGGGTATTCCAACCTGTAAATAACATTTTAGACAACTTTCTTCAGCGTCTGGACCGGTGGTTCTCAAAGCGTGGTCACCGGACCAGAAGGATCTGCATGATCTGGAGTCAGTTAGAAACGCGGATTCTGGACTCTTCCTCGGCGGGCACACGGAGAACTAAAGCCCTTGTTTAAGCGAAAAGGGGCATGGGTCTCGATTGGGAGACACACCTTGAGGCAGATTTCTCCCATCCAAGTACTAACCAGCCCCATCCTGCTTAGCTTCCGAGATCGGATGAGATCGGGTGGGTTCAGGGTGGTATGGCCGTAGACGAGGAAGATTTCTTAAACGTGGACAAACAGAACTGGAAAGCAAGTGGTGAGCAGGTGTCTAATAATGAGGGTGTTGAAATGAGAGGAACTGTTTCAGACAATCGGAAGCCTGGGCACCCTGACAGGACACTGCATAGGACTCTAGGGAACACCTACTGGTGCAGCGGGGAAAGCCCAGAGGCACACTCCTGGGTTAGGGCCCGGGATAAACAAAGCCAGACGCTAGTTAAGGTCATGCGGAAAGACTTTAATCAGAATTATTATATAAATAGTAATTGCAGTGAGGAAGAGGGTCTTGTATAAACTGAACTCAAAAGTGTGATTTGCATGAGACATGGTCAAAGACCACTGTTGGGACGAGGGACAAACTTTTGTGGCCTTCACATGTGCAAAAGTTGCCGAACACTGTTCCTTAGCTCTACATTTACCCATTTAATTACCCCTCAAAACAGAGGACTGGGATAGGAGATTGACAGGGGCATTCAGCTATACTCAGAATCTTCATTGCTGCAAACCTGTGGTCAACTTTGAATTCCAGTGGAGCCACAGATGACTGACTTCAAGTCATGAGCGTTCTTTCATCTCCCTGGAACCAAACTTCCTCTCAAGTCTTGAGATTCTCCTCAAGCTTCAAAACCAGGACTGAGGCAACGATGGACTGGACTCCAGCCTATAGGCACCCCAGCAAACTGGCCCCTGTGCATTACTAGTGGGCCTGTCTGATCCACCATGTTGGACCTGTGCCCCTTAGTTTCTCAAATAGAAACCTTAAAAACAACAACAACAACAACAACGACAACAACATTTTCTTATTTTCCTTTGTTAAGGGACCAGCTTGATCACTGTGAGATTTGTATTCTACTTTATTTTCTCTCACTTCCCAATTAAAGCTTTTGCTGCAAATTCACATCATTGCTTTAGCTTTAATTTCCATTATCACTAAAGCAAGAATCCACAGAATTCTTCAGAGCTATTTGCCCTTAGTGTTATCAGCTTCTTTTAGTGCAACCTGCTCTACCTGAGAAAGAACCACTTGAGCAGGTTTTTGTTTTGTTTTGTTTTTACCGGACTTACGCTGCAGCAGGGGAGTAGTGCACAGGAGGGAGCCTTCCTGGATTGACTGAGAAGAATGAGGGAACAATGCTTATCCAGAGGAGGGGGTGGCCAAACCTGTATAGCTTCCCACATTTTGTGGACCTATTTGAGTACTTTCAGAGTAATGACAGAGGGAACAGGGTTTTGTAGGTTACAGGGTGAAGTTATCTAGAGAGGTTGTAGCATAGAATCTTGTAGAATAAGTCTGCCTTTAAAGCCTGCTGCAGCCAAGGCAAGTGTCTCTCTGGGTGGGGCTTGTCTTGTTGCAGCTGTGGTGGTCACAGCTCCATTGACTTCCAAAAGAAATGGCTGTTGGATCGCTAGCTACTTCTTTTCTGCAAAAATGGCAGGCCCAAGTCATAGCTGTCACTATCTGTGAGGAGTTCCACGAAGACCAGTTGTGTTGATCCTGCTCTAGTGGAGTTTCTGGACTTTGAGGTTATCAGCAAGGGACCTCAGTTCATTAGAATAGGGGAATAGCTGGGTCTGATGGAATTTCTATTTTTGGCTTTTTGAGGAATCTCCATACTGATTTTCATAATAGTTGTTTTAGTTTTCATTCCCACCAATAATGTAAAAGGGTTCCTTTTCCCTGCACAACCGCAGTAACATTTATTTTAATTATTATTAGTTCTTGATAATAACCATCTGGAGTAAGATGGAATCTTGTTGTTTTGAGTAAGATGGAATTTCAGTCTTTTTTTTTTTTTTTTTTTTTTTTTTTTTTTGGTACCGGGAATCAAACTCAGGACCTTTTGCTTGCAAGGCAGGCAAGGTAACACTGAGCTAAATTCCCAGCCCAGGGTTCTTTTAATTTGCATTTCTTTAGTGTTCAAAGATGTGGAGCATTTTTTCATGTACCTGTTGGAATTTGTATTTCTTTGGAGAATTATGTATTCATTTCAATTGCCCATGTTTTGTTTGGGTATTTTATTTTGGGGGGTGTCTAATTGTACTTTAGTCCTTTATTCTTCCTAGATATCAATCTACTCTCTCTGGAAAGTAGCTGGCAAGGACCTCAGTTCTTTTCTATCTTCTTTGTGACAGGGAGGTATGAACAACACACACACACACACACACACATGCACGACATAAAGGAAGACCAATTAAACAAGAAAAGCAAAGGCCAAAGGGTAGCCACCATGGCTTGTGGTTGGCTGACATTCAAAGGTCTACAGTGGAGGGGAGAACTTGGTGGTGGGGTTGGGTAGCCTTGTGTATGTTCTGATTGGAGGTGTTGTCCTGGGGAAGCTGAGGGAGCTCACTAGAACAGGGTAGCAAATATGATTGATTAGAGGAGCATATTCAACTTTCTCTGGCTGGTCCTAAATTGAAAGTGGGGACAGAAATTAGAGAAGCTTTCCGTTATTGCTGTGGACCTGGCCATTTCTGGACAATTATTGCCAAAGTTTTCAGCCCCTTGGATTGCTTTAAGTTTGCCTTACAGTAGACTGGTCTCCTGGGCTGGTTACTGTGGACAGGGTGTGGTTTCCTGTGGAGATTGCTACTGGCTGAGAGTTGGAGGTCTATTTTTATATGCGGTCTGACCACTATCCATTTCATACTCAGTCTCTCATGTTTTACCCTAAAAAATAATGTCTACAACTATCATCTGATCATTTTTCCTGTCTTTTCTTGAGGTGTGACATGTTTTAACAGATATCAAACACTGCTACTTCTTAGCAGTGAGGGTCAAGACAGAACATCAGGTGTTTTCTAGGAGCCCCTCTGATGCCAAGCAGGTCCGCCATGGCTCTTTGTGAGTACAGAAGCCATGGAGGAATGCAAGTGGCAGTGTGGAGTCAGCTCTTCCTTCAGAAAAGACTCGATTCACTGGAAAGAACACCTCTGTCATTAAACATTTATGAGTTAATGCTCAGCCCTGCTGATTTTTCCGCAGAAAAGCTCCGACTGCCTCCTTTTGCTTGGGGTAGTTTATCCAAGTCTCGGGGTTAAGGAATCTCTCTCTTCACACTTCCTTGGAATTCTTTTCAGGATGAAACCTGGGACATCTGGCTCATCTCTGGGTTTCAAAGGTGACATGCAAACATATTTCTGAGTAAATGTTGCTTTCTTAATTATCCTGGATGCTGTAATCCTTTTAGGCTGGCACTATGTTCTAGTAAAGCTATTATAATTCTTACACACATAAAACTATATGAGCATTTACTAATTCATGGAGCCCCTTCATGCAATCAATGTGTACAGGCATAAAAGGCCATTTTATTAGTCAGGGATCATACTTCCTCTCTTTTAAGTGGATCATAGTTTATAGTTGTTTACCTCCATGTAAAAATATTTGTCATAACTATTCCCGCTTGGACTTGCCTCAGACTCTAAGACTGTATGGATCCCGCAAATCTCCTTGTTTGCTCTTTTTTGGTGGGGAGGGTACCGGGGATCAAACAGGCAGCAGAATCTCTGAGCTAAATCCCTGGGGGATTTCCATGATTAATCACAACTCGCTTACCTAACTGATTCGGGAGTTTGCAGACACAGGCTGCTCCAGTCTAACAATGGGAGAGGGCAGCAGAGGGCCAGCAAATGCGGCGGGACAGCCCAAATTTTCAAGCAAGTTGTCTTATAACAAACCTCATAGGGGCCAGAGATTTAGCTCAGTGGTACTGTGCCTGCCGCGCAAGCGCAAAATACTGAGTGCGACTCCTGGTACTGGGGGTGAGGGTGGGGGTGGAGATAAACTAGACCTCATAGGTAGTCTGCAATTCATGACTTAAGTATATTCTGTAATACATTGTGAGCAAACTCTCTTCCCCCACATATCGCAAATCCAAAGTATGAAGAATAACAATAGTGTCTATTTATGGGGCATTCTCTATGTGCGAGGCATTCTCTATGTGCGAGGAATTCTGATAAGCACTTATCCTATGTAATCCCATTGTACTTGTCAATAGTTCTTCAAGGTAGAAAGCACAGTTGAGTATAAATTTTAAAAAAATACAGGCTACCTCTGAGTGTTGTGAAACAGCATAATTCTGAAATGTTTAATACATGAGTATGAGTCATAAAAATAATGTAAGTCATTCTTATACACTGTATAAGTGAGATTTTTGTTGAGGTTTGATTACTTCAATTTTGAGAGGGTTAACAAAGCAGAAAAACATGATTAAGAAAGAGGAGATTCATACTTAAGAACCATAAGTGTGTACAAAGTACATTTTGCTAAGTAAGAGAAAACAAGCTAAGGGTAAACTGATTGCTGTTATCCAATTATTTTTCAGGAGTATGTAATATCCAGGGAAATTCCACAGAAGAAATGGGATTAGGCAAACGCAGGAGATATTTTTGTCAGATAAAGATAGGAACTATTCAGCAGGGGTGATATATTTGATCACCTAGTTTTGTGATAGGAAAGTGTCCAAGACTGAAGAAGCTAGAAAATTGCTATTGAATAGTTTTGAGAGTATTTAAGAGGACTCCTAGACAACTTTTGGTACTTTTGAAAGATCTGAGTTCATGGTTGCTGATGATAGGTCAGGAAGAAAGCAGATGGAGTACCATGCTATGTGGACAATGGGACAAGGAGAGCAAGAAGGGTGTTGGTTCACTAAGATGAATCCTATAATCTCATTGTATCTAAATGGTATATACCACCATATTCCATGTAACCAAGATTTCATTCAGTGAGGGACTGCATAAGAGGAGTGGTTAAAAATATGGTAAATATTTAGTTTTAGAAAATCTTACAGTAATAGACACATTGCCGTTAATTTCTCTCAAAGCATTCCCCTTCCCTTTGAACACACTCATCCCATTGTTCTTGTCACTTTCTGGAGCAGTTCTGGAAGTCCTCTTTCTTGAGAGTCTTTTCACAGTTGCCTGAATGTCTTGAATCGATTAAAAACATTTATGAAAAATCCTGTCGAATAAGATATCGCGGTGTGTCCTCGTCCACCTGACTCACTGGATTTGGTACCATGTGACTTCTGGCTCTTCCTCAAAGTAAAAATGACCATGAGAGGTAAATGTTTGGAACTGAATTAGGACACTGAGGCAACCACAACAGTGCAACTAAAATCACTCATGACTTCTAGAACTGCTTCAGGAAGTAACAAGAATGATGAGTTAAGTTTGTTCAGTGAAGTGGGAGGATTCTGGGAAGAAATAAGAGCAGTATGTCTTATACTGTAATGATTTATAAAAATTTTAAATATCCACCATGTTTTGATCATACCTTGTATATAGCAGAGGTCTCATAAGGTTACATGTGGCCTAGGGTTATCATAGCCACCTTAGTTGGTATGATGGTTGCAGAACAATGAAATCACACAGCCACACATTTCTCAGAATATATCCCTGTCCTTAAGCGATGGAGACCAAATGTCTACAAGCAAAACCAGTATCTATGTCTGTTGCTGTGATGACTTAGGGTGCATGTCACAATCACATAAATCTAGTCAGGTACAAAACAAAACAAAGGAAGCATTTTTTATCATGAGGTAAGTAAGCAAACAAACAAAAAATTCCCCAAAGGATCACCCAGTCTAGTTGGAGTCCGCATAGTAAAAGAAGTCACAGCTACTAATCGACAGATTGATTTTTTTTTTTTTTAATTTTGGTACGGGGGATCAAACTCGGGTCCTTGCGCTTGTGAGGCAGGCAGCAGAACCACTGAGTTAAATCCCCGGCCCAACAGATTGATTTTGCATTGAGCAAGTTTTATCCACATTCAGTGTTGATGTCTGAAGATAGGAGTCAATCATTGTAGATAAAATTTTGTGACAATACTGTTCTTTTCCCATAAGGAGCAGACTGTGGATGTGGAGACATTCCTCCTCTGTGCATAGATATGGATATGTTTTGATTTCAGGAATACCTGCTAGTTTTTGCTTTGTGTTTAACTGGTCTTTGGAAAGATTGGACTGCTCTGTACAACTTCCATGTGAGTAAGTTCCTTTTTTGTGCTCTTATGGTGAGCTTCAGCACAAAATATCTGCCTAAATGTGGGATCAGGGGTGGGATGTAAAAATCTCAGGTCTTCAGTCCATCAAGTTTCAGGCAAAGTGAAACTTGGGGGACTGAAAGATGAAGCAGGAAGTTATGTGTGGTGAGAGTTTAGAAATGTGTCAGCCCATTACTGGTGACCCTGAGCGGAAGGAGGAAGCACTGAGCGATGGAATGCCCAAGAATTCTCGGTAGGTGTGGATGCTTTTGAGCCTGATGGTGCTCAAAAGGCTTGCACAAAAACACACACACACACACACTTAAGCTTTTGGTCCTAGTAAAGGGGGGCATCCATACTGCTAGTCTGTTTGATGTCCTAGTCTCATGACGACCTAGAGGGAAATATGACCGGCAGGCACCTAAAAATCACTCATGACATAAACCACCTAGGAAACTGGCACTGATAACAGTTATGGAAATTTAGCTGGAGGCAGGTGACAGGATGGGAAAATTCCTAGAGTCCAGAGCCCTGCCTGTAGAGTCTCCCATCTGTAGTGCCCCTGTGTGCAGACACAAGGAGCCCCCGCTCTGGACATTTGTGTGGTTCTCTTTGCAATTTGAGTTATTCCTTAGCCTTTATTTTACACAAAGTCTAGGCAGCGGTTGACTCTCTTCTTCAAGTGGCGTCTTCAGTGAAGAGCCCAGCCCCAGGGAAAGTGTCTTCCACAACCAGACCACGAACAGATGGTTAGTTTCCCAGTACCCAGAGCAGAAGATCCATCCATATAACTCATTTTCTTTTCTTTTTCCCATCTTATCTTCATCAATTCCTGTTTTCCCATTTATAGAGCATATTTTCAATTTAAGAGTTAGAAATTTGAAAAAAATGTTTTAAATTTCTTTCCCAGGATTGATCATTGAAGGACTTGGCAAGAAATTCATACAAGAAGAAGGAATACAATGAGAAATAGTCTGCCTTTTAGCTCTATGCCTAAGTGCCCTTCTGCAGAGGTAATTTACATTATTAGCTTCTGGTGTGTTGTCTGTGAGTAATTTTTGTAGGTATTTGTACATAAGTTTATATGTCTCATTTTATAATGGGCTTGTAGCCACCCATGACCAGGGCTGATCTTCCTTTTCCAATAAGTCAATCATCAAGACTCACCCAGAGCTGTGCTAAACCGATCAGCTAGGTGTTTCTTATTCAAACTGAACCCACAGTTAATCTCACGCTCCTCATCTTATTACAAACCCAAGCTAAACTCTATGACCATATTTTGTATTCAGAGATGAATCTTGCCCACCAGCAATGGTGTTTACATTTCATAACTGAGTCAAATTCTAAAGATGATGTTGTAAAAGAATTTAATATTAAGTACATAAGTTGTATCTACATTTTAGTGGTCTGATCTCTTACTCTAAAAATGATTATTCCAGGAAGTTTTGGCTTTAATTCTTTTACATAAGGAAGGCCCAATTAGTTGCATAAGCTATCATGTATGCAGGAATGAAACACAAGTAAGTGGTAGCATAGAAATAGTCCCTTTAAAGCGTTTTTATATCAACTTGATAAATTACTCCTAGAAAAATATAATCAGTTGCCCATTTACTCCACATCTTGTTCCTTCAGTTCACACCTTTCCTTTAGGGTTTTCTGAAGTTCTTCCTTCCTATGACAGTTTTTCTGTAGTTTCAGAATATTGGGCTTTCTCCACTTTGATCTCAGAGCACTTCTGTCCCCTATGCTGTGAGCCTGTGAGCCTATCCCTTCTGTTGTGCTACTTTGAGTATGTGCTCTTCACTGTCAAAACACTACTTCCCCTCAAGAGGTGCTTTTAACCTCAAGAAGAGAAATGTCAGAGTTTCCATGCTCTAGTAAGAATCCCGGAGCTAAGCTGGGTGGAAATGGTCATAAAAGCTTATTGGGGTACTTTGAAAATGCAGGTGTTAATGTTTCATCTGGTGGTGGGGAACCAAAAGATAGAACTCAGGAGACCTGTAGTAGCTGGAGGGTGTGAGCTGATTGCTCCTGCAGAGTGAAGTACAGCTAGGCTCTCTTATTTTTATGTACTTATTGGGTACCCGGGATGACCTTGTGCTTGCAAAGCAGGCAGTGGAACCACTGAGCTAAATCTTGGGCCCCAACCTGGACTCTCTTAACTGAAGGAAAGGGGTAAAGACAATAGGAGAACCAAACAGGCAGGTAGGGGCTGGGGCAGTCCAGTCCCAAGGGTGAGCCTGGAGAAATGATGAGCAGCTTAGCCAATTGGCCCAGCACCTTTAAGGTGGAGAAGCCTCTAAAAAGGATCTTTGTCTCAGGTGTAGAGAGAAACTGAAGTAAGAGAGCTAATGATAGCTTTATTGCTTGTCAATATGAATTTTCAGTGGCACTCCTGATATGCAATCCAGAGCCCATAACCCTGAGCCAACTTAGTTAGGCTCATCTCAGTGGCCTATGGCTTATACTGTGGAAGACTAACATCATATACAGATGGATGGTGGGCCAAAGCCAGTAGCTTTTTTCACTAAAGCTGATGAATGAGACTGGAGGGAACGTGGTCCATCAGGAAACAGAGAAGGCCGAGACCAACAAGGCATGGCTGTGTCAGAGTGATCAAGAGCACACTCCTGCAGGCGGGATGCTTGTGCCTTACCTCAGGCTTCATTTATCAACTGCGTACTCTATGAGTTCTACAACCCCTCTTGTTTTCAGTTTCCCTATCTTAAAAAAAAAAACAGAGAAAAATGAAAATACTTATTTTATAGGGGTAGGATGAGAGCTAAATGAGATAATTATGAAAAGTACTTAGCATGTAGCACCATGAATACACTGCATGCTCAGTAAGCACTCCCCACAAGTTCTTCTCTTCCTGTAGGAGTCCATTAAAGTACTAGTTCCTCCTGGCTCCCCAGGAAGCCTTTGGCGTAGTTCCTATTTGTACTTGCAATAGTTTGGCTGTTGACTGTGGCCCATGTGTTAAAGAATTGGTACCTAAGGTGAGGCTGTCGGGGAGTGATGGAGCTTTTAGAAGGTGCTTCCCAGTGGGAGGAAGTTAGGTCATTGGGGCATGGCCTTGAAGGGGATATTGGGACTTGGCCTCTTCTTTCTTTTCCTCTTTCTTCCTTCTCCTTCTCCTCCTACTTCCCACCTCCCTCTTCCTCCCCTCTTCCCCTCTCTTGCTCCCTGGGGATGAATTGAGCATTTAGCTTTACCATGAGCTCCCTGCCATTGCTCTTTACCATTTTCATTAGTGACCTAAAAGTAATGGGTCTGCCCAATAATGGGCTAGAAACTTTTAAACAATGAGCCAAAATAAACCTTCTTTCTTTATAAGATAATTATCTCAGATATTTTGCTATTGTGATAGAAAGCAAGCACAGTGGCTCCATACCTTATGTATACAATCATATTATTTTATTTATCTGTTTTCCTAACTGGCTGCTATTTTCCCCTTAAGATCATATTAGAAAATACAATATTTGCTCAATGCATGTTTGTTGAATGAATAATAATGCAGCTGCTCTTGTTTCATTCTTCCAGTGGTGACTTATCACCACAGACAGCATAGACTTGGCTGTACTTGTTTTTATTACATTTCCAAACAGAAGAATGTACACTCCTTAGAATCCAGACTGCACATTCTTGTCCATGTCTTATATCACCTGGTCCTGTGCTAGAAACATTTTAGGTTCTCAAGTATTACTTGATGTCTATTCATTTGACAACAAGCAACTCTTTCAGAAAGACTTAAATATTGTGTGGCATCTGATGATTGTGGATGGTTTTTAGTGTTTTCTTTTTTATCTGCATTTACATTTTTTTCTCACTTGCATATTTTTTTTTTTTTTAAGAGAGGAGGAAAAGTGTTCTACTTGGTGCCTTCTTCAGTATAATAGAACAGGACAGCAGGAAGCTGCAACTCTTCATCAGTGTTCCAAAAAGATCATGGACTTGTAGCCTAGAGTTTAGCTCAGTGCTTCTGTTGCCTGCTTTGCAAGTGCAAGGACCTTAGTTTGATCCCCAGTATAAAAAAAAAAAACCAAAAACATGGAATTGTCTTAGTCGTTAGACTAACACAAGTTGAGGCACTCACCCAGTTTAATTTAGGTTGTTATCCCATAAATCAGGATCATAGCCATACATCATATGCTTGATATTCAATAAATATCCTAATGACAACAAAAGAATATTCTCCATCTATTTATTTAGGATGTTCTAGCTGCTATTTTTAAATGTAAAGTTCAAAGAACTTTCTAGATAGGGTTTAGAAAAGTTTCTGGACAAAACAGAGATTAATAATTAAATACTAATTTTATGTTTGGAGAAATATAAAGATATAAACAGTCCAATACAAATAGAAGCACTTCTATATGGAAAAACATTTTACTTAATACACCAATTACAAATTCATTTATTCTTGTGCGGAGGCACAGGTATTGGTCTTTGGCAAGTGTGCATAGAAGTCCCCTGAGAGGAGCAGCTGCTAGATGTCACAGCCCTGGCAGCTTCCAGGACAACACTCTGTTCAAGATCAGTGTCAAAGCACCAGGTCCAGACCTTTTGGCTCATGGCATTCCTGAGAGATCAACCTGTCCCCACCATGGGCCCTTGTTGCTATCACATTTCTGAGCAATTCTTCTGCCCACTGGGCTTTAAATAGAGGGCTCAATTTTTCTAGATCTGGAAGAGCTTTGTGTCGTTTATTAGTTCTCAGCCGGTTCTTGCGATCATTTTGGAAATATAGCCAACGTTTTCCTTAGAGAAAAGGGTTAGGTTATTTCCCGACAAGACTTCTTTGTGATGCCTGATGAGGAGCTGGATTGATTTTAAATTTTTTTAGAACATTTGTGGAGTAGTGGGAAATGTTCTTCTTTAAGGAGGGCAGGCTTAGCTGGCGTATAGCATTTAAGAGGACAATGTATTGTTAGTACTTCTATTCAATATTCCATGCCCTACCTAACTGAGGGTATAGATGAGGTCTTGCTATTGGGAACAGCTGGGTTTTTGGCTTTTGCCCCAACTATTTACTGAGGGTCTCAACAACTGGACACATCTCACCTGTGCCTCCTGAGTGTGTTTCCACAAAGGACTCTCAGGCTTTTAGTAACTGCAGTTGGACCTATGGTCTACTAGGTATCCCTCTTCTCCTGTTTGCTCTCTTGAGCCCTGTCACAGTTCTGGAAACAACCCCTGAGGCTGGACCAAGAGAGAATCTGCAATTTAGGGGTGGGAGTGGGAAAGCTACTCTGCATGAGCACAAAATGCAACACATCTCTTCTTTCCTTGAAGGAGTCACAGAACAGCCAGCTCCTTAGGGTCAGCTCTTCTTGCATAATCCCACTTCCTTGCACAAAATTCAGAGCCCACCTGATGAAGGGTCCCATGACAGTCACCTTTCCATTGCTGGAACAATACACCTGCCATGCACAACTGAGAAATACGGCAGAGGAGCATGGCTGAGGAGGACTGTTTACCTCACGTTAGGCAGAAAAGCAGAGCAAAATAGATGAGGAAAGAGAAGGGGGGGGAGAAGAAAATAGAAGGGGCGAAGGAAGAGGAGGAGGAGGAAGAGGAGAAGAAGGAGAAAGCACATTCTCCAACTGGGCTCTGCCCCCTAGTAGCCCATTTGGCTATGAACTCATCAAAGGATTGGCGTCAGCACATTCGTGTGCCAGTCACCTCGCTAAGCCCCACTGCCGAACACTGCTGCATGGGACAGCAGACCCTCGGTACACGCGGCTTTGAAAGACACTTCATGTTTACACCATAACAGGTTCCAAGGCCAGTGGCAAAGAGGGGCCAGCGAAGGTCTGGCCGGCTCCCACATGGCTGAGGGAAGGCAGGCCTGTGGTGAGGGCCCAAGGCTGACCTTGGTTCAGGATTCTTTGTGGCCACACAACCCCTCCTGCTGAGCAGGCAGAAGCCGGGGGCTCAGGAAACACCACATATTATATGGTTCCCTTGTTAGGAAATGTCCAAAACAGGCAACTCTATAGAAACACAAAGTAGCTTTGCAATTGCTTAGGGCTGGGGGAGAGAGAGGGATTAGGAAATGATAGCTAATGGGTAGAGAGGGTTTTTTTTTTTTTTTTTTTTTTTTT
>NW_022900918.1:29028958-29038007 GCF_012274545.1 Fukomys damarensis | reverse complement strand
GAGTAATGGGTGAGGGGGTTTTTTTTTTTTTTTTTTTTTTTTTTTAGCAGCAAGGAAAGTGTTCTAAAATCGATTTTGGTGATGGATGCACAAGTCCGTACGTCTGAAAACCATCTAACTGTACACTTTGAATGAGTGAATTGTGTGGTATGTGGATTACATGTCAATAAAACCATTATCCTTCTCCAGTTCCTTGACACAGCAATACACAGCAACTGGAAAAGCCAAATATGAAACAATGTTTTTCTCTTTTTGAGTTCATTAAAGATTCCTGGGTAGTTCCATTAGCCTCTGTCTTAGTCCATTGTGCTGCTACAACAGCATGCCTAAGATTGGGTAATTTAAAATGCACAGAAAGAAATATATGGACTCCTGATTCTGGATGTAGGAATCCAAGATGCAAGTGCTGGTGCCTGGCATAAGCCGTCTTGCTGTGCATCTCATCTGGAGGCCTCACATTGTGGAAGGGCAGAGAGATCCTGAGCAAGAGTAAGAAGTTGTACTTGCAGCCTCAAGCCCTTTTATAATCAGCACGAATCCACTCATGAGGGTGAAACTCTTTGACTTAAACACCTCCCATTAAGCCCCGCTTCCCAACCTCATTGCACTGGGGGTTATTTTCAATACTAGATGGGGGACACCTTCAAATCTTAATAGCTGAGCTTAATAAGCACACGTGAGATACCAGGTACTGAGCCAAGCATGCTTGAAACACTCTTTCCTCCTCACAGCACAGGGCTTTGTCCCTGCTTTAGAGGAACATATCAGAAGCCCAGAGAGATTAAGTGGCTTGCCATAGATCACATAGATGGTGAACTGCCCAAGTGAGGTTTGCAACTAGGCCGATGACCCCACTGCCTGGGTCTCAACCGTTCGCCAGGTCTTCCTTATGTCTTCTCTGATAGTCTATGCTGAAATATCTTTACCTTCCATGGACTGCGCTGTATCCTGTTCTATGAATTTTCAATCAAGTTTAAACGGATGGGGCTAATTCTATTTAACTATGTACCATACAACTTAGGAAACATTGGGAAAAAAATAAATCAGAATCTACATTTTTGGGAGAATGAGAATTACGAAAAGGCGTGACCTTGGTGCCAGCAACTCCATTCAACAGCTTCACTGCCAGGCTCATGTTCTCTGGAGATCATGCCAGGAAGGTGTCCTGATTTCTCCCCTTTTCTTTTTCTACTCACCTCACAAGAAAGCCAGAACTTCTGCCACTATTTAAAGCTTACGTATATACCTGATATCCGAGGGAAAAGAAAGCTGGGTTAGGTTGATTATTCTGGGGTATCATTTCACATTTTTATATTCTATCTGGGGCCTAATATTTGTGAAATATCATATCAAGAATACAAAAGCACAACTAAAGCACAACTCCTTGACATGCTGACAATTGCTTTCTGCTTTGACGAGAGGTCGGATGCTGTCCCCAGCCCTATGGCAGGCCTCGGCATCAGAATAGATTAATTTTGTCATTACCCTTTCTCAATTTCTGCCTTTGACCAGAAAAAAGAGGTTAATTGTGTGCCATTTCTCAAGAGAATGAGGTATCAGCATTTTAGTTCTTGATATTCTATGAATTGCAGGCAGCTAATTAAAACTTAAAGATTAGAGGAGCTATTTTGGCTAAGAGGCCATTTGCAGGATTGTGAAATGAAGAGAACAAAGGGTTGTCTTTTCTTTTTATTCCTACAGTTAAAATGAAACTTCACGGTGAAATAGGACCTTGAATTGTTTTGCATACTGAGTATTCATTGTATTGATTCTAATTTTAATTCTGCAGCAAATAACAATATCTGAAAGCCACTGAGGGGTTAACGTGGAGATTATTGTTAAATAGCAAGATTTGTGTTCTAAGCTTCCATTTGACCCTTCTGGACCTCTGAGAGACATCTTAAAGTCAGATAGAGACCACTTAAAGATTCTATTAGATGTCCTTAATTGCCATCTCAGAACCCACTTCGTATTTAGATCTCCTCTTCTATTCTCCCTCACAGTTAACTGTTGAGTTACTTCACAGTAGATTCATGGACTTAAATAATAGCTCTTTCTTGGTTCTTTTATGCATTTCTTTGGGCATTACCAAAATCACCAAAACCTGCACCTTTGGGATGCGAATCAAGGAAATCACTAACCCCTGCCATACCTGTGTGCAGGTTAGAAAAAGAACATCTTCAGCCAATTCAGTCCCCACAGGCAGGTGTCTGGGAAAGCTGAGTGTAGTTGGATGTGTGTTCCTACCCACTTCCTGGCACTGTTCTTGGTATTGTACAAAACCCACATAGCAGCTTATAGTGACCATGACCCAAACAGCCCTTTCCATCTTAAATTTCCTGGCTACTCATCTCATATCCTTCTTCATATAAATTCATTTCTTCTCCCTGAGATGGAGTTAGATGAAAGGAGACCTGAGCGAGTATCCAAATGCAAACCCCTCGGTGCAGAACCAGGCCTTAGATGCCTCCTAAGCTCCTAATCCAAAATTGAATGAAAACCTACTAGAGCCCAGAAACTGTTCTAGATGCTGGAGGATTTTTTGCCAGGAAGGAGACACTGCTCCAGACTCCATAGAAATTGCAAACTAATGTAGTGAGTGCCTTAAATAACTACAAAAGAAATTAATAATTTTCCCCTGGGTATATGCAGTGATGGTGAAGTACGCCAGCCTTGACAGTATATACTTAAGAAACCTGCCCTAGATAGGGAAGTCCCGGGAGGTTTCCCAGCAACATGACATTTATATTGGAACTTAAAAGATGAAGAAATAACCAGGCTGGTAGAGGGGCAACAATGGAGCAAGGGAGGAAGAAGGCTTCATTCAAATATGAGATTGTGGGCAAAGACCCTGGAGCGGGGAAGAATTTGGTGAAGTCTAAGAATTAAAATAAGGCTGGCAAGATCGGAGCTTGAAAGAATGGGAAAAAAGGCCAAATCCTGGGTCCTGGAGTCCATACTCAGGATTTGGGGATTCTACCCCATTTGGACCTGGAATCTATTTTGATAATCAGTTTTAAGCAGAGACCTAAAGCAATCAAACATTTTTTTTTTCCAGTACAGGATCAAACCTGGAGTACTATACATGGCTGCAAACTTTTATTTTAAATAGTTTCTCTGGCTACGAGAGAAAACAAAACAAAAAACAAATAAAGAACAACTAAAAGGGCTCAGGAGTGGATGCTGTGGTCTGTGTAGAGGTTACACAGTTCAGGCAACCAACAATGATGAATCATACATGACATGGGTACTTACTGGGGAAATGTGAACATCAGAGAAACTTTTGAGAATACTCCAGACAGGGAAATAAACAGGATTGGTAATGGATTGGCCAAGAAGAGAGAAGAAACACATCAGATGTGAATTTCAAAAGTGAGATCCTGAGGTCATTTTGGACACACCGTGACTTCCAAGTTGAGTTGGTAGTTATGTATGCATGGCCTGGAACACAGCTCAGTTCAGAGTAGAAAGTCTAGTTGAGGTTCCCAAGTGACAATTTTGGGTGATATTCATGTGTGTGGTTGCATGGTTTTTCTACAACACTTGGTTATTCAGGTGCTGTCACAAAGATGGCCGATGATCATATTTCATTGAAAGTAAAGCAATTGTGAGTACGCAAAGTGTGATAATGGTGGACAATGGGATTGAGAATAGATAGGGGAGGAACTGAAGACAAAAAAGGAGAAAGGGGCTGGTAGAAAGCAGATGCATATAGGGGTGGTTGTCCACAGGACTGAATAACCATTGCAGTGGAAGTTTGTATTAGTTTCTTATGGCTGCTGTAACAAATAAGCACAAACTTGGGGTCTTAAAACAACAATTTTATTTTGTCGTAGTTCTGGAGTTCATAAGTCTGAAATGTTTTTCACTGGACTGAAATCAAGGCATCAGCAGCACCATGCACCCTTTCTAGAGTGTAGAGATTAAGTTTATTCTGTATCTCTTCCAACATCGCACGGGTGCCAGCATTCTTTGTCTTAGAGTTGCATCATTCTGATCTTTGCTGCCTCATCTTCATACAAATTCTCCCCCTTTGTTTATAATATTTTTTTTTACATTATATAAAGACATCTGTGATTCCATTTAAGACTTACTGGACTGGGAATTTGGCTCAGTGTTTTTGCTGCCTGCCTTGCAAGCGCAAGGGCCAGAGTTCGATCTCCGAAAAAAAAAAAAAAAAAAAAAAAAAAAAAATCAACAAAAAAAGAACTTACCTGGATAATCTAGGCTACTCTCCCCATTTCAAGATCATTAATTTAATCAGATCTGCTTGTTGTAAATTTTTGGAAGTGTCTGCTTTGGAAGTGACACAGTTTTGGATGATGATTGTCAGGAATGGGGCTGTGAGGGTGGAAACTAAGTCAGAGGATAGGAGGAATTCATTAGCGATGACAGCAAGGACATAAGGACCCAGAATATTGAGTGGGTGTCAACATAGAACTGGAAGCCACATTGAATATAAATTGTGGAAGTCAATTGTCAGTCTTTAGAGATGGAGGAAAAGAAATTCAATGTTTAAAAGAAGCCAGAAAAAAGAGAAGGAAATGTTGGTTGGAATGAAACAATCAAAAGAGTGAAGGAGAAATTGTCTGGAAGCTATTTCCATCTTACATCACTCTCCATTCCTTACTTCACCTAACCCCTTGTAGTTCAGAAATGATCACATTTGGAGGTAAATTTTAGGAACTATATAATCAGTGTTCCTCCAGGTGTGTATTTGAAATGTTCACACAAGCATTATTTTTTAGAACACCATTTTGAAATTGGTTTATTTTGACTTTCTTGAATGATCTTGGAAATTACTTTGTGACAAACATGAGTTGCCTTGTAAAAAGTTTGCCCCCCTAACTGCATATTCAAGAAGCCATGGTAGTCTTTAGCCCAAAGAATTGCTTAGTTCACTTCATCTAAATTGTGTGAGTTTTCACCAGACAGCTTTCTCTTCTGGGTGGAAGCTGTAGCCAGGGTTTAAATTTAACATGGAAAATAGCCTACCTAGTTTTTATGTGTACTCAAACCCCTTACTCTATGAGAAGTTCTCTTTTCTACCTACATATGCTTAACTATCATCTCTTCCTATTTAGAGCTAATCAGGTTCAGATACTTAATAGGCACATTCAGTTACCGATTCCTTCACATAGCCCTGGCCAATGTGATAATATGAGCCTTGTGGGGTGCAGGGACCAAGTGAGTCCAGCTCCTGCTTCTTCTCTGTAAAATGAGGGGGTTCTTCATTTTGGAGGATGGATAGATAGCACTGAGAAGTTTGGGTCATTGCTTATGGTTCTCTTGCATTTTGGCCTATTATAGATGCCTATTTCTCATAGTTCTCTTTACAATCACTCTGGGTGACTTCATTTTTGAACTCACAACTCTCCAGTACACCCTTCTAGTTCTTTCTTGTGATCTGGATGCACACAGCATGCCCAGTTTAACTCCTACTTCTCCAGCTGAAACCCATGAGCAACCCCTGCCATGCTTGTGGACAGTGCTTAGACCTTATGCGAATTGGTGATGCAGGCTGAGATTCAAACTTCTTGCAAGTTCTTGAGGCTTGAAGTAGCTTCTGTTCTTGGGGAAGCTCTCTGTAGAGCTTTCCTTGTGCCAAAAGCCACGCTTGAAACACACTGAGCAGCCTCTGCTGAGTTGGTATTTGGGGAGTAACATCACCAGACATCAGGTAGCTAAACCTTAAACGTGGGGATTATCCTTTACTTCTCTTGTCCTTCACCATCCACATCTATGTATTTTCCAAATTCTCTTTATTCCTTTGTGTCTTATTTTGGATTCAGTCTGTTCCTTTCCACTTCCTACCATTACCAATTTGGATTAGAACTTTCTTTCTTTTGCACCTGGATTATTGCAACAGCATCCTGACTAATCCTGCTGCCTCCTGTGCCCCTCAAATCCTGTCCTAGTCAGTTGGGGCTGCTGTAACAGTGCCATTGGCTGAGTGGCTGTTAAGCAAGAGACATTTATAGCTCACAGTTCTGGAGCCTGGAATTCCAAGATCAAGGTACCAGTACAGTAGAGTACCGATGAGGGCCTTCTTCTGGGGTCGTGTCTTACTTGAGTGAACTCTCATGGCACAAAGAGGCTGAGAGAGCTCTCCAGGGTCCCTTTTGTTAGGGCACTAATCCTACTCATGAGGGCTCTACCCTTATGACCTAAATACGCCCTAAAGGTCTCTTCACCTAATACCATCACATTAGGGTTTAGGATTTCAACATATGAATTTGGGGATGGCATGAGGTAGGTGTTTTGGTTACTTTTCTCACTGCTGAGATAAAATATCCAACATCCAAAGTTATAGGAGGAAAGATTTATTTAGCTCACAGTTTGTAGATGTTTTAGTTCATAATTGGCTGGCTCTAAGGCAGGGTGAGTTGACAAAGGGGCATTGCAGAGGAGAACAGTCCATGGCACTCATAAGGTAGCAAAAGCGACAAGGACCTAAACAGCATTAGTTGGCCCCTTTTATCTTATCCAGGCTATTCAGCACAGGCAGCACTCACACCCTTAATCCTAGTGCCCTTGATCCTAGCATTGCATCATGACTCAGTTCCAGCGTCACACACTCTGGATCCACCCACCTCTGAGAAAGCCCCAGCTATGATCACATGAGGCTTTGGAGTCGACAGCTAAAGACAGTCGTAACAGTGGGCATTTCAGTCCATAACAAAGCCAGTCAATTTCTTCCATATTGTCACGTGATTAATCCTTCTAAAATAAGTCTGATTATATTACCTCCTAGGGTAAAATCTCACAAGCTCTTCACCATCTACTGTACAACTGCCAGACTCCTTTGCTTGCTACATAAAGCCATCTATAATAGTTCCAGGTAATATTTGTTTTGTTCCTTCCCAGAAGTCCCTGTACTCCAGCCATATTGAAAGACCAAATACTCTCGCCTCCCGGGCTGCCTTCCTGCTTATCCTTTTGCTACATAGCCCCCAGTCCCCTCTTATTTATCCTTTGTGAGTGAGCGTGGTCTTTCCTGACACTACTCTGATGTCTGGGTCTCACTCTTCATCCACTATAGCTGCAGTCCCTGACATATAGTCTTTTGGTCCCGAGGCTCAGCCAAGGCATTCGGGAGACCAGCTGTCAACTTTCAAAGACATGGTGGTTTATCCTCCTTCCCAACTTCCTGGGAACTTGGGTCTTAGAAGCAACCCAGCCTCACTTTCTGGGCCCAGGGTTAGGTCTTGGCTCCAACCTGATGGATTTGTCTCCCAGTATCAGGACATTGCCAACAGTCTGATAGGTGAAGCAAGTGTGTAAACAGTGGCTTTTTAACCACATTTTATGGTATACTGTAACATCATTTTATGTATAATTTCTGAAAAATTGGTGATTGCAGGTTATATAAGTTGCTGGTGTGCTAAAATGTACTTAAATTCCAGATTTTTCCACAGATGGCCATAAAACTGTACAGACCATGGTTATTTCTGCACATGATGAATTGAGAATCTCCACAGAGCACTTTGGATAGAGAGAGTAATTTGTATGCCTCGGTGAAACCAGCACACACATCTGCTGACCACCTGCAGCCTAGAATAGGAACTGGAAAGCGGCTTGCTATCATCCTCAAGGAGGGACAGAAGGCGATGCCCTTGTTTTCATCTGTGAAGGTTCTGTGGCCTTGGGAATGACTTGCACTCATCAGAAAGGTACAAGAGCGCTGACACGACTCAGAATAAATGAGGAAACCAGCCCACTGTCATTTTGAAAGACACAGGTTAACAGAGAGCATGTTTGCTGAACATGCTTGTGGCCCCCTTTTAGTTTTTTCTCATGCTATTTTCTCTGTCTGGAGCCCTCCTTTTATCTTCTTTCCAGTCAATCTCTCACATTTCCTCTTCCATGGTTACAGTGATACACACTATCTCTTCCTGTTCTGGATTCTAATGAGCTTCGATACATGTTTCTTTTCTAGTCCTTGATCATTTTCAGACATACACACATAGATGGTGTGTAGATTTATAGATACTATATAGATATATGGAAATATAATGTTCACTGGCATGCCATATCATAAATACTGCATGGATTTGTAGGGTTGGTAAACCAAGGTGGGTTATGAAAGATTGAATGGAAACATTCTGTGCCAAGTCAATGTTTTGGTGAAGGAAGTGTTTCTCTGTAAGGTCTCAGGTTCACTAAATAGTTTGGATCCTTTTCTGATTTTTATTTCTCAACTTTTCATAGCTATTCGAGTCCCTATTGATATATTTTCATTTTTAGATACCAAGAGCAATTCTTTCTTTAGTGAGTGGGAAATCATTTGAATGATGTCTCTATTTGGGTGAGTTTTGTGTGGGAGAATGATGAACTATTATTCCTGGTTGATTCTCTTTCTAATTCTTGTAGTTTAGAGAATATGCTCCCCAGTGTTGGCTGTGGTGCTTGGTGCAGTCCTAGACACATGTTTGTATTTTATTATTTTGGTAAACATTTACAAAGCTCTTATTCAAAGAGATAATACAATACACGTGAAGACAGTACATAGAGCTCGTGAAGAGACAAAACACTTGAAGCAGGGAACAATTTCTGACATGTAGTAACTGCTGAATCCCTGTCGCCTAGGCTAGGCTCAAATTTAAGATCCTCCTTCATCAGCTTCTTCAGTTGCTGGGATTATAAGTCTGTGCCACCATACTTGGCTAAATGATACTTTTTTGCACACTAAGGTGTAAACCACACACCGTGTATCCTTCCCCACTTGATTCTCACAGCAGTCCGAAGAGATGGGGGCTATTGTCGTTCTATTTTGTGAATGAGCAGCTCGAGTTTGAGAGTTAAGTAACTGGCAGAGACCCCATGTATCAGCCAAGTCAGGCTGAGGTGAAACCCTGGCCTCTCAGTGGCTACACAACAGGATTTACTTCTCACTGATGCTGTCCATAGGTTGGTCTTGGCCAGGGCTCTGCTCCACTGTCTTCACTTGGAGATGAGGTTGCAAATCACACTCTGGCTTTACTTCTTTCATCTCACTGGCCAGAGTGTCATATGGTTCTCTCTCTCTCTCTCTCTCTCTCTCTCTCTC
>NW_022900918.1:28997321-29028404 GCF_012274545.1 Fukomys damarensis | reverse complement strand
TCTCTCTCTCTCTCTCTCTCTCTCTCTCTCTCTCTCTCTCTCTCTCTCTCTCTCTGTGTGTGTGTGTGTGTGTGTGTGTGTGTGTGTGTATTTCCACCACACAGGAGAAAATATCCAGAAATACCTGGGTAAACTCCACCAAAGACCACCACAGCAAGGAGCCAGGAGCCAGGAAGCCAGGATTTGTCACCAGGCTGACTAACTTTGTAGCTCCCTCTTGTTTCCATATTGCATTGCCTTCTACTCACAGGCAAGGGCTGAGCAAGACGTTTTGGGGAAAGAAAGTTAAGAAAGGTAAGGGTCATCCAAATATCAGGCCTCATGTAGGTCTTGGCTCTGAAAGTCTGAGCAGAAACCTTCTGGTTGTGTCTCAGTCAACCTTTGGTCCCCTGAAGGCTGCTGTTCAGTTTAAAAGTTTGCATTCTTCATAACAGCAACCTAGATCCATGACACAGAAGGTGTCAGACTCTCAGAAGGATCTGACCCACATCAGAAGCTCAGAACTCCTCACAGAGAATATTGGCTTTTCAAGAATGTCTAACCGAAGTCCCCCAGTGCTCAGCTTTTATTCTCCTTCTTTGAGAGCTGGTCATGCAGCCTTCTTTCAGGAAGGGAGCTCCCCAAGGCCTGGGCCAGCCACTCTGGACTTCCTGCTCAGCAAGTGTTTCTTCACATTAAAAAAAAAAAATTGTCTTTCATGTTCCTCTTGAGTCCTTGTCCTCCATTTTGAAACTTCTCTGATTTAAAACATATAAAACTGATAGTTCCAATTTTGCAACATTGACATTCTTATACAGTTTGAGATGTTTCTTCCTTCCTTTCTTTTTCCCATCTCCCTCTTCCCCTCCATCCCTGTTCTCTTCCCTCAGTGGTAACAGAGTAAACTGATTCATGAGACATAAATCGAAGGAAATTGATCAGTAGTGGACATTTCTCTGACAAGTTGACCTTCCCTGGGGTTCAGTGTAACCCACTCAGCTTTTTCTCTGAAGTTTGATGTTACTAGACAGTGTGTCTGCTGGCTCATTGTGCAGAGTTCATAGGGCTATTGAAAGAATAAAAGAAATAATCCACAAATGGTCTGCTTAATGCCTGGTGTGAAGTAAGAAGAAAATGTTAGTGAATGCGATAGCCAGTTATGGAAATGATAGTTTCTTCCACGATGAAATATATGATGGCTACTACTAATCATTTTATCCTGATATTATAAAGTGTAGCACCCTCTGTATGTTCTGGACATATTTGCAGATAGCTGATGTTGTATTAGACAGCATGTGAAAATGTAAAGTCAGGATTTAAGAGTAGTATAAAGAGACCTTTAATGGGCCCATTGTTTTTCCTTTGATAATGACTCATTTGAACAGTTTCTTCCATCATTAATGATGTGAAAGATAGAGGCCAAAACTTGTAGACTCTTGACTCTGCAAAGTTACAAGGGATTAATTAAAGCTGAGCTAATGCCTTGTACAAGTTTAAATAAAAGTAGTCAGTATAGCAGAGATGCAAAGGCCACCTGTTGTTTGTAAGCAGGGTGTCCTTTGATATGAGCTGACAGATCTCTCTATTCCGAAGAGACCCTCGGAGCCCGCATCAAAGGTGCTATGAAATTCGAAAGCTATCAAAACTCCACTCTTAGACTATCAGATAATTTTTATTTTAAAACTTATTATTTTAAAATAACTTTAGACTTGCAGAAAAAACCGCAAAATATAGACTTCCCACCTACTCTTCATATCCTGCTTCCCTCTGTTCCTGTTGTACCTAATCGCAGAATAATTAGCAAAACTAGGAATTAAAATTGACATGGTCATAGTGACTAGTCTGGAGACATTGTTCACATGTCAGCAGTTTTTCCTTAATGTCCCTCTTCTAATCCTACATGACATTCAGTTGTCATCTTTTCATAGTTTATTGTGATCTTCACAATCTTCAGTCTTCCTTTGTCTTCTACGATTTTGACATTTTTGAAAAATGCTAGCAGTTTGACCTCCAGATAAAGAAACCCAGACCCAGAGAATACCATTCAGTGAGGTAATAGCAAAGCTTTCAATGTGTATCCACCTGATGTCTTTTCATAAATTGATGGAAGTGAAGCATTTATGGCAATAGTACCACCAAAGTACTGCTCTGGCCTCCCTGGTGCACGCTATCAGGGGTGCAAGCAGTGGATATATTATATCTTATCAGTGGTGACATTAAATGTGACCCCTCGGTTGAGGAAAATCTTAGATATTTTTCTACTTTTTAAAAAACTATTATCTCCACTTTGATCACTAAAAATTTTCTGAGAATAGACTCGAGACTGTTGGAGATATTTTCACTCTTTCATCATGCAAAAATGATTCCTATGGAATTTCTCTAATAGTTATTTTCTATTTCAGAATTCTTTCTATGTTTATTAATTAATTTATGTAATCTTTTTTTCCTGTGCTTATTTATCTGTGTAGCTATTTCTTAGTATCAATGTGGAGTCATAATTATTTACTTTGTTCTATGGGCCATACTCCATTACTATCATTATTTATTTTCTTGCTCAAGTTATTTCATATTGGACCATGAGTGCTTCCCTTAAATCAGTTCCTGCATCTTTGGAACTTGCCCATCACTTTAGGGAACATTTCCTTACTTTCTAACACAGTAAAATGTTTTCAACGCTGCTCCCCTCCGCTTTCCCTGGATTCAACTGTTTCTTCAGTAACCTTCATTTATTTTAATGGGGAATAGAATTTAAAAATAAAAACCTAGGTGCTATGATACATGCATGTATACAAACGTCATAGTGACTAGTATGTACAGTCAGTGATGCATTAACAATCATAATAATAATAACAACAAAGACCTGGGTACTAGGTGATGAGGTGAAGTTTTAATTAATAAAGACTAGAAAGAAGACCAAATGACCACGCACTGGTCTTTGGGCTCCATGGTGGCAGATAAGAAACTATGTGAGTTCTTGGTACCAAAAATATTAGTTATGTAATACTGCATAGTATATACTCCCAAAGTTAGCAGTGTAAAACAGCACATGTTTCCATTCTCACGGTCAGTCTGAGTGGAGAACCCAGGCGTATGTTAGCTGGGTCCACTACTTTGGGGGCTCTAATAGGCTGAAGTCAGGTTGGCTGGGCTGCAGTCATCTTAAAACTTAACTGAGGAAAGATTTGCTTCCAAGCCCACAGGGTTGTTGGCAGGATTCAATTCCCTGTAAGTTGTTGGACTGAAGGTCCTAGCTCCTGGCTGGCTGATGGTTGAATTATTTCCACGTGGGTATCTTCAACAAGGGAGCTTGCTTCATCAAACTGTTTAAGCCAGAAAGACAATAGAGTCTGCTGGCAAGAGAAAAAAATGCGATCTTTTATGCAAAATCACAAAGTGACCTCCTTTCAACATATCTTCATTTTTGCACCGTGCACCTTCTCTTTCAGCTCTGATTACACAGCACTGCCCTTACTATCCTGCCTTTCTTCTCCTCTCCAAATATGCTGCCATGGAAACCAAGATGACACATGACATTCATTTTTCTGTAGTGTAGGCTGTACAGATGGACATTTAGCTTCTTACTTTTTGACAAAATCTGAGCTCTGATTTTGAGTAAGATAATGACTGCAGCTAGAGAATTCATGGAGTATCTAGGAATTCTTTGCACTTAGAAATAGGGCTGTGGTCTAACCTTGATGTGCTCTTCTCTTTATTTAACAAAGAAGTAGAATTTTTGAAGCTGAAAGAGTCTTTAGATTAATACACTGCAAACTCTGCCTTTACCTTTAGGTAATGAAACCAAGACCCAGTATTGAATAGAATCTACATGTTAAGAACACTCGGCCCAAGGGGCTGGGGATTTGCCTCAGTGGTTCTACCACTGGCTTTACAAGCGCAAGGGCCTGAGTTCAATCCCAGGTACAAAAAAACCCAAACCAAAACAAACAAACATCAATAAAAAAGAACATTGAGCTTGAGTTCTATACTCAAAGACTAAACCAGAGCTCACAGTACAATAAAGAGTAATTCTATAACAAAAGGGATAGTTTTTTTTTGGCGGGGGGTAAATGTTTTCTAAACTTCTTGGTTTACTGAGGTTTCATTCTTTCACCTACCAGTTGAACACTTATTGTATTGCTGACACTGTCCGGTGATGTGGTGATAAGTGATAAGTGAAATGTTATCTCTATCCTGATGTAACATAGAGACTGTAGCTCCCGGAGAGGTGTAAATAAGATACAGGGAGTTATGAACAAGGAGTCTTGGATATAGAGAGAAGCCGGTGCATCACTTTTGATTATTTTCAAATTGCAAATGGCATTACCTTGGCATGTCACAAAGGCTGCATTAGAAATCCTCAGTGGTACTTTTACAGTGGCGATCACGGACATTTTGGGTGGGACAGTTTTGGTTGTTGTCACTGAATGGCAGTAGCAGGTACCATGCTGGATCAATAGCAAGTGATCAGTGCAAGCTCTACAGTGGGTGAGAAGTTTTCTCTAAGCTCACAGACAGCAAACATCTTGCAGTCAAGCTGCTGAGCTCACCCTGAGAGCCAAACAGAAGCAGAATGTGGCTTTCTAAACATTGTGAAGCATTTTGAAAATACAGTGTAAATTTGGAACAGATGATTTTCACTGAAGATTAATTACATCGCGTTATGTGCCAACAGGATCATACAAATAGCAAAGATTGCACCATTTTACAGTAGCATTTGATTAATTCCATGTCTCACAAATTTGACTTTGGATTAGGATGGACTAATGTTTATTTTATCCCTGACTTTGATAAACAAGCTTACCAAGCAAAGACATACACAAGCGAGAGAGTGTTCCACTTATACACAATCAACACCATTCATTGGGCAGATAAATACCAAATGTGTCGTTAATCAACGCCTCAAATAATTATGAAGGCCAGGAACTCCACTTGACAATTATATGAGCATTTACAAAAGAGAATAGTGTCAGTATTCATTTCCTAAGGCTGTCATAACAGATTACCATAACTGGGTTGCTTAACACAGTAGAAAAATATTCTCCGTGTTGTGGAGGCCAGAGGTCTGAAATCAGACTGGCTGCTTCCAGGGTCTCTAGGGGAGAAACCTTCCTCCTCTTTTCTGGCTTTTGGTATCTTGGTATTTCTGGCTTGGGGCAGCATCCCTCCAGTCCCTCCTCTTGTCTTCACCTAGAAGTCTTTCCTGTGCCTCTTTTTGTGCTCCCTTTCTTTTATAAGGACACCAATCACCCAAGTTTAGGACCATTGTAAATCTGAGATTATGTCAGCTCAAGATCCTTAACTATATCTGCATAGACCCCATTTCCAAATAAGGTCACATTCACAGGTATTGGTGCTTAGGACTTGCATCCATCTTTTTGACAAGCATCCTCCAACCCATTTCAGTATTCTTTAAAAGTACTTTATAAATCAGAATCACCAGTGAGGTGAGGACTCTGGGAAACTCGTCTTAGAGAGTTAGTTAGCTGGGACCTCAGGGAAAGGGCTGAAGTCAGAAAGGTGAAGAAGGTCCACCACATGCACAGATAAGGATGCCAAGGCTGCTGATCGAGCCCGCAGGAGTTCATGGCCTCGGTCAGCGAGTGCTGGGGAAGGAAGTCTGCACTCAGCTGCAGTGGGAAGGGGGGATGGAAAGAGGAGAGGTGGAGGCTGGGAGTGCAGACACCCTGGCAGGAAGAGTGGCTGAAAGTGAGTGAGGGTTATATCAGTGCCAACCGGAGGCAGGTGGTCCCTGTTCTTGTCTCCATAGCCCAGTAAACTGAAAATAGAGTAGTACATGCTGGCTAGGGAAAGGGGAGAATCCATGAGGACAGAAGGAGTCAGAAGTGAGAAAGACAGATGGTAGCATCAGTGTGGCTGGCTTGCTTTCCTAGATTGTGTGACCTTTCTGGTGTGGCCTCTGCCTTCATCTGCAGCCTTGACCTCACAAACTCTTCCTTTCTAGTTGTGGGGCATCATCCACACTGCCATGATTTGTCCCCAATCTTTTATCATGCTGTCCTCTCTGCTCAGTGGTACTGGGGACTTTCTCACTGAGCTACACCCCCAGGGCACCCTCTCCTTTTAATTTCCTTTATCTTGAGACAAGTTCTCACTAAGTCACTGAATTGCCCAGGCTGGGATCAACCTTGCAATCCTCCTTCCTCGGTCTCCCACAGTGCTGGGATTGTAGGTTATGTGCCACCATACTTGCCTCAATTTTGATTTCTAATTTCCAGTTTTTGAATATCATCCATCAAAAAGTACAAGGCACATGTATTACTCAGTTCTCCAGACAAACAGAACCAGTAGCAGACTCTATATCTATATCTATATCTATATCATCTATATTTGTATCAGAGAGACAGAAGTAAAAAAAGAGACAAAGACAAAGAGAGATAAGGAGACTGATTTTAAGGCATTGGCTTATGTGCTTTTGGAGGCTAAGAAGCTCAAAGTCTGCAGAGTGGGCTAGCAAGGGAAGAGTCCATTTTGCAGTTCATATCTGAAAGCCTTCTTGCTCAGGGAGCTAGTTTTGGTCTTATTCAGGCCTTCAACTGCTAGTCTTGGTTTTGTTCAGGGCTTCAATTGCTTGGATGTGTACCTCCCACATCACTCAGAGTCTACTAGTTGAAATGTTAATCTCATCTAAAAACCAGCCTCCCAGAAACTCCCAGGATGTTGTTTAACCAAATTTCTGGGCACCCACTGAAGATGATACATTGCGTGAATCAGACATCAGGTTTCCCACAGATCAGATTGAAGAGCACTTGTGGGATGCAACTGTTATCATTCACAACCTATTTCTTGTGAGTCCCAAAGGAAGCCCAGAACTTCGGAAAGGAGACAAAGTGACACTTAGATGTTCCTTTCTTGTGACTCTAGTCTTGGTAGCTAGAACAGTATTCAGCCTGCTGTTCTAGATTTCCTGTGGTGAATGTACAGGCCAGGCCTGCATGTCCTGCCTCATGTGCACATCTGCTTCTGAACCTCCCTTGTGTGAATGCAAGGCTTCTTAGGGCAGCAGTGGGCATAGAAAGGAGAGAAAGAGCTTGTTTGAACAAAGCTGCATTTGCTTCAAGGTGCTGCAGAGAGGCCACTGCGGAATCTCAACAGACCAAGGGATGCAAAGACTTAGAAAGCAATCTGCAGTCTCAGGAGGTCACATTTTCCTGGGATACCTTACCAAGTGCTCTTTTTCCCATGGAAAGAAGAAAGAGCGACTTCAATACTGCAAACTGAAACACTAAGGGTGCCACCTCACCTTGCTCAAAGCAAACTCTTTGTACGTGTTTGTTAGTTGAACGAATGAGTGAATAACCAGAGAGAAACCCAAGAATGTGATCGAATTACAGCTGAATCCTAAGCAAAATGGACACGGGTACCTCCCCCATGGATTACGGGTGGGGGTTGCTTGGAGATCTTACTGCAGTAAAATGTAGTTTTAGTTCTGGTAAAAAGTCAGAAGTTTCTTTTTCAATATTACCAAGGGAGAATGTTGTGGAGAAGGTGATCCAGAACCGTTTTATTATAACACTCTGAAATAAACAAGACTAATAAAAGAAAATGCAGGCAATGTGAGAGTTCAGCTGACTTTATTCCTGAGACCATTCTGTTTGGGATGATTTTCATGGGTGCTAGCCTCATCTCGGTCTTTCCTAGGGAATCTTCTAGTACCTCACTAGGTTTGAGTCTGTCTTACAAGGGTTAGGATTTTTATTTGTAAAACTTGGGAATCTGATTCTAACTGGTCTACCTAGGTTTGGCCAAAGATTTGACATGGAGGTTGTAAAGCCTGTCTGACTGCAACATAGTGTTTGGGTCATGATGATCTGGGACTGACAGGAAAGAAGAGATGGCTTGTCTGGTATAGATCCAGCTGTTGCATTCAGCTGGTGACCTTTGGAAATTTCTGAATTTGGAAATTTCTGAATACAGGACATCGGTTCTGTATTGATAATCAATAATTTATTGCCAACCAGTTACTCACTGATGTTGCAATCTTAGTGGTTTGGTAGCTAAAAAGAGAAGCTCAGTATATCAAGCCCAAAACACACCACACATAAATGTCTACTCTCCATATACGTCAGGCCTCTATGTCTTAGCACCTCTAAATCATGTCCTTTACCACCAGCCCATACCTGAAGATCAGCAGGATTTATATGCCATTGTGAAGACTCTGAGATGGGTGGAAATGTTGATGACCTGCCAGTATGTGTTCCCCAAATAACTCATTATAGAATATTCCTTGTAAGCTCTGAGTTGATTAATCCTGACTGCAGTGTATAGGGTTCAGAATAAGGTCAGAAGAAAGAGTTGGTTAACAGCCACATGTCACTGAAGACACGTGAATGCTGATGATAGAACAAATGGGGGATGAGATGGGCAGAGAGAAGGGTTGTTTGGCAATGATCAGAGGCATGCAGGCACGCTGGTCCTCTCTGGAAAGAGCCCTAAAATGAATGTGTACTTTTTTATCAGATATAAGGTGAAAATTCATATTAAACCTCAAATTTTAGGTTTTGATTTGGAAGAAATTAGCAAGTTATTTGGAATAAATTCCCATCCCCAACTAATGTGAACTTTAAAGGCAAATGATAGCCATGTATTATTATTTATTCATCCACTTATGCCTCCAACAAACAATAGTTATTCAGTGACCAGGTTCTGTCTGGGCACTGTGTTAGATGTTGGACCTAGAGATGAACAAAATAGTAATCCTCTTCCCTTGAATAGATCATTAGATAGCCAAAAAGTCATGTAGGTCAGTTCACTGATTTGAAGGGGTAAGTCAATGGGATCTACAACTTCACCTTGAAAGTGGGCTTTGAACAAGAAGGAGAGACTCTTCTGTATTTTCACTTGATCTTAACCAGAAGGCCAAGAAGTGATATGTTCTGTTTTTCCAAGGATGAGGAAGCACCCAATGACAAGTGCCATTCTGCCAAACTTGTTGGTGCTCCCATCAGTGAACTGCATGTAAATGACTCCATGCAATGGGCACTACAGTATAACAAAGTGCCTGCTGACTCTATCTAGAATTTTTTAGTCAACCTTTTATGTATGTGATCATTGTAGATTCACATACAGTTGTAAGAAAGAATACAGAAACGTCATACATGCCCTGTACTCAGTAACATCTTAGCAATGCAGTATTGCATACTCTAGAGATTTTAATACTAGAAAAATAGATAAAAGATATCTTCAAAGGCTCACTGTCTTTTGTATGTAGCAGGTACATTTCTTTTTCTGGCAGGTTTCTGAAACATTGGCTCTTTCTCTCATACCTTCATAAAATCCTCTCTTTAGATAGATTTTTCTTTAGATCTTAAAATATTTAAATATTGCCTTAAAGGATTACATGGTAATCACCTTAAATCTGGATTATTTTCTCAAGTGTGATTAATATGTAATGTGAAGGAAAGTTTCTAATCGTCAAATTATAATGATGGACTTGTGAGCAGAAAAATTTAACCTATGAACATTATTGTTTGTAAAACAAAATGCATGGTCTCCAAGGGGCCTTGACATCAGCAGCAGGAAGTGACTATGGTTCCCAGACACAATCAGCCACATTACTGTGGTTGACTGGGAGGTCCATGTCTCCTGAAAGAAAAGGAGCTGTCACATTTGAAATGTCTAAGGAACTTGTTTCAGGAAAAAAATCTAGAAGGGGAAGAAAAGGAAGGTTTAGCCCGAACAGAACCCAAAACCTAACCTGAGAAAGCAGTAAAAGAGCCTTCCGGACCTATCTTCAGAGGAAAAGGGCAAGCAAGTCCAGAGTCCCCTTGGACATTGCAGCTGAGAAGTTTCTTCTAACAGGCACACAGTTTCCTTGTTGTCACACATAAACTCATTTAATAAATTTTATTGAGCATGTACTATCTGACTACCCTTAATTATCACATTTTCAGAAAGTTGGGTGACTTTTGAAAATATTTTTTATTAGTCCATGTTCGCAGTACCTAATGCTCACATTCCTTGTGCGGAGTGGGTCCACGTACTTTACACATCTTTGTTCCTTTCTCCATCCTCTTTCCCTCTACCTCCCTCCATCTCTTGATTTCTTGAGAAAGATCTATCTCCCTACTTCCTATTACCTATCTTTTATTTTGCTCTTTGTTTATAATTTGGGTTTCTCATATAAGAGAACCTTTACGTGAGGTGTTTGAGACAAAGGTGAGAAGGCAGAACAAGATATTTCAGTCATTGTCTTAGTCATTTTTTCATTGTTGAGACAAAATACCTGACACTCACAACTCTGAGGAAAGCTTTACTTGGCTCACAGTTTGCAGAGGTTTCAGTCCACAGTCAGCTGGCTCCAAGGCAGGGTGACATGGTGGAGGGGCATCACAGAGGAGAAACAGCTCATAGCATGGCAGGAAGAAGAGAGAGAGGGAGATCAAGGGAGGAGTGAAGGAGAAGACCCTTCAAGGACCTGGCCCCAGGGACCCACCTCCTCTGACCACGCTCCACTTCTCAACATAACATTTAGCTACAAACTCATCATTGGACTGAGCAACAAATGAGTTTCATGCCTTTATGAGCCAATCTCCTACCAAAGCCGTGCCTATGAGCACACAAGACTTTGGGAGGACATCTAGATAAAAACTGTAACAGTCATTCTTGTGGCTGAGTGCAGGGAAGGAGTACTGTGCTATAATTCAGGAAACTAAGGCTCTATCACCGACTGCCCTACAGCCTGGATAAGTTATTTTAGACTCTGGGTGGACCTTGGCTTTTCAGAATTGAGGGTATTGACCTAAATGATCTTTAGCTTCTCCTGTGGATGTAATATGTATGAGATAATGTGGCTCCAAGAGACCACGCATAGCACTAATCCAAGTATATTCATTGGACTTCCTGGTACTGCTTGATGAATAGTAACTTTTACAGAAGTAGGCTGTTCTTCTAAATTGGAATTTCAGTGAGATTGAGCAGAATTCCCCATGTGGCTAGAAAATAGCTAAGGTTTGGGATGGTTTCTCCTCTGCTTCCCTTCATGGACACAACCTATACTACTCTCTTTCTAAAGTCAAAAGTTTAAGGGTGTGTTGAGGCTTACCTGGTTGCGTGAAGAGAATTAATTTATGAATTTGTGCCCCCCCAAACTTAAATGTTGGAGTCTAAAGCCCTAGTACTTCAGAATGTGAATTTATTTGGAAATAGAGTCATGAAAGATGTGATTGGTTAAGATGAGATCATAATGGAGAAGAAATGGCCCCTCACCTAATATACGGGAGTCTTTATAAAAAAGGAAATTGGGAGAGAGAAATACGAAGAGAGAAAAGCTAAGCCAAATCATTACCACAAGCTAGAGGAGAGGCCTGGAACACATTGTTCTCCATTACTGTCAGGGGAGACTGACCCCTCCAACTTCTTGCCCTCACATCGTGGCCTCCAGGACGATTATTGAGACTATAGATTTCTACTGCTCCAGCTCTCAGTTTATGGAACATTGTTAGGACAGCTCAGCAAAGCAGTGCAGCACTGTGTGACCATGGGCAATTAAGACAAGTTCCATGAGCTCAGATTCCCAAAGCAGAAATTGAAGCTGAATAGAGAGATTCCTTTCTTTCTGTATTTCTAAAATGTAGGCATTGTGCTTTAACCTTTACCCTCCTTGGTTCCCAGTTCCCAAGTACACCATCACTTGCCTTGTCTGCTGACTGCTTTCCATTTTCTTTGACTCTTCAGTGAAAGCTAAATGTTTCTGTAAGGAAATTATTCCCTCCTATGCTGCCTTTTGCCTCACCTTCAAGTCATTGGTCCTCAAGGTGAGATCCACTTCCATGGCATAAACACAGGGTAAGCTTTCAGAAGTTCAATAGATTTCATGACTATGAAAATATTACATTGTTATAGGCTTCTCTGTAAAGGAAGTTAAATCAAAACTGCTAAGAAATTATCTGGGTTTATTCTACTTTTTAGTTTGTTTTCCCTCTTCTATTACAGTGCTTTTTAGAGATGAAAAAATTCATAACAGCAAAATTTATATCTTCTCAGCAGTAGATTTATGAGAACATATTTCTTTTCTATGGCTTATAAGATGAATTGAAAGTTTAGAGTTGGTCTTGTGTGTGTGTGTGTGTTCGTGTGTGTGCATGCACACACGCACTTGGTCAATTGAAAGTAACTGAATTAGTATGGATGAAACACAATGAGAAGGAGCTATTTTCAAAGAAAATGCCAGGCAGACACCATGGTTAGATGCTTTGTCTTCACATATATTTGTTATAATTACTGATGGAGATTCCTAAGTTCCAAGCCTATCAGAACAGCATACCTGTAAACACAATATATCATGTAATCAATTCAGCAGGCTCTAAGAAAGAAGAATTATTTTTGTATCTGTGTAATAATATTATATTATGGGCAAGAATAACTTCTATACTTTGGAGTTAGAAACACTGATTTAATTTGCAGAAGGAAAACTATTATAGAAGTACTTATAAGCCGGTGGTGCACACCTGTAACCCTAGCACTTGGAAGGCCGATGCGGGAGGATCGCTGTGAGTTCAAAGACAGCCTGAACTGTGTAGCAGGGCCTTGTCTCAAATAATAAGCACAAAAAGTACTTATAGTTAGATTCTGGGATAAGATATGTACATGTGTATAAGTATGAATCTACGTGTATATAAATTTCTAATTCCTAGAATTCAGATTTTTCTCAGTGAAGATTTTTTCAGTATTCTAGTGAGATTTTCCTCCCTTCCTGAGTGCTGGTTGAAATCAAAGAGCTATGGGTGGTTGACTAGAGGGTAATGGTTTCCAAATAAATAATTAAACAATGACGTAATGAGTCAGACCAACAGTTTCCCAGTGCATAAATTTGAGACTGATAGCAGCTTAAGTGGGTTGCTTTATGGAAACAATAATAATTGTAGCCATTGTTGGCTGGGTGCCATTGTGTGCCGCTCTCTGTATTCCACGTTCTGTGAGGCAGTTTACAGACTGGTGGCGCCATCGTTAACCCTTACCATTAAACTGTATTAAGTCGATGTCATTCTATTACGTACACACAAGGAAACTACAGATAACTACTTTGTCCAAACCATAGAACTGGCAAGTTCTTTGTTTTTCCATGTACACTTTGGAATCAATTTGTCCTAAGCCACAGAGCAACTTGCTGGGGTTTTGATTAAAATACACTCATTTTACTATTGCAAGGAGTTCCCCTATAGAATGTTATCCTCACAGATACTATTTTAAATTAACTTGAAATGTTTTGCTATTTAAAAAAAAATAAATTATATGTGTGCACAGTTCAAAATCAAAATGTACCAACATGGGGAAATGAAATTGTTTTCCTTTATTTTCTTATCCTCAGTCTTTTAAAAGCCTCTTCCCAGTGACACCCACACAACCCATTTCTTGCTTTTATTGTATGCATTTACACACACACACATACACACACACACACACACACACACACACACTCATGAATAGAGGTAGCCAGAAACATGGACACAGCCATCCCTTCCCAGATCGATGTTAGCCTAAGTGTGGTGACTGTTCAGGCCAGTGACTTATGTTTTTCCATGACAACATATTTTGGTCCTCCTCCTACACCCCGAATAGCCTTAATGGCACATTTATAAGCCCTGGTAGATCTACCAGTACTAACGCTGTCTGGGAAGGTACTGCTGCTTGTAAAGGTGGTGTGTGTTGGGTTTGTGGGAAGGGGGGATTTCTCTTACCCAGAGGTCCAAGTTCTGAAGGAGAGTAGCTCTACTACTTACCCATGTCAGTTATTCAATTATAGGGGTACACATAACAACACTTCCAATCAAAGAATATATTCCAGGGGAAGGATTAAAAAAAAAAGCTGAAATGAAAAGAGCATTAGAGGATTAGAAGATACAAGCACACCTAGCAAATAACAGATGAATATGAAGATGAGTGTTACAAAAGCTGAAATTAAAAAGTGTATTTGATATACAAACAGCCTTTAAGGACAGATTATCAAAACTGCATGCAAAAGTGTTGAAAAAGCATTCTCGACTGTTAACAGAAGTCACACAGACCATTCCTAACCCTTAATTCCTCGGCAGAACAATTTACACAAACCAGGAAAAGGAAAGCTCTTAGATGTAGAAAGCAAAACCTTATCAGGACAGATGCCTAGCATTTAGGAAACAGTTTGGACACAGGAAAAAAATAATCTCATTTCCCCATGATGTGGCAGCAGAGAATAGATCAAAAAGCATCAGACAAAGGAGACCAGCAGGCGGGTAAAAAATGGGGAGGATTTTCACATTCAGAGGCATGGGGGGAAAAAGCAGGCAACTTGCTGCCAAACAGAAGAAAGATGCATATGTTTTCTCTGTATTAATCTTAGCAACAGCTCTAAGCCATTTACCATTCTGTTCAATAGCACACTAATCTCTGAGCCATTTCTTCCTCTTTTGAATATAAGGGAGGCATGGGCTTCGTCGTAGCTCCAAAGTTTTGCATGTCCTCCCTGTACCATCCTCTCTTCAATTCTCTACAGTATCTAATTTAATTTACTTTCCTGGACATGCATTGAGTCTTTTTTACAGTCAGGATGGTGCTAGGTGCTGAAGTGCCACATGAAAATATGCAGAACATCTTTGTTTATTCAGCCTTACCTCATGGGTAAAGGGGGCGATAAAATGGATTGCTTTCTACAAAGGTATTTTTCCAGTCTCGGGTTATTTAGTTTTGCCATACACAGCTTCCTCTATTGGATTTCAGAACATTCCTCATAGCCCTTGATTTTATGGCTTTTCTTGGCAACAGATAGTCTCAATATACCTGAGAAAACTCCTCCTGGATTCTACTATTAATTTCTAGCTGACTTTCCCTCTTGCAGATAAGGCAGTGTTTAACTGCGGTAATGCCTCTGATCCAGGATCTTCATGATTTGCATCCTTAGAGTCATGATCACCAACACCTACTTCTCAGGGACTCTTGAATTCTTCTCTATGCTCTGTCTTGCTTACAAACACTTTTAGCTGGGTGTTTACACAGAAACACAGGTGTGCGTGTATATATCTTTTGATCTCTTTTCCGCCAAGGATTTGAGACAGCTGGAGGAATACATAAATTTGAAAAATGATAAAATAAGAATCCCAGAGCCCGGGAACCCAAGGGAAGGGACATATCAAACTGGACACTGCATAAATGAGTTGCATCATGAGGGGAGGGGACCACAGATTGTGCATTAAGCTTCTCAGCTGGCTGAAGCGAAGGGAGAAACACCATCCTCAGAGTTCCAAGCCTAGAAAGGTGGGGTCGAGCTTGTGAAGTGTAGCTTTTCTGGATACTGAGCAGAGAGAAGTCCTTCCTCTGTGAGGTGTATAAGAAGACTTATAGGCTTCCCACAGTATTTTCCCATAAAGTGCTTTAATGCAGGCTGACGTCTTGATAACCAGAGGCCGTTCAGTTAATGCTAAACCAGGAGGAACCCAAGTCTTGCCCTTGACGATAGCCAGTCTCCTCTGTCAGAATGAGGCTTTCTTCACTCCATTCTGTCCGGCCTAGGACTTCCATCCTGGGACACAACCTTAAAGCAGTTCATTTAACATAGAAGCACTTAAAATTTTTTTCAAAGATCAGTTCCTTGTCATTTAAAGGAGATCTCATAAGGTGAGAAAACAAGTTTATCACAGATAAATAAATGGAAGTTTCTATCAGTTCCTCAGTATTTCTGTTTTACTATTTAGATCTTTAATCCAATTTGATTTTAGTTTAGTGCATGGTGAAAGATATGGGTCTAATTTTAATCCTTGGCAGGTTGAGACCCATCTGTGCGAGTGTGTGTGGCAATGTTAAATTTTTATGGCAGTCTCTAAGGGCTGGCTCTCACTCTTGGTCCCACTCTGCTACTCTTGGTGCACCTAGGAGTACACCATTCTCAGACCCCAGAGAACACTCTGGGTGGTGCATGGGAAGAAGCCAAACACAAACTTGGAGTTTGCGCCAAGTGAATTGGAAAAGTGCACACAGGAAAGGGAGAAAGAGAAGAGTCAAAGATTGATGGTACCAAGATGGAGAAGCAGGGAAAGAGAGAGAGGGAGAGAATTCTGCTGTGAATATGTTCAGCTAGAGACGTTTGCATTTCCAAGGGAAGAGGGCAGGCAGGGACTTTCAGCTGAATTCAAAGTCAGAAATGTACATTTGAGGAGCTGTGAAACCCTGGATTTAAAACCTCAGACAATCTGAGTAATCTAGCATGTACGAGGTGTGATAAGAATCCGGCGTTTAAATAAAAATAATCATTACACCAAAAAACACGTTGCCGTTCATTCCCTCCAATTCCCAGTAGCTTTGAGCACCCTGATCCCGCCATTCCTGCCGCTTTCTGAAGCAGCTCTGGAAAGTCTTTTCTTGTATCTTTAGTTGTGCTGTGGTGGTTGCCTTGATGTCTTGAACTGCTTCAAAACATTGACCTTTCATGGTCATTCTGAATTAGGGTAAGAGCCACAGTCACACAGTTAATAAGGTGGATGAGGACGCACTATAAAGTTTTAGGACTCTTCTGTTTGATGGTACTTGGAAGCAGCATTCACTATTTTTTTTTTAATCATATCCGATGAAGACACAAAAGTATTTTTGGGGGGCACTTAAGGGCAATATGTGTTTTACTATAATACACTTTAAAAAATTTAAACATTCCCCATACTTTTCATTCACCCCTTGTATTTTTTTTGGTGTGGGAACTGAACTTGGGACCTTGTGCTTTTGAGGCAGGCAGCAGCACCACTGAGCTGCATCCCCGGCCCCTACCCCTTGTATCTTTAATGACAGAAGAGTTGCCAAAACCTACTCCTGGGAGCTTTCTGTTGTGAGAGTTGTTGACTTCTCAGTCTCAGTGGCCAAGAAATTTGATTCCAGCATTTACGGCACTCCAAAGCTTCACAAAATGTGTGCTAAAATATCAAAACATCACAGTTCCGCATGAAGTTGTACAGGGTAGTCAATAAATAGACAGGGAATGAATGAACAAGGTCCCAAATGGCCCTTCAACTCTGAGTTTTTAAAATTCTAGTATCCACATTTCTTTCTATCCATGATATTTTGTTTGAATGATGCCCCCCTCAAAGGATATAGCCATGTCCCGGAACCTATAAGATGGGCCTTTTTTGAAGAAAAAAAAAGTCTTCTTTACACATGTAATGGATGTAAGCTTCTTCAGATGAGACCATCCTGGACTATCCGAGTGGACCCTAGATGCCACGACAAGTGGAGACACAGATGGCAGAGGGGAAGGCCCTGTGGCCACAGCAGAGGTTAGATGGTCGCAGACTCAAGCCAAGGAAGCCAAGGACTGCTAGCAACCAGCAGGAGGTGGAAGGGACCAGGACTCTCCCACTAGCACAGTCTTGTTGACAAACACCAGCCTGGGGCCAACACCTTCACTTCAGACTCCCGGCCTCCAGCATTGGTAGAAAAGCAACTGCTGCTGTTTTCAGCTGCCCGGTTTGTGGAAGTCTGTCACAGTAGTCTGAGGAGACTAAAGCTCGTATCTTAGCACATGCTGTTGCAGGGTTTCTTCTGGGGCTGAGCTTTATTCTTGCTCAGGGGTTCAGTGCACCCCTGGCCACACAGTAGCATTGCCCAGAGGCTCCTTTAGAATGCAAATGTCTGGGACGCATGGGAGAGATTCTGATTCAATAGGGCTTTGGTGTAGCCAGAGTGAGAACCACCGTTGAATCAGTCACAACAACATCATGGGATGTCGCAGAGGACTATCTGCACCTTTATTTTTCTTTTTTACCTTAGGAATTTGCTCTGAAGCTTAACATCTGGTGTCTTTGTGTCCATTCAGAAAGCATTCTTAGAAACTGGATGAAGCAGTTTCACATCAGCTTTTCATACGGAGCCGGTGGCACCGAGACAGTCCTATTTCCACACGAAAGGATAAACGGGAGCCGTGACAGGGCCACTTCTGTACACTCCTTTCTGCCCCCAGAAGTGCCAGGGAGGCATTGCTTTCTAGACTGACACTTAGCATTGCTTAACATTAATATAAATCAAAAAATTCACTTATAAGCCCTCCCTCCAAATTGTCTCCCCACCTTCCTTACAGTCCGATAATGACAACTGTGAATTTTTGCTGGCATGCTACTTCATATAAATTTTTAAAAATCTGCTGCAGAGATATGCTGTACAGAAGGGTAAGTTATATTTAGAGGGAAGAGACCTCCTAATTGTGGAACAAAGCAGCTCCTTGTACAGCCGCCCTAAATAAAGGTTTCTTTATTGTTGAAATTGTGTGACCTCCTGCTGTGTCTTTCTTGCATGTCAGTGAACAGTCATGAGGCCATGTGTGTGCTTGTCTATAAAGGCCGTTTGAGGAAGAACTCACTGCCCCAATGGACTTCCCAGGAAGTCTGAGGTCACACAGTCGGCTGGATGGAGCACATGAGCCCGATAAAGAGGATGGCTTTGTACTCTTGAAACAATGCCAGAAACTTTATCTCCTTCGTTGTACACTTTGGGTCATGTGCTAACGATGCGTATTTCTCTAACACTAATCCCCTTAATGATGGCTTTTCCCTGCCCTCCACAAGCCCCACAAGGTCCCGTGGCTTGGCAGCCCAGACAAGAATAAAAGCAACACAGAGTTTAGCTTTTGAACTGAGTTCAAGGCAATTAAAGTCAAGGACTAAGGAGGCGAGGAGGAGGCTCAGAAATACCAGCATAATGAGCGGTGTGACTGAAACACTCTGTAAATTAACTCAATTAGACAGAGCCTGATTTAACGGAGGAGATGGTGAGAAGCACCACCCTCATTAAATTTGGCTGTTAGAGGCGCTTCCACTGAAATTAAATTTGTGTTAGTCGTTTGAATCGTAAAATTGCATGTGGGTGTGCTGGTACGCATTTGGACACGCGTAGGTGCCGTGATTTTTTTGTGGGTATTTTTTTAAGAAGAGAAGAAAAGGCTGCAAAAAAACAAATACCAAAAAAAAAAAAATTTTTTTTTTTTTCAGTGGATGAATGCTTAAAAAATCAAGAGTGGAAGCCAAGGAGGAGGGCGAGGCAGACTGAAGGAGTGGAAACTGCGCACTCTCCCAGCTGCACAGCTATGTGTCCCCTGCGGTGGGGGCTCATGCTCGGCTGCCTGAGCTGTGGACTCTGGCCCCGGGCCTGGGCCCAGTTTCCCCGGGTCTGCATGACCTTAGACAGCCTGAAGAGCAAGGAGTGCTGCCCGCCCGTAGGTGTGGAGCCCACCAACGTCTGTGGCTCGCAGGACGGCCGGGGCCAATGCTCTGAGGTGCAAGCAGACAACAGGCCCTGGAGCGGCCCTTACGTCCTGCGTGACCGGGATGATCGGGAGCTGTGGCCAAGGAAGTTCTTCAGCAGGAACTGCAAGTGCACAGGTGAGGCGTGGTGCACAGGTGTGGCGTGGTGGAGAGGGAGGCTGGGGCTGCAGAAGGAGGACACGAGACTGTTAGCAGCGGCATCGGAAGGTAAAGCGGCTGATGCCTCGCTTCTGTCCTTCACTTCCTGTAGTCCTTCCGGTTGTGCTAACTACTTAGCAACAGTACACAGGCTGGGCCCAATTTTATGAACTCGTGCCAACATACCTTTGGCTTGTTTGTTGGAAGGGGAGGCTGCAGAGCTGGAGACCCAGCTTTGAAAGTCAGAACAAATCCCTTCAGGGCGGGTGCGCGGCCTCCCAGAGAGAGGCGGGATGTGTGGGCGCTTGCTGCAGGCATCGGAGTGGTTAGCACTGTGAGGCCGGAGCAGAAGGCAGCTGTTCTGGGGCCCTGACCTCAGCCCTTCCCATGATCTGAGCAGATCTCAGGCAGAGTCCGCCTTTCTCCTTAAAGCTCTGCCTGGGCCCTGGCTTTGGCAAAGTTGGGGAGAGAGGCAAGGTGGTGTGTTCTAGGAGGAAGGTTCTTAGTGGGAGACAGTGACTTTCTGTTTTTCTTTTTCTTGTCTTCATCCAAACGGGGCATCGCCAGATCTGCTGCCTGGTCTCCTGTTCTACCTGCCTCTTTGAAATCTCAGTGCATTTCTTATTCTTCTGGCTATGGGACTGCTCAACAGCTCCCCATCCCTACCTGTCCTGCTTCTCACAACCAGACATAGTCGTGCTAAGTGCTTCCAGGCCAGTGGGACGTCTGAAACATAAGCAGCAGCTTCAGCAAGGACACAGCTCTCTGGTGGCCCTTTTCTAAAATCTTTCTTCTATTGTCCTATGATGCCTGGGTATAGGAGAATACAGATAACTGAATTATGCAAGACTGTGGAGAGATGTTAGTAGGGAAGGTACCAAGGCCTGTGGTGCTGCTGATGTAGAAATGACAGAGCCAGGTGTGATGGCGTACACACCTGCAATCCTAGCATTGGGGAAGCTGAGGCTGGAGGATCTCTATAAGTTCGAGGCCAGCCTGGGCTACATACTGAGTTCAAGGCCAGCCTGAAGTACAGAATGAGACTGTCTAAAAAAAAAGGACAAGAAATTACATTAGTTTTTTAAACTCTAAAAGGTCTGGCTTTGTAATTGACTCAGGATCTTGAGCTTGCAAGGCAGATGTGGTGCCACTGAGCTAAATTCCTGGCTCATAAATAAGTAGATATGCATATATGTGTGTGTGTGTGCATGTGTGTGTGTGTGTGTGTGTGTGTGTGTGTGTGTATCAGTGTTGGGGATGGAAAGCAGTGCTTCATACATGCTAGGAAAGTGCATTACTATGGAGCTACACCCCTAGATCTTGCAAGTATATCTTTAATCATGGGAGTCAAAAGAATTTTTAGGTCCTAGTTTTCCCTGGGTACTAATCGTGACAAAAATTTTAATAGCATGTTGAATATATACTATCCATTTTTCTAAGCAATTGAACATTTGTGTCTGGGAGATATTGTCTCATAAAGTCTCCAAGATTTTAGTCTAACCAGGAGCACCAGATTCCAGAACACCTGTATGATCGGCTCCTACACTAACAGAGAAACGTTTTTGTTCAAACTCTCCAAGTACCTCTTTAGCACTTATTTCTATGGCAGTGGGTAACAAAGCACCACAACTCTCAAAAGTTGGGAATCTTCATTTTGTAGAATGTTGGAGAAGAAAATTTTAGTAAATTAAATATAATTTTCAGCATTTCTTCTCAACTCCTCCTTATATTTTTCACCTGGTTACTTCATTTTTAAAAGGTGGGGATGAAAAGGATAGGAAATGGCAGAAGAGAAGGGTGATTTCTCTTTCTCTTTGCTGAGGGGATGTTTGTAAGTTATGCCTCCAGAAGACCCAAGACTCTGAGGGCCCCAGTGACCAATCAAAAGGGATCCATCCCATGCTCCAAAAGGCAAAGAGCCCAAGCAGAGCTTGTCCTGGAAATGCAGGCTGTCACATGGCCACCGTTTCTCCTGAAGGAGCAGGGCTCCCTCGGGGCACAGGGTCTCCATCTACAGCCAGTGTCAAGGCCTCCACGTCCTCATCACCTCTGTCATCAGGCTGTGGTCACCTCCTCTCCATGATTTGCTCAGTCTAGACCCAGAACCATTGCTCTTTCCATACCAACTTTGTGTTTCATTTTTCAAGGAACCTTACAATGTATTATATCTGTACACTTAATTTCCAGGCTTTTCCTTCCTCCAGGTTTATTAAGGCAATACTAGTACACAAAACACTGCACACACTTAATATACATGATTTGGTGAGTTTGGAATGCACCCTCTCGTTACCATGACCACACCAAGCTCGTAAACATTTCCATCCCCTCCAAATGTTTCCTCTTGTCTCTGGGCTTGCTGTTTTTGTAAGAACATATAACACAAGTTCTGTGCTGTTAGCACATTTTTAAGTGCACAATAACTTACTGTTAATGGTAGGCAGGTGTTGCCAAGCAGATCTCTGGAACTTCTTCATCTTGTGTGACTGTAGGTTGTATTCACTGAGGAGCATCTCCCCATTCACCCTGGTAATTACTGAGTATTCTGTTGCCTACTTCTATTCACTTAGGAGGATTCATGAGGTATTTGTCCTTCTGTGACTGATTTATTTCACTTAACACAATGTCTTCCCAGTTAACCCATGTTATTGCAAATGGTAAACATTTCCTTCTCCTCTTCTTCCTCTCTTTCTTCATTTTCTCTTCCTCATTTGTCTATTCCTCCTCTCCCTTCTCCTCCTTTTTCTTCTTCATGACAGGGTCTCACCCTAGCCAGGATGGCTGTAACCTTGCCATCTCCCTGCCTTGTCTCCTGAGTGCTAAGATTACAGGTGTGTACCACCATAGCTGGCTTTTTCTTTTGAAGGCTGAAAAACATTCCATTTTGTTTCTGCTCCAACGTTGGAGGATTCCACTTACGTTGGCTAGATAGTCTGAGTATTGGAGTGCTGGACTGTCCTTGGAAGCTGAGCTGGGAAGTGGCTCTGTGTGCAATAATTATTTCATGGTGTGTCAAGTGTCCCAGAGAAAGACACATGGCGTTCAATTTTCTCCTCCTCTGAAGACTGAGCTGCTTGCCTTCCTAGGGCAACTTCCCATGGTTTGCAAGTAGTTGTTCACAATGAAACTTGATCTTGAGCCTTCCAAAGACCCTGGGCTCTGGCAGCTTTACACTTTTGCAGATGGAGGTCCTGGGACTCCCTGCAGCCATCCAGAATTTAAGGAAGAGGTGTGCGGTACATTCTGGCAATCAGACTTTTGATGAATATGAAGTTTATTGGATCCTTGGATGAATAAATACCCCACAATATCTGCAATCATGAATCTGGTAAAAGAAGTTTAGCCTAATCAATAAACAAATAAAAGCAAATGCAGACTCTGGGATTTAAAAAAAAACTCTTAAATTTTATATTCAAATTCTCTATAGAGAGCTTTTGTATTCTCTGCAGGGATAAATTGAAACAAAAAGAAACCATTAAGCTTAACCGTCAGGAAGAGCCACATTTCAGAAGACTTCGGCATTAGCCATACTCTCTTTAAGGCTTACTTTGCCAGTTGGCATTTATGAGATTATGCTGGACATAACTGTGTCTTTGGTCTTTTGAAAACTTGGGCCCCAATGAGTTTTTGAACAGTTGGCTGAGAACTTCTTGTTTGTACAAGTGACTAAGTGCCTCCACTTTCCAATTTCTAGAATGGGGATAATGATGAAACCCACACTTGTAAAATCTTTTTGAGCTCTGCAGATGAAAGGGCCTATGTCAGTATAAAGCATTGTTATTAAAATAATAGAATCTCTAATTAAAAGGAATAAGCTATTTAGAGTTCCTTATAAATTCACTAATCGGTGGTCGTTAAGCTTATTTAGTCTAATAGCTTTTTGAGGCTGGCCTGATGCAGCACATGTAGGAACGTGTAGGGTTCAGATGTTCTCACCCTCTATCCCTGTCTTAAGTAGGTGGAGGACTTTGACACTTTAAATATAATTTTTGCTAGAGGTCATGTGCTGTGGTACATACATTGGCATCATCTGCCTTCTCTTTCCATTTCCCAGTAAAATAACTATCTCTGCTAGACTTCCCAACTCTCCCTCTCTCTCTCTCTCTCTCATCTTACTACTGATAGATAAGAGAAATAAAACTCATGTTAAATTGATGTAGGATACTATCGGGAAATCTAAATTGAAGAAATGAGCACTTTATGTGCTTGGTTTTGTTGTTGCTGTTTCTCAGTTGTCTTCACCATTCTGACAAATTCTATTGTAGTCCGGGCGTAGGACCTAAAAAACAAAGGTTCCTGGCTGTGGGCCTTTGGTGTACTCTCTCTGAGACATGTTGGAAAAGGAATCCTTTTACTTGGAGGAATTCTGGGGTCACAGCCGCCCTGAAATCCGGAAGTGTGCTTTCTTTCCTGTTGGTACTCTACTCATCGCGTTTCGGGGCCAACTCTGGTTTCACTACAATTCCCCGTTCAACATCGGGCTGTGGAAAGCGCCTTGGATCCCGAGTCAGGATGCACGGCTTTGCTCTCTGTTCTACCCTGGAGCTTGGTTTATTCCCGTTTTCACTTTTCCCACGGTTGGACCTGTGCTGCCGTTCCATCGTGCCTACGTTCTTCGTCTCCACTAGACTCTGCCATTGTTGCTGCACTGCTCTTTGTACCTCTTAATGCTTAATGCCTTTAGTTCCATCTTTAATTTATTCCTTCATCAGCCAACTTTTTCTTGGCACTAATTCATAGTAGGCCCTTCCTGCACAGAGAAGGGGAAAGTGGCATGGTTTTGAAGGTGTGCACAGTATAGTGGTAAGAGAGACACGACACGATTAATCGCTGTCCTGTCGGCTGAGGAGTACCTGGTAACACTCACAGTAATCACACTTAATACAGCACTTCCTCTGCACCAGACACCATTCTGTGCGTGCCATAAGAATGTGTCTGTTTTCCTTACAAACTCTGGGAGACAGAACTCTTAAACGGGCTCTGAAAGATCAGGTCCAAGGTTACCAGGAATGGCAACTTGGCAGGACATACAAAGAGCTATGCGAGCCGGGCGTGGTGGTGCACATCTGTAATCCCAGCACTTGGGCGACTGAGGCAGGAGGGTCTCTGTGAGTTCGAGATCAGCCTGGTTGAGTTCCGGGTCAGTCTCAACTACATCGTGAGACCCAGTGTCATTCTCAAAAAACAAACAAACAAAGCTATGTGAGCACAAAAGGCATGTGGAGAATTAAAAAAAAAAATGTTAGGGTTCTATTCGAAAATCTGTACAAAATCAAGTCCAAAGTACGGAGAAGCTCCACGTTACCCTCCTCCCCACACTCACCCTCCCTATCAAGGTGCATCTAGTTTTGACTGCCTTCAGATAGCAGTTGTTTAAAGACATGAGGGAAACAAGTAGCCATGGATGATTTAGTTTCTTTCAGCCAAAATCACGATAAAGAAAGTAGTGTAGGCTTAAAACCCATGGTATGAGTCAGGGATTTGCTGTTTCCACAGTGAGATCCCCAAAACAATTCTATGTCTTAAAGTGTAAGAACGTATTGAATTTAGTGTTTTAAAATGTAGATGTGTTATTTTTTAGCATTTTATAAAATATTTCTTTAGAGCTGTTTAGATTCACAGCAAAATTGAGCAGAAAGGACTTATACCCTTCTCCTACCCCTATACCTTCTTCAGCCTCCACTGTGCACATCCTGCCCCAGAGTAATACAATTGCTACAATCAATATACCTACCCTGTGATGTTATCACCCAAATTTCTTAGCATTTTGAAGCAAGGCATTACTTTCCTATTGTGGGGAGGTGACTGTACATTTACCTCTAATCATCTGACCCTATTCTAAGAAAACAGCTGAAAGTCTGACTGAATTCTCATTTGGGTAGTTAGCATTCTTTAGACACAGCACTTCTAAAATTTATTTATTTAGTTTTTATTAGTATCTCTCTGCAGTACATAATGTCTCCATTCCCTGTGTGGATTTGGTATGTGTGACAACACATTATAATTCCTTTTTTCATCTCCTTCCCCTCCCCTTCCTCCTCCGTCTTTTGGTCCCTTCCCATTTGAGAAAGATCTATCTCCTATTATGCGTCCTTTTATCTGTCTTTAACTTTGCTCAGACACACAAACTTAGACAGTATTTTTGACATCTACTTCTCAAGAAAAGCCATATTCCTATAAAAGCCATGATAATAGGGGACATACTTTAATGAAAGTTGTTTTTAAAATATATATTATAGAATTTTAGCAAGATAGCCTGAGGGAAAATAAATAGATTCCAAATTCTGAGAAGCCCAAAGCAGCCTTACGGACCTCCGATGTTATAGTAGTTGTCTGGCAAGTATTTGTGAAATAAATATCATGTATTTAATAGTTTCCCTCCATCAATCAATATAAATTTCAATGTTTCACTCGAACTATTAAAAAAACCACAAGTTTTCAGCTGGAAATAGTAAAAATTTTCTGTTTAAATTTTTTAAACTTATGAAATACGAAAATACCAATAATGGACCTTTGTAAGAGTAGTAGCAATGTTTTGATATGTTACAAAAGGAGCAGAAAATGAAAATAACCAATTGTTATTATATTTAATTCTCTCTATTATATTTGTAATGCAGTTTTCCTTAGCCATCAAAAAAACCCTTGGGTAGGGCCAGGAATTTAGCTCAGTGGTGCCTCTGCCTGACTCGAAAGCGCTAGGTCCTAAATTTAATCCCCTGTACCCCCTCCCCAAAGAAACTCCCCCAAAACACTTGGGTTAATAAAAAGGAAGCTCTCCTTTCTTCAAGGAATCTAAAAATGCTGATTGCTTTGTTTTCATGCTGTTTGAAACTTCTTTCTTTTTTTCTTTTTTAGAGAGCCAATAACCCCTCTCTCCTGCAGACATAGTGCTACACCTAGCATATCAACACCTGAGGAACGAGGGCCTGGTTGTGCCCCAAACAATAATCCACAGTGCTCAGAAGGAAGAAGCAACCTTAGCTGGAACACCTTGAGCTCCTCACGAGAGGAGCACGGACAGAGCTGTGACACTAAGTCGCTGACAGCGGAAGCCTTCAGCTTTAACTTCCGGGTCATGGAGGCAGCTCATTCCCCTCAGAACCTGCCAGCCATCATTTCATCTTAATGCTCTCCTTTGTAAAATAAAGCAGTATTTTTAGAGTCAGAGCTCACCTGAACTCCTGGAAACCGGCATATTTATTATTTTTGCCCTTCTTCCTCTCTAGGTTGGTGTATTTTCTCCTCCTTCTCTAAGTCAGCGGACTGGTGTGTGCCAGCCCTGAGCTGTGTGTCATGCAAATGCCAGCAGAGCTTAGCCAGGACGCCCCTGGGGGCTGCTCTGCCCGCTGTGAGGGTGTGGAGAGGATGTCAGCAGGGCTGGCTGGCCCTGTGCTACACAAGAGTACTTTGTGTTGGTTTGCAAGGGCCACCATGACTGACTTGGAGGGCTTGCACAATGGAAATTTATGTCTTCTGGTGCTGGAGGATGGACATCTGAGATCAGGTGTTGGCAGGTTTGGTTTCTTGTGAGTCCTCTCTTCTGGGCTAATAGAGAGTTATCTTCTCCCTGTGTCTTCACGTGGTCTTCCCTCTGTGTGTGTCTGTGTCCTTGTCTCTTCTTTTCATAAACACACCGGTCACACTGGATATGTGGCTAAAGCCATGGGTTCTTTTTGCCTTGATTACTTCTTTAAAGACTTGCTCTCCTCACACAGTCCCATCCTGAGGTACTGGGGATGAGGAGTTGAACAATACATTTTGAAGGAGACATGGGTCAGCCTATTATATTTCTCTATGAATTGATATCCTCTTCCTTTGCCAGGGATATTTCTAGGGAACTTTTGAATGCTCGGTCAACTTGGATTTTGACAGGAGACTAAAGGAAGGAAATTGACTTTTTAATATTTTTGGCTTTTAACGCAGAAATCTATTTTCTCTTGGCTGTGGAGGCTGGAGTCAAAAGTCAAGTGTCAGCCAAAGAGTGGCTTCTCCTGAGGCCTCTCTTCTGGCCTCACTTCCCTGGTGTCTTCCCAGGGTCTTTCCTCTGTGGGAGCCAGAAAATGGCTTTTCTCTGCCCTTTATGTTCTCCTCCATTCCGTTTGAATTCTGGTTCAACAATGTCTTCCAAACTACATAACCCAATTTTTTCTTCCATCTTTCCCTTTATACACACTAGGAAACTTTGCTGGCTATAACTGTGGAGACTGCCGGTTTGGCTGGACTGGCCCCAACTGTGATCAGAGGAAACCACCGGTTGTCCGGAAAAACATTCATTCCCTGACTCCACAGGAGAGAGAGCAGTTCCTGGGTGCCTTAGACCTCGCCAAGAAGACCACACACCCCGACTACGTGATCACCACGCAGCACTGGCTAGGCCTGCTTGGGCCCAATGGGACCCAGCCACAGATCGCCAACTGCAGCATTTATGATTTTTTTGTATGGCTCCACTATTACTCTGTTCGAGACACATTACTAGGTAGGTTTTCCCCTTGGCTTATGTATGTTCTAATAGGCTTGTGCTTGGGTTGGGGAAGGGGGTGGTAAGTCATTTGACACAGGTTAATTAGCAAGAGAGCAACCTCAAGGCAGGGTTATGTTTGTGAAGGTTGCAGAATTACCAAATACTGCCTGAAGTTACAAAGGATAAGTTTCTTCCTGTGCATACTGTACACACTTCAAATGTTCTCTCCTCTAGTTTATGTTCCTGGTTCAAAGTCTAAACTGTTTTCCATGATGCTATTAATCCTCAAAGGCATGAGTTGGTAAAGTGGAAGCAAATTCCTTTTGATTCCAGAAAAAATTACTTGTGAATCTGGCTGTAGCAGCCCTCTTTGACCTCTCCTTCAGATTAGAAGAATTAGCTGAACCAGTGCCAAAGCACAGGACACCTCTTCTTTGTGCAGAATTAGAGTGTTCATGTTGGAAGTGTGTGTGCCATAAAACTCACGTATCTTTAGACCTTTAGTTAAATAATCACTTAGGCACTGCTAGCAGGTTTTTGAGTTGCACCATTAAGGTAAAATAAGGTAGCTATAACCATCTAGAATTTTTCCTGCTTAGCTTTTTGGTCCATGGTTATGCTGGATGTTTGAGAAAATCGTGTGTCATAGTTACTTTTTCTCATTGCTGAGACAAAAAAACCCAACACTCAAAGTTAGAGGGAAAGATTTATTTAGCTTACAGTTTGTAGAGGTTTTAGTACATAATCAACTGGCTCCAAGGTAGGATGTCATGGCAGAGGGGTCTCACAGAAGAGAAATGGTTCATGGCAGGCAGAAGACAGTAAAAGCAAGCAAACAGCAACAAGCCTCTTTCTGTCTTTTATATCTTATGCAGGCTACCTACCTTTAGGGCGAGCAGTACTCACACTCTTAGTCCTAGCACTTTAATCCTAGCATTGCACAGTGAATCAATACCAGTAGCATGCACTGTAGATCCAGACACCCTGAAAAAGCCCCACCTGTGACCGCCTGTGGCTTTGGTGGTGGGGGACATCTAGACACAAAGCATAACACAGTGACCTGAAAATGATTCTTAAGAAATGTTGAGGATGTTTCCAGGTCCTAAATATTGATTGGGGCTGGTTAGGGCTTGGTCTGCTATGCAATAATTAATCAAACAGGTGCAGCTTTCTTCTCAGTTATTTATCAGTTAGGGAGAAGGCATTGATTTGTTACAGGAGAGTTTGAAGCCATTCTGGATCTTGTAGCTCATGGCCCACTCGGCTATCCCTCCTTCTGGCTCCCCTTGTTGGGGCGAAGGTGAATAAAGACATTGAGTTCCCTTGGAATAGTGAGAGTCTCACCTTGTGTCCTCCATCCTTGTACTTATGGCTTGATTGCTTGCTCCCACCCCTTCAATTCCCCCTCATTCTATTGTTGGAAGAACTTAAAACTTTGTTCTAGAGGAATATGTTAAAAAAAAACAAAAAACCAACAAAACAGAAACCCTGCATAGCCAACTTCAGAGACAGCAACTGAGCTCTCAGTCTGAGTCTTTTAAAAACCTGCCTCACAGGTAAGCATCTGTCTTTCTTTATCGATACATAAGGAGGCTCTTCTGGCTATCAACCTTGATAGTGTCCCTGTCATCACACTGAGGAATTTTTGCTTTATGAGACGGTAGTCTCTCGAGAGAAAAACAAAACTATAGTTTCTGGCCATATCTAGGAATTAAATTTATATTCATGTCTGTTCAGCTCTCTGAAGTTATTATAGGTACTTTGAAAAAGAACTAAAGTTAGCAAAAGTTTCTACATAACCATCAAAAGCTATAATGAAAGGGGTATGAAGGATGGAATAGGCAGGAAGGAGGGCATTAAATTGCCCAAAGCATTTCACGAAAATTGCCAGTTCCAGTGGCCAGCCAAATTGGTTTGAATGTATTTTTCTCTCTTCTGGGCTCCATGGCCACGCTTGTCAGCCAGTTGTTGTAACAGATTGATGGGTGAAGCCAGACTCCGTGGAAGTTCTTTTTGGTTCTATAAATGCTGTTAGGACTAAGTGCGCTTGAAGTTTATATTGCTAATTAAACTTTCTCTTACAGACTTATGCTTTTGTAAGGATAGGTTAAAGAATATCTTTTAAAAATCTATTTCATTTAGGTCTCAACAGGCTGTACTCTTGAATACTTTATTTATCTTAATGAATTGTTTAAAAATTAAATAGGTTAAAAATTAAAGGGTCTTTGTATGAAAACTGACTTCACTTTCCTGGCTCTGTGCTAAAAATCAGACTTTTAAGAGATGAAAGGGATTTTATCCTAAAAGTGCTAGTTGCTTCTGAAAGTCTTTTGTCATTATTGTTGGTGTTGCTTTAAAAAAATAACTTTTTTTTTTAAAAGGAAAAATGAAACATCATGGATTTATTGGCTGCGTGGACATATGGACAGATAAGGTTTAACATTTTAAATATTCTGTTCTGTGATCTCTAATATGTTGTCCAATTGCTTTAGGGCCAGGACGCCCCTACAAGGCCATAGATTTCTCACACCAAGGCCCTGCTTTTGTGACCTGGCACAGGTACCATTTGTTGTGGCTGGAAAGAGACCTCCAGGTTGGTTAAAACTATACATTAGGTACTTTTAATTAAAAAAATATCGTGTACTTGGGAGGCTGAGGCAGGAGGATAACTGAGTTTAAGACCAGCCTGTGCTACATAGTGAGTTCCAGGTCAGTCTCAACTACTCAGTGAGACTCTGTCTCAAAACACAAAACAAAACAAAAATATTGTGTATATTTAATGAGTACTGTACAACATGATGTTTTAATGGCCTTATCTTGGAATTCATAGTAAAGTGATAACAGTAGCCAAGAAAATTAGCATACTTAGCATCTTGTGTGGTCACGCTCTTACTTTGTCTGTGTGTTAAGAGTAAAATCATTCTTTTGGCGAACTACCAGGGCCTAACACAATGGTATGAACTGTAGTCCTCATGTGGTCTATTAGAACTCTGTATTTATTCATGCTGCATAATCAACCGTGTACATGTTGATCTACATGCTCCCTTCCCACTTTTCCTGTAGCAAGCACCAGCTTATTCTTTGCTTCTATGCATTTGGTTTATAGATTTCACATATAAGTGACATCATGTAGCATTTTCCTTTCTGTATCTGGCTTATTTCACTTAGCATAATATCCTTTAGGTTCACCTTTACTGTTGCAAAAAAGATTTCTTTCTTTATTAAGGCTGGACAAGAATGCACTGTGTGTGTATGTGTGTGTGTGTGTGTATATAT
>NW_022900918.1:28964760-28997082 GCF_012274545.1 Fukomys damarensis | reverse complement strand
ATATATATATATCAATCTCTTTATGCATCCATTGGTCTGGAACTTTCAATCTTGCTATGCATTGATCCGAACATACACCAGTCTGTGCCTTATAGGCGTTCTTGGTGAATTTGATGGGCCAAGTAAGTGATGGGGCCTGTCCTTTGCTCGTAGCGCCTCACTGGTAATGAGTCCTTCGCTTTGCCCTACTGGAACTTTGCCACTGGGAGGAACGAGTGTGACGTGTGCACTGACCAGCTCCTCGGGGCAGCCAGACAAGATGACCCAACTCTGATTAGTCAGAACTCGCGATTCTCCAGCTGGGAAATTGTCTGTGACAGGTAATGGCATATAGACTCTGGTATGGATCCACGACTGCCTTATGTACAAGAGATAGAGAAGTCAATTTACATTTCTGTTTCTAATGCATGTGAGGCTCTCTTTCATGTTTCTGGAAACAGTTTTCTTGTGGGAGCTGAGATTTTCAAGATTCTAACCTCTTTAATGAAAATAAATAGTTATATCCAAGTCACACATGTAAATTGAGATGAGGTACTTCAATATTAGTAGCTCCTGCATTCAGCCAAACTTTGACAAATACCAGTCGTTTCTAGGTGATGCAGTACTGTTGGGAATACAAGTATGAATAGATACATCCTGCTTTTCGACTACCATCCTGTATGCACAATAGATTCTTTGTAACGAATTGTCATTCAGAGTGAGGAGTATTATGAGAGGTGTGTGTGCGGGGCCAGGAAGAGACACTGGCGAGTCGCCGAGGGGTGGAGATGAAGGTTTTCAGAATGAAGGAGGCACAGAGCTCAGCCAGGTGTGGGCTGAGGAGGGAAATGGCATGGGGCAGAAGTGCCCTGGGTGGAGGGGACCTCACGTGCAAAGCTAGAAGAGTCTCTGGAAGCATCCAGGGGTGGCTGGCTGGGGAGCTGAGGGTCTGGAATGTGGCATCAGAGGGCAATGACTGCTGAACGGAGACACCTTGAATTTAGCTCTCTTTCCAGACACGAGACAGTGGTCCCCCTGACCTTTGGAGAATAAATTCCAAGACGTCCAGTGGATGCCTGAAGTCTCAGATAGTGCCCATTTCTGTTCACACACCCTGTGTTTTCCCTCTGTAGACATAACTGTGGCGAAGATCAATTTATAAATTAGGCCCAGCAAGAGAGTAATGATAACTAATAAATAACATAGAACAATTACAGCAGTGTACTGTAATCAAACTTATGTGATTGTGATTCTCTCTCAAAATACCTTAATTCCTCCTTGCACTAGAGTAATGTTTTCAGAACAGAGATGACTGCAAGTAACTGAAACCACGGGAAACAAAAGCACAGATGGGGGGGCGTTTGCATCACAGGAAAAGATCTCCCAAGAACCTCCTTTGACTTCCTTTTTCATTTCTTAACCCTGCTGCTGCTTTGTTACTTGTGCTGTGTCTTTCTTTCTTTTCTTTTCTTTTTTTAATTTTTTTTTTCTGTGCAGTACTGGATATTGAGCCCAAGGCCTTGGCACTAAGCTACATCCTCAGTCATGTTCTACCTTTCATTTTCAGACAGGAACTCACTAAGTTGATACATTGCGCAAGTTAGGATAGACTTTAGAATCTTCCTGCCTCAGCCTCCTCTGGCTGATCACGTCTTCTCCCTTCTTGGCGTTTCCTGTCGTGATCAGGTGATGAATCCACAAGTGGAACGTCCTTCATACTTTGTCCTGACTTCACTTAATCCCAAAGGTGCATTTCCCATATGAACAGGGGACATGTGAAAGAGGGGGTATGATCGTAAAAGTATAGCAAGGGTCAAATTTGGAAGGTTTAAGAAAATTTAGAACATCTCCAAGCCTTCCATGCATATTATTATTCTCCTTCATGCGTATTATTATTATTGTTCCTCAATGTATCTGACCCTAAGACTCTTATTTCACAGACCATGTCACTGCAACATACTTTGGGAAATGCTGCCTGGAAGGCTTTTTTTTTTGGTCTTGCACTGAGTCCTGGCCTCTTCCATCCTTGGGTGTGTGCTGATTCCCTTCTCACACACTGAGGACTCCCTAGCTCTCACCCTCCAGAGCTCACATAGCAGCATCTTTAATATTCTGTCTCTTCAGGCTACCACTGGTTCATAAAATGTGTTTTATGGGCATGGGACCTTGTCCGTCCTACCTTTACCACATAATTATTGTTACCCTACTGTCGCTCTCCCTCTCTCTCTCTCTTTCTCTCCCCCCCCACACAGAGGATGTTTTATATATGCATGTAATTTTTCTTCTTTTCTAGAAATTAATTATTATTTTAATTGTGTAAATTATGGAGCACAGTGTGATAATTCAGTACTTGTATTTAGTGTGTAACGATCCAATCAAGACAGTTCACACCCCCATCTCCTTACACATGAAAAAATATTTTTTTATGTAAGCCTGTTGGTAACACAGAATGCATGCACCAATTTTTCTTATCCTTCTTTCTTTCCCTTCCCCATTTTCAGGAAATTCTAATTTTTATCACGCCCTCACTCAGTGACCCTCAGAACCATGCACACCTTGGAATCTGGAGACAAGCACATACTCTACGCCCCACTCCTACCAGCCTCTGAGGCAGTGGTTGTGGGCTGCTCCTAGAACCAGTGTGGGTTTCTAACCAATTCCCAGCTGATGATAGTGGAAAATGCTTATATGCACTTAATGTAGCTCTGTTACATTTTTTATTAATGCTTTCCCTGTCTATAATTTCATCTGTTTTTACTCTGAGCTGCTTTCTGCAATTTGCCTAATGCTTTCCTACCCCTCGGGGCCCCTCTGCCCAAAGCCTTGGGTCAGCATCATATGTGCCACCTTATTCTCATTTCATTTGATCCCTGTCAAATGCACATAATCTGAATCACCATCTTGCCCCAAAACCCTCTCACTGGCTTAGTAATGGCACGATGGTATGAGAATTATTGCCTTTTTATTCTGGAATTCATATTTTGTGGTGATTTGGGGACTTCTCAATCCATAATTACTTTCAAGGGCAGTTATTTTTACCATACATTTTTGACTCTTGTAAAGTAAAATTTTACTGTGACTCTCTATGACCTTGACTGCTTGAGTTTGGCCTGAATTGACAGTACAGTCCACGAGTTAAGACAAGTGACTTTTAATCTTCTTATAAATCTTAGCTTGGATGACTACAACCAGCGAGTCACCTTGTGCAATGGAACCTATGAGGGTTTGCTGAGAAGAAATCAAAAGGGAAGAAACAGTGAGAAGCTGCCAACCTTAAAAGACGTCCAAGATTGTCTGTCCCTCCAGAAGTTTGACAACCCTCCTTTCTTCCAGAACTCTACCTTCAGCTTCAGGTTGGTGCTCTGAGTCTGAGCTCTTTTGCAACAGCTTTAGACTTTCAGGCTTGTGGTCACAGTGGACTAGAAAGAAATCCAGGAGCTAGGAGACATCTGTAAGCTAAGTAATGGAGAGGCTCTTAATCAGAGAGATTAACAAGGGATTAGTATTGGAGAGTTATCCACCCACTAACTAATAATGTAGTTTTATTATCTTTTTACCTTAGCTGTTCAAAATGATCTTTTGTATTTATAATTTATCTACACATGTAAGTGCAGTCTTTGGTACCAGGGTACCTCATTAAACACTTTAAAAAATGAATACTTTAAATAAGTGCTGAGACATGCCTATCTCCTCATTTTTTCTTTCTTATTACTGTCTTTTCAATATTTACATTAGAAATGTATTAGCCCTGGGATTTAGCTCAGTGATTCTGCCACCTGCCTTGCAAGTGCAAGGACCAGAGTTCAATCCCCAGTACCAAAAAAAAAAAAAAAAAAAAAAAAAAAAGAAATGTATTAGCCATAGACCTTAATATTGGGGTCTGGACTCAGAAGTACTGCAGACAAGATTAAATTCAAATTATAGCCCAGCCATGACAACATAGTACCCAAACTCAATGAGCAATTATTAATTTTCTTCCATCCCAAAAAGACTTTAAGCATTCTAAGAAATATGCATACAAATATGATTTTTAACAAAGATAGATGGGGCTTACAAAAAGGAGTGATGGATAGATTCATGGTCTTTTCCATGAATCTCTTTTGACATGATTCTCTATTGACTGCATGTAAATGATACAACATGTATGCAGCCATGGACAGGGGAAGAGAACTCAAGTGCAGTTGTACTAAGTGTAGCAAAGCCCAGAAGCTGTGCCTGTGTTAGGCAGAGCCCTCAAGAGTGGCATCAAGAGTAGGGAAAGGGCAAATTTTAAGATTTTTTTAAAAAGGAAAATGCAGTAGTTTTTCTTTATGATAAAAATGCTGTTGAAACACATTGCATTCCCTATAGATTTGAGTTAGAAGTGTGGCCCTTAAAATGCAATGCTCTGGGACCCATCATTGGGAATTGGTTGCTGGCTTGTCAGGATCTCTCCTGCAACCACTTTAGGAGTGGATAGGATATATATTTTCCTCCAGTGGTTTCCAGAGTGTGCTTAGATCTGAGGATCACTGAGGGAGGTTGGGAGTATTAGAATTTCTTGAAAGTATGCAGAGAAAAAAGAAAAGGAAAAGGGGAATGTTTGGATGTGTTTGTAATTCTAAGTGCATTGCAGCCAAGCTGAAGGTCAACTTGGTTGAGATATAGAAATATAAAATTATAAATTAATTTAGAAAACATCTATTGATCATAGAACATGTGCTGGGCAGGATATTGAAAATGTGATAGAAAACAGAAGCTAGTAACATGAGAAACAAGTATGAAGATAAATAATTGTCATATAGAAACCAAAAGAGGTAAATTTAACTTTGCAGGTACATGCATGTTAACATTGATTAGGACTTCCTTCCCCTTCGAGAAGATGACCATTGGAAGTTGGGGCTAATCCTTAATTAATTAGCTATGGCAGTTTTTCTCATATCCTGACCCAAACTCAGATCGGAAGACGACTGTCTAGGCTGGAAAGAGGAAGTAGAGATCTTTTTCCTTCTTTGCCTGTTGTCACTGACACCCTGGTTTCTCCTAGGAATGCATTGGAAGGGTTTGAGAAGGTGGATGGAATGCTGGGCTCTCAAGTGGCGAGCCTTCATAATTTGGTTCATTCCTTCCTGAATGGGACAAGCGCTTTGCCACATTCAGCTGCCAACGATCCTGTTTTTGTGGTATGTCCTGAAACTCTCAACAGATGAAGAAGTTTCTAGATGACGTGTTGAATTTATTTGTTGTTCATTGAGATTAAGGTTTGGTGGTGTTGCATTCTCTGTGTGAATGATGTGATGTATGCACATATAAATTAATTTAAATTCACACCCTGGGACAGCTAGATACCTTTCGAAGCCCTTAGTTAGAAACCCATGCGGTTCAGGGATGTTTGGTTTTCAGACGATCTTAGTCAAGAGTGTAGAGTCCAGTGGCGAGTTCATAAATTCACATAAAGATGTCATTATTTAACAAAATTGCATCATATGTTAGCATAATTATAAGTGATTTTTTTCATTGGTGGCATAAGTGGGTCACTTTGTATGAGTTGTCTGCAGGAAAGAAAGGGTTGGTAGCCAGAAGAGAGAAGAAGAGGTGTTGGATAGATAAAATGACAAATGCCTTCAACAATGGCAGTGTTATAAAAACTCACATTTGGCATCTTACTCTTTGTTGAGCAGCTTAATGCCTCTGAGACATGAGACAACTAATAGACAGGGTTGCCGTTAACTATGGAGGAGCCCCAGGGTCCTTTAACCCTGCAAGTGTGGTGAACTCCCTTGATACAGTTGAGTCCCATTCCTGTCTCCCTTTAAAATCCAAAGCAAACATCTGATGATACTTGACCTTGGGATTATACATTTTAGAATTTCAAGATTGATGAGGTTTTAAGATATGATCATCAAGGGGTTTCCACAAGCAGACAAAACATAGCTCATGTTAATCAGGGCCATGTTATTCACTGCTCTTGGTCAATGCCTTCCAGCCGAAGATTTCTGGAAGCACGGTGGGGCATAGAACCCTTATCCATGGCTTCAGTTATTCACGTCGACCGTGTCCAAGAGAAGGAGGTTGACTACAGTGCAAGATTTTGAGAGAGACCCATTCACATACATTTTATTATAGTATGAAGTATAATCAAAGTACACAGTGAATGTTTCAATTTAAAAATTTTATTACAGTCAAAGACCTACTGCTGTTAATCCCTCTCAGGATAATCCTCACTTGGAAAATGCTGTTCGCCTGTTGTTCTTGCCACTTTCTGAAGTAGTTCTGGAGGTCCTCACTTTGGGTATCTTTATGAGGTGTGATCAAAAAGTACAGTGAATGCTGCTACCGAGTGCCATGCGACAAAAAGGCAGGCTCATTAGAACATTATGATGTGTCACCCACCACCTATTCACCAGATCTGGGCCTGTGCAACTTCTGGCTTTTCTCTAAATTCAAAATGACTGTGAAAGGTAAAATGTTTTGAACTGATTTAGTTGCAGCAGTGCAACCAAAGGCCCTCAGGAAAGAGGACTTTTGCTTCAGAAAGTGGTAAGAATGATGGGAAAAGTGTGTTAGAAGAGAGGGAGAGTATTTTGAGGGGTTTGATGGCAATGTGTCTTTTATTGTAGTTTTAAAAAATGTAGGGGCTGGGAATTTAGCTCAGTAGCACTGCACCTGCCTTGCAAGCTCATGGTCCTGAGTTCGATCCCCGGTACTGGAACAAATTAAATAAATAAATAAATAAATGTAAACATTCACCATAGTTTTTGATCATACCTTATATATTGTTACAATTTTTCTATTAGATTCTTAGTTCTTAATCTCTTATTGTGCCTAATTTGTATGTTTAACACAGGTGTGCACATATAGGAAAGAGCATAGCACAGACCAGGCTCAGGTTCTGTAGCAGTGGTTAAAGGCATCTGCTGAGAATGGAACCTCAGGAATGTGTGGGGGTAGAGGGGTCGTGTTTTTGTCCCGATCCATCATGGTCATAGAATGACTTGTCTGATGTTGGTGTTCTGTGGAAGACTTGATGTCTTACGGGAGGACATCAAAGCCTGGTGGATGGTACCAGGCCAACTCCTGGATGCCAGGGGCTGCTTTTCCCTTTCAGCTCATTAAGGTTGACTTAGGAGGTTTGCATGACATAAGCATTTGGGTTTTGGCCCCTGAAGTTCAACAATGACTCTGCTTGTCTATCTTAACATTGTCGTGTCTTCAGAGTTATGTGTCTTACGTATTTGGGGAGTAATTAGAAGAAGAAACTTCACATTTTTTGTTTTTTTCTTTTGTAGTATCTTGAGTTTAGATTGTACAGCAGCCAAAACACTACTTTTTCTTCCAGAGGTTTCCTTACCTCATTGTGAATCTTAGCAACATGCCCAAGTCTACTCAGGCAGCCATAATAAAATATCCTAGTCAGGAGAGCTTCCACACAGACATGTGTACCTACCAAAATCAGATGCTGGGGGAGGTTCTCTTCCTCAGGCTCCTAAGTGTCATATGCTACAAAGAGAGACAAATGAACTCTCTAGCATCTGTTCTTATAAGGGCGCTTGTCCTGTCCTGTCACGGTCTCACTCTTAATGATCTCATTACATCTTAAATTGCTATAAGCCCCATCTTCCATGTAGATACCTTGGGAATGAGGACTTACTTCAGCATAGGAATTGGGGGGCAACTATTCAGCCCATAGCAAAATGCATCCGCAAGTCATCAGTGTATGGCACTTTGCTTATCCGGACTCCTGGGAGAGTTCATGACATAGTGAAACAAGTCAAATGGGTTTTGTTTTTTTCTTCTTTGTGCAATTTTGGCAGTCATTCAACAATGTGGAGCCTCTGTTTCCTAATTTACAGTGTTGGTCATATGACCTGACCTTAGAGAAGGGAAAAATTGTGCTTACTGAAGTGACTTAGTAAATTAGGATGGTATGACGATGCTGTAGAAACTTTCAAGGGCAATACAAATGTTGCCACAAAGATAATGATGTGTTTTATGGAGGTTGGTGGGAAAGAGAGAGCGGTGTGTTGGGTTAGAATTTCCAAACTTTAATTAAGGTTCGTTATCTTGTTCTCCAAAGCAGACAGTTGTACCCTAAGGTGATTGCCTGACAAGCACAAAGGCAGAAGTATTTTAGAGGTGATTTATTATTTTTTCTGGACCCAGTGTACAAAAAAGGAATTGTGAAGAGGGAGAGTGAAGGTCCAGTTTGCAGTGACTTTTAACTTTGCCTGGTGGCACAAGGGATGGAGTCTTGCAGGTGTAAGTCGCTTTCTGGGGTTCCCACGTTGACTAAAGTGTGGTAAAGATGAGTGTCAGGGAATCCTGAGATGGAAGCAATTAGTAGAGCTGCTTCTTATTTCTGAAAAAAAGTTTCTCCCCTAAGATCTGTGAAGTAGCAATAAATGAAGGAGATGTCAGAAGTGTCAGTCGATGACCCCGACCTCTGACCAAGTGAGGGCTCATCTGTGAGGTGTCTGCAGCCATCTCTGCCTTCCCCAGGGTGTCTGTGTTTCTCAGGTGTTCTGACTTCACATTTCAGGTCACTTTCCCGGCTACTGTCTCAGCCATCAGGTTATACCAAGCAGTTTTCCTATCTGCATTCTCTCTATTTATTGCTAAATACATTTTTATGAAAGCATCCATGTTGTTAAAGCATACCACTCTATACTTTGTGCACACATGACTAAGGAAAATATCCCCATCCTTATGCAGTATTCTAAAATGTTATAAGGAGAACCAAGGATGATAATCATACCTTTGTGTCATACTAAAAGAAATAGGGATCTGATTTTCAGCTTTCCCAGCCTGCAGGGCTATTGTCTCCTTTGAGGAACCCTGCTAATGGTACTGGGTTTGGCCACACTTTTCTCTAAGTGGCCAGGACGTAAATAGTCTTGGTTTTCAAGGCCAGATGGTCTCTGTTGTAACTACTCAACTCTGCCATGACAGTATAAAAGTAGCCACAAATGCTGCATAAGCAAAAGAGTGTGGTGTTCCAATAAAACTTTATTTAGAAAGGCAGGTGGTAGAACCAGGTGATATTTTTCTGTGCATGGCTTATTTCACTTAACACAGTGTCTTCAGGCTTTTGTCTGCCAATCCCTACTTTAAAGGATAAGTGCTCTTTCTGTACAGTGAGGATACTTCTTTGTCATATTATCTTCCTGCTCTAGGTGAGAACCTACAGTATTACTCTATGGCTGAAGAAATCTCACTTACATGTAGTTCAGAGATACTAGATGTTTCACCATCTTTGTCTTAATTGCTTATAATATCTTTGATATTTAAAATTTGTTTTTCTTTGGTAATATGTTATCATATACATATAAAGAAGCAAAAAGCCATAGCCTTTCTTGAACAGGCTCAGAAGGAATAATGTTTGGCATTGATTTCAGGAACACACACTTACTTTAGGCTATTTAAAAAGAGATTTATGTTGAAGCTAGTTCAGGCTTAAATGATTTTTTGAATATTGAGGTTTAAGTTAAAGCGTTTCAGTTAACAGAGTTATAGTTTCTGGATTTCAAATTCATGAGGCAATTCATGCAAATATATTGCATATGAAATTTATTACAATTATTTCTTGTGAATTTCAAGTAAGAGAAGTATACAGTTGTATATAATCACGATAATAACCACAGAAGGCACAACATTAAAATGCAGGAAAACTCTGAACCAATCTCTGAAATTCCAATAATTTAAAATAATTGAAGCGAAGGTTCAGATTTATCATGGAAAATGAGATTAGACCACAGGAATGTGAAAATAGTGCTGCCTTCAATATTAAAAATAGATGTAATCCACCCCCCAAAAAAAGAGAAACCAATAAAGTATAAAGTTAAATAGTTGAGCTAAGAAGTAAAATAGTTGAGCTAATAGTTGAGAAAAAGCTATGTTAGAGATGAGTAATATTCTTCCTAGTTCCTAAAACTTCTTGAAAATATATCTGAATGAGATCATGCAGTGTTTGTCTTTCTGTTTAACTTATTCCACTTAACACAATTTCCTCTGGGTTCATTTATGTTGATGCAAATGACAAGAAATTACTTTTTTTTATTTTGCTGTGTATATGTATTACCATTTTTAATCCACTCATGTTTTTGACCCTTAGGTTGATTCCCTGTCATGGTTATCATGAATAGTGCTGTGATAAATTTGTGAGGGAAGATGTCTCTTTGATAGGCTGATTTCATTTCTGCTGGGTATATACTCCGTAGTGGGATTGCTGGATTACATGGTAGCTCTATTTCCAGTTTGTTGAGGAACTTCCATATGGTTTCCCAAAATGGCCCTACTAATTTCATACCTACGTAAGAGTTCCTCTTTTCCTATTCCTAGCCAGCACTTGTTACCTTTTGTCTTTTTTTGATAATAGCCCCTTTGATCAGATGGAGGTGGTATCTCATTGTGATTTTGATTGTTTTAGAAAGTACATTTGATACATGTTAAGTTCATTCAGCTCCTCATTGACCAGGCAATATTATATTAATTTGTGACTATAAATCAGGAGGAAATAAGTTTCTAAAAACAGATATCTATAACTACACTGTTAACTCTGAAAGACCACTTTTGACTACCGATATAGGCTGTGATATAGGAAAATTGAAAGGTCTTAGTAACAAGTATAAAATACTTCTGAGTTAGTATGAGTTTAGTTGAAAAATTTAAAACACATAGAACACTGTTTTTCTCCCCAAGAGAGCAGTTACGAATCTTCTTTATTTTCCTTTAAAGAATAAAATCATATTATACTAATATTTTTAGAAGTGGAATAACATTGTTTCATGCCAAATTTTTATTTTTAATGAGTTAATGGTTTTTATATTATACACAATTACAGAAAATTTGGTGAACAAGTTTCAGCTTTTTTGCTTTTTCTTTCACATTCCCCAGTTTTATACAATTGTAGTTATAATGCACACATTACATATAATATGCTATTTTCACACAGTTTGCTAATATTAAGGTTGTTGCAGAGTTCCCTAATTTTAAAATTTAATTTAATTTAATTTTTGATGATGGAAATGTAAACCAAGACCTCACACATTCTAAGCACACCCACCAACCCTGAGCTACCCCATCCTAAAGCTTTTTATTCTTAAAATCAGTAACACATAAAACAAGTTCAAAATGTAAGATGGTTCAAGATGAAGTTCCTGAATAACTACTAACTCTTGACTACCCATGATTATTTTTCCTCTTATCTTCCAAATATATTTTAAAAATATAGAAGCAGACAGATTTATCTCCAAATGCAACTTTTACGGAATGTTTTTAATCAGGTAAATGCTATATTATTAAGCTTTTATTCGTGATAGCCCTATCCTAATTGCCATGCAGACTTAATCTTTTAACTTCATAATGCAGTGTATGGTAAGCTACTCTCCTTGATTTAAATATGGGATAAAGTTCAGAGGGGCTAAGACATGTGCTTAAGTTCACACCAAACTAGTTAAGTGGCTGAACAAAGATTTTTAAAAAGTTTCCTACTTACATGTTTCCCCACATGCAGTCTTGCAACAACAATTTTTGCCTTTTGTCAGTTTAAACAATTCTTGACTTGATTCATCCCAATTGCTTTTATTATAGCTGGGGTAATTTAGTCCTGTAAGATCATGTTAATCGAAAAGAACACTAATTGGTGAAGGGCAGGTCTGGATAATGTTTCATGGCTTTTGAAAAGATGTGATGTACTTGCTTTTAGCATGAGTGTATATTTATGCTTTTTTTTTTTTGGACCAGGGATTGAACTCAGGTCCTTACACTTACAAGGCAGGCGATGGCACCACTGAGCTAAATCCCCAGCCCTTATTTATGCTTTTTAATGCCACATTTACTTATTTAATATGCAGTTTTCAAGTAACAGACATATGTACAATCATGACCTCCTACATAGCTTAAAATCCTGGTAAACTTTAGAAGAGCTGAAAAATCAGAGTGGAAGGCTGACCACCTGTTTGGAAAGAGCCCCAGGGCAGCAGGGTTTCTGTGAACTCAATCAGGGGGATGTTTTGTTTTTGCTTTTTAATTTGGCAGGTGCTAAGTAAATGTCAGCTGAAGAGGTTCTTTTCCACTCTAGGCTTTATAAGAGTAAACATATAACTCTGTTCAGAAGAAATAAACCTGAACCAGGAATTGAATTATATACACTTTATTATTGATAAAATATGTATACAATGGTAAACCACATTTATACGCAAATCCAAGGTGATTGTAGCATTGACTTGAGCTCTTTTCTTCCTAGGATGGCCTTGGGGATAGCTCGATTGCTATACAGAGTTTCTTCTAATGTCACCTTGGTTCTCTCTCTTCAGCCTGCATCTCGTGCTTGTGGCATGTGCTGAACTGGTCACTTCCCTTCAAGTTGACATGCTAATAGCAGGCTTGCTGTGGCCCTGTTTACACGTGTTCAAAATTTATACTTGATCTTAGCCAGAAGGCCAAGAAGCAATATGTGTTCAAAATTTAATCTGTGAAGCACAGACTTTCTTCCTCGGGGTTAACAATTGAATTTCTAGTACTCTTGATATTTTTTTCATTAGACACCCATTATATTTTATATGCAGTGTATATTATATACACTTCATACATGTGTATGTATATTTTGTTTGCTATTATATAAATCTAAGCAGGAGGGTGTATTCCCACTGTGACTCCTTTATCATGCTAGGAAAACTTTTTTTTCAGCACTGAGGAACGAAACACAAGGCCTCAGCCCTGAGGCCTATATCCCCCAGCCTTTTTAATATGCATAGACTTTTATTTTGATGATGCAGTCTATTGCTAAATTGTTAAGTTGCCCAGGCCTCCTGCCTTAGCCTCCAAAATTCTGGGACTGTCTGCACAGGGACCAGGAAAGTTTAGGGTGAGAAAGTTATCGAAAAATAGAAAATAGCTACCATCCTTGCTGAATATTGCCTATAAGACACTATTATTACTCAAATGTCTTCTTTTACCAGTATTTTTGTCTCAGTTCATTCAGACTGCTACAGTGAAAGTACTCTACAGTGGGTGGCTTAAACAACAAACATTTCTTTCTTAGAGTTGTGGAGGCTAGGAGTTCCGAGGTCAGCTCTCTACCAGATTCAGTGTGTGGTGAGGACTTTTTTCCTGGTTCATAGATGGCTGTTTTCTCTGTGTCCTCACATAGCTGGAAGCAAGGAGCTCTCTTCATTCTCTTTTTTGTTTGCTTTTTTGTTTTTTTGAGACAGGGTCTCACTATGTAGTTGAGACTGACCTGGAACTCACTATGTAGCCCAGGCTGGTCTTGAACTCACAGTGATCCTCCTGCCTCAGCCTCCTGAGTGCTGGGATTACAGGTGTGTGCCACCACCCCCAGCTCTTTGTTCTCTTTTATAATGACAATACTCCCTTTCATAAGGGAGCCTATCATCTGCCCAAAGCTCCACTTTCTACAGCACCACATTGGCTGGGTGGGGTGGTGATTAGGATTTCAACATATGGGTTTTGGGGGTGGGACACATGCATTCAGTCTATAGATTATTTCTTGTTTGCTCTAAAATATGCTCCTTGTGACAGAACTTAGCCAGCTGAGTAGAAGGCTGGGTATTTTCATGCCTATTACATGTGGCTTATATGGGGAAATAGGAGCCCGATTTCCTCATTGTAGATTGTTTCAGATCTTTTTTTAAAACAAGGCAAGAATAAAAACTTCCATAAAACAAGCTTGATTAAATGTTGTTTAGGAAGTCCCTCATTTTGAAAGATCAACCCAACTTTTCACTTACGCTCTCTGTTAGATTTTAAACTGGAATCCCCCACACACCTGTTTCTGTGCTGACCATGTGGCTTTTACACGGTCACGTCTGAATTCTCACTTAAACTCTGATTCTCAGAGGATCAGAGCAGTGTCAGATTACCACAGTGAGATTCGTTCTGATTATGGGTGACGCCTTCAGGATGCAACACGTGAAGTCAAATTGTAAAAGCTGCAGGGTGCTGGCTCTCGGTGATAACATTCACATTTCTGAAGCCAGGGTCAGATTATCATGGCTTCTTTTCTTCAGGTACAGAAATTCTTCGTATGTCCCCAGTGTGGCAGGAATTTGAATTTATAGACATCTACGTTGGCCATTTAAGTGGTAACCTTAGCCTTCAATGATCTTGCAAAAGAGAAATAGGCATTCTCGCATTCTTGTACTTTATTTTCTTTATGCCCCCAAGTACAATAAATAAAGTTGATTGATTGCTTTCTTCTTGCTGTAAGGTTTCCATTAAAATTTTTTACCTCAAAAGTCCATATAACCACATTTTCTGTAATATTTCTTGTGTGGTGAAATTTAGTACTTTCCTCTCTCATACATATCTTTATTTTGGTGTAACAAGGTAGAATAGGTCTATGTACAAAATTTTGGAACAACCTTTCTCAAACACTAAATTTCTAATACCAAAATATAGCTCTGTATCTTTATAGCAGATAAAAGACCCCAGTGATATACTTTTACATAACTTCTGCTGCTGTATTTTACCTTCAAATGACATTTGGCCTTTACAGAGTTATTAAATAAGTTCAATTTCAACTTGTAACCAACAAAGACAATTAGTGTTTCAAGAGCAATTGTCTTGTATCTTGTAGGTGGAACAATGTCTACACTTCAACAAAAATTCCTATTCTATAGGTTGCACCACTTTTCTTTCTAGGCTGTGGATTTTTATACCATTTTCTGAATTCTTCACATCTTCTCAGGATATACAAGACATTTTAAAATTACATTCTGTGAATTGGATACCATAGTATTTAATGTATAATACTTATAGTCTCTCAGAGTATGTGGCTTAAAACTTTGACCTTAGAGCTTTCGACATTCTGGGATCAGATTTCTCCTATTCTTCAGAGTCTCATCCCCTTTTTAATGATTTGCTGCATGCACTGGTTGGACTCTAGAACTGTCCAAAAGTTATTTGCCTCTCACAGGACTGACACAGCACCTTTCTTGTGTCCTGAGGGTTTCTTGTCTCTTTCTGTAATCACAATTTTACCTCAGCTTGAGCTCAGTATCTAAAAGTTTCTAATTGGTTTAGAACTCATGGGTCAAACTCTATACACTTTGCCTGTTGTTAAGATTTTTAAACTTTAAATTAATTTCTCTTTTTCTAGCTGGTCCTGAGGGTTGTATTAATAATTGTAATGTAGTGTGGCTACGTAGAGCAAGCAGAATGTGTGCTTGAAGAACTAACTTTAGAATCAGTCTTCTTGGGTTCAAATTCTTACTACACATTATTCTAGCTGTGTGATCTTGGGCAAGTTACTGAACATTTCTGCACCTTATATTCCTCATCTATAACACAGGATAATATTATTATGGGTTGAATTGTGCCCTTGCCCATTTGTACATTGAAATAATCCCTTAGAATATGACCTTTCTTGGAAACAGGGTAATTGCAGATGTAATTTGTTTTGATGGGATCACAGTGGAGGATGGTAGGTCTCTACTGCAATAAATGGATTCTTGGTCCATTTTCTGTTGCTGTAACAGATATCTACAGACTGGGTAAGTTATAAACAATACTTTCTTTTAGCTTGTAGTTCTGAAGGCTAGGAAGTCCAAGAGCATGGCACCAGTATCTTTGAAGGCCTTCGTGTTGTATCATAACACAGTAACAGTTGAGGGACTGGGAACAGCAAATGAATGTGCTCTATAGAGAAGGGAAAATCATGCAGAAATCATCAGTTCTTTCAAGAAACTACTTCAGAATGCTGAGCCCACTCCCACAATAACGCCATTAATCCATTCATGAGGTTAGACCCTCAGATACATGTCTTACTTCTAGGTACTGTTACAATGGCAGTTAAATTCCAGCGTGAGTTTGGGAGAAGACATTCAAACCATAGCAGGTGATGTCTTCCTAAGAAGGAGAAATTTAGCTACAGACCTCTTAAAACACCTTGAGAAGAGATGATGGTGCTGTCCAAGCCAAAGAATACCACAGAGTGCCAGAAAAGCATGAGAAGTTAGGTGAGGGGTGTGGGACGGATTCTCCCTCACAGCACACAGGAAGAATCCACTGAGCTGACCTCTTGGACTGGGGCTTGTAGCCTCCAGAACTGGGGGACAATAAGTATCTAATGGATGAGCCACCCCATCTACGCTGCTTTGTTACAGCAGCCTGAGCATCTAATGCAAATAATACCTAATAAATTTTTTTTTTTTTTTTTTTTTTTGGTATCGGGGATCGAACTCGGATCCTTGCACTTGCAAGGCAGGCCACCGAACCCGCTGAGCTAAATCCCCGGCCCAATACCTAATAAATTTAAGGATTGAATTTACCAATGCTTAAAGCAGTGTCTGATATAGACAAGGCATTACTAATACTCTGTTTAGTGCTGGCTACATGTTATATGCTTTTGTGTGTGTCCAGCTTTATATTAGTTATATATATAAAGTATATGATTTTGGAGCACAGCAGTCCCTGTATGCTGTGCTTCAAGCATATAAATTCCTTCACTTTTCATTTAAGTCCTTGTTTCAAATTAAAATAAAAACAGTACTGACTGTATAGTCACAGTGAAAACAGCTACTCACTAAACATTTCTACATGAGAGGCTTTGAGGTAGATGTTTCCCATGCATTTTTATCTTCCTCTTCCTCACTGCCTTGTGCCCTGCTGACATTTGCAGCCCTCTCTTTGATCTTTACATCATGGGCTGTGTCTTCGCCTCAAGTCTCATCACTGCCTTCCCCACCCCCAGCACCTCTTTCCTCTCCTCTGGGATCAGAACCTGCTTTCCCTACTAGTACTGGAGCGAGCATGATCCCATGAAGCTGTAGTTAGGACTTTTCCCTCTGCTTTGATCACACGTTGCGGCATTAGAGATCGTCCCAACATGTAGTGGCTCAAAGCACCAATGATTATTTTATTCTTCGGATTTCTATGGGTCAGAAATTCAGGAAGGATGGCCTAGGCAGTTCTGGCTCAGGATCCTATCAATGCAGTTGCAGTCAGAGGGTGACAGGTGTTGGAACACCTGTGGGCTGGCCAGTCTATTTTGTCTTTTCTTGAAATCTCAAGGCTTCTCCATGTGGTCTCTCTGTGTGGGTTGGTATGGGCTTCCTCCCATCATGGCTGCCTCAGGACAGCTGAATTTCTCTCATTTGGATTGTCCTGGGGTGAGAACCCCTGAGATATAGGAGGAAGATAAAAAACAAAACAAAACAAAACGTTGTCCCTGAGATCCCAGATCTTGTAGTCTAGAATTAAAAGATGAACTTTAACTGCCAGATATAAAGTTGGACTGAACTCTCACACTTACATCCTTTTGCAAAGTCAGCGATATTCCTGTAGAAATTTTGCTGTTAAGATTTTAAAACCATGTAATGTTTGCTATATTTGAAAAGGACTTTAGAGCTTCTTTGGGAAAATAAAAAATGAGCACTATGTACATCACATGTTTAGATTCTCTAGTTTTGGAATAGTTCCAACAATTCAAGAGAGGAATTAGACAATGATTAGATAGAAGGATGTTCCTAATAAGGAAAATCTGAAAATCAATTTTGGAGATTTTTTTCTTATTTTTTACTGAATGTTGATGTTACACTACTGTGAGTGCCCCAACTTCCTGTTCCCCACTAATGCAATGCAACGGAATATATATCTTATCATATTTGCCTTTTTTCTGATATTAGTAATTAGCACTCCCATGCGGAAGGCCTTAAATTCTCCCCGAGCAATCTTAAATCTGCAGCATGAACTTTCATTTGTTCACTTGATGGAAGGCCTTACAATCCTGTTTGGAGATATATGTGCCCATGTCCTTAAAACTTGGTAAAAAATGCCACTGTGTGTGTGTGTCGTCAAGGTAGACTGGTTATACAGAGGATTCTCATGTTAGGGGAACTCCATTCCTCTGCAGACAAAGTTCCAGTTGGATTGGTAGATCAGAAGAGAGCAATCAACCTTAAGCACCTGTTCAACTGCCTTGTAGGTCCTGCATTCCTTCACCGATAGCATCTTTGAGGAGTGGATGAAGAGATACAAGCCTGCTGCAGATGCCTGGCCTCAGGAGTTGGCACCCATTGGCCACAATCGGATGTTTAACATGGTCCCTTTCTTCCCTCCCGTGACTAATAAGGAGCTCTTTCTAACCGCAGACCAACTGGGCTATAGTTACGCTATTGATCTGTCAGGTAACTAATTCAGCAGCTAAGTGGGTGATTCACTCAACTATTAGAGGCTCACTTTCTTTCTGTTAAAAGTAAACCAAGGGCTTTAATTGAAGCACTCCAGTCTAGTTAAGTTCTTTGGCTATTTTCTGGCATATAAGTATTTAATAAGAGGAGCCATTAAACTGACAATTAAACTTCAGAAAGGGACTAGTTGGCAGACTCTTGCTTCAGATAACTGAAAGTTATTAAGAGACCTTATTCCACAGAGCAACTATCTACTCCTACACCTGACTGGATACATGTCTGAATTTATCATCTTAATTAAAAACTGACCTGTCCTCTGAAATATCTAATCGATAAAGTCAAAATGAAGCAGCCACAGTCAGGACTTAGAGATTATTACCTGGATGTTGGTATGGTGAAACAAATATGGAATTTGCCTTGAATACAAAATTCAATGGGAGAACAAAAAAAAATCAGTAATTGTGGTAGTGATATGGTGGAGTATTTTAAAAGGTCAAAATTAATGCAAAAATTCTTAATGAATATGTAATACATGACCATAATTTTTGTTGCTTGTTTGATGTGCACACTTATGTTGCTTTGGAAGAAGATCTGTGGCTTTCAGGAAGCTCGTATCTTACTGTCTACAAGGATGGCCCCATGTGGGCCAAGGGCTTTATATTATATTTTAAAATGAACATTACTAAGTCATGTTTTTAATTGTAGATGTTTTGTTAAATCTAACATTGGTTCAAAATAAGGAGGGGTATTTTGATCAGTGTATATAAAGGATGCATGTTTTTTCTTCTTACCCTGGACCCAATAAATATGTTATTTCTAGAACCTCAGGGCAGTTTGAAAAAGGAAAGATAAAGCAACAAAAAGCATCATAATTTGTGGAGAAGTTGAAAAATGCACAGCCAGTATACGGGTGACTTTTATTTCCCTTCTCTATTTAATCCTATTTTATTCCCTTCTCTATTAAATCTTAGTCTACAAAATGATCAAGACGATTTTAGCTTTTGCCATCTCTCTCCAATCTCACAATCTTTTAGGCACTCTTTTTCCTTCTAATTCTGCACCTGTTACTTCTTATTATTCTCACTGATTTGAAATTTCCATCCATTGGAATTCACTGTGGATATCTTTTAAGCTTCTTTCTTTTGCTCTGGGATTAGGCCTAATAATAATGATAATGATGATGATGATGGTGATGATGATAATAATAATAATAATAAATTGGAATATACATCCTATCCTGTTTCTCTGTCCTCTGGTAACAATCAGCAAGGTAAGTTGAGTCTTAGATACATCTCTAATACATGAACTCATCAGAAGATACAGACTGATGTTTACTTAATTGTTTGATAAAGAAACTTACAATCCTTCCTGAAGAGGTATAACTATAAATAGTAGGAAAGGAAATTTCTTTCTCTACCTTTTAGGTCCTCAGCAAATTAGATTGATAACAGGCAGACTAACAGGTAAAAGGCTGACAAATTTAATTTGATGCTAATTTTTATGTGGTATGGGAACCTTTCTAGAAAAGAAGACTCAAAGGAGCTGATAGGGCTAAGAACTTCTATACCATCTCAAACAAAGAACAAGAAATGTGGAGATGTGACAAGACAAAGAATCAGAGGTCTGAGCTTTTAAATGACAATGAAAATCATGGAAAAGCTTACAAGATAAGGACTGTTTCAGCAAAGCTTGTGCAGCTCCTTATGGTTTTGAGTTAATCTTCTGCATGGTCATAAAATTTCCCCAAGAGAGGAAAGTTGCAGTAGCCCTTCTTTCTCAGGGTTGTTACTTTCAGTCTGATAAAAGAAGTACTGGGAAGGCTTCTAGCTGTATCTGCTGAATCTTAGCTGCGTTCAGCCCAGAACATCCTCCGATCAAGGGGCAGCTTCAGGGAGGCGCATTCTGATCGTCAAGCTGAGATGAGTGAATTCAGAAAGGCTTATCGGAGGTGGGTCTTGACCTGAACTGGAAGAAGTTGGTAGATGTCAGGTAGGTGTCAGGGTGTTTCAGGCTGAAAATAGTGGAAAACGGGAGTGGGAATGACACAGGCGGTCTCCACGAAGGGCTGTGAGAAGCTGGCGTGCTGGGTTTTAGAAAAGGAGTCCTCACAGTGCGACATGTTGGCACCTGGGATGCTCTGAGCCGAAGATGAACCGAGTTCTCCCCAATCTTCTGCTCCCTCTCTGCCTTCTTTCACCCCTCTTTTCCTTGCAAAGTGCAGGAAGGGCCTTTCTCTGAAGTTCCGCGTTCTACCCAAAGGCCGGGTCCTCCAGGAGTTTCACTGCAGAGAGCAAAGGCGAGTTGTTGCTACATTCAGAGCCCAGGCAAACTTCGGCTCAGACAATCCTTTCTTCTCTCCCTATTAATCCCCCTCAAACAACAAAACAACAACAACAACAACAACAACAAAAAGAACCAAAAAACTTATTTGCCATTTCCCTAAAAGTGACCACAGAAGCAGTCCCTTTTTTCCCCTAAAGAAGGTATTTAAGCTTCAACCAGATGGCCGTCTTTGAATTTTGCACTTGTATGACTCCCATGTACTTTTAATATATTTGCATGTCTTTTGCATGATAGATTTGTTTTATAGGCTGAAATTATCAAATCTTAGTGGAAAAAAATAGCTCCTTTTGCTATTATACCTGATTATAGAGGAAGGCTGGGCAGAGGATTACTGTGAATTAAGGCCTGATCTGTGAGAGGGCCTGATTCTGGAGAGCCTTGCAAGCTGGGCACATGACCCAGCTGGAGACCGTCTCACACTGTCACGCCAGCGGCTATCAGAAAAGCAGAGAATAATGAGAGTCGGCATGGATGTGAAGAGGCTGCAACCTGAGCACTGCCGGAGGGAAGACTAAAGGACACAGCACTCGCGGAAACATGACACGAGTTCCTCAGAGACTTAAATGTACAATTATCACGTAATCCAGCAACTCCACTTCTTGGGCCATGCCCAGAATTGAAAGTAGGGTCTTGAAGAGATGTTTGCACACTTGTGTTCGTAACAGCATTATTTACAACAGCCAAAGATAGAAGCCACCCAAGTATCTGTCAGTACTTGGTTGAATAAACAAAACCTGTGTGTGAATGTGTGTGTGTGTGTGTGTGTGTGTGTGTGTATATGCTATGGGTCAATGTGTTCTAGATATATGTAATATTAATTCTTACAAAGGAAGAAAATTCTGATACTTGCTACAAAAATATAGACCCTGAGGACATTAAGCCATGTGAAATGAGCTAGACAGGCCAGGCATGGTGGTGCATGTCCGTAATCCCAGCTCTTGGGAGGCTAAAGCAGGAGGATCACTGTGAGTTTGAGGCCAGCTTAGGCTACGTAGCAAAATCCTGTCTCAAAAAACAAAAACAAAAATACACGAGCAAACAAACCATTAAAAATTAGACACAATAGGACAAATTTTGCATAATGCCAGTTATGTGAGAATATAAAGTAGTCAAATTCATGGAACAGGAGTATTGCTACCAAGGACAGGGGAAAATGGAGGATTTACCTTTCAGTGGGGAAAATATTTCAGTTTTTCAAGATGAAAAAGGTTCTGTGGATGGATGGAAGTGGCAGCCACACCGCAGTGGGAACGCTACTGAGCCGTGTAAAAAGTGGTTAAGCTCGTAAAAATTATGCTATGTATATGTTGCCAACAGCTTTAAAAAAACCATATTAAAAATAGGCAGAGGATTTGGACAGTAATAAAAAGGAATTACTTTTGGTGCTTTCCTTCACAAAGAAATGGTAGAATAAAAATGGTTTTGAGGAGATGAAGTTAGCAACAGGTGCTTCTGTGTCCTAACCAGAGGAGATGCATTAAAATTCTCTGGGAGGAATCTGGTCAGGGTGGCCATGGCCCTCAGTGGGGTTGAAGGAAAAGGATTAGAGTTAGATTGCACTTAGATGAATGTAGGGTGTAGATCCAGGAGACAATTCAGAAGGTCCAAAGTTTCAAAATAATTTGACAAAGAAAAGATATTTTTAAAAGAAGTTACAAGGAGGGATGAATATGTTAAAAATGCAACCCATTAATCTTGTGGGAGAGAGTTTATATAGTGTATGAGAGCTAAAGATTGGATTTATCACATGGACAATTCAGATTTTATCAAGACTATTTGAGGACAGATCTATCTGCTTCTGTTATTGAACATCGCCTGTTATAAGAGCCAATCTGGTTTTTCTCATCCACTTGTCACCTATAAAAGTGGTGGAGAGAATAGCAGAATTGAGAGCTGCATATTTAGCAATTTCCCAGACACTATTTGAGCATGTACTTGTACAAATGAGTTTCTGACTTTAAAAAGTAGCCATATACTTCCTTGGAGGGTTTATTCTGTGTATAAGCACTTATTTTAACAAATATTTAAAATGCAATAAGCTGTGTTTAAATAATGAGATGCCATTTCCAACTTCCTGGCAAGCACAATTGTGGATATGATAAATAGTTGGTGAGGAAAGAGAAAATAAATTGTATTCTAGCAAGGTAGCTTTGCTTTATCAACAAAAGTGTATGTGAAAAGCAAATAAGGTTATTCTTTCCCTTTGTAAGAGTATTCAGCTGCTGATAACCCTTCTCTTTTTCTTCAGTTTCAGTTGAAGAAACTCCAAATTGGACCACAACACTCTCCGTGGTGATGGGAATACTTGTGGGTTTGGTTGGTCTTTTCGTGCTGCTGATTTTCCTTCAGTACAGAAGGCTCCGAAAAGGATACACACCCCTACTGGAGACTCATTTCAGCAACAAGAGATACACAGAAGAAGCCGAAGGAGTAGAGACCTTACCCTAGAGAAGAGTCCGCCAAACTGAGTTCTGACTTGGAAAATAATCAACCTGTCATCCATTTCTTCCTTTAGATCTTTGGTATAGGTTCTTTTATTGAAACAATGATCCAAATACAGAAGGTTGCTTGGCTGTCATTTCTGGCTTGCTTGTTTAACAGACTCATGCTAAAAGTGTTTAGGGTTAGTTCAGCTGACATTAAGTTCGCAGTGTCTGATGACAATTTCCCATGCTCGTTAAACCTTTCACTATTCTAAAGGCAACAGCAACAGCAGCAACAGCAACAATCTTTAAATTTGTAGATCAGTGTAATGGGAGACCTGGAAGATTCTTGTTCAATCTTTTTCAGTGCAAATGTCTTGTTTTTCATAGTGTGGAGATGGGGCCTGTCCGTTAGCCAGCATTTTACTAGTACATTGAAATACTTTAATCAGGCTAATGCTCTAAATAAAAGTCGTTGTTACCAGTTCACAATTCTGCAGGTGTAAGGGTCTAAGACTGCAGCTGGTGGTGACCTTGTTGGTAGAGTCCCAAGGTGGTCAAAGCCTTGCCTGGGAAGAGGCAGGGAGTACGTGTGTGTGTGTACGTGTGTCTGTCTGGTCTCACTTCCTTTTCCTAACAATGCACCACGATCCAGGATTCAATTATGGAGGCTCTATCCTGATGACCTTTTCTAATCCCAGTCACTTTCTGAGGGCCCCGCTTCTGAATACCATAATTTCATTAAGCTTCTATGCTTTTAATACTTCACAACAGAGGCTAAATTTCATCAGGTTACACGTTGGGGGACAGACTGCTTGCAAACCATAGCAGGGTGGCAAGCACTAGACGATCTCCAAAATCCTTTGCATAACTCTAGCAATGTTTTTCCTGCCCGCATCATCTTCCTTGGACTTCTTTTTCTTCCTTTCTCTGTCTTTTCCTCTCCAGCCTTAAAGACTAAAATAAGCCTTATTTTTCATATGAGATAAGCCAAGAATATTCTTGTAGAAGGATCCACTCAGTTTTCTTTGCACGTTAGGCTTTGCAGAACTTATTTAAAATTAGGAGGTTTTTTGAGACAGGGTCTCACTAGGGAGCCCAGCCTGGTCTCTACCTCATGGCGATCCTCTTGCCTAGAACCCTCCTCTCTCCCCTGGTGCTGGGATTACAGGTGGATGTCACTGAACCCTGCTGAAATTTGCAATTTTAAAGAGTAGGACTAATAGAAGATGCAATAACTGGATAAACATTATCCTATAAGGATAATAAATAAGGAAATGAAGTTATAAAGCTTTCTAGTTAATTAATATACGGTCTCAAACCTTTTAATTGTGGAATCACTCTTTCCAGGAAAAGCTGACGAGAGAAGGTTGCTGAAGCTATAATCCTGAACATGAGATGATTTGATTAGAATCTCACTACTCTGAGGTCCATCTGGCTGATCCTAGAGCAGTTCTGTTACTTATGTAGCCTCAGATGAAAAATTTTTAAAGTTAATTTTGTTGGCACATTTTATATACACAATATAATGACATTCATCATTGGAAATTTGTACCTTTACATAATCTACCTTGGTTTTTATTTTTTCCCCTGTTGCCCTGCTCTCCCTTCACCCCCTCCACCGCCCCCTTATTTACAAATTGGAAATAAAGATGAAAAATTATTCACATAGAATGCATTTGACTTCTTCAAAAGCATTGACTGTAGATATTCATGAAAGCTGCCCCGTACTGATTGTTATTTATTGGTGAGAATCAATAGTGTCTTACTCAACAAAAATCTGCCTGTTAAAGATACAATAATTTGGAATGGTTGTCATGTTTTGTTAAGAACTTATCAGATTATGAGAAAGAAGAATGAGCCATTTTTACTACAGTGTTCAGATTTATCATGATGGTCCCCACTTCTGCGAAATTAACAGTTATTGAGATTTCAAGGCAAATTTCTTCCGCTCCTATCTGGTATCTGTACATCAGAAGTGAGCCTGAAATTTCAAAGGGGGTCCGTGGTAACTTGTTTGGCCTCTCCCTACAGGGATGGATGTGTCTCCATATTAGGGATGAAAAAAGGGCTGTTGAGCTGCCTTCTCTGTATGTGGGGACCAAGGGGATGCAAAATTCAGTAAGACAAGTGGTACCCTCTGTAATGAACTGCTAAAGCCAGAGAAATGCACAGTGCCGCGCTGGAGCTGAATTTGAATCCAGGACTCATAAAGTCATGGGTGTATCCGAGAGGAGGTGCAGGAATAATGAGCAGTGTCCTGCACAGAGGGAAGCTGTCACAAGCATAGAACTCAGTCCCTGCTCTGCAGAGCAGTCGAGGACCATGAAGCAATGGTCATTCATGGACCTCTCTGGAAGGTTGAGGCTGTTGGGAACACATCTTTACATCCTGTTTTTAAAACAAAAGAGACATATATTAAAATAAAGATATAATTCTCTGTAGTAGGTATGTGCCTGTAAAGTTATGTATAAATCAAGTATAAGTTAAAAGCACCAGGGGAAATCACTTTTTAATAGATGAACTGTTGTGAGTAGTTCTACAAAGCAAATAATCAGATCTAGCTTATCTTCCCAGTATTGTATATCAGAATTTTCTTAATTCTATTCTCATAAGATTTGGTTAAAGCAAGATCTATCTGAAGTAGAGATAAATATTCATCATTTATACTTAGCTGCTTTTATCTATAGTGTGTGCAACTTTTTGCAAATATTATGTTTTATAATGTCTTCCTTAAAAGAAACAATTTCCTAATATCACCATTCAAGGGGAATAAAAATTTCTTGCATTTTCTAACCTTACAATAAATCAACAAAGAATGCCTTTTAAGAACTCTAAAGGTAGCATAAGCTTGCAGAATAAAAAGTTGGTATTTACTTACATTGAATATAATGCAAATAAAGTCAGTAAATGTCACTGAACATTGCAGGGCTATACTGTCTCAGGAATGTGGGAAAAATTCAACCTTAAAGAAAATGAACAGATTATTTTTATGCTTCTATTTCCTGTATTGAAAAACTGTATGTATATGAAGTATAATTTCAATAGAAATGCTTTTATGAGGCTGACATTCAGAAGTGAAATGAAACTGAGCAATATCTTCCCTTCCCTTGATTTGTGATTTTGCGTCTCTTCTAAGTCTACAGTTCTTTACCACTAATTTACATCTTGCTTAGGTTTTAACATTATTAATTGTAATACTTCTAATGACTAATTATAACTTCACATTAACCAGTAGTAGAAGACTTGTTAAAGAGGAAGATAAAAATCAGTGATGTTTTGCAGGTTGTCATTTACCTCTGAGGAATAACTGTTTTTTAGCTTTCACCTCAGGCCTCATCTTTTGGGCGCGGTGACACATGTATACTGACATATGCAGTACATACATGTAAAATGTGTGACTCGTCACTTTAAAAACCATTTCTTAAATGGATACGCCACTTCTCAGGTGGGTTTCTAAGCAATTGCTCCTTCCTGGAACCCTGCAGTACAGGTGGAAAAGGAGAGGCCAGTCTGTCCCCAGGTGAGAGTTTCTTACCCATCATCCCACAGTCCAGTGACTTAACCTAGGAGGAAATGACCACTTTGGGCCACCGTAGCAGTAGCTTGCAGGTACTCCACTTGTGCCTAGAGGAGGAAGGTGGGGCCAGCGCGGTGGTACCTATGCAGCGCTTGCTTCCACCTCTCTGTGTTGCTGCACAGTCTTTACATCGAAGCACCTTGACTTATATGCTCAGATTAATCGACACAGGCGAAGAGAGCCAGCCCCCCACCCCACCCCAGGGTAGGAAGGTATAACTTTCTCCAGTGCAATGACGAAACCCAAGGTCGGAGTCTTCCTATTTCTGCAGTTCTGTGCTCATTCTCAGTACCTGATAAATACTTTTTGAATGAACGAGTAAGCCAGTCTCAAAGCACAACTTTTCACAGGGGCTCGGAGGCATGTGTTCTAACAAGTGCTGGATAAAACGCAGGAGAGTGGGGTCGTATAACCCTGCCCTGAGAGTAACAGCCCTCCGCCCCTCAGATTTTGAGTCGCACCTCTAGGAGGTGGAATTTGACTCCAAGAAATCCAGACAAAGGGATTTCAGTTGCATTTTCCTTCCAGATGCACCTTCTTCCCGCCATCAGCAGGCCTTGGTGATAGGACATAAGATGGAAAATTAAGACTTCCACCTACCTCTCCCTTAAGTCCTCCCTTAAGTGTTATTTTGGGGGCCCCCTAGTGCCTGATATCCTAAAATCCTCGTTTTAGTGAAAAAGTTAGTGGGCAAATTCTTTATTCAGGCAAACAGCGCTTCTTTTCCTGATGGGCCAGAGCAGCCTCACTTTAGGAGACTCGTCATAGATGACTCAGAACAGTTGGCCCTGGGGATCCGTGGGGTATTCGTTCAGGCCCTGTCATCCCAGGACACCCAGATCCACGGATGTTTATATAAGTGGCGTAACTCTCACGTATAACCTATGTCCACCCTTCTGTAACTCGCGAGGGCATTACATCATCTCTAGGTTGTTTGTAACAAAAACAAGCAGAGGCAGACGCTATGCAAACCGTTCTCAGCACTGTGCTGTGTAGGAATGACGGAGGTCCATGCATAGCCTGTGCAGATGAAAGTCTTCCTCCAAATATTTTCATCCTTGCTCAGTTAAAACTCCCGAAAGATGATGTGCCTCAGACAGGGGTGACTATACTTTCACTTTGACCGTCACAGCACCTCAAGGTGAAAATGTTTTTTGTTTTGTTTTTTTGAGACAGGGTCTCACTATGTAGTTGAGACAGACTTGGAACTCACTATGTAGCCCAGGCTGGTCTCGAACTCACAACGATTCTCCTGCCTCAGCCTCCGGAGTGCTGGGATTATAAGCGTGCGCCACCACTCCAGTTTAAGGGGAAAATGTAATTAGGATTTGGCAGATAGTTCAGTGAAGTCTGGAAAATAACACACAAGAAAATTGTGAGCTATACAGTGTGATAAAGTTTTCTAAAACAAAGCAAATCAAACAAAAATACAAAGTCCCATTTCAAGGCCTGCGTGTGCTATATATATTTTTACCAAGATTATATCCTTTTGTAGAAGCCATGGACCTACCTGTGCTATTTAACACACCAATTCGAGTCAGACTTTCCAGACAGAATACGCCTGAATTTGGTCCCTCTTCCTTTGCTCCTGTGGCAGTGTACAAACGTATGCTAAAACCTCCCAGTGCCTCTCAAATACGATCGTTCTCTGTGTTGTAAATAATGCTAAGTGGAAAAACCTGAGCCTGGCCTTCTTTATTAAAATAATAGAGATTTCACTGCCAAAGTTACACACTCTGATTACTCATTTAGTCTGTATGTTATTGAGTGTTTCTGAATTTGCAATTAGCATGATGACCATTTTAATTACTAGCCGATGGAATTAGTTTTAAAATAAAGGAAAACCTGCCCTCTTGTGTTAGATTAGAGAACTGCACAATGTGGTAATCTTGCTCTTTTTCCCTTACAGTTAATTGGCCAAGAAAAGAGTAAACACTAGAAGATGAGCCAAGAATTCAGAAATCAGACAGATAAAGCACAGTATTCAGAGGAGAAGGTTTCCTATAAAGCTCTTAGAATTTCACTTTTCATCTACTTTAAAATGCTAAGTTTTTGCCAGCAAGCCATAAAAGTTTGTGGGAACATTTCAGACTGCTGGGCAAAACTCTACTCTGGGCAAATACACACAGGGTATGATTTACTTAATTATTACTTATATGATTGTACTGGAGCTGGAGATTGGGAAGAAATATTTTCTATTAGAAACTGTTCTTTTAAAGGAGCATTTAGGCCAAGCATGGTGGTGCACGCCTGTAACCCCAGCACTTGGGAGGCTGAGGCAGGAGGATCACCTCCAGCTCAAGGTCAGTCTGAGCTATACAGATAGTTCAAGGCCAGCCCGAACTATATAGCAAGAACCTGTCTCAAAACAAAACAAAACAAACAAACAAACAAAAAACAAAACCAAAAGAAGAAGGAGGAAGGAGAAGAAACATTTTGGAAAAAATTTTAGACCAAATATTGGGTCAGTGAGTTGAAACTACCGATAGCTACATGAGTTTAGTTAGGGATGTGCTGCCATATCAGAAAACGTCTTTCACTATAGAAAATTCATTTTTAAAATCTAGATTGATGGCACGATGGTAACAAGAGCCAAAATTTATTAGGTACCCATGGTGACTTTGGGGACTGGAAGGGGTACTCGAATGATAAACACGGTCTCTGTTTTTGCAAGGTTGTCCTTTAGGCACACCTACAGGTGAAGATTATTTGTTTGGGTTTTTTTCTCATATTCCGAGAAATTTTGGTCACTGAAGAAGTAGGGGAGTCGAATCCAAAACACTTTGCCACCAGAAGTGCATTCTTCTCTCCACCAGAGCCACCCCTGCTCCTGCTGGTTCTCACAGACTCACATGGCTCGTTTTGCTGGACACTTAATTTCTAAAGCACCAAATTTATTATTGACACTTCTACCTAATGCTGTTGTTCCCACGCTTTTATTTGCTTTTCAAACAGCAGTAGAGCACCATCTCGATGTGCTCCTCCTTGTTTCTTTCTTCTTAAAAATATCTTGAGGGCCAAGGATTTAGCTCAGTGGTGCCACCGCCTGCCTCACAAGTGCAAGGTCCTGAGTTCGATCCCTAGTAGCTCCTCCCTCAATCTTGTGTTTCAGAAGTTTGCCTTTCATATCAAGGAGACACGTTTGCATAAAACCTGCATGTTTATGTTGATCCATGAGGTCATTAGAGCTTTTTCTACAAGCAAACCACTGGCCCTGAAAATGGAAATATAATTTCCATCCTCACATGCACACTTAGCGATCCATACAGCTATTTTCTCTTCTTCAGCTGGGCAAGCACGCACTTTTCCAGCCTTTGCTGGCTCCATACTTGTGTGTAAGCTGCACGTTTTCTTTTTCTGTCAGGCATTTTATAATTTGGAGGTGTGCGACGTTTTAAAGACTCAACGTCATCGTTTTCTCCCATTCTGCGCACTACTCAGTAAGGTTCTCTTACCGCGATGCAGGCCTCTTGGTTGCTTTTTGCACTTTTGCCTGAGATATTCCCAGCTCTTTGATACCACCCTGGCTGCCTCCTTCGCTCACTGTCAGCCACACCAGGAGCAGATCTGGTGCATTTGAGGGCGCTGGACAGCACTATCAGATCTCCCCAGCAATCAGAGGACTCTTAAAGCCGGGAACCTGCAAATGTGTTCCTTTTCTGCTTGGCTGTTGCAGCCCACATTTTCCAGCTTAATCGCACAAAAGCAGGCATGATAAAAATCGTTCTGAAGTTGACGCTGGGGCTGGGTGCAACGGGTGTGAATACATTGTTTTAAAATAAGAGCTGCTCGGAACCTCCAATTGCTGTGCACTCACCTTGCAGCCGGGTGGCTGCCTGGGAACTGGCGTTCCCTTCGCTGGAGAGAGGGTGCGATCCAGTGGCTTCTGTCCCAGTGCACTGCTCACTTTTGTTGTGGCGATCAGAGAGCCCCCGCGCTCCCCCACGCCAATCTGCTGAGGCTTCCTTTGTGCAGAACTGAGCGACACCGAGGGAAGAAACAAAGGCCCCTCTCGGTGTCGTGGCCACTTCCTGTTTCTGTCTGCCAGTCTGTCCCCAAAGCCACAGACTCATTCCCTTCCTCTGAACACTGAAGACGTCACTAGAACATAACAGTTAAGGAGCTTGTTGTTGTTGTTGTTGTTGTTTTTTTTTTTTTTTTTCATTTAAACCACCACTAAGTGGCTTGACCCTAATTATCTCTTGGAATGAAATCTCTGAAAGTCTAAATAAGGATTCTCCAAGCCCATGTTTGCAGACCCCACTCATAAGGCGGCACACAGCACAAAGTCAACCGATTTCTCTTGGAGGATGCTGGGCAGGGTCCCTGCTCCGGGTCTCAGGAGCATCTTCAACAGCCAGGGGCTCACAGGGGTCAAATGCCAACTGGTCTCAGCCCCGTGGTGGGTGGTGGTGGGCTGTGTTAGGAGAGGCTCCGCTTTTAGTTACATTTGGTGTAAAATAATGATAATATCAAATCTGACATCCTACCCATTTTGAAGGTTCAAGTTGGAGGCATGAAGTATGTTTGCAATGTTGTACACCATTTTTTTAATCATCCCAACTAGAAATTCTGTACCTGTTATATACTAAATCCCATTTTCCTTCCCCCTGGTGGTTTCTAACAGGGCATTGGAGAATTCCTCCCACTGGCTGTTTGAGGCCCTCAACTCTGAGATTTTAACTGTCCTAAACCAATTATTTGATGCTCTTGGGATCTCATGAATGTGAAACAGAAAGCTAACTAGGGGGCAGGGATCTTTGCTGAGGATTCTGGGAAATAGAGCTAAAAGTCACGCTCTCACCTCTGAGTCATATGGTGTGAAGCTGTGAGGTCTGGAATCATAGCAGCCATTTTGCCTGTTTGAGGAAGTCTTTGAGACAGTTGGGGCTTATATATCCTTTAATTTTTTTTCCTTTTTTCAGTTAAGGCCAGTTTGAGCTGGAATTTCTCATACAATATGAAGAATTCTAATTAATAAACTAATTGGAAATTTAAAAAGGAAGCAAGGAAGCAGAAGCACTGGCTTATTTGTTTATTTATTTCCAGCTGTTACCATCCTTGCCTTAACTAAGTAGAAAGAATTAAGAGCAAAGTATCAGCTCACAGGGAGGATTTCCTATTTCCTCTCTAGAAACAGGCATAAGAGTCATTCCGCAGGTGCCCTCTGGGGGCAGACAGAGTACAGGCAATTACATCCCAACCTGCTCCCTCAGCACATAATCGTTCTTTAACCTTTTATTTTTGATTGCTGTGGACTTTAATTTTCTCGCTTTCAATATATCCATAATGTTCATCCTGTCACACACACACACACACACACACACACACACACACACACACGTTAAATTGAATTAACACATGTAACTTCCTCCAAACAGTTCCCGAGTTTAAGCCAGGTAGTGTAAACAATAGAAATTTTCTTCTTACTATTGGGAGGCTGACAATCTAAGACCCCGGTTATTCCTCCCCAGGGTTTCCACTCTTGGCTTGTCTATCACCGTTCTTTTGCAGGCTGGGCCCCTGGGTCTTGTTCCCACAGGGCATCACTGCTGTCTCTTTGTACAGATTTCTCCTTCTCAAAAGGATACCATCAGAATAGAGAATGCGCAACTCTTTTTATACTTTAAATCTAGATGTCTCCCTAAGACCCAGGTGCTCGTAGGTGGGGCTTTTGGGAGGTGGCTGGATCGTGGGTGTAAAACACTGGAGCAGTCCGCTGATGGTTTATAGTGGGTAGGAAGTTGAGTGGTGAAACCGGAAAGGAAGAGGCGGTGGTTGTGGGCATGGCCTGGAAGGTGTAAAGGTGCATCTCCCTTATCCTCCCTTGACCAATCCCTCCTCCCTCTCTCTCTCTCTCTCTCTCTCT
>NW_022900918.1:28922328-28964328 GCF_012274545.1 Fukomys damarensis | reverse complement strand
CCCTACACGGGGAGCCCAACGGGAAATCCGTTCCAGCCCCTAAATGTAGCTCTGACGCTAGGCGATGGCCCCTCCCTCCCTCTCTCTCTCTCTCTCTGCTCTCTCTCGCTCTGTCTCTTGCTTTTCTGCTTCCCACAATCATGCCATGAGCTGCCTCCCTGCCGTGCCACCCTGCCTAGGAGCCGGCCAACTAAGGACCCAAACCTCAATAAACCGAGAGCCAAAATAAACCTTGCCTCCTTTCATTTTCAGGTGTCGGGTATTTTGTCTCTGCTCAGAGAAAGCAACTAAGACAACCCTAAAAGCCTCATTTTCAGTCTTCTTCAAGGACTCCGTGTCCAGATGTAGGCACATTCTGGGGTCGTTCAATGTGTGAATCGCAGGGCCGGAGGGCACCGCTCTTCCTCTAACAGCCTGGAACGCAGACGTTGCTCAATCAACGTTGATGATATTCGTCAAACCTGTTTGGAACGCCTGGCGTGTGAAACCAGTGCTGCAGCTTAAATTTCACGGACCAGGGCAGGACGCCCTGGTTCTAGAACTCACGGGCCAGCTCTGTGGTTTGTAAAGAGTCCAGAAAAGCCAAGCAGGGCTGTACCGCAGCGTCACGACGGCTCCTCTTCTGTTCACGATGGAAGGAGCCGTGTGAGTTCTTGGTGTTCAGGAGGGTCAGTGGGTTCCGTGGTTTCAGGTGGCTCCACTGAGTAAAGAAAGGGAGAAGAGGGAGAGAGACCGAGAGGGACTGCAAGGAGATCCGACCACCCTGCTGTGCCCCAAAGGGCACGCGGCTTTCTTCACTGGAGGAAGGAGAGCTGGAATTTCAATGGTGTGTGAAATGTTAAAGGTGGGTGAACTTAAAGCAACTGACACGGTGCTTCTGCTTCATTACCAATTTATTTTTTCTGCTAGTGCAGCCAGAGGCAATGCCCCCAGGTCCCAGCTTGTTCTCAGAGATGGAGAACTTTAACGCTGGGCTTGGATTGGATGTAGCACAGAGACACCAGGGATAACCAGCGCTTGTCTCTCTTGGTTTGGCTTTGAGGGGAGAGAGGAACGGAAAGGGTAAAGATGGTCAAGGGCTGACAGCTTCCGCCTCTTCACAGGGTAGGGAGCCCCTCTCCTCCCTGCTTAGCCCGCGTGGGAATGCTTTCACCTTCCACTTGGCGTTTTAACCATTTTGGCGTTTAACCGTTTTGGTCATTTAGTTATCCTGGCTTATTTCGCCTGCCGTCTTTCAACCTCTGACTATCCTAGAAGAACAGATTGTTCTAGAAATTATGCATGGATACTGTTGGGCTGCCTGACAAATGGTACGTTGGATTTGCGCACATCTGTCATTAAGCCAATGAAACTTGTCAGCTCCCTGTGCTGGAGGCCCCCCGCCGGACCGTAGCTGAGTGTCTCTAGAATTGCCAGCTTCCCTCTCCTGCCAGACTGATGCTCGTATCTGGATGTTAGTTTCGTGTTTACCCCTCCATACTTTAGAGAAGTGAATAATGGGAAGTACAGATGGCCCATGGATATATAAATAAGTGCTCAACATTGCTGGCCATTAGAAAAATACGAGTTAAAACAACACTAAGCTTCCCCTTACCCCCGAAAGAATGGCTTTCGCCAAGAAATCAAATAATAAAAAATGCTCATGAGGCTGTGGGGAAATAGAAGCCCTTCTACATGGGTGGGAGTGTAAACTAGTGCAACTGCTTTGGAAAACAGTATGGAGATTCTTCAAAACACAGAAACTAGAAATTCCTTTTGAGCCAGCAATTCCTGTTCTAGGTATCTTCCTGAAAGAGTTAAAGATGTGATATTACAGTTATCCACACATACCCAAATTTATAGCAGCACAATTCATAGTAGTCAAATCTTTGACGCAGCCTCTGTGTTCATGAACAGATGAGTGGATAAAGACAGAGTATTTACATGTAATCGCGTTCTACTGTCCCATAAAGAAAGGTAGACTTGAGTCTTCAGTAGGTAAATGAATGCACCTTGAGACCTGACATAGGAAATGAAATAAGACCTCCAAATGATATAAGGGAGATATTACGATTTTCAATCTGTTAGATGTCTGATATATCAAGTTTGTTTTCTCTAAAATCAAAGAATGAATTCTTGGAACAATGGGGGATGAGAGTAAGAAATATTTATTGAGAGAACAGCTCCTGAGAGGCAGGGTAGCTGAGGAACTCACTTCACAGGGAAGTTCTATAGAGCAAAAACCACGTGGGTACAACATGGGTTAAAGCTGTGATGGTCCAATAAGGTTACAGTATAGTTGCTTAGGTAACAGAGATCCAATGGGGAAACAAGTCATCTGACAAGTGTGCATGCAAAGACTTTTTCTAGGAAGTGACGGGGGTCTTGGTCCACCCTTGGGGTGACTGATGTCTAACTAGACTTCATTAGGCCAGGATTGCTGCTTATCTTGTCCTTTGGGAAGTTATGCAGGCCTGGTCATTTCATCGTTATCTTGAGGACTGGTCTCTAACAGATGCATCTCTGGCTATGGTGGTAATGTGTTTTACCATTGTCCCAGCCCTCTCGAGGGCCTCGCCCTGTGTGACTGCCTATAATATTTGTGCTTCACTTAGCTCTCTATAATAAGGCCATGAAGTTAAGTGATCAGACAAGCAAGTTTAAATATCACATGGTTTCTCTTCCACGAGAAATCCAAAGTATAAACACATTAAAGAACAGAATAAAAGATAGACAGTAGGAAGTAGGGAGGTAGAGCTTTGCCAAAGCGGAAGTGGATCAAGAGTTGGAGGGAAGAAAGCGAGAGAGAGGAAGGAAAGGCGTTGAAAAAAGAACTGTGGTGTGTTATGTCCACATACCCATTCTCGACGAGGAAGGTAATCATTATGTACTGCAAACAAATCCTAACAAAAAAGAAAAGAAACAGAAAAGTGAATAATGAAGAAAAAAACAAAGCAAGAAAGATTAATACTAGTGATAAGTTTCACAAGCTGATTCCATTTACAGAAGAGATAGAAATCAAGTTTGGGCAAACCTCCCCTGCCTGGAATGTCAGCTGGCCAACTGTGGGTTTGATTGGGAAGAAAAACAATAGAAAGTACAGTACACAATGGTGAGGTGTAGTTAAGAATTCAAAATTCTTTGGCAATATATATTTTTTGTTGATCTTTGATCTTTAACTTTTTTGTTTATTTACTACCGTTAGAACTGCAGGCTGCTTTCAAGTACACATCTTTTCGCTGAGGCTAATTTAAATCTCAAATCCCAGTCTGAATTTTTCTTCATTATATGGAAAGCATAAAACAAATGTCTGTTTATTTGAACTGTTAAAACCTAAGCAGAGTAAACTGCATTCCCCTCCCCTGGAGGTTAGACATTTACCCAACAAATGTTAGGGAACAGAGCAGACTTAATTTGATCTTTTGTCAGTCACCACTATCACCAATCCACTACTTGAAAGCCCTGTTCTTCACCTAATTAAAAAGCTTTTTTTTTCCAAAAGTTAAGAGGCAGAGTGACATTGCAACCCAGGGATGCAAATATGGTCATGTTGCTTTTGCTTTCAGTTAATCGCTCTATGACCCACTTGTAATACTGGCAAGAAATCTAGAATTTCTTCCTTAGCTTTCCCTTCTTGAATTACTCAAAACCACCTGGGGCTTATGTAGTCCTCAGTTTGACTTCTGGCCCTAGGAAGAAAAAGCACTGGTAATTTATTAATCCACTCTTGTGGCTCCTTCTCATTGTACCATGGTGTGGATTTTGAAAAGTGGTTGTAGTAAAATAAATAGGTCACGCTGGTTCTGGAGGGATTTGTGCACTGTTGTCTGCCACTGCTCTTTGGGATGGAAGATGGGAAAAATGGTGTCAGGCTCACAAAGACATGGATGTTCCTCCATTTGCAGGGCCCAGAACAGTGTCTGGAATGCAGAAGCCACTTAGATGGTACTGGCTAAGTAAACAATAACAATTTTAATTATTTGAATTAACAACCTTTAGGGAATTAAGGATACTGTCTTTTCTCATTACTGAGACAAAATACCTGGCCCCCAAAGTTAAAGGAGGAAAGGTTTATTTAGCTCACTGTTTTTAAAGATTTCAGTCCATAGTCCACTGGATCCAAGGCAGGCTGGATGGCAAATAGGCCTCACAGAGGAGAAACAACATGGAGAGCACAAAGTAGCAAAAGCAACAAGGGAGCTTAACAGCGTCTTTCTGCCCCTTTTATCTTATCCAGACTACTTAGGGCAAACAGCAATTATATCCTCAAACCTAGAACCCTTCAGTCATCATTACATTATGAATCAATTCCAGCATCACACACTCTAGACTAAGCCACCTCTGAAAAAGCCTGTAACTACGTAAGGATTTGGGGGGACATCTAGACACAAACTGTAACAGATGCAAATCGGCCCTTTGGAGAAAGTTCAGAGCTGGAAGTCCTATAGCACTATGAGTATCATTCACAGGAAGTGACCACCAAGCCACTGAAGGAAAAGCAAGGAAATTGGCAACACGGCCCTAGAGGTCAACAAGATGAGAAGAATTAAACTACCGGGGATCATAAAGGCAGAGGATGGGAAAGCCAAACTTGTGGGTGCAGAGATGGAGATTGGGGAGATCTAATGGCAAGATTTTCATTCCCTGTGTGGGGTAGCACTGTGTATTATTCTCAAAGCCCAAGAGTGAAAAATGTATCTGAGGTCACTTAAGGATAGGACTCCTCTCTAGGAGAAGCACATAATGGGCCATACTTATATAAGATTAACTTAACATTCTTAACCAGGCATTTGCGGCATGATCCAGGTTGTGCAGCTGGTGTCTGTCTGCACTCCTTGGTATGTGATAAGTCACTGTCGCCGCTGTGAAAGAGCATTGGAGCTGTTATTATTATTATTTTTTTTTGTGGTACTGGGGATTGAACTCAGGTCCTTGTGCTTGTGAGGCAGGTGGCAGAACCACTGAACTAAATCCCCAGCCCCAATAGAGCTGTCTTTGCTAAAGGAATAAAGAGGGATGCAGGGCTTGAGGTCTGGGACTCTGGCCCAACTCTCCTGCTCTAATACTGTCCTGATACTGATAAGTGGCTCAATGCATTGCTCTTATTGGGAAATTAATTAACTCATTCATGGAACAAAGGATTATATGGACCGAACTAACCTCTTTCTGGGGAGCCTCAGACTTCACACCTTGGAAGTGTGATCTTGAGTAACCAAGCTGAGGTCATTTTGCCCATCTAGTTAGGTGGGTTAAATGATCTTCATTTTTATTGGGGGAATTAGTATGATTCAGTGACCTTCAAGACCTCAGCAAGTTTAAAAGAGAAGCAAGCTATAACAGAAGGGACACTGAGCTAAGAAGTAGAGGGCTGGGTCAAAATTCTTTTTCTAAAATGTGTTCGTCTTAGACATTGGACAAATTATGTAAGAGGCCTGAACCTCGACCTGCTTTTACTACAAAGTTGCAAAGATTGAGTCTGGTAACAAGGGTGAAGACCTGGAGGGTGGTGGCACCTTGGAAGTGTTCAGTTTTCATTCATTCGATCTGAACCTATGTTCATGAATCTGAAGTGAATGCTTTGTGATTATATATTTAAAAAAAAACAGGGGAGAACTTTTATTTCATGGGATTTTTGCTTTATTCAACTTCTGAAGCACTGGCTGACAAAGGTAAATAAAATATAAAGCAGAAGACAACTGAAAGGGCCAGATACTTTTGCTGGAGGAAAGATAGCCTCTTTAATAAATGCTGTGGGAGAAATTGAATGTCCACATGCAGAAGGTTGAGTCTAGATCCATAAGATTGAGTCTAGAACCATACATCTCACCATATACTAGAGTAAAACCAAACATGTACTAGACTAAAATCAACATCTAAATGTTAAAACAAAAGCACTCAGTCTACTGGAATATAGGACTTTTGAAGACATAGGTGTAGGCAAGGACTTTTGAACAGAAGTCAAATGGCAGAGCACTGAAAATTAACAAACAGGATTATATTAAATTAGAAAGTTTCTGCACCAAGAGTGAAGAGACAACCGACAGAATGAGGAAAAAAATTTCACTGCTCCTCTTCAGGGGACTAACAAACAGCTCAAAATAAAATTAGATGTCTCCCAAATAAAAAGACCCAATCAAAAAATGGGCAACTAAAATTAGCAGACACTTCTCAAAAGAAGTACAAATGGCCAAGAAATACATGAAAAAGTGTTCACTGTTGCTGGACATCAGAAAAATGCAAATTAAAACAAAACTGAAATATCATCTTGCTCCAGAAAGAATGTCTATCATCAAGAAATTAAATAATAACAAATGCTGGTGAGACTGTGAGGAAAAAGGAACCCTTCTACACTGTTGGTGGGAGTGTAAATCTCTATAGAAATCAGTATGGAGACTACTCAAAACCCTAAAAATGGAAGTTCCATTGGACCTAGTTATTCCACTTTTAGGTATCTTCCCAAAAGAATTAAAATCATCACATTACAGTGACGCAGATTTATATCAGCACAATTCATAATAACTAAATTTTGGAAGGGCTGGGCATGGATGTGATATTTACACACAATGGAATACTACTCTGCCATAAAAAGGATAAATTTGAGGCATTTGTAGGTAAATGGATGCACTTTGAGACCTTAAGGTTGAAAAAAATAAGACACACAAGTTTAAGTATCTCATAGTTTCTCTTACACGAAAAACTCAGCACGAAATATATATACAACAAAGTAAAAGATGGATAATAGCAGGTAGGAAGATCTTTTTCAAATGGGAAGGGGAACAAGAGATGGAGGGGTGGGGTAGAGAAGGAGGGGAAATGGAGTAAAAAAAAGAAAAAAATCAGAGAGAAAAATGAAGCAGAAGAAACACATATTGATAATGCCTTATTCATGAATAGTACACATAGTTCAGTTACAGTTGGACACTGATTCCAGCTCTGCGTCTCTGTCTCTGTCTGTCTGTCTGTCTGTCGTGTTTTTTTCAGTACTAGGAATTGATCTCAGGGCCTTTGCGCTGAGATACATCCCCATTTCTTTTTTATTTGTCTTATTTTGAGACAAGGACTTGCTGAGTTGCGCACGCTGGCTTCACACCTGCAGTCTTCCTGCTTCAGCCTCCCAGAGCACTGAGGTTGTAGGTCCTAAGTCATAGGTTACAGGTGTGTGTCACAATGTCCGTGTAGTTTCTCAGCCACTAAATGAAATCCAGGAACACGTAATCTTCCTTAATCCGCAGCAGGTGCTGCCACCGCGCGCATGCTCATTGAGAGTGTCTCTGTGTGACACGCGCTGGGCCAGTCCGCGCCTCCTCACCTTGAGCAGTGTCTTGATTTGACGATTTATTGGGAACCAAAAGCCACAGATATGAAGAAAGGCTCTTTATTTGTTGTTTGCCTGTTTTTGGATTCAGAGAGTGGAAAGATGAGAGTGGTTTCCAATGAAATAATAATAAACTAGCCTTGACTTCAAGGAAAACAGAGAGAATGGAATCAAAAGTAATCTGCGCATCCCTCCGTAGCTCTCAATGGCCCTTTTATATCACCTTCGAACAAAGAGTGGCCTCTCCTGCTTAGCATACAATTCGTGTTTTTAAACAAACAAACCAGATTTTTTTCTGTGATCATTTTAAATTATGAGAATTTCATTTGCCCTCATGAAAACAGAAACAATTTACTGAAGGGAAAAAGACTATGCAGCTTGAATGCTTTATGTACTTCTGTATGTAAAGTGAATTGTTGCCCCTAATTTTGTCCCTGAAAAGATGAAACACAGCTTGTCCCTTTCCCTAAATATTCTATTGTATAATTTTTTAAACGCCAAAAATGAATATGTTTCAAGCATCCAGGAAAGACGTTATTCCCCCCCACCCCCCAGGAATCCAACAACATGCTGGGTAAGTGCTCTACCACTGGGTCATGTACCAAGCCCTTTATTTCAACTTAATTAAATTAATTAATTAATTTTTTTTGTTTTGTTTTGAGACAGGGTCTCACTATGCAATTCAGGCTGGCCTTGAACTCACCATATAGCCTATGCTGGCTTCAAACTTGTAGTGATTATCCTGCCTTAGCCTCTTGAGAGCTGGGATTGCAATCATGCTCCACCACAGCAGGCTATTTTATCTTGAGACAGGTTCTTGCCAAGTTGCCCAGTTTGGCTTTGAACTTACCATCCTCCTACTCCTGCCTCAATCTCCCAAGCTGCTGTGATTGCTGGCATGTGCTACTGCACCAAGGCTTACGAGACTCGATTTAGGATTGTGTTACCAATGTAAAGAAATGAAAGCAGAATTTGAAGAAAGGATAAAAATGACAGGAAAATTAAATGACCCCAAAACCACTATCAGATTTATGAAGTTCTATCCGTGCACACAGTTTAAAGTTTATATATATGCTGCATCAGCAATGAATGAGTACAGGAAGGCTTAAGACAACACCTGTACATCATCTCATAGTTCCTGTGGGTCTGGAGTCTTCACACAGTTGTTCAAGGACTCTCAAGGCTACCATCAAGGTCTCAGTCAGAGCTGGGGGTCTCCGCTGGGGCTACACAGGAAGGATGTAATATGGATGGTACGATGGAGCCTATGGGACCATGCCCCTCCACTCCCTGGAACCTGGACAATGCCCCAGGGCCAACCCCCTCAACCTTTGTCCTAAGGCCTATTACCAGGAGGTAGAGATAAGAGCCATATGTGCCAGGTCCTGCTGTACCACCTATGACATACAGTATCTTTCTTCACTTAAGGTTCATCCAAGATTCATGCATATGGACTGTGTCTCCTAATCCGATTATAACAGTGAATTATGGAAAAGGACATGCAGAGTTGACATTGTTGCCATGACTCAGCACCCTATCAATCACTGTCAGTTATGCTCTGCAAGACCCAATGGGAGGCTCCCTAGACATGGTGGAACATTTTAAATTTGCAAACCCAATGCATTCAGCACTCCTGCCATTTTCCTTTCCAGCAGCATGAGCCTGCTCACTCTGAGCCTAACAGTGCCTAATTACATTTCATTAAACTTTGCTGTATTTTCCTTAGCACCACGCATCGCGTCCAGTTCTTTGTTTTTGGTGCTTAAGAACCTGGAAACCCATCCAGGGCCCCATCACCCATGGCAACAGATTTGATTTCTGGCAGCATGCAGTTCTCAAGTCCCGGCCCACTCAGGACTTCCTGAGCTCCTGTGATGTAGTGAGGGACAGGACGAACACACTCTCAGGCACTCAACCTGTCATTCATTAAAGGTGCAATTTGTGTTTTCTTCTCAGGGGGTTAGGGACTTAAAAGCTGGCAAAACAATGTTGATTAATCCTAAATTTACTTTGCTTATCTCATCCCCCTTCAAGATGGAAGACACCAACACAAGACTAACTCATTTTCAAAGTTCACATGGATATCGGATTACCAGCTTTTACAACATCCAGTTCCAAACCCTTCACCACTGCAGAAGGAAGTCTTGGTCACCTTGGTCCCAGAAAAGTAGACCTCCCATGACTGAAACTGCCACAAACAGACACAATCACCTGGGGGAATAGAGCTGCCCCCTTAATTCCTGAGGAGTCGGTGATATGAAACCAGCACTGAATGAGTGATCAATCAGATCCTGGCCACCCAGCTAATCCTTAAAAACTGTCTTCCTGTTTTTGTGAGTGGGCTGGTCTGGTCTCCTTCATCAGTGAACTACTAATTAGTTGGACTCCTTTTTCTATCTTCTTGCTTATTTTCCAATTAAAACTTTTGCCTGTAAATTCATACTATCACTTTAGTTTTAATTTCCAGTATCACTAAAGCAAGGAACCACACTAGCTGGTAACACTCACTACTGGTATCACAGACAGTACTATCAGGGCTAATGGAACACTCCCCTCCACTCACCTGAACCTGGGCAGTGTCCCAGGGCCAACCCCCATGACCTTGTCCCAAAGCCCACCACCTAGAGGCAGAAATGAGAATAACAGATACCCTGGAAACTCCAAACCTGGATTCCTGTGTGCTAGACTTGCTGCCTGACCTATATTGACCTGTCTTCACTTGGCACTTCTTATAGGTTCGTGCATATGGATTGCCTCTCATGCATCCAATTATTAAAAAAGTGATTTATGGGAAAGGACACAGGCAATAGATACAATTTCTATGACTCAGCACCCTTTCAACCACGTGCAAATCATAGTTTGAAAGTCCCAGTGGAGAGGTGCCTTAGATCCGGCACAATATTTTAAATTCTTAAACCCAATGCCCTCATGTGCTTGTGCCATTTTTCTTTCTGATGGTGCGATCCTGCTTGCTCTGAGTGCACCTTTGCTTTCTAATTCTCATTAAATTTTGCTGCCTTTTCCTTACTGTTATGTACCAGGTCTAGTTTTTTGTTCATCATACACAAGAACCCGGAAACCTGTCCTGGGCTCCCCATCATTGGGTAACTCTGGGGCTTACCAACATGGCTGCTTATTTCCTTCAAACCAGCAAACAAGGAACCTTCAGCAAGACAGGTATCACCATCGTATGGAGTGGGATTTCATATATGGAAATCCTTGCATTTTGCTTGGCCACAGGCCAACCACCTACTCCTGAGTCCAGGTACACAGGGTCCCACCTGAGAGTCTGTCCTCTACAATCCTCATCGATGTGGGTCACAATTTGTTTTAAGATGCACAAATAAAAGATTTGGAATGGCAATCAAATCAGTTGGTAACCACATCTGACCGCTGGCTTCTCTTTCCTCTTTCCACCTTTCAGAGCTTTCTGCCCACGTCTCTCTCCCTTTGGGCTGTTCTCCCCTCACCACCTGGGTTTGCAATTTCTGGCCATTGCCTCCTCTCACTTTTGGAAGTTTAAGGTCTCTTTCTCACCTACAGGGTTCAAATAATAGCACTTCACACGAAATCTTCCATCCTTCCTCGTTCTCCAAGCTCCTCGTGTAGAGGCTTCCAAAACAACTCTTTCCCTTCTTCCTTTTTTCATTCTTTTTATCATGGTGGCCCCACTTCAATCTTGCTTTGAAGCTGTTTCTACTTTATACACTGGAGGTCCCCTCTTTCCCTGTAGGCACCATTGGTTTTGAAAAACCTGCCAATGTTTATCTCTTTCTAAGATGTATGAATTTTTCAGAGCTGACCAGACCTGTATGGCCTCTCACTCAGGTCCAAATCTCAGAGGGCTGTTTTTGTTTTTGTTTTTGCAGTGCTAAGGGTGGAATCCAGGGCTTTGCACATGCCAGGCAAGGGCTCTACCATTGAGCCACACTGTGAACCTTCAATGCATTCTTAAGTGACTTCCTGCAGGTTTCTCAGTTAGCTCTACTTGAAAGTCCAACGTTTCCTTTTTGGTAACCAGCACCTGCCCAGGTTGAATGGCCACATTGACTATTTCAAGAGTTCATCACTTTCCAGGAAGTGGGTTCTTTTTCAAGACACTCCCACTGAGTTTAGGGAATTTTATTCCACAAGTAACCTCTAGAACCCATTCCAGGTAGATGGCTCAGCCTAGGAGTAGCTACGTGTGTGTGTGTGTGTGTGTGTGTGTGTGTGCTGGACCTATGCTATAATTTGAGTATGGGTAGTGTCACTCAAGGACTCATGTTCTAAAGACATGGTCCTAGGATGGCAGCACTGGAAAATAGTGGAAACTTTAGAAGGTGGGACCTGACAAGAGGTCCTTAAGGACATGCATTGAAGGGGATTATAGCACTCTGATTTCCCAGTCTCTTTTGGCTTCCTTGTGAGTGCCTACTCCAATATATGTTCATGTCATTGTCATCTACTGCTCTTATCAGAGGCTAAACCAATGGGCTCACCCAACTCTGGGTTTGAAACTCCAAACTGTGAGCCATATAAACCTTTTGGCTTTATAAGTTAATTGCCTCCGGTGTTTTTGTATAGCAACACAAAGCTGACTAATGTAAGTTCCAAAGGATCCCACTCTCAGAGGGGTCTGGTACTTAGTTTAATGCTCTACTATCACCGTCCTGAAATTCTTAAATTTACGTTACCTTCTTATCTCGTGCTTTGCATGTAAAGTCTAATGGGACAAAGCCACAGGTGTGAGCAGAAGATAGCTGCAGAATATGCAGTTCCTCGTCATTTCTGCATATGTAGTACTTGCGTGCCTCACGTACACAACATTACATGGACCCATGATTTGTAGGAGTCTGGTGACACGAGTGCCAGCCAGCAGGTCATGAGCATGGTGGAGAAAGCACACGTGTCTACACACTGAGGGTCACGCATCACTGACTGAGAATGGGCTTCACAAGGCAGGAAAGCAGAAGCAGTGTTCCAAGTATGCATTTCCCCCTGCAAGCTTGCATGATCACTTCTTACTCACCTTCCTTCTCTGTTCATCAACCACTCACCCTGGAAATGATGCCCTCAGAGGAAAGGGAAAAATAGAGCAACCCAGACTCTCTTCCCCACTCACCCGTGAGCTGACAGTAGGGCGAGTTGGTGTGGCATGTTTTGAGAAGTGAAGTGAAAGTCATCGAGTTGAAAACTCTGCAGCACTTTCACTGTTCTGCTAAGAACAGAATACATATGCGGGTACATGCCATGGAAGGCAGACTGTGGACTTGCAATACAAGTGAAACGCACTTATATTTTCATCGGAAGCTGGCAGTGTACAAGGACGAACAATACAATTCCTGCTAATGTATTTATTTATTTGCTCAGACAGCATTTAATAGCCAGTTGAAGAAAACAAAGCCCTATCATGTTAAGCTGAGAGACAGAGAGAGAGAGAGAGAGAGAGAGAGAGAGAGGGAGGAGAGAGAATGGAAGAAAGCTAAAGGTTTCCATTTTCTTATTTATAGCTGTCTTTTTTCCTTTCAAGACACCCTGCCTTCTCAGCAGGCCTGGCAAGTGGTGCAGCTGTGCCTGCTGGGTACTAACTGAAATGCAGGTAGTGTTACTGAGTTCTGGGGGTGTTGTGGACTCTCAGCAGGGATCCTTTCCAGGTTTTTGTTGTCCTGAATAAAGAATTGGATAAGTCATGAGCAAAAGGTAGCGAGCTTTTATATTTACTAAAAAAATAGAAAAGGAAACACGCTCTGTAGTGTAACCGTGGGCCAATTAAAGGTAAGAAAAAAAAAAACATTCTACACAGAGAACTGGGCTCTGAGAAAGCAGGAACATGGTGGCTACAAAGTTAATGGCTGATGTCTTTTAGTCTTTTATATTTCCATTCCTCAGGCTGATGTCAGATGTACTCTATCCTAACAAAAACCCGTCTGGTCTTGTACCAGGAGAACTGAAGATAGCACTCCCCAGTTGTTTCCAGGTGCAGGGCTTAGGAACTGTTTTGCACATATGTCCTGGGCCATCATGACTGACAGGTCACGCCCACTTGTCCACCCAGCTAGCCATGCCCTAATCTCCTGCCTTGGTAGGAGTGGAATTCTCTCTACTCAGAAAGGCACACAGGAGAGCCTGCCTTGGTTACCATGCCTGGAATCCCAGCACTTGTGAGGCCAGGCGGGAGGATCTCTAGTACAAAGCCAGTCTAGAGACCTTCTCTCAGAAACAAAACAAACAAAAGCACCCCAAAACTCAAACCAAACCAACAATAAAAAGGTAGGTATAACATTTGTGGAGTCCCCAGCACAATAGAAGACCAGAGGAAGCCTCCCTAACATTCTTATGCTAGTTCTGTTTACTTCCTCTTCTTCCTTACAGCAGAATTGCAGAAAATTTAAATGAATTTTGTCAGCCCTCAGGGTTGTGGGCAGGGTCAAAGAGTGGGCTCTTCTGACTCAAGCAGTCTGAGCCACATAAACACAAGGGAAAGCTGGGAAACTGCCTTAGGAAGTTCCAGTTGTGGATGAGATCTGGAGGCTTTTGAGAAATCCTAAAACCTAGCTGGGTGTGGTATAATCTCAGTATTCTGGAGGCTGAGGCAAGGAGATTCTCCGTGAGTTCAAAGCCAGCCTAGACTACAAGGCCAGCCCAAACTACATTGTGAGACCCTGTCTCAAAAACAAAAACAAAAACAAAAAAAATCCTATAACCTAGTATGCTAAGAAAGAGACTAGAAAAGACACTGCCTTTGACATGGGTGGATTTAACCTCAAAACAACTGCTAATGTCATCAATTTTCTTGGCGCCTGCTAAGTCAGGAGAAACACGAAACCAACATGTGTGACAGTAGACTTGATTCCCTTTACTCAGGATAGCTACATTCTATAAAGCGAATACTGAATACTTCCTAGGGGAAGTACAGGGTGAGGTTCCTGTAAGCTTCTGGGTACAGTATTTTTATCAATTGATCCACATATGACATTTTATATGTGTGTTTCTGTTTAAAATTATTTTGTGTTTGTTTTTTTGTTTTGTTTTGTTTTGTTGTTTTTTTAGACAGGGTCTCACTATGTAGCTGAGACTGACCTGGAACTCACTTTGTAGCTCAGGCTGGTCTCGAACTCACAGCGATCCTCCTGCCTCAGCCTCCCAAGTGCTGGGATTATAGGCCACATGCTCAGCTAAACTCATGTATATATAGTATAGAGTATATATTTACATGAATGTATATAATTATATATATTTACATAAAATATATAGTTTATTCACTAAGAGTGAGTTTTTTTTTGAGACAGGGTCTCACTATGTAGTTGAGACTTGAGACTGACCTGGAACTCACTTTGTAGCTCAGGCTGGTCTCGAACTCACAGCGATCCTCCTGCCTCAGCCTCCCAAGTGCTGGGATTATAGGCCACATGCTCAGCTAAACTCATGTATATATAGTATAGAGTATATATTTACATGAATGTATATAATTATATATATTTACATAAAATATATAGTTTATTCACTAAGAGTGAGCTCACTATCAAGGACACTGTAACATGCCTGAACGAAGCTGATCGAATACACATATTTTCTCTGTAGGACACAATGAAGTAAGTGAGTTAACCAGAAATCCCCTTAAAACCTGTGCCTGAACTTTACCCCTTTTCCTCCTGGACTGCTTGTTCAAAGTGATAAGTTAAGCAGAACATAACTAACCTGTGGTTAAGAACAAAGGACAGGACATGTTATACTGAGCCCCTAACCATAAAGATAGGAATTTCTTGCCAGATCCCCCAAATTAGACCTTAATCTAACTTGCGATCTGCCTCTGTACCCTGCGCTTGCTCAAAGATGAGATCATGACATTCTATCATGTGTTTTTTTTTTTTCCCCCTGCTTGATCAGTACCAAGGAAGATGGGAGCACAAGCTCTTCCTTGGTCCCTGGCTGTTAAAAAGACTCCTTTAATTTGGACATTTTCATGACATGATTTTTTTTTCCCCTGAGACAGCTATAATGACATCACAGACTCTCTGAGTCTGGGGACACTTGTCAATACTTCTACACTACCTATGTGTCCCATTTTGAACAAAAAATCAGCCAGTCACAGTGCTACAAACCTGTCATCCCAGTGCCTGGGAGGCTGAGACAGGAGGATTGCCATTTCAAGGCCGGGCTGGACTACACAGTGCAACCTCGTCTCAAAACAAAACAAAACCAACAACAAACAGCATGAAACTGAAAACCAAGGCAGTCAGCAGACTGTGAGATGGCACCAGCTCAGGGTGGCAGATAGCAGAGTGGGAAGGCGGCACAGTGTGGGCTGAGCTCTGCTGGGCTGTGTGCATGCAGTGACCCTGGTTTCCCACGGCTCCTACCCAGCCCCGGGGGACTGATTTATCAGCCAATCAATAGTGGCACCCAGGTGAGTTTGCAAATGTGAAATCCGTGAGCACTGAGGACTAGTTATATTGAGAAAATATACAGATGTCAGGTTTGTGCTATGTAAGGTAGTTCAACCGCTGGAGTTCGGTCTCTTCACAGCCAAGTGGGTGTGCACGTGACTTCTTGGAAGGCAGCACGAGCACTGAGAAGCTCGTCCTCTGCCCCCTTGGATTGAGTGACTGGAGCCTGCGAATGGGACCCTCAAGGGACAGGTTAACAGGGGAAAAGCGACACAACTACATCTGCACTCACAGCTGTCACACGGGAGAAGGCGGTGACAAGAAGCTCAAAGGGGTGGTTAGAACCTGGACCTTCTATACCACCCTTAAGAGTGCGAGACGAATTGTGGCAAAGTGACTGGATACATGAAGGGGAGGGACGGGGGTCTTGGCTTCGGCACACTGTGGGAAAGCGACGAGGAATGTAAGGTAAAGAAGGGTTTAGTCAGGTGGGTATGCGGATAAGGATGGTTTTCTTTTCCTTTGAGGAGGGAAAGGGAACACCTTTACAAATGGAAATTTAGGCTAACAGGAAATTGATGCCCTGCTTTTGGGCCAAAAGGGGGTGCTCTTCTTACCTCTGCTGTTTCTCATCTGTCTTCAGCCCAAAATAATTTTGACTGAGTGGCTGATTGGGTCACATATTCTGATCTCTTTGAGATGCCGTTGACAACAATAAAGTTAGAGCATGTGAAGGTTTTTATTGTAGGTGACAGTTAATAAGTTGTTGGATAAAACGAGGTCAACCTTGGCATGGGTACATTTTTCACAGAAGCAGGAAATGCATGCACCCATGTAAGGGTCTGTTTCAAGGTTTGCTCCTGTTTCTGATCTTAGGTTTGAGCACATGGGTCAGGAAAAGCTCCTGGGTCCAAGGTCTGAATAGCCAGAGCATTTTACTTCAGATGTGTATCTGGCAAGCTCCAAGGATTTGCTGGTGAGGATTTCCTAAGGATTCTGAAGTCCTAGCTAAAAACGAGGGTTAGAAAGCAGGCTAACACGTAGGCACTTAGCTTTCTGGTTTCAAAAGGGAAGCTTTGCAAACCGGTTTGGAAGGACAGGGTTTCTGCTCTTGGACCTGCATCCTCAGCAGCCGTGTGCCACTGAACACTGGAATTGTGGTAGGCAGAGCTGGCACTGGAGCCTGTGTCTTAGTCCCTGCCTGTGCTGCCCCACACACTCTGCTTTGGAACACTCTGTCATGGGACAGCAGTGGGAGCGCCTTTGACCTAGCACTGTCTCAGCACCTCTCTGTCCTCCCCTAGGGGTAAAGTGCGATTTGCTGTTTTTCCTATGTTACTCACTGCCTTGATCTTCCCTTGAGTCGGGCTTTTCCACTCTTGGATCTTCCTGTTTGGAGATCAGAAACAACTTCCTAATAATGGCAGCAAGGCTCATTCAGAGAGAAATCAAAGCCTGAGATGTTGAGGGTAATCAACTTCTTTTTTCTGTTTCTTGTGTTTTACAGCTGTACTGAAGTTAGCATGGGCCACCCTTCACCATTTCTTAATTAAGAAACATCTCAGAACTTTCTCTTTATTAGTTTCAGGAAGATTAGGAGGAAAAAATATCTTAGCAGATGCTAAAGAGTCTTTCCAACAATTTGAAAATTAGGAGAACGCCTTTTATAGAGCTCCCAAGTGTTCCTTGGCTGCTTCTGCCAGAGTTGAAAAGAATTTAGTGGCTGACAACTTAATGAAAAGCCAAGATGTTCTGACAAAGAACTCCTGGGCAACCATTACTCTGGCTCCAAAGAGTTACTGCAAATTAAATTTTATTCTTAGCCTTTATGATCTATATCAGGCTGTAAGGGTAGCAGCATGGCTGAAATATTCTTGTCTTTCACTGTTGTTATTAAAAGCACCTGTTCGTTAATGTACGTGTACCAGCAGGAAAAATGAAATGGTGTACTCCAGCTGAAAAGCCAGATATTGTACTGTCAACTTTGTAGGCAAAAGGGAAGGTAAATACAATCTGAGTTTGGGGACAGGGTAATTACTGTTTCCATCTGGTAGTGCATGCTTTGCCTGAACTCGCACCTCTTCATGTTTTAAGTGCTTATGGGGCATCTTGCTAGGTAACCTAATAAAGGATTACTTTCTAAATGTTACCTTAAAAGCTTTTCAAGACTGCCTTTGTCTAATAACACAATATCACATCTGGTGTGATTGCCATCGCTGTAAAGCAAATCTTTTAATAGTATTTATTAAGTACTTTCTGAAGATGCATAATCATCAACGTGAGTCAGTGTTAACAGGGAGTCATTCCTCAGCTCGGTCTTCAATATTTGTGGAAAAGGCCGGCTCAGCGAGAAACACGTAATGAATGTAAAGCAAATACAAAACACGACACCCCTGCGGTCTGACTCCTGCCACTGATGGATGGGAACAGTGCATTTCACAGTCTAGCTGCCTGGTGATTTCAGAACACTGTCTCTAAAATATTTGGCATGAAATATCATGAGCTAAACAAGCACAAGCAGCACAGCAGCTAAAGGAAGCCTTCTGGGGAGCAATGGTATTTACTTTAATGACCATGGCTTAGGAAATTGCCATATTCCACACTGGGTTAATAAAAGCTCAGGGCAAAGTAGAGAGAGAAGGGGCTGCACTGCGGGCTGGCAGGGTGGAGAAAATGTCAAGCACCTTCTTCTCCTTGTCACAGGAACATCAGCACTCCCTTCTCACCTCTGCAGCTGCCCCTCAGCCCCACAATCCCAAGCAGGGCTGACAAAGAAAGGAAGGGAAAGCAAGGTGTTTATTGGCAGTGCTCTAGATAACGGAGTGCTGTACGCAGGGCAATAAGTGGGGGGAGTGTGATTATCCAGCTATAATTCAGCCAAGAGGTTAGGTGAGCTCATCAACAGTCAGCACAGAGCCCCTGTGCTGTTTGTCTTGATATCTTCAGGACCTTAAGATGGAGTGAGAACTTTGCTGGTTTGCATTTTGCCTTGTTTCTTTGGAGTGCAGGAAGCAGGGGTTAAACCAGGTCTCTACCTGATCAATTATCTAACCCATGTATATTTATATGCATATATATATATATATATGTATATATATCCTCTGAGAGCTATGCATTCTCCCAGACCCCAGGTCATGGACAGGAAACATGATTTTAAAAATCCTGGTGGAGTTAAGGTGCACTGTATATGGAAACGAGATCTTATTGACCATTTCTCATGTACTTTGCCCGCAGTGGTGCCTACACAGGACCAATATTCCCAGACAGCATGCTCTCTGTATCCTCCATGCTATGGCACAGAGAATACCTCACCTTCACTCGTGTGGAGGAGCTGTACATCCCTACAGAAACCATGCCATACTTCCAGCTCTGATGTCTTTGCCATTTTCTATCCGCTGATTTCTAGCTGCGTGGGACCTTGGGCCGGTCATTTAATTTATTTGCCCTCATTTCCCTCATCTAATTAGAACAGCAATAGTATCTCCTTCTTTTTAGAATATTCTGCTTTTAGAATACAATAGAGGGAAACATATGGGAAAGATTTAGCACATTTCTAGGCATTTTGAATATGAATGTTGCTTTTGTTATTATTTTTTAAATAGATGTTATTATTTTCTCCTTGAGGGAATATGTCATGTTCAGTTATCATCTTCCCAAACATAGGTCATAGTGCTGGATGAGCAATACATGTATGAACTGAATTTTGATCTCTGGCTAGATATATACATCTTATATAATATTCCAAATTCCAGTAGAAACTCATCTCTAACCTTGAGACTGCAAGTGAACACATCTGTGCCCAACTGATCCATAAAGAATGCCTCTAGGAATATAGATAATCTTGCAAAAGGAACCCCGAAATGCCCTATGAAAGCGTAATGATTTCATCAAAGGATGACTCTCTTCCCTGATGGTGGCTGCAGAGGTATTTTTTATATGTTGGGTGTGTCACGAGGGCTCGAGGATTACAATGTAGGGATCAGGTGGAAAGTGGTACAAGTAGCTTATTAGAAATAGGAATGGAATGGGTAGGATTTGTTAGAGGTTTTCCATGAGTTAGAATGGATTTATCAGTGAGCTGGGTGAGAACTTCCTGCCTGTTATCCTCATTGTGTTTTGGTCAACTCCTTTGAGTGGAAGAGAAAGGGGTGGGTCTATATTTAGTGCACAGGAAATGACTGGTACTCACACCAGACTGGGCATGACGGGGGCACCCAGAGAGGAGATGGGGACCCCAACTTGGCCCACTAAGTTCTTAACTCTTGTCTTGGAAAAAGAATTTCAAGACACATCAGGGTGAGGCATAGGCATATTTATTTATTCGTCAGAGTTAGGACTTAGGAAGTAAGGGAGGACAGGAAAAGGACTCCAGCTGGGGTACTGAACCAATTCAATGAAGAGGTTGAGATTGGCCTGCTCAGGAAAGAATAAGGCGCCCCAGACACCAGAGAGCTAGGCCAGCTTTTGTGGATGAACTGTGTTAGGCTAGAGATGATTGATCGTCATTTCAGCTCTGGTTTCATAGCTCTGCAAGACTCCTTATGGCTTGAGGAACAGTCTGGTTCCTATGAGATGACTGATCTTGCTTGGGAAAGATAGTTGTCTCCCTTCCTGTCATGGTGCAATTGCTCCTATTGATAAGGAGGTGGTCCCGTCATGAAGTGGTCCTTTTCCTAGGACCCAAGGTGATTGATTACAGGTTCAGACACTTCTAGGTCTCACTCCACAGGGTCTAGAACTGGGTGTTGTGGAGAGCTGGAATTTGAGAATCTCTGCAAACCTTAGTCTACTCTTAGCTTTTTAAAAAAATAATAATTTCTAGTGTTTCTTATTTTTATTTAGGGTGAGAAAAAGGAAGGCAGAGGAAAATACAAGGTGCCAAGTGTTGAGATCATGTGTCCTTTTCTTTTTCCTCCACCCTGAAGTGCTATCGTTCTGATGGCAGCCTCTCCTGAAGAGCTCATCTTTGATTTTGTAACAGCATCCAGGGCTGTTCTGTTGAGCTGGACAACTGATGTGACTGGCATTTTGTGAGTGGATCTGGCTGTGCGTCTAAGGGGAATAGCCAGAGATGGCTGCGTGGCTCCAGCTGACCCAGGCTCAGGCATTGGCTTGGCAGTGGAGACAGGGAAGATAGAGGACCCATCCCAGGGACAGTAACCAGACACTCACAGGGGGAGGAGGAGGAGGAGGAGAGAGATGAAATAAAGACACACAGGCCAGTGCTGGAGACACCAAGTGAGTGGCTCTTCAGGAAGAGATGGTTTATCTTGATGTCTTCAGTCTTGAAGTGGGGTGAGATAGACTAGGTGAATTTAGGACTAAAACACCTTGTAACACAGACACTTCTGAAATGACTAATAGGCCTATGTGTGGAGATGACCAGGGATCTGGTCCAACGTTTTAAGATAATAAGGAAGGCAAAACATTGAATTTCCTTGTCTCCATTCTACCTATCTTTATTCTTTTATTCTGCCTCAGTACCCTTGATGTGAACATCGTGGGTACTGAGGGTAGACATAGCAGACCTCTGGTATACCTGGCCAACTCAGCAACAGGAGTTAAGAAATAAAACATACATGTAACTCAGAAAAGGGAAGAAAATGCTCATAGTTATTCTGGGACTGCTAAGATAACAAATTACTTCCCTCCACAGCAGCAAATGGAACCAAAATACAAGTTCTGGGATGGGACCGATTATCTGGTTTTGTTCACTGACTTATCCAGAAAAATTGCTTGAAATGTAGAAGAGGCCATTCTCCTGGGCTCAACTTCCAAGTGGGTCCCATTTTCAGATGAAAGCAGTTTGGAATTTGGAGCAGGGCAGTTGTGAGCTGAGAGTGGATAGTGTACTCTTAAATGTCAGATTGGGGATTTTTAATTCTGATTGCCGTGTTATTCAATTCAATAAGTACACAATGTAGATTTTAACAGGGAAGTTAGCGATGAATAAGATTACAGGGTACTTCTTTAGTTAGATCTTGAAAAACTAGAAGCTTTCATATACATTTGAGTGTGAATTGATTTTGCCAATGTCACCCAGGGTGACATTAACCTATCATTTAAAACAGGAACTCCCTGGAGAGCCACAGGATGCTGTTGCTAGCTCTACGGAGACAGCAAATGTAATAAGGACTGTCCTGCACATTAAGAACATGAGCACTTCTGATATTTATACCAGGTGCATGGAGGCGAGTATTTATTCAATGTATTGCAGTTCCTCTGTGATTGGTGAGCTTCTCATTAGTGCTATTGTTTTATATTAACTATAAAGAGTCTTTCTCTGGAGTGGGAACTTTCATGGAAGAGGCTCAGAACATGGTCAAATAAATGTATTATGGCCTCCAATGGCACTAGATTTTGTTTGTTCTTCCTCCTTTTTTGTTTTACCACCTACTGTTCACTCCAAGTCCCTCTCCCTGTTCCTAAGGCACAAGAAGGGGAAAGAGTATAGCATTTCTTCAGAGCAGATATTTCAGTAGGGGGAAGCTTCTTTTATTCGTTTCTAGAGAAAGGCATTTTGTTGCCCGTTTTCAGGGCTTTACTCTCTGTCCACTCAATGTATGGCTTTTCCTTTCCTAAAAAAAAAAAAAGTCTTTCATGCTTAGAAACAAACACATGTACAGAGACAGAGGTTATCTTTGGCTATATAAAAATAGCCTCCGTATGCTACTTCATATACAATGGTTCAAACAAAAACCAATAAGATCATTCTTGTGTCACTAACAAGCTTTAACAATGTTCTCTGGGTGAAACTTCGTGTCTTACTATAATTTGGGGACGTCTCATTTTTCCCATGCAGGAGCTCAGGATACGATATTCACGATATGTGACTCAGAGCTGGAGATGAAGTCAAAGACTGGCAGGGCGTCTCTACCAGACTTGGCCTAGAGAAGGAGTCACAGGATTCCTGCAGACAAGCTGCTGGTCTGGTTCCACAAAGTAAGAAGAATTTGATAAGAACCAGGATGATTTATATTCAAATCCTAAGGATTTGGGTGGCTTGGGGGTAAGGATTAGCAAAAGCAAGGTGGGAAGATCTTGGCTTCAACTTGTAGCTTCTCAGATCTATGTATAAGGACAGTAACTCCTGCTGCCTTCTTCATGGATTATAAACTACTGAAAGTGAAGATTATAAAATAAAAAGAACTTGAAAGCTTCCTTTAGGGTGAAACACTTTATACAAATATAAGGCGTGTTATGTCAGGAAAGAGAAGTGAACATTTTTGCAGGCGAGTCTTTCCCTAACTTGATATTCACCTTTCTGAGTGTCGAAGAACTTTTCAGGACACAAACAGCCTTCAGTCAAAAACCTTGATTCTCTCTTGCAGAAAGGAATTGATCCTGCCATGTACATAGACATGAAGGGGAAACCAACAAGGAAGAAGTTCTGTGAAAAACAAAGGCCCGAGGGCTCCTATATTCCTATCTTCATCTGAGCTGAAGAGACCATCACCATGACGTTGGGTGGGTCTTCAAGGCCGCTGTATCTCACAGAATACTTTGAATGCCAGTTTAGGCAACATGTGGCCACACTAGCCATCTGTCTGAATTGGCTGATGATCATGTTGTCTTGATTCATATTTTGGGTCAACTTGACTATAAAGAAACCACAGAAAATACTGCATGGGAAATGTCACTGGGAGTAGGAGGAGATGGAACTGGGTGCCTGGACAACTTCCTTTCTGTGAACATGATGTCCAGGCCAAGGGAATCAACAAGGGGAAGACAGATTTGATGCATTCCTGTCCCAGGCATCATACTTCGGTTGTGTTGCAGTGGCTGTAACTTCAAAATTCTGCACAAGCCCAGAATTGGTGGTTTGAACTTGCCAAAATGTAAAGGAAGAGAGCAGTTAACTGGCATTACATTTCAGAATAAACATCTAATACATTGTCCCCGTACAAATACAAATCTGTGGATTCTCGTTTTCCTAACTGATGACGGTTTGAACACTTGCTGCCAATTTTCAGAATATTCTTGGAAAACTCAGTTGAGTTTGTAATTGAAAAAACCATAATTATTCTAATACACTTTCACGTCTCTGCCCAGTTCTTTACAGACTTGAGCTCATAGTGTGTTCTCTTCTGTGTGACTGGGCAAGTTCATTAATCTTGCGATCTCGTTTCATTTAATATAAAGTGGTCATTATCGTTCCTGTATCACAGAGCTCCTATAAAAATGAAGCACATAAAGATCTTGGCGAAGTTCCTTGTTCAGATATGCTTTCAAATGTTAGTAGGTGCTGTCAGCAGGGCTTACGTGTAGGGCTGTGTGCGGGGTGAGCCATTAAACTTACCACAGTGGCCCGCTTAGTTCTTCCCTGCTCTCTCACCATGGCCAGACTTTCTTGCTGGTCTCCAGGCACACAGAAGTACAGTGGATCGTTCCTGGACTGAGATCTTGGCATTTGCCATTTCTCTGCCTAGAAATCTCTTTCCCCAGTTCCACCCAAGGCTGGTCCCTTTCCCACTGTTAGGAGCTCAAATGTTGTGATGTAAAGAGAGTTTCCTCCTTAGTCACTATTCCACTTCCTGTTGTACTTCTTTTACGACATCTTCCACTTCGTGAAGTCTTTGTGTTTATACATTGCCTGCCCTCCACGTAAATTGTTTGGGTGTGAAATCTTGGCGTGTTTTCCAGTCACACAGAATCATGTGTGGCATGCGGTAATGGCTCGTGACGTATCTTCAGTTAATTGTTTAAATATATATATTTTTTTAATTTAAAAAATCCATGGGTGCTTGTTCTTATTCACGGGATGCCTTTATTCCAGGTAAATATTTATCTGAGCTCTCGAGTGGTTTGAAAGTCTTTTTTTTTCTGTTTGTCTCCTGACTTGAACACCGTTAGGGTAAAATTCACCCTTTCTTTCTTTCTTTTTCTGCCGTACTGGGGACCAAACTCAGGATCTTGCACTTGCCAGCAGGCGCGGTGCCACTGAGCCACATCCCCGGGCCCTTCCCCCTTTCTCACTCTGCTTTTCTGCTTCAAGATGTACAAGAACATGAGTTCTCTGTGCAGATACAAAGCCTGGCTTCAACATCTAATGCCTCCTGGCTTCACTGAATCTCATTTATGAGGGGACAAAATACATTCAGCCACATGTTTATACTGGCAGACACGTCTGTGGAATGGAAATGTGTCTATCTGTACCACATCGATTGTGAGTGTCTTCTTAGACTTAAATGTGCTGCTGGCTACCTCTTTCTAGCTCTCTGGACACAGAACACTGCGACTTGTCACTGTTTTATTGGATGGTTATTTGTGCATATATTTTAACTATTATCCCTGCTATTCGTGCAAAGGGTCTATGGTTTTATTTTTGCAAAACCTTTGGGATGTTTGTCTTTTACAATAAATTGGTTTCAGTTTACTTAAAAAAATTGGTTATATTCCAATTTTATAGGTGTAATTATCCTAAAGTTCCTTAATTGTCTTGTAGGAACCACTTTTCACAATTAAAACCAAGATGACTTTAATGTGATTTAAATTTCAGTATTCCTCATAGCTGTATGATGCATTCTTGATACCTTTATTTATTTGAGTTCATTTATTTAAAAGAGCCGTCTTAAAATAAGTGATGTATTTGTAATAATCATGGTTAGGGGAATTAAGAAATAAATAATTTTTAACTAGTGTTTTCTGGCAACCAATGTGATAGGACACTCACATGAATATTAGCAAGGAGGAGAAATTCAATGTGTTTGACCAATGAATCTTTAGCATGCCTGAAAGCATGAAACATTTCAGAAATGTAAGTCAGTGCAATTTCTTAAATTTGGAAATTCTAGGCCTTCCAGATATAATCTTGTTTTCCTGACCTCACTTATAAAGCATTGGCATCTAAGTTACTGAATTTTTCTTCAAGAGCAAACCACTTCAAAAGAAGAGACATTGAGTGTGTTCCACATATATCTGGGAAACTGGACATTCTAAAGTTCTAAACACTCATAATCTCAAATATGTATGCACTTTGGTGAATGGCAGTGATTTAATCCAAAGCATTTGTTTTTGTTTTTAATATTAAGTCACCTAAAAGGGTCTCAAACAAACAAACAAACAAATCAAAAGCTCTGAAATTTAAAATTTAGACTGTGGCACTGATTAAGAAAATGAAGAAAAGGCATTGGTAGATTTTTAAAAACTATTTTAATACAAGATTAATAGCAATTTTCTATCCAAATCAGAAATGAAAAATCTTAACCCAAATAATAGGCATTTGACAGTCACATAAAATTTTAGGTTTCATCGGTGCACACATTCATCCTGCACATATATTGTGTATATGCACGCAGAGACCTCACTATGATGCCATCCTCTGGTGTTTCTCATGGAAATGCCTCATTACAAGGCCAAGTCAGTGAGTCCAGTAACTACCCAACTTTGAATGAAGTTCCAAATGTTCCCCTGCAAAGTAAGCTGAGTCTGCCTTAGCAAACCATGATAGAGCAAGTCTCCAGAATGCGTACAAATCAATAGTCTATTGGTATAAGTTGGCCTCCAACTAAACACTGGCTAATGTCTACCCCCAAGGAGGAACACATTGCAAATGCGTACATTATGGTCTCCTTTACTCTTCCTTTGGTAAAGCTAAACTGCTTTTTTTTTTTTAAATTGAAAGTCAGATCTGTTGGTGACTATAATCAGTGAAGATGAGTTTGAATTTCAGCAAGTTTTGGGTAAAGTCAAAATTTGCATTTGCTAACATTCTACCTTTATTTGAACCACCTACCTGATCGTTAGCCTTGCAAAGAGAAATCATAAAAGAATCACAATTCAGGAATTTGCTAAGTTTCATTCCTCCTATGGGACGTTAGTTGGTGTTCAGTCTGTAGCCAAAATATGTATGTAATGGCAAAAGAATTAAAGTAGGCTAATGTCTGCAGCAGGGAATATAAATTAAAAGTCAGGGTTTTGCACCCAATAATATTTTCAATGTGTTTGATTTAAAGAGTATTAGCTTTTAAATTATGACTGCTTGCCCACGAATAATAGTGTCTTTCAGTTTACGCAAAATATTATTTTCCATCCCTTACATTTGAAGCAGGTGATACTAGTTACTTATGCTCTCTGGGTCAATCACTGTAAGGGAGTCAGACTTCTAGTGCTAACATTTTGTAATGGCTGTAATCAAAGTGCCAACATCACCTTCATTAAATGACAGAAGGTTGTCAAGCTATCCTTCAATACAGAACCAGAGTTATTTGTGAATTTGCAATTCATTCTTCTCTGCTAAAGACTTTAGCCTCTGCTAGTCTTTTGTTGTAACATATACAAAGTATAATATACATCAATTACAGACGTGTATTTCTGTTAGAAAAATACATATTATAACTAAAGAACATGTAAATAGAGGCACTTCAATAAGCTAAGTGTTTGCAGTTATGAGCATCAACCCACCCATTTCTAGTGTCTGATTTCAGTGAGCCCATTCCTCTCTACTCATAACAGAAGTTATGATGTGGTTACAGAATTTAGGGGCCCTCAGAACCAACGAGGGCAGGTCCTGATAGATAATGGAGCATCATCGTATCCCCTATCACCATGCTGAAATGAAAAAAATTAATTTGGGAGAGGGATTCCAAAAACACTTACTGAAAAGGGGTAACTAGATTAAACTAAATCCTTTAAGGACAGAAAAAAAAAGATTCTCATGTTAAATTAGTCTGAAAGTCAGATGTCCTACTAGGATGATGATAAAAACCAAGAAGTGCAATTGAATAATATTTTGACCACATCCATGCAGGGTGACTAACATTGTGGCATCATTAACTGATAGTTATTTCAGCTCTCTGCCCAGCACATATGCATCACTATATCTCATCAATAGGAATATTACTGATAATGAAGGTGTGGAAACAAGTGAAGCAGGCGTTTATATATTATCTGTGTGTGTAGTGCGTACAGAACATGAGTTCACATTCATTAATATAATGTGTATTCATACACATGCACAAAACCCTTTGGGGGATGAAAGCACAGGAAAAACAAGACATCCTGATCTATTTCATAGAAGATAGTGCAGAAATATTTTAAAAAGCAAAACTTGGAATTTAAAGCCATATGAACAAGAAATTCTGAAAAAGAAAATCAAGGTTGACTTAATTTGTATTGCACCTGAATTATTGGAGAAAAACAATACCGATTTTTTGAACATACAGTGAAATGAGCAACATACATGACGGGTCCTTTGTAGAGATGTGGTGTATGTCACTGGTGACAGGAAGCCATCGGGCAGCAGGGAAATGGATGGTTTTGTAGAAGCACGTAGTGCTGAATTAGCTCAAGTGTTAATTTCACAAAGATTCAACTGAAAGATGCCACAAAGTCTCTCAGAATTCTACACTTTATATTTCTTTAGGCATAAAGTGGCGACAGACGCTTGTATATACTTTCTGTTTTTGCAAAAGTGCTCGAATATACTTACTACTACTGTGCCGCGTGTGTTCTACTTAAATGTGACAACTAAATCAATAACTAATTTTAATTTTGATGAGAACAGAGATCAAAAAATACCATTTACGTGTCAATACTGTCAATGAGTTAGTTACAATGTGACTGGCATAGTATGGTGTCCTGACACATCACTTTTCCCTACTTCAGATGCATCATAAAAACCAAGGATCACATGGATAACCAACTGCATTCGTGAAGCCCTGGTTTGGTTTATTTAGCTTCTCTCTGCCAGGGGGAGCACTGGGTCTGGCTTTGGCATGCTTGGTGGATAGGTTAGGCTGTGGCCCTTTTGGCCTCTTGAGTTGAGGTCGTTTATCCAAGTGCCAAGCAAGAATCCTGGGCGAGAGGTGTTGGACACGAAAGCAATGGTGTTTCGTGAACAACATTCTTTACACAAAACAATTTCCATCATCAGTAAAATCCTGCACACCCTCGGCTGGCCCCATGAGCTCAGCCCAGGTAGAGCACCTGGTACACAGCACGCTCGTGTGAAAAGGATGTGCCCTCGCAAACTTGTAAGAGATGGACAGTTAGATACTTAAAAATTTCTCTTTCTTGATTCTTGGTGCTCACAGGCCATCGAGGAATCCCTTCTCTGAGCAGCATAAAACAAGAAGAGCTGGTTGACAAAACATTTTTGTTACAAAGGTGTGTCAACCCTGAGCTTGGAATTAAGAAGTTAAAATCTGTGATTTATATATATATAGATATAAAAATAGATGATCATACTAAGACTAAAAAAGTGAAAGAAATCTCCATGTCAATACTATATATAGTTTTTTTTTGTCTTGACCTTTTTTGTTGTTGTGGGTTATTTTGTAAGAGAATGCCCTTGTGATGGAGAAACCAATTGACACAAAGCAAATAGTTAAAAATGAAAATTCACCTATGAATCTAATTGTTTATCATTTTAGTGAAAAGAACTCCTATTTTGGGGAGGGTAATGAACACAGGGGCAGAAACATCTGATTCATGTCAAACCTGTGGCAAAAGCAGAGATGGTATCATTGAAGACGATTTTCAATCAAGACCTAGGAGGAGGATGAATTGATGGGGGTGAACATTAGTAACTGAAGGAGAAGGAAAAATCTGTGCCAATTGGATACAATGGACACATATTAGGGGCTTAAGGAAAGTGGAGTCATTACTGAAGTTGAAATTGGGCAGGGTGAGAAAGAGGTGCTGAGTTATAGTTAGTTTCACTCTCATATTAAAGATGGAATTCTAAATTTAGGATCAGTACCTCCAAATCAATTTGGCATTGGGTGGTTAGAGTACAAGACGATACTTCCAAGACAACAGTGTATTTTCACTACATTTAAAAAATTTTTCAAGCTTTCTTCCCAGAAGCATTTTATAAACCTGATTTGTCACAGAAAAGCTTACCCTGGGAGTTGGCTGTCAATGTAGAACCTATAGCACTAGAGTTCTTTTATTTTTCTCTCCTTGCTGCTTTGTTGAAAATTCAGTTGTCTTGGGATTTGGCCTGATTTTAAAAGGAAAATTATTTTCTTCCTAACTTTTTTTTTTATAGGGGGTAAAAACCTGACAATGTGAGATTCCTTTACTTCTGCAGCATAAAAGCAAATGAAGGTAAGAAAATCTCCTAGTACGAAAGATTTGTGTAAGAATTCTCTCTGGAATAAACAAGGTCCCCACAGATAGCTGAAGGAAAGAGGAAGCCATTCATCTGGCACCCGGTACTCTTTGGGAAAACAAAAAGGGAGGCAGATCGCAGTACTGCTCTCTTCTCATAGAAAACGGTAAGTTTTTGTGGCGTGGTCCATTGTCCAAGAGTGTAAGAAAAGAAGGGAGTTGGCCACTCAAACAGCTAAAAGGCAGTTTCCTCTGACCAAAGCCCAGGATTATCTGCACAGTCTCTGCAGTGCCAAGACCACACAGACCAGAGACCAGGAGAGCAGCGAGTGGCCGAGCTGAGATGCAGAAGAGTCTTCTTCTCTCCTATCAGGGTCGGCTGCAGGGGCCTCGGTGGTGACAAACTCGAATTCCGTTGGACACACGTCATCCATGCATCCACTGCCACTTCCTGAGCCGCTGGATTCATCACCTGGCGTGCAAAGATTGAAAAAGAATTAGACCACGCACCAGGAGGAAACAGAGGCAAAGAACAGGATGGAGCTGAGCACGTGGGCGAAAGCCCCCAACATGTCTCCCAACATGTCCCAGTGGGTTTCACCCCATGGGCGGCTTTGTGACCAGAAGGTGGACCTGTATGGTTGAAACGCAGTGCTACTGGAGATCTAGAGTTATTGCCTACCATGATGGCAACAGGACGATATTTTTCTTCTAGCAAATATTTAAATTGCATTAAGAAATTACATTTTCTCTTTTTATACTTCAGAGTTGTCATTCTTAGCAGATGGCATGTTTTTAAAAGGATTTTTTAAAGGATACTTTAAAGGCAAACACAGATGAGGGAAATAAGCACTGCAAGCAGGAAACTAGAGAAAAATAGCAAAGCATTATGGCAGGTAGACATTCCTAATACTACTATACTATATGCCTATGTACTATGTGATTATTATTTTTGACTTTTCCCCTTCAGTATTCCCTTCTGGAGAGCAAAGATGGACTCTGCCAACCAGCATCTCACTCTAATCCAGGGGTTGACAAGCTCCAGCCTGTTGCTTAGTTTTGGCCCAGAACCTAAGATCAGTTCTTATATTTTAAATGTTTGAGAGAAAAACAAATGAAGAACAATATTTTGTGACAGTGAGAAGTTACTTCGGGAAATTCAGGCTTCAGGGTCTATTTATAAAATCTGACCAGAACTCAACCATACCTGCTCACATTCCCCTTATGACCAGCCACACCCATGTTGTAAGAACAGAGTGACAGAGAATATGACATGTTTAATATCTGGCCCTTTACAAAAGAAGATGTCCCTTCCCTACTTGACACCAATGCCCAGGGGCCCACCCTGGATGTCCTCTTCAGGTGGTATCTTCTCTTCTTCCCAACATGTCCCTTGGTCTACTCTTTCCCCACACTTCTGTGCTAAGTTCCTTCTTGTTTGATAAAGTATCACTCAGATTCAGCTCCAGATCAACCTTCATCCATTACGGCAACACTCTGCATTGGTAGACTCTGCGTCTGTGGGCTCTAAATCTGTGTGCCATGTAGTTAAATATTTCTATGATGGCTGTCTCTGTACTGAACACGCACAGACATCTTTTCTTGCCATTAATTATTCCCTAAGCAATATAGGATAAGAGCCATTTATATAACACTTACATTTTATTAAGGTTATAAGTAATCTAGAGATGATTTAAAATATATGGGAGGATATGCATAAGTTATATCAAATATTAAGCCATTGCGTATAAGGAATTAGAGCATTTGTGAACACTGGTATTTGTGGGGGGTCCTGGTACCAACCCTCCCACTACGTGAAAGTACTTGTCACTACCTGGGATTGTGTTATTTATTATTGTTTACTGTTCATCTCCTCCATGGGAATGTAAATATGTTGAGGGTAGAATTTTTATGTCTACTGTTTACGTCTCCTGAATTTCTATGATCATTCACAGGCCCCGGCATACAGCATTTGTTCAATAAATACTTATTAAATAAACAAATGTGCCTTAAGCAGTTGACTCAGCTTCTGTAGCCTGTCTAAACCAACATGGGTGAGGGATATGCTTTGCAGAGTATGTATGAAGAATACTTAATGCAATGCCTGAAGGTATCAACTCCGCTGCTGTCCATCATGCCTGGTGGAAAACATAGGGTGCCTACAGCAAAAGGACCTAAAATTTAAGTTGCCACTATTAATTGAAATGCACTAGGAAAAATACATTAGTTTCACTGAGGCTGTTTCCTCACTTGTGTAAGTAAAATTAATAAAATGTATTTCATAGAATTGTTATGGCCAATAAATGAGAAAATGTTTCTGAAAGGAACTCAGAAAATTGTAAACTTTGCAATAACAGTTGCCTTTCTCGCCATGTACTCCATGACTCCAATCAGTATCCCCAAATTCCTCCTGCTACCCTACAGGCTAAGGCACCCTGAACTGCCCCAAGAGAGTGGCACTTCTTGGATACTAAGGATATTTAAGTAAAGCCACAGTAGGGTGAGGTCTTTTCTAACATTTCCTTGAAGGAGAAATATACAATTCATCCATATGTTTTTTCAGAGAGCATATCTAAATATCAGATAAGATTATTTGAATATGCAATACTAGGCTCTTAACATTTTCTCTGCTTTATCTTTAGTGGCCTTTACAAGGGGAGAAATACCCGTTAATTAAATTCGGAGACATAAGAACCGCTAAGGGAATTGTTCTGAATGCAAGTATCGTGAAGAAGAAGTAATATAACCTTTACAAAGATATTATTAAAGTGACTTAGAATATTAAAAATGTGGGAAGCGAATAATAATGTGAGATTCTGACTAGGTAGAATAATGGTGCCAACTCTTTGTGAAAAGCAGTCACAAATGCAGATATTAGGGGATGGGATGGGCAACCTAAAAAAATGTCACAAGCAGAAAGGGTGAAGATGGCTATAAGATGCGATATTGGTTTATATGACAGGTAGTATTATCTTAAAAGATAGGGCCAAATATGGTGCTTGAGTTAGAGCCAAGGGATGCTCTCAACTATTGTTGGTTTTCATTTTCCTTTTAGGGCAAATGGAGCAAGATATCTACCTCCTAGACATACCCTGAACGTTACAGACTGATTTGCATGTAACCTGGTTAGGTCAGAGAGGAGAAAGAAGCAATAGGGTTAACATCAACTAATTCTTATTATCTTGACTTATTCATTCCAATAGTTATTCTCTAGGTAAGAAAGCATTTTATTACACGAGAAGACAGAACAAATAAAATGATAAAATGGGGCTAAGTAATGATGATGGTGAAGCTTGAGTGTATCAACTTGATTGACTTGGGAGCAGCCCAGGGGACTGGCAGAGCACACTTCTGGGTGTGTCTGGATGGGTCATGGAGGTGTGATCTTGGGTCCTCTATCTAGACCCTGGCCTCTTAGTCTCTGACATTGTTCCTCAGCTCTGCTTCCCAGCTGCCATGAACCAAGCAGGTTTATTCCACCACACTCCTCCACCATGATGTTTCTGTCTTGGAACTAGTTGACCATGGACCGAATCTGAGCCAAAGTGAACCTTTCCTTTAAATTGTAGGTGTTGGGCATTTTGTCCAGCAAAGGGAAAGCTGAATAACTCAAAGTTGGAGACAAAAACGCCTAAAATCTGGTGAAACATTCTCTTCTTGGGAAGAAAGGAGAGGTTTATCTAAGAGGAAGAGAGACAAATGACTGAGAAATTTTAAAGCCATGAAGTCTGTCAGGTTGCTAATTACTCTGTATTTAGAAAATTAATTTTCGAGTTCTTCAGAATAGCATAGAACACTAAAAAGTTTCTACAGGGGACAAGTTCAGTAAAGACTTAAATGACTTAATGTCTTCCATCTGTAGGTTGTTTCTTTCTATCTCATTAATTCAAGCACACAGACATCATCTTTTGCTTCAGTGACCAAATTACAGAATCACTGGCAACTTTACATCTTATGTTCAAGAATTTGTTTTCCAGAATTCTCTTTGTAAAAGTGCACAGTTAAGAGAAAGCCAAGACACACACACACGCGTGCACACACACACACACACACACACACACACACACAAGATAGAAAAGAAAAATCACTTAAACAAAACCCAAATAGAGTTTCTGAGACTGAAGCAGCATGGATATGTCTCAACTTATAATGAAGTCACCTCTTGATAAACTCACTGTAAGATGAAAATATCTTAAGTTGAAAATTCACTGAATATATCTAAACTACCCAGCATTCTAGTTTAGCAACTGTTTTAGTTATTTTTCTTATTGCTAAGACAAAATACCCAATAACAAGTTAAAGGAAGAAAGGTTTATTTCATCTTACAATTTGTAGAGGTTTCAGTTCACAGTTGGCTGGCTCCCAGGCAGGGTGACATGGTGGAAGGGTGTCACAGAGGAGAAACGGTTCATGGTAAAGCAGGGGAGGCAGAAGGCAGAAAGCAGTAGCAAACAGCAAACAGCAAGAGACAAGCTTTCTGTCCTTCTATCTTATTCAGGCTGCCCACCTTAGAGCGGGTAGCACTCACACTCAGGGTGGAGCAGCCTTGATTCTAGCACTGTACCATGAATCAATTCCAGTGTCACATTCTTGATTCCAGCAGCACACACCCTAGGTCCAGCCCTCTCTGAAAAGCCCCACTTTTGACTGCATGAGGTTCTGGGGGGATAACTAGACACAAGCCATAACAGCAACACAGGCCATCATAGAGCATCAGTGGTTTTCCCTCCTAATCTGACTGGCTGGGAGCTACATGCTGTGCCTCCACATAACATGGTGAGAGAACATTGTGTTGTATATCATTAATCTGGGAAAATCTCCAAATTCAAAATGTGAATGGATATTACTGTGTGTGTATGGCTTCTGTGCAATGGTAAAGTCAAAGAATTGTAAGTAGAACCATCATATGTTAAGGATTGTCTGTAATTTACTCAAGATGCCAGTTTATAAAATAAGACTGGGAGTTTAGCTCCGCTTGTCTAAGCAATAGGCAGACAATTCTTTTGGTGATTTTAATAGTTTTTCTTTGCTAAGACTAAACACCTGAGAAAAACAAAGGAGGAAAGAGTTACTTTGGCTCATGTTTCCCTAGATTTCAGTCCCCGATCAATCAGCATCACCAACACAGAAATATCACGGCAGAAGGGCACGGTGGAGGAAGGCTGCTCTCCTCATGGCAGCCAAGAAGCAGACAAAAGGGGAAAGAGGCAGAGTGGAAGGAGCAGGGTCCAGATACGGTCTCCAAGGTCACACCTCCAGGTCCTACTCCCTTTAAATAGGCTCCACTTCCTAAGTCCCATCACCTTCCAATAATACTGTCAAATTATGATCCCTTCAATGGATTACTCCACGAATGAGAATAGAGTCCCTGTGAGCCAATCACCTTCTGAAAGCCTCAGCACTAAACACAGGAGACAATGGGGGGTCATTTTAGAAATGGGGGGAAAGCATCACAAGTTTGGGAGAGACATGAAAAACTGATGATGTGGAGAGGAGAAAGTGAAAATATTACTTTTTCACTTTATCATTAGTGAATCAATTGGTAGATTGATCAGTTGGATCAGTTTTCACTCTGGTATGGTTAAATGCAGTCCACTGAAACTGTTAAGACTGGCTGTGATTTATATAATATCATTAAGTTTTGGGCCTTAGACTATAGAAAGCTTCACAAATTAGGGACGAAGGAGACCTAATTAAATACACATGTCACTCTTGAAGGCAAATTACGGTGTGATCAGGCATAACTACTTTTTCACTCTGGAAGTCACGGGTAAACGTGTCCTTACTCGTGTCCTGGAAGTTGACGTCATTGCCGTTGTATGCGTTCTTCAATTTGTTGGTCATCACGCGGAGAGCCATGATCTGCTGTCTGATGAAAGTGTCGGGCCGGGTGATGTCCACGTCCACCTCGGGGTTGTTGATCTGGTTGGTCAGCCCGTCATTCATGATCTCAGGCAAGTATCTGAAGGGAGGGAGGAAGAAACAGGTCAAGATGATGCAGCAGGGTCCTTGGAGTCTGCCATGGCTTCCTCGTACAGTGAGCCAAGCCACTCGGCCAAAATTGGCTTTCATTCCTGGGGGGGAAAAATGCCAAAGAGTAAATGTACATCTTTCTCAGAGGGAGATGTAGCTAACATGGCTGCAGGCTTGTTTTTCAAGTGGCAAGGAGTTATTTGGTAGGCTTCTCATTTTCAAAATGCCATCTTGGGGACTTAAGGAGATAATTTCTTAAGATTTTCTCTCTCTTTCCATCCCTAAAGTCCTACAGCTTCAGTCAAGGACTGCATAGATTCCTCAGTCCTGCTCTTCATTTTGGTGGGAAGAACTGGAGGTAGGAAGATATCGTTTCTTGGCTGGAGAGAGTTGTCCTGTAGAAGGAGACTCTCTCGACAGAGGTACCCTGCTCAGGTTTGAATCCGAAGAAACTCCTGGAGCTGTTTATGTATCCACACATTTATCTCTATGTTGGTGCATGTACCATAGGTGTGTATAGCGCCTATCTATTGGTCTATCTGTCCAGCATTCATAATCTGTATCTTTTATCTGCGGGACATTCTAGGAGTAGCCAGTGACTGCTGGCATGTTTGAGATGTCTATTATGGGTTTTATTTTGTAACAGAATCGTGGGTCTAACTTGGCAGATTTATCAATATCTGATAACACAGAAGGGTAGCATCTAATGGTGCTGAGCCTACTCTTTCTTTCGCTTGTACCAAAATGTTAAAATTGTCAGCCCTCCGACATCAACTCCTAACGCCTAGGTGTGTTCACACCAGTGGAGCTAAAGCCCTCGCAGACACCTTCAGAGCCCCCCGACTCCTCACTCACACACCCGCTAATTTTCCAGCTCACTAACTCTGTGTGTCAGGAAGCTTCTCACACTTGTTTTTTCTTCCCATTTCCTTGGTCCTTCCCTGAAGGGCAGCCGGCTCCGGTGGCCTGGCTCTGACTTCCTTGCTCCTTCTGTCCTTCCCTGCACAGCCTGCGGGTGCAGTCCGATTACTCTGCCACTCTGTCCTGTCATTCTTCTGTTTAAAGGCTCCGAGACAGTAGCTGATGTCCACTGAGCACTCACTGAAAGTCAGGCCCCGGGCTGAACACATCACATGCATTTTAAAATTCAATCTGTGTCAGCACATTTGGAGATAGGTAGGAGTGTGCTCCTGTTTTGAGAAATAGAAGCTGGAGGCTTTGTGAAGATAAGCAAACGTGCTGGCTGACAGATGGCAACACCAGGATCTAAACACAGGCTGACTCCAAAGCCCATGTGCCACACCGCCACCCCTTTTGCTGGGTGGCTCAACTACAGTTCACACATCACAGCTCAGGCTTGCAAGCACGTCTCTCTCCAGCTCCACTTTCTTATGCTGCAATACACCCTCTGAGGGACCCTCTTTTTCCTACAGAATCTGCTCCACTGTGCTTATCTGTGTGGCCATACTGTGAAACCGGCATTGGGTCTTCATCCCTGTATCCTGGCTCATACCCCGCCCCCGCAAGGCAGCAGAAACTAGAATTTCTCTTCTCCAAGGCTGTTAGAGAAACGCTAATCTTCCTCTCCACCTTTGTCTTGGAGCTGGATATAAGGAAAGTCTCGGACCCCTTTGTCCTACCGTGGCCTTTCCTCATTTCAGAGGGGTCTGGCCCTGCACCAGGAGGGAGGCTGAAGTAGACAGGCTTCACTAGGTTCCCCACTCTATGTATTAGTAATCATCACTATGCAACAAAGCCACCTTGAAACACCCACAGGATAGGGTTCAGGATCTGCGGGATGGAGGAACCCCTGGCAGGTCCTGCAGATAGTGTTAGATAGTGTTAGAACTGCGCAGAGAAGAGGACACCCTGCTGGTGTCTACTTGCTTGCTGGTGGGGAGGAATCTCTACACATCTAGTGGCAGAAGTCTGTGTTGATTGCGGCATTAAAAAAAAAAAAGAGGCACTTTTAAAAAAAATCAGCACACTGTCCCAGCAGATTTTGTCTTGATTTTTTTCACAATACACTTTTCCCATTTAAGGCCCCCAAAGCCATAAGGACCTAGATACTTTTATTTTTTAATTTTAATTTTTTTAGTATATGTTTGTAAAACGTAATGATTTCAGCTTTCAGGGGTCTACCGACCCTGTTGTAGTGCTGCCAGGTTCAGTTGGGCATTATGCGCACTGCGCAAAGTCACTCTCTGAGCTGATGGAATGCATTGGCACTGAAATCTAGTCTTCATTCTGTGGTTACCAAGCCATGCGCCTGCTGGGTGCCACTCAGCACTCTTTTCTGGTTGATAATCTTTTTACTTTAGAAATTTCAATGTATGCATTGGAAGAAGAGACAATCAAAAAATGAACCCCAGGAGTCTCTGTCCATCAATCTCTAAAAGAAGAGCCACACAGAAAAGCTTTGATACTTAAGCTGTTTTCAAGGTGTTGAATCATATGCATGATGTATTTGTGTGTGAATTGGTTTATCCTTTTTAAATCAGAGGCCCCCTGAATAAGCTCTGTTTTCATCCATATCTTGAACAAAATTGACTTCACAATGTTCACTAAATAATGAAAAATAAACCACATGGAGTGCATTGTAAATTCTTTTCCATGAAAGCTTCAAATATTATTGCTCCTAAAAAATGTCTTGGTAGAAATTTTAAAATGCCACCCACCCATAGCTCTTTGGTTTTGCAGCAAAGCAGAACTTATGCCTGTGAATATATGTGGTATATAAATAAATTCTTGTTGGATTTTCTTGACGTAACCTCTCACATACGGCACTGGGTTGACCCTTAGTGACATGCAGTTGTATGTGCCAGGCTCCAAGACCTCTGCAGAATGACGATGCCATTGGAGTAACTGGCAAGTGCAGGCACCTGCAGCCAGCATGAGCTCAGAGGGCTGCAGGGGCAAGCCCAGTGCTTTGTTGCACCTCCACGTTCTGGACTGAGTCTTACTGAATCCGGACCGTGTCTCCCTCTAATGCTGTGCATCTTCTCAGCTCGCTGAGCCTCATTTACCAGCAGCTGGCTGCAGTAGCTTGCTTGGGAATGCTTCTCTAGGAATCTGAGCATCTAGGGACAATAAGGGACTGCCAAGTAAACCCAGCTCTCCCAGCCCCTGCCGATGCTCTGCCTCTTACCATAAAAACAGGTATGAATGCATCCCTCCCTTTCCGAACATTTTTTCCTTTCCCTGTGTTTAAAGGGTCACCTTAGAGACAATGGGGAAATTTAAACCTAACATAATTGAAAACAAAATGGTCATTTGGCCATCCTGAGTCTACTCCAGAGGCTGAACCCATGGATGCTTCATTGAGCAGCCGGCAAGTCCAGTTGTGAAAGTTCAGTTCTGCACCAAGGTCTCATAAGTCCATTCATGCTTAGTCTTCTAACAGGAAGCCCATATTCTGCAAGAACAGACTTATCATTGAGGCCACAAGGCTCCTCCTGCTATAGTTTCTGGACAGCTCTTGAACAAGGGACAGCACAGTGTTTTTTGCACTATTACAGCTCTGGGAGACATCTCAGGAGAACCCTGGCACAGGGAGCTCAGCTCCTGTGTTGGCTGTATGTGCGCTTGGAAGAGGGAGAACCCACAAGCAAGGACAACCAGGAGTGTCATGGTCTGCCAAAGCTTCAGGATATGTGGCAAGCAGGTGGCAACTGAGGACAGCCACACATAGCCTCCTCACTTTGGCTGGTTTCTGTCTGTAGGACATGATAGAAATTCAACCTGCAGCGGATTTGCAGGATTATTTGCCTTCACATTTAATTTCATATTGTTGATGTAGTGTCCTTGATTATATCTGAACATAATAGCCAATTAGGGTAAAGGCATCCCACAAGACTGTGGCAGGGGGAATGACAACCTTGTGGGTAGCTGCAGGCTTTGTGCCTGACCCTCACTGGTGAGGTGACAGCTCTGTCACCTGAGAGGCATTAAATATGCTTGCCCCTGCAAGTTTCCCACTAGCCGACCACTGTACTCTCACACTGGAATCACTTCTTACAGCTCTGCTGGAGAGTCCAGAAAGTCTGTGGATATCTGAATGTGTTTGATGGGAGGAGAGGTGTGGCTTAGTATGTAGTATTTCTCACCAGCACTTTCAGGCTGGTAATTGTTCTGATGTAAGGAGCTATACCTGAGGAAAGGGAAACTCACCCTCAGGATTGAGAACTGCAAGCTAACACAGCCTGAGAGGTGAGAAGAGAGAAAGGAAGAAAGGAAGGAGGAAGGAAGGGTGGCTTAGAGGTGCCCAGTAGGTTCACTGTGAGTTTGAGAGGGAGCTGAGGTTGGGAGGAATGGAATGGGGTATCCAGGTGCTGGCCTGGGTTGCTTTTCAGGTACCCAGACTTCAGCTGCTCCCGCCTCAAGGTGTGATTGGAAGATTGGGGAGAAAGTAGTTTGAACCCTTTTTGTTGCCTCAAGTGACCTCCATTTAACACCTGGCTCTGCAACAGTTTCTTGTTCAAAGCCACACCTTCATCCTCCTTCACATTTTACGGAGCTTTCCTAATTTAAGAAAATGTAGTGCTAATATATGACCAGAATTCCTTATGTGCAATTCTCAGATTTGAAAATCTCCACAGTTGTTCCTGCAATATATTGTTAGCAACTCTGAAAGGAGGCCAATTATAGTTCTTATTTATCCCAGTTTTGAGATATTAATGCATTTTCCTGCAGAAATATTATGTTTGATTCTGGGCTATGCATCTACATCCTACTGAAAATATTACATAATATAGAGCATATTCACAGTAGTAAGTCTCTAAAACCTGAAAATTCTGAATTCCAAAAACACATATGGTCTCAAGGGTCTCTCATACAAGGAAAGGCAAACCTAGGGTATCAGTGACCTCTTTTACAAGCTGACTCAGGAGCTGAGTTTTAAACTTTGTACACATGAGGGTGGCTACCACTGAAATCAACAAACAAAAAGTATAAAGGCTGTCAAAGAGGTGGAGAAAGTGGAAACTGTACATTGCTGGTAGGAATGTAAAATTGCACAGGCTTTGGGTAGCAGAGTATGGCACTTTCTCAAAACAGTAGGAACAGAGCTAGCATATGAACAACTCAAGTGTTCACTGATGGATGAGTGGATACAATAGAATTGTGATGTTTATACAATGAAAAATATTATTCTACCTTTAAAAAGAAGGAAACTCGGGGAAATGGCACCACATGGATGGCCACTGAGAGTATTAGGCTAATGAGGAAATTAGCCAGACACAAAAGGACAATTTTGTAGCATTCTACTTGTGAGGCACCTAAAGTACACAGACTCATAGAGATAGACAGTAACATGGCAAGTGCCACAGCCTGGAGAAGAGGGATGTGGGGAACTAGTGGTTAATGGGTATGGATGTCTAATCTCAGAAGATGAAACCATTCTGCCCATGGATGGTGTGGTGGATAAACAATGGGAAAGTAACATCACTGAAGTGTACACCACAAAACAGTAAAAATGGTATAGTTTATCACAATTTTAAAAACCCTGAGTTTTAAGTAAATATTTAAAGATTTTTTTGATATGGATTAGTTTTCTTCCCTTTTCATTTATCCTGGTATTACTCAAAGCATATTCCGACCTCTGGCTTTAAGTGGCTTTATAAATTCTTGAGCACTGTGAAGTTAGAGGTGTCTGCAGCATTAGGAACTGCAGGCGATGTCACACTGAGGTATGATCAAAGGCTGTCCAACTACAACTGGGACACCTGAGATCCTTCAGGACTTGGCAGTGTGACCACTGGCAGTTCACTTAGCTAATTTATTTCATTATCCACTATGCAAGTCCAATGCATTCTTATGCAGATCAAGGGCCAATTTTGCTCCCTAGGAGTGGCTGAGAGCAGCAAAATCCGGAGCTTTAGAGCCTGCATTCCTGTACAGAAGAGAAAAGGGCAATGGGCGATGGCTGTCCTCCAACTGGCACCTGGGAAGCAGGAAATGGCTTGGGAACTCTTGGAGAACACACAGCCCATTGGTTGGTTGGTACAGTCAGCAGAAGCTACACTCTACAACTTGGCTGCTTCACTCATTGGCAGGAGCACCCCAAACCCACCCTTTCACCGTAGGACTGAAGTCAGCAAACTACAGAGCAGAGAGAAAAGAACTTTGAGTCAGTTTTTAGGGTTGCTGAGCTGTGGACCAGAAACATGCTGCCTTTCTCCTATTGTTCAACACGTTCGACATCTTCTTCCACTTGTAAGATGCATCCAGCTTTGTCTCACCCAGGATGATCAGGAAGACCCCGTGCATTTTTTTCCTCCCCGAGTATTCTCTATTTTTTTTTTTTTTTTT
>NW_022900918.1:28913268-28921712 GCF_012274545.1 Fukomys damarensis | reverse complement strand
TTTTTTTTTTTTTTTTTTTTTTTTGGTACTGGGGATCGAACACTTGCAAGGCCTCCCCAGGTATTCTTGGAGAAGGGAGGCAAGCATTTGAGAATGCCAGGTTCAACAGCTGCCAGTTCTTTTCTCAGGCAGGATTCCCACCTTTCAACATGTTTGCCTGGCTGGGCACACATTGAGTAATTTACAGTTCTCTAAAATATAGTCAGAGTGCTTTGGGACAGATTCTGCATCAGCCTAAAACAATATTGTCCTGCCAGATCTGCTGAGTCACTGTCTTGACAGATTTCTCGTTACCACACATCTTTCCAGCGTCCCTCCATCTGCTCAGACTTCTTCGGTCATAACTTGCTAGTTCGCTTGGTTAGTCAATCCACACAGTGGCTGGCGAGAGGGACTGATGTATTTTCTACATTCTTCTACTTCTCCTACCTCTTACAATTTACTGTGTTTACCTCATAGCCTCAGGAAGGATTGCCTTAGGGACACAGTATTTCTGCGAGGATCAGGTACCTTGAAATACAGCAGAGGCTCCTTGCAAAGGCTCCATTTCTAAAGGGTGCAATTAATCCTGGTTGCTCAGCCAGTTCCTTGATCACCTCCTCCCAGAGGCATTTTAAGAAATGGACATGTTGATGGTTGAACACTAGCTTACAGGGAGCAAAATCTAAAAGTCGTTTTGCTGGTTTTATGGGGGAAGAGGGAGAAGTCTGAAAATGACTGACTTAGAGACTGCGAAGACCCTTAGCTCATTTATATCCGATCAGACAACCGATGCGCTGGGGGCGTGACTCTCAGACTGGCTTCTGAGTACGTTCTTCCTGCCTATTTCATCATCGTCCACGCTCTTCTTTCCTTTTTAGATCTATGTGTTTTTAGGGGAAAAGGCCTGATGAAGAGAAAATGATCCAGAAGGATGTAGCTGAATATTGACTATGGGGTTAAAAAGCAAGCATCTGAACAAAAAAAGGAAGGGGCTGCGTGAACTCCCCTATGCCTTTGTCTCTCCTGCTGTTGCCTGATGGAGTTCTAACCTGTGAATCCTAACCGCGTGAAAGTTTTATTTCCTTCCGAGCCTCTGCTTTCCTGTCTCCCTCTCATCATTCCTCTCCAGCTCTTATACAGACAGCTCATTCCAGCCAGCAGAGCCCACAATGCCCTTCTCAGCCGTGAATGATGACTATAAACGTCCTCCTAGGGTCTCAGGGTTCACCCGGGGAACTTTAGGAGGCCTAGATTTGCAACTTGAACCATGCGTCCTTAATTTTTTTCCCTTTGGCTTTCTAGATTATTATTGATTTTCCTCTGCAACTTACTAGCTTCTGTTCAGTTCCGATTTGTCTGTGTTGAGTCAGGGTATTCCTGTGTCTTCTTCCACTTCCCCTCAAGAAGTTGCTTAGGTCAGTGAGAAATGGGAGGTGGGGAAGTTCTACCTGCAAATTCACTTTCCTGCTGGTCCCTACAGATGTATCCTGGGCTCTTTCTTGGCTGGTGGATCCTGCTGTGAACGCCAAGGAAAATCTTTGATTAGCTCTTCTATAAGTGGGGTGTGATAAGGAACCCTAAATGCTATGAATTACATGTTGTGGGCCCCAAAGATTCATATCTTAATGTGCAGTGGTGATCACACACACGCACACACACGCACACACACACACACACATCTATCTATCTATCTATCTATCTATCTATCTATCTATCTATATCACTGATCTTCACATTGTCACAAAAGGTTGGTAAAAGGAGATTTTCTCGACTCCCTTGTCCTGTCATCAGAGTGGAGGCTGAAGTGGTAACTGGGCTAGAGGGTACACTGCAATGTCCTGCCACTCAAGGGCAGAGCGTCGTCCTACTTCGTTTCCTGTTGCCAGCCCTGTTTAGATAGAGGCAGAGTGAGATGAGACAGAGACGGAGTGAATGGAGACAGCAGAGGGAAGAACATGAGTTCGTGTCCAAGACGGTCCTCGCAAACAGACGCTGGACTGTGATCTCCACATAGCAAGCAGACTGCACCTTGTGGCCGCCGTAGTAAGCGGGTCTGTGTCTGTTACATAGTAATCGTGTCCTGCTCTATTACAAGTCACCCTCAATTCCAGCAGGTTCCATTCATTTAATAACAGCTTTTTGGGCAGATAACATAGCTGTTGGAATAAATGGATATATCTACCATAGGAGTCATTTTGACTCCAGTAACATTAAAAGCTAAAACACATATATTTTGGAATCAAGGAAGTGTGCCAAAGAGGTGTGGAGAAGGATTCTGAAAATCATTGGGAGAAATACGGGTGATAGAAGTCATACTGTCAGATACTTAGTACAAAAGGGCTGCTGGAGAGAATCAGAAGACTGCCTAAGAAAGCCTGATACAGATAAAACAGAGAGGGAGACTTGTCCGCTTCATTATAATCTTAAAATTCATACTTCAAAGACAAGGGGAAATGTTATTATCTGCATTACAAGTATATTCTCTATTACTATTAATTGACACATAAAGATCACATATAGCAAAATGTAATATGTTCATATACATATATGTTGTGTAATGTTAAAATCAAAGTAAGCTGTCTGTCTTTATAAATGTTTATCATTTCTTTGCAAAAACATGCAAGATAATTTTTTCTAGGTTCTTCAAAATACACAATGTGTTATTGTCTATAGTCACTGTCTGGGCAACAGCTTCCCAGAATTTCTCTCTTCTCTCTGTTGATTTCATACTCATTGATCAAGCTCTACCCATCAAATGAATTCCTCAACTTTCAAATTTCCTTAAGTGAAAAACTTCTCATTAATTAATTGCATTAATTAATATTTGTTTGAGAAGAAATCTTCAGTTAAATTCAATTCTATAAGTCTTTACTGCTATCTATTTACTATGCTAGTAAATATAAAGTTGTAATGTTACATATTCCAGCTGAGGAATTTGGAAAATGGAAGTAAAAGGAACCATGAAACTGTAACTTTTCAATGGTAGCATAATTTGAATTGCAAATATTTGACAGACTAATTTAAAAAATAATATAATTATTGCATAATGAAAGATATACTGTGTTATATTAAATTCTGGAGTTCCTCCAAAAGACAAGTTCATTACATGAAACTTGGCCATTTCTTCTACTAGGTAAAGCCCTCCAATGCTTCCCATTGGTCTCAGGATAAAATTCAAATCTGCTCCTTGAGTACAGATTCAGGCACTTCTCCACCTACAGGGTCCTTTTCTAAACCTACAAACCAATAATAAAATCCAACAGTGAGTTCCCAGACCCATTGTCCTCTCTCCAGCCATTGTGCCTTTTCTTCTGCTGACTCTATTTTCACCCCATACCACTTATTCCTCAGAGCCTTCCACAGTGGCTGTCCTGATGGAGTGCTTAATAGCATTGCTGATGGGTGGATAGGCTGATTGAATGATGTACGAGAACCACTCAGTTGTTTACAGAGCTTAGGATCCACTTTATTTGTTCTTTTAATATGGGGAGAGGAATATTACCTGCTGTTTAAGAAGCAAGGGGTTAAGACCAGGAGACTACTGGTCTACCACATGGGGGACCTCCAGCTCTCACCTGTGTTAACTGGGTACGCAGAGATTTATCATTTACTGTGTCTGGGCTCTTCTTCTGCACAAAGAGGAACTTGCTGATCATGTTGAACTCTTATATCTCTCACTTCAGTGGTCTTTATGTTCCCATTCATTTTCTTAATGGAGTCTTAGTCATTTCCCTACCCACAATTATGACCATTCTTTACAACCTTTTGTAAGAAATTGCTTATGTGCTAATACCCAGCAACCTGCATGGCCGTCTGCGGGAATGCCATTCAAAACACAGCTTTCATTCTAGCCTGAGCTAGAAGGTAAACACAGATGAGCAACAGAGCAGCTCGAAGAACCAAATGCTTATTCATGAGGCCACCTGCTCATCCTTCTCAGTGTCATTCTGTAGTCATTGGGAAGGACACAGTCAAAGCTGTGAATTAACAGCTGAATGTGCTGGTCTCCTTCCTCAAAGGCCAGACATTGTCAAGTTTTGCATTTAATTTAATTTTTGCATTTTAATTAATTAATTAGCAGGGCCTTTGGATGGAACTATATCGCTTTTATTTTTTATTTTGAGACAGCATTTCACTAAGTCACTGAGTTGCCCAGGGTGGGCCTGAATTTGTGGTCCTCCTGCTTCACCTTCCAGCACTGCTGGAATTACAGGAAAATATTTAGTATTTTTGCATGTCATGTTGTTAATACTATGAACTTCCTTTTGTCCTCTCAAGATCTAAAATTTGGATATTAATCCTTTAGGCAGCTTGAAGTAGTTAAAGCTCTTTCTGAAGGTGTCTTGATTACACCTTGCTAAGGTCTTTCTGATATGGTTAATGATATCATTAGCAATAGATGAAAAAATAATACAACACAGCAGTGTGAGAAATAACACCTAATATGAACTTCACTTGAGTTCTCTGCTTACCTCTTGTGGATTTATTCTGAACTTTATATTCAGGTTACCTTCTTGTTCCCTTTAATTGAAGTTGCTTCATATGTTTGAAACTGCCCAATAAGACCTCTAACTAGGTTCTTCTCTTAGCTTCTTCACCTTTCGGTCAATCCCTGAAGACTCCTTGAGTTCAACTTACCGTCTTCTCACCTGCTGCCTGGCTGCTGAGGGCTGTGGCAGATTCCTGTCTTCATGTCCTGCCCTGCCTGCCATCTCCCAGCCTGTGCTCCCATCCAACTTCTCCACCCCATGAACACTGGGCCAAGTCCGCTTCTGAGCAGAACGGACAAATTCGGAAATTCCTTATCCATTGGCCACAGCATTGGTCGACACAGAGCCGCTTCTTTAGAGGAGGTTCCGATAGAACTTTCCAAGGTGTGGGCCTGATAGATCTCTTCTCTGTTTGTCTTTTGGGTCTTTTCTTTTACCTTTTCAATGAACACTCACTTCAATTTTTTTCCTCCAAGGATGAAAATATTACGGTTGAAATTTCATTTGCTGTTCCACTTGTGAAAAAAACAGGAGCTCTGCAAATTTAACTATGGATAAAAATAGCTCTGCTATCTTAAAGTCATTAAGTGAATGTAAAATGGCTCTTTGGGATCACAGGCTCTGTGTAATCTGGCATCTGTCACTGTCCTTCCAGCCTCGTCCAGAGGCCAGGCATTTGGAGCAAGGATTCCGTGCTTAATGGCACCTAGAGAGTAAGTGCTCCCAGGTGCCCGTCAAAGCTGCCACTCTCAACAGCTGTCGCTGAGTGACGCCGTGTCCCTCCACCCTCCATTGCGTTTTGCATAAACAAGTCTGCGGAGTTCTGCCAAGAGAGTCCTCCAGGCCTGCGCGCTCTGCCCCTGCCCAGCACCCGTGCCTCACCTGGCTTTGCTGTGCCCGTTCCAGCACTCCTCCTCGTTGGACGTGCCCGCTGTCACACTGTCGTCCTTGCAGATGGTATAGGGCAGTGCCGACCAGACCTTTTTAGAGAGCTTCAATTTCTCTTTTATGTCTGTGACCTGATCGAGAAACCAAGGAAAGTGAGTCGATATCCTCTGCAGGTTCTGCTCATTTCTAGACAAGGATGTAACGAAGGTGAAAGTTACAGAACTTGAGATGTGAGTGACACAACTGTTGTGTTTAAGAGATGGGATGAACAGGGGTTCATTGCCAATAGGAGCCATGCCCAACCCCAGTCTTCTGCTAGCCTCTGGCAGGGAGTGCTTAGGTAATTGGTTCTTTGTTTTCCTTTTTTCTGCCCTTCTATCTTTTGAATTGAAAACTTAGGAAGCATCTCACCTGGCTTCTGATCCCTCTTCTGCTGAGAGTCCCTACTGCAAACACTTAAGTATATGCCTTAGAACTCATTTGTCTGGGTAGCACCTGAATGCTCCAAAACAATGCACCGAGAGATGAAACACCTTCCCCAGTGGCCTACTTGTTTCTGCAAGAAAGAAATCTTGTCACTAATTCAGCTGCTGACAACTTCCACTCTAGTGCAACTGATGGGTGCATACCACACACACTTGGATAGTGAGCAGGAAGCCACACGCAATGCAAAATCTCTAGCACCCAAAGAGAGAAAGTCCTTTGAAATACCAGTGGGGGTGCAACACACAGCCTGAGCATGGCTGGCAGGAGCAGCTTGGTACAGGCTTTTGGGTGCTCTCAGGCTTAGCCCTGACTTGTTAGCTTTGACAAGGGTGGGGACAGGGACTCACTACCCTTTGGGCTTCATGATGAATGTGTTTCTTGATGTATCCAGAGTCTTGATTCCCTGTTCTGTCTGTGCAAACACTGGGGAAGCCATGGATGGACACAATACATCTGTTGTGACCTTACATATTCATATTTTTTGAACTTCTGACCCAATGTATCTCAGTATGTGACCTTATTTTGAGATTGAGTTTTTACCAAGGTGAAGAGTGAAAGTGAAGTCATTAGGATTGGCCCTAATTTGACATGACTAACATCTTCATAAAGAGGGGATATTTGGACACAGAGACATGTGGGGCACGGGGAGCACACAACATGGAGAACCACAGGAAGAGACAGCCATTTACAAGCCAAGGACAGAGGCCTGAAATGGACCCTTTCCTCACAGTCCTCAGAAACCTACTGCCAACACCTTGACTTCAGACCTCTCACCCCAGCACTGTGAGACAACACCTTCCTGTAGCTTTCTGTCATCCAGTTTGTGATACTTTGTTACAGCAGCCCCAGGAACTCATACAGATGCATGGGTGAAAACATTGGGGAAATATTTGAGGAGGATAGTCGTATAATCTTAAAATACCTCCCAAGGATTGCGTATTAAGTACAAAGGGAAAACTGATGACTTCGCAGTGCTCTGTGAAAGGCCAGCAAGTGATCAAAGTATTGTGGACTCCCCGATGTTTTGTGCCAAGAAAGACACAAGACAAGGCAGTCAGAGCCTATCCCCTGAATCTACTCGGAGGACTTCTAGATGAACTCAAACTGGGGATGTTTCAAATAACAGCTGGCCTCTAGTTCACAATGCCAGTCACACGGGGCAAGAAAATGTCACACGGTCTTTATTCTATGAGAAACCAGGATATAAATAATTTTAAGAGGAAAAAGAGAGATGGTAACAAACAGGGAAGCAGACTTTGTGAGATGGAAAGAGGATCTGGGGAGAAGAGCGGGAGAGGGGAAGGAAACATACGAGTGATCAGGATGGGATATGTGTATGCACCAGTGCTCCTCGATGGATGTAATTTCTATGCAACAAACATATACCAGCAATAAAATAAGAAAGACAAGTTGTAAGAATTATAAGACAAAACACAATTATTCTCAGGGAGAATAATTATGCAAGTCACATCTGATAAAGGATTTGTATTCAGAATATATAAACTCTAAGGAAAATAACAAAAAAGGGCAAGGAAAGACTGAAGATTTCTTTCAGATTAAGAAGTAGGAGGCATGATATTCAAATACAGCATGTGGTTCTGAATTAAACGTTAGGTAAAAAAATAATGGTCATTAATGGGCATTATTGAGACAGCGTGAAAACTTTGTATACTGACTCCTTATATTAGATAATAATGTTTATATCTGTTAAATTTCTTGAATATGAGATTATTTTGTGGTCATTTATGAAAATGTCTTGCTCTTAGGAGATACACACTAGGGTATTCAGAATGCTCCGTAATAATGCAATAATAATAAAGGATAAATATTAATAAGGCTATATACATGTATATAGAAAGTAAAGGTAGCAGTTTTAAAATAATTAATCATTTAACAATTAATGATGTGATAATTAGGGAACCTGGATGGAGAGTGACAATTTTTCTTAAAATGCAGTTTTGAGTAAATTTGAATTTTTTCCAAAGGTAAGCATGTGAGAAAAAAAAAAACCCTCACGTTTTATTTGTTCTGCACTGTATCTAGTTTGGTGCCCCTAACCTTCCGTAAGGGCTACCATTTCCTAGGCCACTCATCCCCACTCTTTTCCACACAAACCACCCAGGAAAAAATAGTGTCACGTATTTATATTTAGTTCATGAGATGATCACCATCTTTAGGATTGCCACATCGTCACACAATGTGACACACAGTGTGTTTTCTGTCTCACAACAATGCACAACAAGAATGAACATTGAAACTCTCACTTTCACGCTGTGGGAGTCTAAACCAGACATACAGATAAGAATACAATTGCACAAGGTCCCACTAGTATCTTCTCTTTTAATACTTGCCAAATTTAACTGGGAACTGTTGCGTTACTCATTTATTTTATTTTATTATTTTACTTTATGGTGCTGGTTATGAAACTCAGAGCATTGCACATGCTAGACAAGTACTCTACCACCAAGCTATATTCCCAGCTTTTTTTATTTTGAGACAAAGTCTTACTAAGTAGCCCAGGTTGGCCTTGTACTTGTCATCATCCTGCCTAGCCTCTGTTCATTAAAAAAAAAAAAAAAAAAAAAAAAAAAAAAAACA
>NW_022900918.1:28909920-28913104 GCF_012274545.1 Fukomys damarensis | reverse complement strand
AAAAAAAAAAAAAAAAAAAAAAAAAAAATCAAACTCAGCCATTGCTTCCTTGAGGTACATTTTTCAGGGCCCCAGTTATAGTCAAGTTCTGACCTCCTGCACTGAGAATTAGCTTCCTTGGCTGACCTCTTTTGCACTCCATGCCTCTGAACTACAGGAATGGGGCTGCCATTTGTCTGATCCTCAGTGCTCAGGAAGGGTTGAGCGACCGACCACCCCACTTTGTCTGGGACGTTCCAGGATGCTGAGTTTTCAGGGCTAAAACAACAAGTCCCAGAAGTCCTAGATAAAGCAGGAGGAGCTGGACACACACACACACACACACACACACACACACACACACACACTCACCAGCGCACAGCAGGAGCTCAATAAATGCTAACTGAGACAATGATTTAATTATCCCATTTCATTACGAAGTCATAGACAAGTTGCTAATTCTCAGCAGTAGAGGGTTACAGTAATGGGTGCTCTTCACCACAAAAGAATAGGAAGAGTTGCAGAGCTGCATTGGCCATGCTGAGCGTGGGCCTGCGTGTCCTCCTGGATTACTCACCGCAGTCCATTTTATAACCCCGACGTGTCCCCCTGCCATTTCCGGAGCTGCTCATTCCCACTGTGCAGCTGAAGGAGATGACAGCAAAGGAGCAGGGAGAAATGTAAGTGCGGTTTTAACATTCTGCAGTGAAGGCAGCCGGTTCTCTACCAGGCTGTGAGGGGAGGCAGACCACGGAACAAATGGGCACCGTTCGCCACTGGGAAAGGACATGCCTTTGACTCCAAACGAGGTCCCAGCCATTGCCATTTATTTCCCAGTGTTGGGAAAGTTTTTCAATTCTTACATTGTTAAGAAATAAAATTCTCATTTTACTTAGTTTTTTTAGGTAAGATTTATTTATTTACGTTTTCCCTCGTTGAGTTCATCGGCACATTTTAGGTACACAGTACAGTCACATTCATCATTGGGATCTTGTACCTTTACTTGACAGGTCTTGGTTCTCATTTTCCCCCCTTGTCCCTGCCCTCCCCTCCCCCCTCCCCCTTTACAAACACTTCATTTCCATTTTTGCATTTTCTCATATTTTTTTCTTTTCCCTTATTACCTTTCCCCTACCCTTCCCACTTTCCCTACACCTTTAGCCCCTTTCTTCCTATTTCACATTGTCAATTCTATCATTAGGATCTTATGTACTATTATAGCTTATTCACACTAGAGAAACTATTCGGTATTTACACATGTGTGACTTATTTATTTCATTTTACAAAAACACTTCATTTCCATTTTTGCATTTTCTCATATTTTTTTCTTTTCCCTTATTACCTTTCCCCTACCCTTCCCACTTTCCCTACACCTTTAGCCCCTTTCTTCCTATTTCACATTGTCAATTCTATCATTAGGATCTTATGTACTATTATAGCTTATTCACACTAGAGAAACTATTCGGTATTTACACATGTGTGACTTATTTATTTCATTTTAGGAGAATAGAATATGCTTAATATGTATCCTATGAATGAATCTAATTTCTTATTCTTTATGGCTGAGTAATATAGAGGTTCCATTTGACCTAGCCATTCCTCTGCTGGATATCTTCCCAAAAGAATTAAAAGAATCATATCACAGAAATATATGTGCACCTATGTTTATAGTGGCACAGTTTGTAATAGCTAAAACATGGAAAAAGTCCATTTGCCCATCAGTTGGAGACTGGATAAAGAAGAGGTGGTTTTTTTTCAACTTAGTTTTTGATATCTAAATGATATATGTCACTGCTGTGCCATAGCTCCAGTTTTGAGTTTTGTTTTGTTTACTGGGAATTTAAGTGCACAAAACTGTGAGCTATGCTGTATGTTAGCAAGCCCCCTTAGTACAAGCTCAGTACTGAGAGTAACTGTAAGCTCTAATTCATTAATAACACAAACCTAATGGGAACAGAGACTCGGACTGAAACACGAAATTTTGAGCAATATCTTTTCTCTGCTTCTCAAATAAGCTGTTCTAGGATGAACTAATTCTCATGAATGCTTGCAAATGGTATTCACCATTGGTCCAATAATATCTTAGCAGTACTCTTAATTAGTAATTAGTAGTAAGACCCAATGGTTACAGTTTTACCAACTATGCTATTGACAGATTCTGAAAGTCAAACAACTGTTAGTCCATAGAAATCCAATCCAAGTATATACTGTTGGGGTTTTCAAGGGAAACTTGAGCCCTCTTCTAGGATTTATCTGGAGTTTATTCTGATTTCTGATAATATTAACCACTGTCTACTGGCATGCAGGGGCTTACAGAGGCTGAGAGATGTGTAACATATGTAGTGAATAGTAGATAATGTTAACTACTATCTTCAATAGAGAAGCACACTGAATTTAAGTCCTATCCCAAAGTCCACAAAAATCTGATTCCACAGGGAAGACAAAAGTACCATTCTCATGGCCCCTGTCACACAACTGTACAATTGGACACAAGAGGACAGAAAGTGCCCAAGTTGAAGTATTATTAAAAATAGTGATTATTAAAATCAAAGAGCAGAAAGGGCTATTCAAGTACTCTTATCTGACAACTTCACATAAGAAAAAAATCTTGCCCCAAATATTTAACTTGAATCCCATGAAATTTCTGACTTAACTTCCAGTTTACAGGACATAGTAGGAATAGAAGAATAAAACCAAGTAATACCATAAATAAATGATCAGACACATCCAGTGAATGATACAGTCCATAAGACAACTGGCTTCAACTCTTCTGAAGAACACAAGTAAATGAATAAATCAATAAAGTCAGGAAGACTCTTCTGGATGAAAAGAAACTCCAAAAACATAACAGCCAAATGCCACTTAATTGACCGTCACTGAATCCTGGACTTGAAGGCAGGCACCCAGCAGTAAGAAAGAGTTTTGATAAAGAGCGAGAGAATAGATTCATTCATAGGAAAATGGATACATATTGAAGATATACTCCTAAGTGAAATAAATAAGTCCCACATGTGTAAATACCAAATAGTTTCCCTGGTGTGAATATTCTGCAACAATGCATAAGATTCTAATAAGATTACTGATATTTAGAAATGGGAGGAAAGGAGCTAAAGGTGTAGGGAAGGTGTGATACGTAGGGGAAGAACAAAAAGGGAAAAGAAAAAAATGTGAGAGAATGAAAAGATGAAAATAAAGTGTTTGTAGA
>NW_022900918.1:28842689-28909873 GCF_012274545.1 Fukomys damarensis | reverse complement strand
AAAAAAAAAAAAAAAAAAAAAAAAAAAAAAAAAAAAAAAAAAAAGAAAGAGTTTTGAGGTAATCAAGAAATTTTGAATGTGGAAGAGATAGTATTTGATATAATTTTTAACTTATTAAGTGTGATTATGATATTGAGGCTGTGTAGGAGCTTTTAAGAAATTCATGCTGAGATATTTAAGGATAAATGTCATTGTGTCTTGAAAATAGCAAAAAATTCAACCAACGTTGACTCTATACAAAGGATATATGAGTGTTCATTTGCTATTTTTCCAGCCATTTCTGTATTGTTTGAAAATGTTAACATAGTGAAAAGTTGGGAAAGAAGAGTTTGTTGTGAAGGCACATGGCTTTTAAGGACCTGGCTGGATTTAGCATAGGGCAGTCACTGATCCACAAAGATGGGGCTAATTGTGAGCTTTCACTGAGCTGATCACTGTTGTTCAATCTTCCCAGCTCTTTTGTCTATGCTGAAACATTATCATTATATGCTTTGTGCCATGGGCACACAGGGGCTTATTAAAGAGGCTGAGAGATGTGTCACACAACTAGTGAATAGTGGAGATGAGATTCCAATGCAAAAGTTGACTTTGAGAGTGTTCCTCTTAACCAGCAGGCTTAATTAGCCTCATTGCTAATAGTCCTGGCTTTGTGTTGGTGGTAAAGCCCTGAATGACTCTGGATGAAAACAATGAACCTTTTATTTCTACTCTTTAAACATAAGAATACAAGAGGAATTACGTTTTATTAATATATAATCTACAGCTTGATACTGCAGTCAGTGCATATGGTGACGGCCACTTCACAATCATCCTTTCCCACTGGGCAGGGCTGCACTGGTACCTCTGCCTCTCTAATTAGCCTGCTGCTGGTGTGTGTGGAACAGCTTGTGTGTGGCTGAATGCATGTGTGGATTAGATGGCCTAATTTTAAGTGCTTCATTCATGGAATAGTGACTTAAAGTGACTTTTGAAAGGAAACTTTGGATTTGTTGCATTTCAAACAATTCGAGCACAAGTGAACAAAAATAAAATGGCAGGCAAACTGTAGTAGTTCTGGTCACAGGGGCTTTATTCCAAGACCGTCATGGTTGGGCAAAATCACTGAGAGAACAAACCATTTATATACTGAATTTTTCATTACCTACATACCTATGATAAAGTTTAATTTATAAACTAAACAGGATTAACACTAGCTAATGATTATGATGGAACAATCATATACTATACTGGCCTTAAAGTTATGTGAATGTGGTCTTTCTATCTGTAGACATTGCTTATTGTACTGTGTTCACTCTTCTTGTGCCGGTGTGAGTTAACACAGGGTTTCTGACTGAAGACAGAAAGTGAGGCCAGTGGCCCGGCATGGTGATGTAGTGAGAACAACACAGCCAAAAAGTGTTGTCCACTTTGGGTGACCCTTGATCCTGGAGCCTGGACCATGTCAGAAGGGTAGCAGGTGTGGTGTGAATATGAGGCTCGACAAAGGGAAGATTCCTATCCTTGGTGGGGTGGGGCAGTAAGGTGTGCTATTTCATCATGCTACTCAAAAATGCACAGTTTAAAACCTAGGAATTGTTTACTTCTGGAACTTTCCATTACATATTTTTTACCCATGGTTGACTCAGGCAACTGAAACTGCCGAAGATAAAATCATCCATAAGGGGGAATGACTGTATTTCTCTTACTCTTCTAAAAACTTTAAATTTTTAATTGACACATAAAACTGTAAATATCTATGGACTATTGTGTGATGTTTTAATACACATCGTGTCTCCTGTTCAAACCAGGGTAAGCATATCTATCTTTTCAAACATTTATCATTTCTTTGTGGTATAAACATTTGAAATTCTACTAGATTACTCTTGATCCATCCACAACATTACAAAGTAAAGACAATAAAGATTCTTCACCTTATCTTTGTCTCATCCTCAAAAAATTTCTGTTTTTGTATAAATTTCATAAGATACAGAATGCATTAGTTCAGTAGTGCGGGTATATAATTTATGCATACGTAACTAAAAAATTCTGGGTGTCTGTGATCCTGAATATTTTGCTGATAGAAGTATAACACTAAAGAATTGGCCTTCGCTAGCCTGTAGGATGGAGACTCACAGAGTATGATGTATTTTGAATTAATGACTTGGTGAGCCAAATTCAGCAACATTCAGTGAAATCAGTTTAATGAGACAGGGAAGTTTAATACAATTTAGAAGTAGTGCAGATACACTGATTAAATGAGAAAAAAGACTTTTGTTGGCAGTATTTCTTCTTTAAGTCCTTATTGTGCATCTTTTATGAGTCAGGTTTTATGCCAGGCTCGGGTAATACAAATAGGACTGGCACGTAACGCTGCACTGTCGGGTGGGGGCCACGGGCTACGGAGCAGTCGTTAGAGTCACAGGGAAGCAAAAGCCCGTGGAAGAACTGGTGTCACCTGGTCTGGGAAGTTCCTTTTCAGGAAATACCAGGTTCCCACCTAAGCTTTGCTGGTATTTGCTCTTTGAAATTGCTCCACTCCGTCTTGGGAATGCTTAGGAAGCGGCATAATTAGCGATTCTACCCAGAGGGATTAAAATCATGCCCTCTCAAGCTTTCACCTCTAAGAACCGGATGAGTTTAACCGTGAAATGTCATTGCTTTCAGCCACTGCTCTGGTCCTCAGCCACTCGTTTTGCTAAGGAGCAGCTGCATACTGTTGACTCCTGGGGACTCTCCAGCCCGAGACTCAGCAAACAGTGCTTTGTGTGCACCGGGTGCTTAATAAATATTTGTTGAATGAATAAATACACGATCAGCATCGCTGATTACCTGCTAAGGGAAGTAAGATTTCAAAAATTATCGATTTTGTGCCAGCTACTGCCGTCTGGACTTTCCTTTGGAGAATAAGGAAGACATGCACAGATTTAGTCAGGTCTTTAGAAAATAAGTCTGTTCCCTTGACCTGGTTACCCCCAAAGCAAGAGAGAGAGAGAGAGAGAGAGAGAGAGTGAGTTCAGATGATCCTGCCAACCCTCTCATTAGTATTCTGAGCTCCTGTCATCTCAAACGTCATCCCAGGAGTCGTTGCTATGTACAGGTCTGATGGAAGAGCCTCAGAAACCTTAGAGGCAACCTTGGCTGGGGGAAAATCATGAGGCTTTAACCAAAAGTGGAAAGAATCCCATCTTCCATAGTCTTTGACAACCTTAAAAAGGCATATCATTTCCAACCTTCCCTTTGGTTTTCTAAATAAGTGGCTTGCTAAATTTTTCTTTTTTTTTTTAAGAGTAGGAAAAAATGTATTGAGCGAGAGATAGCTTCTGCCTAAGGGAGACCAAAGGGAGACCGGAAATGGGTTACCCCTGCTGAATTTTGATTTGGGGTGTTTTGGACTCTGTTAATCCCTTTGTCACCCAGGTGGATTAGCTGATGGAACCTATTTGATTTTTTCCTACACGAGGTTTGCCCCTGGCTGTCTGTCCATCCACCTGAGGCCCAAAGTCTGTTTACTCTGGGCCCTTTGCTTCCCCTGGGTCTTCTCTGGGCAGCCACTGTGAGAGGGCCACCTGCGGTCCTCTTCTGGTCCCTGCTGGACTAGAAGTCACTTCTTGGGTACCTGCGAGTGCCCCTGGCTCCATGCCCCACTTGCTCATGACTTCACAGATTCCAGTGTGCCTATTTCATCTGTATAAAAACATAACGCAATCAGATGTAAATAATATATACCGTATCTTTAGAAAAAAGGTCATTAATATTTAAATACACTAAATAATACATATTGAGGGGGAAAAAACAATGTGAATATTTTATAGGCTGAAGGTCATTTGTTAGCTTTGAAAAACAATCTGTTTAAAGCAGTGAAGGCAGCCCGGTTTTTGCCTCTTGGATAAGGCTACTATACTTGGGCAAATTCAAGGAAATCCATGTCGCATAAAACCACTTGCAATGCAAGAGTTTAATAATCCCATTTTGGAGATCGTGACTTTGTCCTGCTTTACTCTAGAGAATAATGTTTTTTCTCCCTACAGCACCAAACTGCACGACTCAGAGTGGGAGCCGACAGCAGGATTCAAGTGATACCTGCTCAAAAGGCTCTGTGTGGCATCAATACAACCTAAGCATGGACCTGTTCACAACTTTCTCACTCACTTGAAGCCACCTACAGTCTGTAGTAGAGTACTGAAAGTTCCTGAGTTTCACAGGGAATATTCATTTTTCTGCCAAATGCCCATAACTATAATCCCACTAATATTCTTAAGTGAAGAAGTAGGAGTTACTAGTGGCTCATCGCTCACTGAAAAAACTGAAGGCACAAGATGCACCTCATCTTTGTGCCTCACTTACGTTGAACCCTTGACTCAGACCCTGTCTTCTGATAATGGCTTGTAGCACTCCTCTACTCACAAAACATCAGTATCCCATTTATTTTGAGTTTGTGAAACTTTTTTTAAAAAAATGTCTCCCATTACCTCTGTCTATAATGATTGGATAAGTTCTACAATACTTGGTAGAAAAATTACTTGTAATGTATTTTCTTTCAGGAAACTTCTAAATAAGTCTTGCGGATGGCAGTGGGTTCTCCTGCATCCAGTCTGTCAGTGAACCTGAAGCAGATGTGTGCCCACATAATACACCCAGGATTCCACTGAGTCCTCGAGTCGCTATGCAACCTAAAAACAGCCACTGTCTGGGCTTAACCACACATTCCTAGGGAATTCAATCACAACTTCTAGTCTGTTTCCTTGTGACATATTTTTTCCCCCGGGGTATGGCACTTTTAACATTACTCCCTAAGGAGACAAACACTCACACATTTTGAGGAAAAACTAGGAAGGATAAAAAACACAGTAGGAAGTGAGAGAATCTTTGAAATTTCAAAAAGACAATGCTTAGTTGTATTGGGCTTCTCAGGGGATTGGGAATTGGATGAAAAATTTAGAGTCTGAATTATTCCCTCTAGCTTTAGGTTCAGAATTTCTTGGCTAGATGATTACACTCTGTGAAGGGCATGACCTTGAAAAGACAGATGCGATCCTTCTCTGGCAAAATAGTCATCCTCCAAATGAAATAAGTATGAGAAGTATCAGAAATATCTCTGTATGCTGCTCAGGTCAGACTTTTTTTTTCAGTTGATTTAAAAGCAACAACAACAATAAACTTTTAAATTTTCATGTTTGCACCCAAAGTTCTCATTGTGCCTCACTTCTTCTGGTATTGTCTTTCAGTCAAGTAAATGTAGCAATGGTCCCATCCTCAAGAAGGGACATCCATGCTTAGGACATCCCATCCTCAAACTAATAATCTATGGAATTCAACTGTGAAGAGAAAAAGATAGGAAGACATTTGTTCTGTGGCAATCCATAAGAAATTGAAGAAATACTTTGGACAGTGGATACCTCAAGAGTGTTGCTATTTACTTCTCAAGATTAAAATATATAAGTGCTATTAAGGAGTGGTTCTTTTCACTGAATCATGAAATTTTGATGTTCAGCAGAGTTCCTACTATCCAAACTTTCTAGCATTCTGGACAGAGCCTCACTTAGACTCCATTGAAAGGTTTCCTGTAACAGATCTCAGTGTCTAATGAAATAGGATTCAGGATATGCTGCTTGATCCACAGCACTCACCTCCCCTTTCTGGGTGGTTCTGGGAACTTCATGGGCAGGCTAGTCACATGGTCACATGGCATCAGTGCAGCCTTGATCCTCTTCCTATGACTGTCGCCGAGATGAAGGCCCAACTTTCTTCTCTTGCTTTGCTCTGGTCCTTCATCATCTATAGTTGATCTCAGATTCCACGAGCCAGTTCTGGTTTCTCTGCCCACCTAGTTCTGAGTCCTTTCTGACCGTGGCAATGTCTGGTCTTCAATTTCTTGTTCTCCGCTTTGGAGACCAACTGTATCCTCCTTGGTAGAGAAGTGTGGCCTCTACCATTTCTTAGGCATTCTTTGGTCTGTGCAGATGCAATTAGACTCAAGGGACTGCCCTGGTCTGGAGCAGGAACTGTGGCAAGGGCTCAGTCTAAATGAGTTTATGAGATAAGCCACCTTCACTGTGTCGGACAGGGAAATCCCAGGTACATCTCCAGTGAAGACGGTACATTCAGTGTGTCCAGCACACTAAGCAGTTCAGATATTTAAAAATGACCCATGTTCCCACCATATTTATTCTACATTTCAGACTTTGGGAAGTTCTTCATGTTTTAAAAGCCCTCCAATGGGATCATGGTGATGGTGTGGGACTGATCTCTTTCAATACCATTAACACAAAAATTAGCACTTAATATTCAAAACTGCCAGGGACAGTTTAGAGCCCAAATCTGCCAATATGAAAAAAATGCTTGGTTTGCTCTGAACATTTAGTCTTGCAGAAAACTACTGATTTTCTGCCAAGTATTACCTCCAATGTCCAACCCCTTCAATCTCGCAATCTCTCTATACGTGGTTGACACTATGCAGCCACAGCCACGTGAAGTTACTCTTAAAATATTGAAATCCCATGTTCAGGAAATGGAATCCAGGACATTATAAACACACCTGCCAACTAGAGAAAGGATGAAGGTGTATAGCAAAGCATTTCTCTTTTTCTGAGGCCACTGCAGATGTGAATCAAGAAGCCTCTGTTTGTGCAACAGAGATCTTATGAGGCCTTTCCTCATAAGATACTGTGAATATGATTCCCTCTGAGAGCAGGAGCACCCACAAAGATGTACACACACCAGAGAACTAGTTTAGATACCCGATAGAAAAATATTCAGCAAATGGTAGTTAGAAAACACTTATCTAAATTCTAAAGCCATTTAGCAAAGATATGAGTTGCCCTAAAGCTTTTATGGAATAGGCAATAAACACATATAAATCTCTTTGGGATATATGTGATTTGATTTATACTTAACTATGTAGACTTGTGCTGTGTGGTGCATGATAAATGCTAAATTTGCATCTATTGTGTTATATTTGTATTATGGTTTATGTTTAGATGTCCCCCCCAAGCCTCATGCACTCATAGGTGGGGCTTTGGGGAGATGACTGTATCATGGGGCTTAACAGAATCACCACTGCCACAGTTCCATTGGCTACATCAGAAAAAAGAGGTTTTCTGAACCATAAGGAACCTTCCATGATACGTTTATAGGTAAATGTGATGTTGGGAGGTGAAGCCCAGTTGGAGGAGGTGGGTCCCTGGGGCTGTGGCCTCAAAGAGTCTACCTCTCCCTCTTCTCCCTTGCTCTCTGCTTCCTGCCACCATGCCACGGGCTGCTTCTCTTCTGAGATACTCCTCTGCCAGGCTGCCCAGCCTTGGTGCCAGCTGACTACGGGCTGAACCTGTACCAACTGTGAGTCTAAATAAACCTCTCCTTCGCGAAATAACTAAGACAATTTGTGATGTCACAGTGTTTTGATTTTTCCTGCGTATGTTTAACTGGAGATTGGTTTGAGTTTCATTGCCAGCGATTTGGGCCTAAAGCAGTTCTGGAAACAATAGGATGAGTAGTGAATAGCTACACCCGAGTAAGTCTTGGGTCCCAGGAGGCTTATGAGTTCTAAGTGTGCCATGGAGGACAACATACAGTGAGGGAAGAGGAATAGGATTCAATGGATAACTCTTTCCATGAGTGTCAACTGGGCTATCTTTCTACTACGGCTCCTCCTTAGACATTCAGAGACATGTAGATTCTCTCACAGAGTACACGTTAGTAGGAGTCCCTTGGTCTTTTTCCTGCCATAAACACTTCCCCACTTATTTTCATTCTGGGTCCTCCCTCCTGGCCTGAAAGCAGCACAGGAACAGTGCCTCCATCCTTTGTGTTCACCACATCGCCGTAGATTTGTGTCCCCACTCTGAGCACTGTGCCTGGTATGTGGTAGTTCTCAGTCAGTGCATGAGTGAGTGAATGAAGCAGAGTAACCAGAAGGGTGAATTTGGGATCTCCAAATGAAAGTCAAATGAAATGTGAATTCTACGTGTAGTTATTTGCAAAATAGATTGATTGCTACTGGAAGGAGCAATATAAACCTTCTAATTTCATGGGGAAATGATTGTTTAAAGTCTATTTATAGGTAATTAGTTCAATTAAACACACACACTCACACACATACACACACACACACACATTTACACTTGTTGAGAATCTGCAGCATACTGAGCCCTTCTAAGGTCCTGAGGAGGCAGTGATGTAAGATATGGTCCAGCCATCACTGGACTTATCACTCATTGGAGCAAACATCTATGTAAACATGTAAATATGCACGGTAAATGGTTCCTAGTGTAGGGCTTCCAAGCTGTGAGAAGTGTAGCGGATATTTCATTATGAAGGAGGAAGTGGAGTGGCTGAAGACTTCAAGAAAGAGGGGGCAGTTGAACTAGACCATGAAGGGCAAGCAGCCTCCTATGAGCAGAAGAACTGGAGTGAGCTTTTCTTTACAGAGGAACTTGAGTAGCAAAAATTAATAGATGCATAATGTCTTCAATAAGGGAGAGAACTAGGTACATGGTGCCCAGAGTTGTGTGTGCATCAACTGTGACTTTGGTAAAGTTGCATAATCACATTAGAGTTTGGTTTTAAAATGGAGGAAAAATACCCCCCTCTCTTAAATGTTATCTCCTCAAGGATTTAAGAAAGCATTAGTAAGTTAATATATTGCTAAGGTACTTGGGACTGGAAGTTCTTAATGGGTAGAAATGTCACCACAGGGACAGATGGCATAGGGTGACTAAGCCGCTCTCTTTCTTGGAAATCACACTCTTACCCCTGTGAGGTAAATTACCTGTTCCTGGGAACCATCTGGACACTTTAAAGATCCAATTTACCCCATGGGGCACCAATCAGTGAGAGCCACCTACTCTTCTTATTAGACCCAAGGGATATAACAGTAATTGACTTCCATCTTTGCGTCCTAGCATCTGATAACCTGTGTGGGAACACTTAATCTCCAAAAGGGGCAGGGATCCCCCTTTTTAGCTCCAGTGGGAGAAGGAACACTAGTAGGGAAGACTTAAATCTTGCATGGAATAGGAAGTAAAATGCACATAAATCTCTTTTGGGCACATGGAATTTGATTTACACTCAGCTATGCAGAGTTGGACTGTGTGGTGTGTAAGAAATGCTCCCTCACCTCTATTGTGTTACATTTGAGATATAACACAGTGTTCTGCTTTTTCCTGCATGAGTTTAACTAGGAATTGGTTTGGGTTTAATTGACAGTCATTTTGGCTTACAGGAATTCGAGAAACAAGAGAATGAGATACTAGTAAATATGCCTGAGAATGTACATTGCAGAGTCTTGGAAGATGACAGGGTGGCCATTCCAGGCTAGGAAGTGACGGCAGCTGAAGGCACTGATATTCACCACAAATATAATGTGAGCCACAAATGGGAGCTACACATATAGTTTTAAAGTTTTTAGTATCCACATTTTAAATAAGTAAGTTGAAGTTCATTTTAATATTAGATTTTGTTTAACCCGACATACTCAACATAGTATGGTTTTATCATACAATGAGTATGAAAAATTGTCATGAGGTATTGTACATTCTTTTTTTGGGGGGGGTGATAAATCTTAAAAACCTGGTGTGGATTATACAGTATTGTTACAACTCAGTTCAGTCCAGATTCTCCAGTGCTCTGTAGCCCAAGAGGCCATTGGCTACCATATTGGATAAGTCTTGCAATCCAGTGTGGGGTTTTCACTTTCAGCACGTGTTTTCTACAGTGCATCTGCAGTGCTCATTAGCAATGTGTGGCTGGTGGCTACCATTGTAGGAGCAGAGTCTAAGACCTTTCTTGAACACATGTAGAGAGGGCCCGGATGCTACTAAGAGGGACTGAGCTTTGTAGTCTGCATGAATTGAAGGCAGGCAGTTGCTCATTAAAGTGTTCAGCATCTCCGTGTGAGATTTTGTGGCAGATTACTCTTTAGATTTGCAGAACTTGTATTTTTCTCTGATGCCATTTCCTATCTCCCCACTGCAAGCCCTCAGTCAGTTCTGCAAATGCACCAGGAAAGAACTAAATTGAAGTTAGGCAACATTAGAAGCCAGTTGAGGATGTAGCCAGTTTCTCAAGTGGCTTCTATTCATCCTCAAGAGCACATGTTGCATTCAGCTTTGGGACATCTGTTGATGTTCTGCCTACAGATAGATATTTTTGGCTCTTTTATTTATTTTTACTGAAGAATATCAATCCAGGAAAGTACACAAAAGCACACGTAAACAGGCTGACGAATCTCCACCAAGATGCTTATGTAACAAGCCACCAGTTCTGTGGCAGTTTTTGTAAAGGAAAATGTCAGGAAATTTTTACTGGGTTCCGTTCTTCTTCCTATAAGAATCCACTCACTTGAACGTTGTGTCAGGTCATGGATGTGCAAGTTTCTGAAGGACAGTTTCTTATGGATTGACTGTAATTCTGAGATTATAGATTGCATATCAAGTCTGCTCAGTTGTGTGCATTTTAACCAAAAACTGTCACAAAGTTGATTTGAAATGTTGCTCAAAGCAGCTGCATATTCACCTTTTCCTTCAAGATCACCCGGCCTCACTGGTAGATATCTGGGGGTCATGTTCACTCGTGGCCACCCGGTGGCAGTGTTGCCTAATCTTTGCCCACTTTCGGTCCCTTCCCTGTCTGGTCCCGGGGAATAAACTGTAGACTGTTCCACTGCATGTAAAACTGACAGCCCTGTTATTTTAAACTTGAAACTGACAGGCTGTTATTTTAATGAGGTTTGCCAGAGCCAAGGTTAACCAAAGCTTTATTTCCCTACAAAATGTTAAGGCCACAGTTCTAAAAGGGGGCCGTGAAATTTTATGTTATTGATACTTTTTTGGACTGTACAAATTTTAAGATATTTTTGACAAGTAAAGCTACATGATGAATATAGACTGTGTGTGTGTGTATAAAACCAAAGTTTATGTTGCAATTGGTTCAAATCTCTCCCAATAGATCCCTTTACTTTACATTACATTCCTGCAAACAAAATAAAACAAAAAAACTGAAAAATCCTTTTTAAGTTATCTACTTCAGCCTACTCTGAAGCACAAGTATATATTTTAGCACGACTTTCTAACTTGATGAGTTAAGAGAAAACTTAAAAGCTTATTTCAATCCTACTAACATTCCAAGATTAAATTAATCATAGTATTTGATACTTTTCTTCTGTGAAAGAAGCTTAGATTGAGAACAGCAAACCTTAGTTAGAAAAGAATTTTTTATATAACAGGTACAACATGTGATGTAGTGACATAATAACTTATTTCCTCCCTTGAAATAGCTTTTTATGTTGATCAAGAAACTTCAAAATCGGTTTGCTAACTGTGCCAATATTGAAAACAGTAGAAGCTATCCTTTCCCAAGTGATTTTTCTGACAGTTCTTACTCCTTTTCACTTGCTTCGAAACGAAATTTTAAACAGTTAATAGATCTTTCCATTGGAATTTATGCATGGAGATCCCACCAACGCTCCTTCCATTTTTGTGTGTCAAGAATCTTCTTGGAATGAATATTGTCCCTGACCTCTGTCATTGGCCAAAGGTCCACTGGCCAAATAACTTTATAATCTCAGGCAGAGTTTTGAGTCCCAAAAGAGGACCTCAAAGAACTGAATTCCATGTTGTTACTACTCGTAGGTGGCACTGCCGATTCAGTCCAGCCAACGTCACATACAAACATATTACATACAAAGAACAGAGCCTGGCCTGAAACAGTCCCTGTTGTCAGGATCAGCTACGTAGCTGGCGAAGCCCAGTACGAAATTAGGAATTTCAGCGCAGCGAGATCGGAGCACTAAATCAAGCATGAGTGCTTTAAGAGCGGGTGTTAAGTAGCGTCACAGGCTGCGTGCCGCCCAGGTGCCCACGTGCTTTCAGGGAGCTGCAGTCTAGTTGCGATCAGGGTGGGAAGCAGTGCTGTAACAAGGGCAGTGACAGCAGTGATGTTCACCAGACCTGCCCTAGTAGATGCCCAGTGGGGACATCCACAGGGTGGTTTCGGTGTCCACTTTACAGGTCAGTAACTGAGCACGGCAGTTGGGTAGTGACAGTCCTTAGCGGGACGTCGTCAGAACTTGTTATTTGGCTGGAACCGTGTTAACCCATCACTCAGGTCTCATTGTTTAGTTGTCATGAGCCACGTGAGCAAGGAGGACACAGAGTCAGTGAGGAGTGAAATTGCCTGGCCTCAATCTCAGACCGAAGCAGCAGGCTTTGGATGCAACAGCGATGGCCCGCACAGCCCGCAGTCTAGCACTAGCCATCCCAACAGACAGGAGCTGGAATTGTCGAGGTCTCCTAAGTCCCCTTGGCCTGCTGAAAGTCTCACTCATTCCAAAAAGGGTAAAAAAATATATTGGGGCTGAGGTGTGGAGGGCCTTGAACTCTGGAAGTCCTTGCACTCTCTGAGCCAATATGTTAGTCCAGATTTATTTTCTGCACCTTCTCCAATGTTGCGGTGAATCTGGCAGCCCTCTAACTTCCTATTTTTTGATTTTTTTTTATACCCACCACCATGGTTAGATTTGTTTCTAATTTTCTAGGCCTTTTCTTACAATGTCCAGGGTTAGAGGCCTCCAAACGAGTACAAGACTACACATTTTTACGGCTAACATTTACTTCAACTCTTTCTCCCATTGGAGGTAAAAAAACAGAAGAACCGAATGGTATTTGGCCAGTTACTCTATGTTTATGCACTACAATGGATTACATTGTCCTTGAATGCATAATGCATATGTCTATCCACCTACCCATTTGTCTTCTATGTATGTGTGCATGAATGTATCTATCCATATCTATCCATCTATCTATCTATCATCACGTAACTTGACCATCAACAGAAATAGCCATCTTCAGGTTATACTATGAACATCTTACATGTACAATGCTGTAAAATTTAGGCAAAGGTGAAGATCTTAAAAACTCCTCCTGGCCTTAAAAATGGAAAACGTTTCCCTTCTAGATTTTTATTCATAAAACAGCACAGCTACATGCTTCCCCTGGGTTTCCATGACAAAGGGAGAGTTCTCCCTCAGGGCTGCAGGTACAGGTTGGAAATCCAGCCCTACATATTTAATGGACTGTATCTAACAAAATTGCATTAGAAATCCTCTCCTTGAGACTATTTCTCTTATGAAATGGAAAGTAGTAAAGAAAACAAAATTTTCAGTACCTTGCCACAGGAATCCACGGGGACTTAAAAGAGCTTAGCCTTTTCCTATTACAATATACTCGTGAATAAGGCTGAGAAGCCATAGAGTAAATCTGATTCAACCAAATCCAAAGCACTTGGAGGAATCACCTTTTCATTGCAGATAAGTATAAAAACAGTACAGGAAGCACATTGGAATGTTGAAGATGAAATGCCAGGGGCTTTCCACTAATAGACATGGTAGCTAAGCAGTAACAGTTAGAGAGTGCCCTTCATCACTTCAAAACAGATCTCAGCAAAAGGAGCTTGGAATGTAAATAATTAGAATAATGATCGGGTCTTGTTAGCCTCAGTCTTAGGTTGTTTTTCTAGTCCTTGAAGAATTGCGTTTATTCCTGATGCATAGCCAGTCATGATATGATTATGATTCAGGATCAGGACAGTGGAACATTGAGTCTGCTAACAGGGACAGAGCTGTAACCTCTCTATTTTTTCCCCCTGTATTTATAAGTGCACTGATTTGATTATTGTCTTTTCTCATTAGGAGCTATCTCTGAGTTTTTATAACATCGCACTGAGATCTATAAATCAAAATCCTGACATGCTTCAAACTCTTCATTCTTTCCAGTACCACAAAGAGAGCATTACATAGCCTTCTGAAAATAGTTCTTATTTCTCCAAATTATTTTCTGTGTAGAAAGCCAACCTTCTCTTTCAAGTCAAATTACAGACATAAAAAAGACTCTGCCCAAGTTCAATGTGTTTCCTTTCTACATGGAAAGGTAGGGAAGCTCTCAAAAGTTTTCCAGAGATATGTAGAAGTGGACATTACATATAGAAGCTCTGAGATGAATGGTGTCACCAGTTTCCTCATCTCTTTTATTTATATATTTGAGAGGAAAGTTCAAACTTCCAAGAAGCTAGAACTTAGATCCAGGACTTGATTTTGCTTCTTTTGTCTGAAGAGGTGACTCCACCATAAAAAGAAGAGTTTGGCATTCTCCTGTCTTAGGCATGACAGTTTAAAAAAGTTTTCCTGAAAATAGAACTGATAAGAATGTGCTTATCTACAACCTGATTAAAAAAAGGATTTGGGGGAAAATATAGTGAGTGAAAAATCATATAAATTCTGTAGTAGTCTTTATTTATTTATTTATTCCCAGTTCTGGGAATTGAACTCAGGACCTTGTACTTGCCAGTCAGCCATGGTACCACTGAGCTACATTTCTAGCCCTATAGTGATCTTTAAAAGGAAAAGAAACCATGGCAGGCTGAGGGAAGAGGATTGCAAGTTTGAGTCTCATCTAAAAAACTTAGCAAGAACCTATCTTTAAAAAAACGTTGATAAAGAATGAGAAACTAGAGACATTTATAGCTAAATGGATAAACATTGAGGCCATACTCAAGTGAAATAAATAGAACACATATATGTAAATACTGAATAGTTTCTCCGGTGTGAAAGTGTAAATAAGGATCAAAATATAGCATAGATAATGTGAAATAGGAATAAAAGGTCCAAAGGGGAAGGAAAAGTGGGAGGTGTAGGGGAAAGGAATATATATGAGAAAAGGAAAAAAATGGAAACAAAATCTTTGTAAATAGGGAGGGGTGGAGGGGTTAAAGCGAGAGCAGTGGAATGAGGAAAAAAATAAGAACCAAAATATATTATGTAAAGATACAAATTCCCACTGATGAATGTCATCATATTGTATACCTAAAAGGTACCAGTAAAATTAATGAAAGAAAAAAAAGCCTGAGTATATGCATAGCTCAGTGTGAAGGCTATGGCATAAGTGATGCTGGGATTGCTTATACCATGGTATTTGCTTAAAGTGCTGTAAGTACAGACTCAAATATTATAGCTGGGAATCTGCATGTACAATAAGACCTCCCTCCAGTGAATTCAGAAACCTAAAAATTGAGACCCATAGGTTAAGCAATAGCTTAGGCAGTCTTCATTTCCCTCTGTGACTTTAACTTTATAAGCCCCCTGGAGGTATTTTAATTTTCAGATTTAATCTTGCTTTTTACTTCTCTGACTATAAGTCAGTTTCTCATGAACAGTGAGTCATACTGCAATACTTAAAACTTTCTTTACTTAAATTTCGGGTATGAGGTTCTGCTGCCATGATAGTTCGTGGTTATTTCTTTATTATTATGTCAGCAGCATGATATATTCTGATGAGACCTCCCAAACACAAGTAGACTGGTGAGAACCGGAGTTGCCTGGGCCACCAGTGCAGCCCCATCCATCCAGGCCCCGAGTCACGAGCAGACTGGTTAGGACCAGAGCTGTCAGATGCCTCCAGCACAACCTCAGGGTGCTCCCATCCCCCACCCCTGCTTTTAACCTACTGGCTGTGCCTGTTCCTGGGTCCACACTGCAGAGGCACAGGGCATCTTAAAGACCACTGTCCTGAGCTCCAGAAGATAGAGAGCAGAAGTGAAAAACAGTAAGAGGGGCCTTACTCTTTCTAAGTCGCCATCCCAAAGGTATAATGAAAATGGGATTGCCCCAATGTCACCAGAGACTCAAAACCTTAAGACCAGCTGTATCTGGAAGACACCTCTAGAAGCAATCATTCCATAAGCGTTCTAAATACAAGTAATAAAGATAATTATAATGAGCAATATTGAACTATCAACCCAGAAATCAAACCAAGGACTGTACCAGCAGCAATAACAGAAATGAAAAGACATTTATGCAAGACACAAACCCAATCTTCTAATGTACCAAAGGCAAATTCTGGGGTAATCAAGGTGGGAAAGAATGATAGTCAATTACCTGGACACTGAACTGATACAACAGGAAGTAACAAAACAGATAAACGAGGATCTGGAAAAATTCACAACAAAAATAATTTCTCAGATAACTACAGAGATGGTAAGCAGAATGAAAGATGTGATTAGCGTCTCTAGAAGAGAAACAGATAAAAAATAGTTGAGTTCAGGGCCATGATGGAAACCATGAATGCACAGCATCGAAAGAAGTGGAAATCATGAACTCCCAACATAGGAAAGAAATGGAATCCATGAAACCAATTCAAACTGATATCCAGGAGATTAAAAACTCAATCGAAAGTATGCACAGCAGACTGAGCCAATCTGAAGACAGAATATCAAATATAGAAGACATGATGGTGGTTAGTGACATGAAAATAGACATCTTTTAAAAATGGTAAGGAACCCTGAGAAATCAATCCAACAACTCCTAGATGATGCAATGAAAAATAATTTAAGATTGATAGGAGTTCATGAAAAAGCAAGAGAAAGTACAAATGGCACAAAAACACTATTCACAGAATTAATGATAAAAAACTTTCCAACCAGAGCAAAAGAAGTTGACATATAGTGGCTGGGCATGTCCCAGCACAGGAGGCTGAGGCAGGAGGATTGCTGTGAGTTTGAGACCAGCCTGAGCTACATAGTGAGTTCCAGGTCAGTCTCAACTACATAGTGAGACCCTGTCTCACCCCCCCCAAAGTTGACATACAGGTAAGTTAGGCATATAGGACTCCAAATAGTCATAATTAAAAAAAAAAACAAAAAACCTACACCTAGACATATAAGAGTCAAGATCCCAGAAACCCTGGGATCCCACAGTAGCTAGATACAAGGTAAACACTAAAATATCAATAGCCTTCTTATAAATAAATAACAGACTCACCAAGAGGGAAATAAGTGAAACAATCCCTCTCAAAATAGCATCCAAAAAATTGAAATATTTAGGAATCAACCTAACAAAGGCAGCAAAAGACTTCTACATTAAGAACTACAACATTCTGAAAAAAAGAGTTTGAAGAGGATATAAGAAAATGGAAAGACATTCCTTGCTCTGGACAGGAAGAACCAATGTAGTGAAAATGGCCATACTTCCAAAACTGCTATACAGATTCAATGTAATCCCTATTGAAATCCCAACAGTATTTTTCACAGAACTAGAGAAAACAATCCAAAAATTCATTTGGAATCAGAAGAAACCTAGAATAGCAAAAGCCATGCTAGACAACAAAGATAAGGCAGGGGGTATCACAATTCCCAACTTGAAACTATACTACAAAGGCACTGTGATAAAAACAGCATGGTACTGGCAAAGAAACAGACCTGAGACCAGTGGAATAGATTGCAAGATGCAGAAACAACTCTAGGCGTACTCAACAACCTCATCAGTGACAAAGGAGCCAAACATCCTCACCGGAGGAAAGATAGACTCTTTAATAAAAGGTGTTGGAAAAACTGGATTTCAACCTGCCAAAGATTAAAACTAGAGCCCCTATCCTTCACCATGCACTAAACTAAAACAGAAGTACATTAAAGATATAAATATTAAAACAGAAACACTAAACTTGCTGGAAGATAGGTTAGGTAGAACTATTGAAGATATTGGCATAAGGAAAGACTTAATGAAAAAATTGTCAGTAGCACAGGAACTAGCACAAAGAATCAACAATTGGGATCTCATCATTTTAAAAAGCTTCTACAAGCCGCACCCTAGCCCCACCTGTGCCGTGACCAGCATCCAGCAGAAGGTGGAAGGCGGAGGCCCGGGACAGTCACTTGGAGATCCCGTTCTTGCTCTGGCCTGCCTGGGGCCAACCAGTGAGGACTGGCTTGCCATGCGGGTGCCTCTACAACACTGGCCCCTGCTCCCAGGCCTCCTGATTGTGCCAGTCCTTGAAGCCACTCTGTAGAGGCACAGGTGGCCATAAAGGGCATTTTTCTGAACTCCAGAAGATAGAACAGAAATGAACAACTGCAATAAAGGCACATCAGATCTCCATAGTTGGTAAGTTGGAGAGATCAACACCTTCCATCAGAACTTTGAATAGCTTCAAAGAAAGGGCAGAGGATACCTGTAATAGAACTTTGCAGATTTCAACCCTGCAGGAGGTCAGGGAGCTTAATTTGGGCCTTACAGCCCCAAATCAGCCTGAATCTCAGGGGTCTGCCATTGGATAGCTGAGATTAAAGGACTTAGGTCTGCACATGGCTGCACACATTGTATACTATGGTGGCAGAAATATAGTCTGAAAGAGGCCCTTCAAATTCTTTTTCTTTTTTTTTTTTCTCATTCCACTCTGCACATTCTTTCTTTTTTCTGTCCTCTTTTTCCAACTGAATCTCTTGCTCCCCCATATTGTTCCTCATCTCCCTCTCTGTTCTTGTTGCTGCCCTAACTCGGATTTCTTCTTTCATCATTTTTTCTTTTTTCTTTATGTTCTTTTCTTCTCTCATTTTCCTTCACTAAAGGGTCAATATAGTTTCAAAGGAAAGTGAGCCCCTATTACTGTCAAGTTGTTATATTCTTGTCCTTATTCTTGCACTGTCTTTCCCTTTTGACTTCAACAGTTTCCTAAAGTTTGTATGGTCATCATGTGTCCTGTGGCTTCACTTAAAACTTTCTCCAATTCTTTTACCTATCTACTCCTCTTGTCCTAACTCTGTCTAAGCCCCATCCTAAATGGTAAAGATGCTATATTGAAGAATTTATTCACTGCAAACATATTTTGGGCTGCTTCTTGATTTTGATTTAATTCACATGGTTTAACCATGATAGATTAGTGACTACCACAAATGGTCAATTTGTAAGTTGTGCTTGATGCTATTGTGCTGCTGATTGTATCAATTGGGCTAAAGTGTTGTGATTGATTTAATGAGTTGTCTTCTCTGATATTATGAAAATGAGAATGTCTATGAGTCATTAGAGACTCAAAAACTAAAGTGCAACTATATCAGAAAGATTTAAGTAATAACCCAGGACAATCCCACAACAAAAATAAAAATGAGAAAATAGTTAAGCAAGGCACAAAGACAGACTTCCAGTTCACCAATAGAAAACAGTAGGGCAAATGAGGTTGAAAATTCTGACAGTGAACCACCAGGACACCCTGAACTCATAGCACAGGAAGTAACAAAACAGATCAATGAGGCTCTAGAAAAATTCAAAACAAAAATAATTTCCCAAATAACTACAGAAATGGTGAGCACAATGAAAGTCATGATTAGAGACTCTAGAACAGAAACTGACCCCCACCCCAATAGATGAGCTTAGGATCATGATAGAAACCATGAAGACCCAGCATAGGAAAGAAATGGAAATGATGAATGGCCAACATAGGAAAGAAATGGAATCCATGATACAGATTCAGATACCCAGGAGGTTAAAAACTCTATTGAAAGTTTTTGCAGCAGGATAAAAGAATGCAAATATAGAACCTCAGATACAGAAGATAGGATAGTAGTCAGTGACCATGAAAAGAGAGGTCTCTTAAAATCAGTAAGGGATCATGAGAAATTGATCAAACAACTCCTAGATGATGCAAAGAAGAATAACATAAGACTAATAGGAATCCATGAAGTAGCAGGAGAAAGTACAAATGACTTTTAAAAAGCTGTTCACAGAATTAATGAAAGAAAACTTTCCAAACAGAAGGGAAGAATTTGACATACAGATAAGTGAAGCATATAGGATTTCAACTAGCCAGGATAAAAAAAAAATTTACACCTAGACATATAATAATCAGGATCCCCAAAATCCAACAGAAGAACAAAATACTACAAGCAGTAAGAGAAAAGAAACAAATCACTTGCAAAGGAAAGCCCATCGGAATCACAGCAGTCTTTTCAACACAAACCCTCAGGTCAAGGAAAGCCTGGAGTAAGGTATTTCGAGTCCTAAAAGAAAATAACCTCCAACCTAGACTGATGTATCTTGCAAAACTCTCTTCCAAAATGGATGGGGAAATGAGATACTTTCATGACAAAGAACATCTGAGAATCTACATAAATATCAAACCAGCACTACAAGGAATTCTAAACAATATCCTTGCAAAGGACAATGAAGGTCACAATACCATGAGGCCCAACAGAGCAAATCAAATAGGCAAGGCAAGAAATTAAAAGGAGAGGGGGAAAAATTAAAAAGAGTCAATGAAAGGACAATAACGTGACAATAATAAGTCAGTACATATCAGTTTTAACCATCCATGTCAATGTCCTCCATTCACCAAGCAAGAGAAATAGACTGGCAGAATGGATTAAGAAGGAAAATCCAACAATATGTTGTATACAAGAAACACGCCTAGTGCAAAAAAAGCCCATAGACAAAAGGATGGAAAACAGTTCTCTGTGCAACAGGAGTCCAGAAAAAAGCAGGGGTAGCTATATATATATATATATATATTTTATATATATATATATTTCTTTTTGCAGACAAAGTAAAATTCAAACCAAAACTGATTAAGAGAGACAAAGAATGCCACTACATCCTTGAAAAGGTAATAATTCAAGAGGGAGAGATAACAATAATAAATATATAGATGCATCAAATATTAATGCCCCCAACTATATAAAATAAATATTAAGTAACATGAAAAACCAAATAATCACTAATACAATTGTAGTGGGGGATCTAAATACCCCACTATCACAAATAGGCAGATCATCTAGGCAAAAAAATCAACAATGAAATACTAGAGCTTTTGAACATATGGACTTAATAGATGCCTATAGAGTGTTCCACCCCCACAAAATTAGAATATACATTCTTTTGGGCTGCACATGGGTCATTCTCCAAGATAGACTACATACTAGCTCATAGAATAGGTTTGAATAAATGCAAAGGAATCAAAGTTATCCTCTGTATATTATAAGATCATAGTGCAGTCAAGCTGGAGATCAATAACATAAGAAACCGTAAGAACTTCACAAACACATGGAAATTGAACAACACTTTCCTGAACAATCAATGGGTCCCAGGGGGAATTAAAGAAGAAATAAGACAGTTTTTACAAATAAATGATAATAACAATACAACATACAGGAATCTATGGGACACAGTGAAAGTAGTTCTACGTGGAAAATTCATAGCAGTGAATGCCCACAATAGGAAAACATAGCAAGCTCAAATAAATGACCTAATGATGAACCTTAGACTCCTAGAAAAAGAAGAACAAGAAAAACCCAAACCTCATACAAGACAGGAAATTATAAATATTATAGCAGAAATCAGCTCAATGGAAACTAAGAAAATGATACAAAAAATAAATGAATCAAAGAGTTGGTTTTTTGAAAGAATAAATAAAATTGATAAACCCTTAGCTAACCTTGTCAAAAAAAGGAAAGAAAAGCCTCAGATCCATGAAATTAGGAATGAAAAAGGTAAAGTCACAACAGATACAACAGAAATCCAGAGGACCATCAATACCTATTTTGAGAACCTGTACTCAAATAAAATGGAAAACACAGAAGAAAAGGACAAATTTCTAGATACTTATGAATTAGCACAGTTGAACGAAGAAGATAAAAAAATTTTAAACACCCCAATTACAATCAGTGAAATTGAAAATGTAATTAAAAGTTTACCAACAAAGAAAAGCCCAGGTCCTGATGGATTCACCGCTAAATTTTACAAGACATTTAGAGAAGAACTACTGCCACTACTCTTTAAACTTTTCAATGAAATTGAAAGGGAAGCAATACTTCTAAATTCATTCCTGGAAGCAAGTGTTACTTTGATTTCAAAACCAGGGAAAGACCCAACTAAAAAGGAGAACTACAGGCCAATCTTCTTAATGAATATAGATGCAAAAATCCTTAATAAGATACTAGCAAACAAAATACAGAGGATCATCAAGAAGATCATACATCCTGACCAAGTTGGATTTATTCCAGGGATGCAAGGATGGTTCAACATACATAAGTCAAAAAATGTAATACACTATATTAACAAAGTCAAGGACAAAAACCACATTTTACTCTCGATAGATGCAGAAAAAGCATTTGACAAAATGCAACACCCATTCATGATAAAAACCCTGTAAAAAATTGGAATAGATGGTCTATATCTCAGCTTAATAAAGGCTATCTATGAAAAAACCAACAGCCAACATCATATTAAATGGCCCAAAACGGAAAACCTTCATGTTAAAATCAGGAAGAAGGCAAGGATGCCCACTATCACCACTCCTTTTCAATATAGTTCTGGAAACATTAGCCATAGCAATTAGACAAGAGAAAAAATTTAAAGCAATAAAGATAGGAAATAAAGAAGTTAAGCTGTCATTATTTGCTGACAATAAGATACTCTACATTGAAGACCCAAAAATCTCCACCAAAAGACTTCTAGACTTAACTGACACTTTAGCAGAGTAGCTGGATACAAGGTCAACACTCAAAAATCAATAGCCTTCTTTTACACAAATAACAGACTTACTGAGAAATTAGGGAAACAATTCCTTTCACAATAGCATCCAAAAAAAACTAAGTATCTAGGAATCAGTCTGACAAAGGAAACAAATGACCTCTACACTGAAAACTGCAGCACTCTGAGAAAAGAGATTGAAGAGGATATAAAAAAATGGAAAGATATCCCCTGCTCCTGGGTAGGAAGAATCAACATAGTGAAAATGGCCAAACTACCAAAACTGCTATACAGATTCAATGCAATGCCAATTGAAATTCCAACAGTATATTTCTCAGAACTAGAAAAAATAATCCAAAAATTCATTTGGAACCAGAAGAGACCTAGAATAGCAAAAGCCACCCTAGGCAACACAGACATGGCAGTGGGTATAACAATTCTCAATTCGAAACTATACTGCAAAGCCACTGTGATAAAAACAGCATGGTACTGGCAAAGAAACAGACCTGAGATCAGTGAAATAGATTGGAAGATACAAAAACAACTCCAGATGTACTAACCTACCTCATCTTTGACAAAGGAGCCAATCATCCTCACTGGAAGAAAGATAGCCTCTTTAATAAATGGTGTTGTAAAAAGTGGATTTCAATCTGCCAAACATTAAAACTAGACCTTTATCTTTCATCATGCACTAAACTAAAATCCAAGTGGATTAAAAATCTAAATATTAAGAACTAGTCAGTATATTTGCTGGAAGATAAGTTAGGCAGAACTCTTGAAGGCATTGGCATAGGAAAAGACTTTATGGACAAATCCTCAGTAGCATGTGAACTAGCACAAAGAATCAACAACTAGGATCTCATCTTTTTAAAAATCTTCTGCACTGCAAAAGAAATCATCAACAGAACTGAAATACAACCTACAATGTGGGAAAAAATTTTTACTAGCTGCTCCTCAGACAAAGGTCTATTATCTAGAACTCAAAAAATATAAAGAACTGAAAAAAATCAGCCCCCCTAAATTATAAAGACCCAATTAAAAATGGGCATCTGAAATGAACAGACATATCTCAGACAAAGAAGTAAAAGCATCAAGTAAAAATATGAAAACATGTTCCACATTACTGGTCATTTGAGAGATGCAGATGAAAACAACACTGAGATTCCACCTCACCCCACAAAGAATGGCTGTTATCAAGAAATCAAACAATAACAAATGCTGGCAGGGATGTGTGGAGAAAGGATCCCTTCTTTGTTGGTGGGAGTGCAGACTGGTGCAACCACTATGGAAATAAATATGAAGATACCTCAAAGAACTAGGATTAGTGGTTCCATTTAACCCAGCTATCCCTCTGCTGGAGATCTTTCTAAAAGAATTAAAAGAATCATACCATAGCGATATATGCAAACCCAAGTTTATAGTGGCACAGTTTATAATAGCTAAAACTTGGAAACAGCCCATTTGCTCATCAGTTGGAGACTGGATAAAGAAGATGTGAACAGCCCATTTGCCCATCCATTGGAAACTGGATAAAGAAGATGTGGTTTTTCTATAAAATGGAATATTGCTCAGCCATAAAGAACGAGAAAATAGATTCATTCAAAGTAAAATGGATACATATTGAAGATATACTCCTAAGTGAAATAAATAAGTCACACATGTGTAAATACCAAATAGTTTCCCTGGTGTGAATAATCTGCAATAATGCATAAGATCCTAATAAGATTACTGGCATTTAGAATTGGGAATAAAGGAGCTAAAGGTGTAGGGAAGCTGGGATGGGTAGGGGAAGAGTAAAAAGGGAAAAGAAAAAATGTGAGAGAATGAAAAAATGAAAATAAAGTGTTTGTAGATGGGGAGGGGAGGAGAGGGTGAAGGGAGGGCAGAGGTAAGGGGAAAAAATGAGAATCAAGACGTCATGTAGAGGTACAAGATCCCAACAATGAATGTAACTGTACTGTATCCCTAAAATGTACCAATAAACTCAATTAAAGCTGAAAAAAAAAAAGAAGATGTGGTTTTTCTATAAAATGGAATACTACTCAGCCATAAAAATGAGAAAATAGAAGTCATTCATAGCAAAATGGATGCATATTATGGTCATATAAGTCTTAAGTGAAATGAATACATCACACACCTGTAAATACTGAATAGTTCCTCTGGTGTGAAAAACTATAACTGTAAATAAGATCCTAATGGTATAATTGACAATGTATAATAGGAAGAAAAGGTGTAGGGGAAGTGGAAGGTTAGGAGAAAGGAAATAAGGGAAAAGAAAAAAATATGAGAAAATGGAAAAATGGAAATAAAGATTTATTAAATAGGGAAGGGAAGAGGGGGTGAAGGGAGGGCAAGTGTAAGGGGAAAAATGAGAACCAAGATCTGTCATGTAAAGGTGCAGGTTCCCAGTGATGAATGTAACTGTGTTGTATAACTAAAATGTACCGATAAACTCAAAGAGGGGAAAAAAAAGCTTCTGCACTGCAGGAGAAATAACCAACAGAGCTAAGAGACAACCTACAATGTGGGAAAAATTTTTTACCAGCTGTCCCTCAGACAAAGGTCTACTATCTAGAATATATAAAGAACTAAAAAAAAAGAACCCCCAAATATAAAGACCCAATTAAAAATGGGCTTCTGAAATGAACAGCCATTTCTCAGACAAAGAAATAGAAATAGCAAATAAACATATGAAAAAATGTTCAACATCACTGATCATTTGAGAGATGCATTTGAAAACAACACTGAGATTCCACCTCACCCCAGAAAGAATGGTTGCTATCAAGAAAGCAACCAATAAGAAACGATGTCTGGGGTGTTGGAAGAAAGGAACCCTTTTCTTTTGTTAGTCGGAGTGCAGACTGGTGCAACCTCTATGGAAATCTATATGGAGATACCTCAAACAACTAGGATTAGAGGTAAATTTGACCCAGCCACCCCTCTGCTGGGTATGTTTCCAAAAGAATTAAAAGAATCATATCACAGCAACACATGCACAGCCATGTTTATAGCAGCACAGTTTGTAATAGCTAAAACTTGGAAATAGCCCAATTGCCCAACAACTGGAGACTGGATAAAAAAGATGCGATTTTTAAAAAAAAAATAAAATGGAGTATTACTCAGCTGTAAAGAATGAGAAACTAGAGACCGTTATAACTACGTGAATACACATTGAGGCTATACTCTTAAGTGAAATTAATAAGTCACGCATGTGTAAATACTGAATAGTTTCTCTGGTGTGAAAATCTAAAAGTGTAAATAAGGTCAAAATGTATAATTGATATTGTGTAATAGGAAGAAATGTTCCAGAGGAGTAGGGGAAGTGGGAGGGGTGGGGAAAGGTAAGAAGGGAAAAGAAAAAATATGAGAAAAGGAAAACCATGGAAACAAAGTCTTTGTAAATAGGGAAGGGTGGAGGGGGTGAGAGGAGGGCAGGGAAATGGGGAAAACATACGAACCAAGATGCGTCATGTAAAGGTACAAGATCCCAATGATGGATGTACCTGTACTGTATACCAATAAACTTAATGGAATAAATAAAAAGCAAAATGAAATATATTACGGTGGTGTTGAAACGGCTGTATCACTGCGTGTGCTCTGTCAGTAAATATCTATTACAAACTTTGAATGTTCAAATGAGTAGGGGAACAGGGGAAGAGGGATGGGGAAAGGAAAGAAGGGCCAAGTAAAAAAGAGACAACAGGAGGAAAATAACAGAAACACAGCTTTTGTGTATAAGGAGGGGAGTAGGAGTTGAAGGGGAGGGAATGGGAAAAAAAGAAAAAGCAAGATGCATCATGTACAGGTACAAGTTCCTATGGTGAATGTGATCATTATGTACATCTGAAATGTACCGATAAATGCTTTTCTTTAAAGAACAAGAGATTTCTTGTCTGGGGAGATATAGACATCAAAGCAAATAGTGGTTTAATGTGATGTAAACACTGGAGAGGGGTAGAAATTGAATGTAAAAAGGGAGGTAGTGAGTTTTCTCAAACTCAGAAAGTAGTGAACTTTTGCTTAATGTTGATAAAAATGAGAACATATGGAAAAAAATAAATGCATTTAAATCTAGTGAAGAAAGGAAAGCTTAGGGGGTTAAATCAGGACCAATGATGACAGGCCATGGTGGCATCCAGCACTACAACCCCTTATTCAGAAAGCCAATTGGTTTCCAGGGAGGGTACCCGAGTGGCAGCTTCAAGATCTCGGCACATTCTCTCGGCTGAGATTTCTGCAGGTATCTAAGTAGAGGACCATTCACACGTTCGCACACACTTCACGTCAGAGATGACACAAGCAGCTTCTGAGAGGTGAACATCACCAGTGAAGTATTAGATGGCCAAGAAGAGGAACAGAGAAGGGGTCCCTGGGTCTGTGGGGACTACTGGGGGTATAGGGAAAGGTTCCTATAGGGGATCCTTGAGTTGGATTTTGAATAATGTGTGTGTGTGTGTGTGTGTGTGTGTGTGTGTGTGTGTGTGTGTGTAGAATGGAGCAGGCCAGAGTTCCTATCAGATGTTACATGTTAAGGACTCACGCAGATCAAGCCAATGTAGGCTCTGAACAGCAGTTTGGAGTAATGGAAAGAGAATTGCATTTGTTATAGAAGGAGGAGTTGGGGTCAGAGGAGTTTGATCTGAAGACAGTTCTCACAAGGCTTACTTGCATTAGGGAGCAGTTTAGTCTTTCTTCTGGAGGTCTGAGGCTCTCACCTGGCAACTCAGAGTACATTTCCCACTTCAAATAGCGTCTACTTCTTACCAGTCCCTGCTGCCCTCGCCGTGTGAATTGGCCAGCTCTAGCCCTTGCCCACACTAATTCCCAGGAGCAAATTCATCCCCTGGGAGCGATTACTTCCTTCCTCTCCACCTAAGCAAAGCCTTATCATCCTTTCAGTAGAGATTATGCAGATAAAGAAACTGAGAGAAGTGGGCTGTGTTTGTTCATTGTTTCACCTATTCAGGAGGCATTGGCTACACTCCAGGCACTCTCTTAGCTAAAATGGGTGAGTAGTGAACAAGCAAAAATAAAAGCCTTTCCTCTGTGGCTCCTACATTCTCCGTAGGAGATTCCAGCCATACGTAGGACAAACTAGTGACACATACCATCCACCAGCCAGATGGGCTAAGGGGATAAGTCAGGAGAGGGGTTGAAAGTTATGTGTAGAGATGAGTGAGGAGACAGATTATTATTTTGGATGGGATAATCACAGAAGGCCACACAGAGATAGCAGTTGATAAGGAGTTTATTTCTGTTCTTCTGATGGACAAACTTGGGTCAACAGTAAAGGCCTAGAAATTTCATTGTTTCATCCCTTCCTGCATTTCCACAAGAGATGGTTCCTGACATCTCCCTTGAAATGCTAATCTCTCCTTGACTATCTTTCATTTTTCCATTTTTAAATTTTGTGTATGGGGAATCATTTCTCTCCCATAAGCAAGCGACACGACGTGCACAAAGATAAAAGGAAATTAATGCTTGGCCTTAGTTGGGGAGAGAAGTGAGAGGACAGGGGGTGGTACAAACTGGGGTGACAACTCCCCAGGAAAGAGGAGAGGGGGCATGGTGTAGCCATAGAAATAGGGGCAGGAAGAGGTGCATCCTATTTTACAACAGAAATATATGGATTTACTCATGAAGTCTCCTGATTTTTCAATTCTCTTTCCACCTCTAAACTTGTTTTCTCCCTGACTATGACCATGATGAACACTGTCCCTACCATCATCACCACCAGAATGTGGGCTGAGTCAAACCCATCTGCGCAGCTGGATTTACCTGGGAGGCTGACAGTTTGTGACTTCTGCTTTTCAGCTGAGTCCAGAGCCATCTCAGGTCCGAAGCCTTCGCAGATCACGAGTTCATTGTGTCTTCTTCACATTTTGCATTTATTGACTCAGTTAGCATTCGCCCTGACCTTACTGAAGACCAGGCACTGCACTAGGGGTACACACTCATGACTTAAACTTCCAGAAGCTTCCAGAAGCTTTCATTAAATTCTTTTGCTATTATTTGTGCTGCACATAGCATCAGAGAGTTTTGGAGCAGGAAGGCATCCTTGAAAGTAAAATTTATTTTGATCATCCTATCGCACAAATGAATACTTTATTTTATCAGTATCTCCTGCATTTGGTTTGTTTATTGTTTCATTTGGGTACCTACTGTCTCCATAAAACATCTTTATACTCTTGGTAAAGTGCAGTGTCTTGTACATTTTGTACTTTTTGGGCAGTTCGCTCAGTATTGAACACATGGTAGATACTCAATAGATATCTTTTTCAGTTGGCAGCTGGATTATGAAGCGAGCCTCATAACTTTAAAAAAGGGATCTTACATCAATGCTGATGTAGAGTGCACCAGTACTCGTTCATTCCTGGGAAGGCAAAAGTTTGAATAGAGGGGCAGGGGAGGAAGGAAAAGACTTTTGAATGTTATGCTGTACAAGATGCTTCAGAAGCCAAGCTTCTGTGAGAGAAAATGTTTATTGTTACGATATTGTAGAAAGCCACTGTATTACCTTTATTAAGCACATGTGGCCATGAGTGCAAATCCATTTGCTCTTTGTGTACACTATTATATGAACACAATGTTCAGGCAGTTAAGAAAGAAAGAAAGCATATTTTGTGCTATGCAGGATTTGCTCTCAGATGTGGTGCTTTTCTTCAGAATCACTGGATCAAAAACATGAGCTAGGGGAAGGTTTGAATGCAACTTTGGGAGCAATTAGCAAATTGATACTTGGGTTATCTTATTGCACACATTTAAAATTAGTTCTTTTTACTTTGTATTTAAAAATAATAATAGATATCCAAAGAGTTGGGAAAAACAGTGCAGAGATTATTCATATATCACCACCTTTACATGCACCGACATACATATGGGCATGCATGTGTGTGTGCAATTTTATCCTATCTGTAGCTTGTGTTGATGGCTCCCACAATCAAAATATAGAGCTGCTATAGGTTTCCCAAGCTGCCTCTTCATATCTGCATAATCCCAGTAATCGTGTATTTCAATTCTTGAAGCAAGAATGTCAGGGCGAAAGGGTTAGTTCCACAGTTTAGTAAAGACAGTCTCTGATCTGAGTGGATTGGCTCCAGGTTCCCTTTCTGGACACCCAAATTCGTAGAGGTTTGAGCGCCTTAGGTAAAATGCTGCAGTGGTCCACAGAGCCTACAGACATCCTCCTGTAGGCTTTAAATTATTTATAGATTACGTATAAAGTTTAATCCAGTGTAAATGCTAGGTAAATAGTTGTTACACTCTGTTATTTAGGGAATAAGGACATGAAAAGCATATCTGTACATGTTCAGTACAGACTTTTCTTAAAAAAAAATAGTTTTGATCCACAGTTGGTTGCATCTGTGGACGTGAAACCTGTGGGTATGGAGTGCCAATTGTACTAATTAACAGCCTAAGACATTTAATTAGTTCTGTCAGGTGACTGGCTGAATTTTCAGCATCGAAGCGTTCCAGAATTTTCATTTTCAGTACGTACGAGGCCTACTCCCCTAGGAAGGAGTAAGTGCTATTTTACGGAATCTGCTATAGTGCCATTTAGAGAGGGATATATATGTTCCTCGCACTTGCTTGTCGCTCCTTTTTTTTTTCCCCCAAGAACTTGTTAATTAGTGGAGAGGCCTACTTATCCTGAATGCACAGACTTTTGGCTGACCTAGATCTGGATTGTTTTATTTTATTTTCTCTCCCAAATCCCCAAATGAGGAGAAGCATCTCATTTTCATGAGGGTCTGCTGATGAGGGGGGGATAAAGCAATCTCACATTACATCAAACACGCATGATTTGTTAAACATTAGAGCCCCCCGCTCAATAGGTTTTGGATTAGATGATGAAAAGGGTTTCCAGGCAATGAGCTAAAAGCTGCCTGGATTTCTGCTTCATCCCCTTGCTGAGTGGCTCAGCAAGAGGCTCAGGCTGTGAGATGCAGGGTGACCCCTGGGGCAGACCCCATCTCCCTCCCTTCCTGGCCACTGGCACCTACCTGACCCATGTGTCTCTGGCAGTGACTGCTCTGGGAATGCTGCAGAGGCTGCTGACTCTCTTCAAGGATTCTCTGCTGACTCACACTAAGAGAAAAGGGTTTCTGTGTCCCCCAGCCTAGGGCCACGCAGGCCCTGAACAGATCCCTCTCGGCTGTTTTTGCCATGTCTCTGTATGGAGCCTTCTCTCCATACAGATGGAGATGCTGATGCCTCAGTGTCTTAGCTGTCTCAGTGTCTTAGCCACCTTGGAGAAAGCCCTAACAGGGAATCGTGATGTGCGATTTGGATCTGGTCTCTGGAGGGTGACCATCCTAAACAACCCAGTCACCATGGGGGCGAGGCTGTCACTTCCAGGACTGAAGTACAGGAGGGAGAGAGTCTGAGCAGGCCCACAGAGAGGAACTGTGGCCTTTGGTGAGGGGCTGAGCCAGTCTGCAGCAATGATGCGGGGAGCCTCACTCACTTGGGGCCTCCCTCGCCTGTAGCTCCTGGGCTGCCTTCACCTGCCAGCCTAGCCAGATCCCAGAGACAAATGAGCCCTTATCTTTAGCTTTCTGGGACAGAACAGGCTGGAGAAGAGAAAAGGATGGCTCTGTAGCTATTCTGAGAAGCCACCCAGCCCCAAGGTGTCACAGGGTTTGGGGTGGATGAAGGTGAGCTGGAGTCCGTAGGAAGCCCCTCTGCTCCCACTGGCCTGTGTCCACACAGCCCTCTGCCTCTGCTTTTTGAGTCCAGCTCCGCAAGACTCCAGCAGTCCTGAGACCTGGCTGGCCTCAGCATGCACAGTTGCTATACCTCACTCACAGAAGAGATGCATGGCTTTTCAGAAGCTTCTGGAACAAAGAGGAGTGGAGAGAGATGGGAAAGGGCATGCCAAGGTCCCCAAACTGCCAAAGCAGAACCCTCTTTGCTCTGCCTTCTGTATCTCCTTCCCTCTCCTTTCCCTGGCCTCTGTTTTCTATTTCTCTGCCGTCCTGACTCCCAATTCTTGTGGTTTAATTACCAGTATGTCCTTGCCTCCCTGGAATCATCTGGAATTTTCCTGAAACATCCACTGCTGACTCAAACCCATCAGGGATGTTTGTGAGGATATGCTAGGAGGATCCGATTCCCTTAGTAATTACCCTTTCCTGTTTCATATCTGGTTACTTTTGTTTCAATCCAAGACTCAGGGAGTAACAATGAGGGGTTAAGGTCATGGAAGAGATCAGACCCATGACCTAGCCACAGCTTCACATTTCTCCAGAGCTGCTGTTAATTTAACAGATTTGTCTACTCAAGGCAAAGGCTGATTACCATTCCTCTCAGTTTTCAAGGAGGAAGAAGTGAGTTCCTGAGGGAGGTTGTGGCTGAGTGACTCTGAGGAGCAATCACCGGTCCAGATGGGCCATCTTAGCTCTCTGAAGCCTTTTGTCATTCAAGTTCACTCCCATAGCTTTGTTTTTCTGCAGACAGCTCTGGTGCTCCGGGAAGCCAGGTTCTTTTGGAATTAGCATGGCATAGGGGCAGCCTTATTTTATAAATTACCACTGGATGGGAACTCACTCTGGGCATATTTTGTCTTCAGAAATTCTCATTAGGCAGCAGAATGCAGAGGGAGCTTCATGGTTCTCCATCCCCAGGTGGTGCTTTGAGTAAGCTTGGGAAAAATTTGCCATTCATATGAACTTTTTCTTATGACTATATTTTTACTGAGTTCCCCTCGCTATAGTTTTTTGTTTCTTTGTTTGTTGGACTAGATGCTGGTAACCTTTCCATTTAGAAATCTTTTTTGGTATCACTTGCAGGACTCAGGAAGAATAATGAGAACTGCCTCATGGCTTGGGCATTTGCTTATCCACTCACTTAAACTTTGTTCCCCTTCCCCACCCAGCCATTAATTAAAAAAAAAAAATCAATGTCTACCAGTGTCAGCCCTGGCTGACAGGTGACGGTGATGCTTGCACATTGACAAGGTGAAGTTTGCTGGCGCTGGTCTTTATGGTTGGCTTCCTTTTCTGTTCCCTTTTGTCCTTCTTATCCCTTTAGTATTTTTCTGTGACCTCAGTTATCCTCCTTGTACCTTCTGGCTCTTTGTGAAGATGTCCGAATGCCAACTTCACGCCTTGGGCCTTCCTTCCAAGGGATTTTCTTTTCATTCAGCACACAGCTAGGGCTCTAAGGGATTACTACTTCCAGGGGATGTATGTGCACTTCAAGATTTATATATGTATTTGTATCCTGTATATTGTGTTTACATATATGTATTTTAACAATGCTTTCTGCAGACAGTGCTAAAATTCAAAGGCGAATTCTGTGGCCTCACAGTAGAAAACACAATGAGCCTCCAAGACAGATATTTTGGGTCAGAGGAATCCTCTTCAGGAGTCGAAGGGCTGTGACTGCTATTTTGGCTAATTCTGTGATGAGGCCTGTCATCAGGATGGTCCCTAGACAGTGGCCCTTGCCCTAGGCTGGCTGCATCCTATACAGTGCATACAGAGTAAAGAAAGCAAAATGGAGTTGCAGGAACAATCCATATTCCTAAATTATTTTAAACTATTTATTAAATTATGTCAACTTTTGTATCTACGGGTGATTTAAAAAGATGAGTCAATTGGGCCTTGCCTGAAAGGAAATTTTAATTTCATATTTTCCTATGAAATTATTGCTCACAGTATTTAGCAGGATAACGTCTGTAAGCAGACACTGCTGGCCAAAATTCTATCTGTCAAGAGTGGTGTACTCCATCAAAAAATATAATACCAAGAAGCTATATTTGAAAACAAGAAGAACTTTAGGACAGTTGTTTTATTTTGACCTTTCTACCTGCAGTTTTAGAGGCACTGAACTTTATCACTTAATTTATTCCTAGTCAATAGCAGTAGAACTCCCCACAGGCTGCTATGGGTATGAGGAGAAAATAAGAGGCTACGATTAACGCAATAGCTCAGCGAGCAGGGCTGGGGAGTTCTTCTAACTGCACCTCTGAAAGGCTTGAATCTGACGTCATCTCTTAGGTCTTTGAGCTCATCCACAATGAACAAAATGAAATGTGAACAAATGAGATATTCGAAGGGGGAAAAGGGAAATGATGCTTCTACTTGTGCACCTCTGTCAGCATCGTGCAATGCATAAAGAGCCTGACATGACGAGATAAACCAGATGGAAGTGTAGGATGCCGAGGAACCGGAGACAGAGTTCCCACTCCGTTCACAGACAGCTGACACTTCCCATTTTCCAGGAGAGCTATCCTCCTTGTTTTAATCCTTAGCCTACACATATTTCTTTCTAACCCATACCCACCCATGTCCTCTCTCCTGACCCCAGTGGTTGACTGTGTATTGCAGTTACTCTTATTAAGAAGGGTTAAGCTCTACCCATCCATGTAAGAGGGGCACCACAAAGCCAGATACCGATTTTTATGGGCTTAAATGTTACAAGTACAACATTCAAGGGGATTAGATTAAGGATTAGCACTCCCCTCCTTTCCCCAACAGTTTGCAGATTAGTAAAGGGCTGTTATGGATGGAACTGTGCTCCTCAAAGGGTCCTAAATCCTGGAATCTCAGTTTTTTCTCTGGAAGTGAGGCCTCTGCAAGTGTAGCTCAGATGGCTCATGCATTCTTTATGAAGTTTAGCTGGTGTCGCCATAAGAAAAGAAGGCTAGGAATGCAGCTTCATGGTAGAGTGTTTGCCAAGCATGCTCAAGGCCCTGGTTCCATCGGCAGCACAAAGAGAAGGAGAAGGGTTGGGGGAATGAGGAAAGCAACTGAAGTGCTGTCACTGCAGGCTAAGGAAGCCAAGGAGGATTCTTGGAAACTCTAGAAGTTAAAAGAATGCGTGAGGTAGGTTCTCCCCTAAAGCTTTCTAGAAGACACGTGTTTCTGACACCACTTTAATCTCAGACTTCAGCCTTCAGAGCAATGAGACAATGTATTTCAGCTATGTTGGGCAACTAAGTTTTATGGTGCATTGCTACCACAGCCTTAGGGAAGAAAAGTGACCTTTAGTAAAACAACAACAACTACAACAGCAATAGCAACAAGCACCTATAGCACACAGTGGGAAGCCATCACTGACAGGTGGATATCAAGATACTTCCATGGCTTTCCTCAAAGGCACCTCTGATCACTAGCCACATCTGGCTAAACCACTGGCAAACTTGGACACATGTTTCTCTTCAAGCATGTAGATGGCACTATGTCCCTGTCAGAGGAGGACAATGACTACAATGGGCAGGCTCTCTTGAAGTCCAAAGCCAAGGAGCCCTAAATAATAGTAGATGAGCAGGATGTTCTCTGTTATGCACCAGTAACATTTTGGTAAATTGAATCGTATTTTAAGAACTCGGAGCTTGCTCTTAAATTAAATTCTTTTATAAAGCAAATATGGCTTTGTTCCCTCTACAAAACAGATTTTTTGATCTCAGTTCTCTTAAAGCAGAGAGCACAGTCATGTATTAGATAACACTAGGAGAAAGAATCTTGATGTTTGGCGTTAGGTTAAGTAAACTAGAATAGATTGACCTGAAGGCTTCTTCTCAGACATTGCAGGCAGACAGACTTAGAAAAATTTTACTAAGTGCTTTGCAGTAGCAAATTCTAAATTGAGAAATAGGGTGAATCTTATAACCTACTTCAAACATTTGAGATTCTATAAATAAATACCAGTTAATGTATTTGCTTTTTATGAATGTAATAATACCAGCCCCAATTTAAGAGCATTTTATTTTCGCATCACAGCCTGCCTGACTGCTAAGAGCCAGTATTTTTCCCAAAAAGGAAATTCCTTGGGATGTTCTCAAAACTTAGGATCAAACAGGAGCAAATCTAATTTGACAAAACGAAACTAAAGCAGAGTGAGTTCACGGATTAATTCAGAATATAATGAATATATACCATGTGTTCCATTAAATAGAATGTTCTCAAAGCATAATACTATCCTTGTGGAGATTGCCTTGCATCTAGTGACAGGACTTGTAGACCAGAGCAGAGTTCAGTGATGGCTGTAGACTGTATAAATGGCCAAATACTAAAACTAATGTTCAAAGAATAAATGCTCTGTGTTAGTGGGGGCTCGAGATTCTCCTGGGAAGGAAATCGGTTGGTTGCACTGATGTTTTGCACAGACTGCTATCCTGCCTTGACTCATTCTGAGACGATGCCATGCATGAAGACAGTAATTATGTATCAGAGGCATGAAGCTTCTGGAGGGTTTTGTGTGTACCAACTGGCAGACCAGCATTAACGTACACAGCGAACTTTCAAATTCCAGGATTCTCAGAAAAGAAAAGTCTGTGACTGGAAAACCTTTCCCCTTGTGATGCCAAGATTACCTTGTGGAGATTTTTGTTTTGCTTCAGTCTCATCCACAAAACTGCTCCCCTGGCTCAGAGGGACTTTTCCTTCAAAATTCACTTTTAATTAAACCTGAATGTTCACATTCTCATAACAAAAGATATTTTAGGTTTCTAAAGAGGCGAGTGAGGTATTTGCTTTGAGTGTAAAACTGAAAGAGAAGGGAAGCATAAAACTCAGCAATCAAGCAACATAAATACTGTTTTCATGCAATCTATGGAAGAATTCAAAATGAGTGCAAAAAGTCCTGTGCTGAATAAAATATCAAAATTTTAAATAAAGATGAGATCAATATTGTTGATTCCCCCCCCCTTTTGCCTCACGATCCATTTTAGTCCCTGGTTCACCTGTGGTTGCTTATAAGAATACCATTAACAAACACTAGGCATGTCTTTCAAACTCTCTTAATTCCCTCTGAGGAGGGAAAGTTTTCAGTTAAAGTAAACGAACTCTCAACATTCATTGTTTAATTCGCTTATTCTTTAACAAGTATACAGCTTTCACTTTGCTTGTGCCTGAGTCCACTGGCTGCACGCACGGGAACCAATCATAATTCATCAAATCCTGTCCTTAATGTTCTATTCTCCCTATTTCATGCTCTTCGACTCTCATTTTCTCACTCCTGGTTTTGGCCACAGAGACGCGACAGCTGAAATGAGCAGTGCGAGTCTACTAACTGACTCCATCTCCCTGGGCCTGGATTACCCTGCTTAGCAAGCTAAACAACCTTGGGTTGCTTTGGGGCCAGAGGAAGGATCAGCTCCACGAGGTGAGAGACAGTGTCCCTTTGTGCACAGGCAGAGGTCGCAAGCTTTCATTAGAGATAGCCTCGAAGGACACCGCGTAGCAGGTGTCACTTATAAAGTGGCTGTCTCTCCTGGCAAACGGGAAGCCACTTAGAGTTCATGGCCTCTCCTGGTGGGTTAAATACTGTAAATCCTTATGAGTAATGCCAGCACTGTAGAATCAATAAATACCAAAATGACCTTCACTCGGCCTGCCCTATAAGTGGATGATCCCCGAGCGATAGACATCTCTTTGCTATATGGGGGAAATGTAATCTGTAGGAAAGGACAAGGAACACTTCTGTGTTACATTAGTCTGTCTTTCCCATTTCTAATCGGCTGTGGAGGGGCAAAAGATTTTCAGATATGTTTTCAAGTTTAATTTTTAAAAACCTCAGACTTCAGGGTGACATTGGCTATCCAGTGAATGATGAAATCCCTCAAATCTTTTCTGAGAGAGTGGCAGGGAAAATCAACTCCTGACTCAGACCCCTGCTCGTCAGGGGATCGAGTGGCGAGTTGACAGGGAGTGGGACTGGGAATGGCCCCGGGAGGCAGAGGGGGCTGCTGTGACATCTCATCGTGGACAAAAACAACAGACATTCATTCTCTCTCCATCCTGGAGGCGAGGTCCCTAGTCAAGGCATTGGAGAGGCTGGTTCCTTTTGGTGGGGGGGAGGGAGGACCTGTCCCACTCTCTCCCCAGCTGGTGGCTGTCTGAGTCTTGGCACCCCTTGACTTGTGGCTGCCTCCCTCTCATCCCTGCCCCTGAGGTCCCCTGACACTTCCCCTGTGTATGTCTTTCTTAGTCTCTGTGTTCATATTCCCTTCTTTGATTAGGGCACTAGTCATTGGATTTAGGGTTCACCCCATCTGGTACGACTTCATTACAGCTGCAAAGACCCCATTTCCAACTATGGACTCACTCATAGGTAGTGGGGTTTAGGACACAGGCTTCGGGAGGCATAATTCAATCCACAATGGTGCCTCATATTAAAAAAACAAAAAGTCTATTTCTAGTTACTGGAATAAAATAAATCAAGTTCTTCCAAGTGTTCTGTCATACTTTAGGGCAATGAATATCAGATTTAAAACAGAAGAAGAATGCTTCTTCAAAAGACCTATTTTAGTTCAGAATGTCTGTAATGGGGCCCATAATCTATATTTGAGAAGTATTTGAATGATTCTGTTGCAGATGATCTTTGAGAGACTCTTTCATGGTTCACTCTAACTCTTCCAAAATTATTGATTCCCAGGTATTTCCTATACTAGATAACTTATTTATCTCCTACTCATTTTTATAATGTGCATAAAATGATTGTCACTGCTAGTCCTAATTTATTACTAGCCATTCTTTAATTGTAGGTCTGTGACTGGATAGCTTACTCAGGAAAGCATTATCAAAGTCTTTACTCATTTTCCAAATTGCTTTGAGATCTGTCCAAATTATAAAAGATACTTTCATTTTTATTTTTAAAAGCCAGTTGCCATTTTGTTTGAAGATATCAGACTGAATCTAATAAAAACTAAAGGTTCATGTCAATGATATATGCTTTGCCATATAACATAGTCAACTTTCCATTACTGTTACAAAATACCCAAGGTAAATAACTTAAGAGGAAGAAAGGTTTATTTTGGCTCACAGTTTCAAAGGCTCCAGTCCACAGTCACTTGGCCTCATTGCTTTGGGGCTGGGTTGGCACAGTGTATCACAGTGCAAGCACTTGTTAGAGGTGACTACTTATCTGATGGCATCCAGGAAGCAAATTGAGAAAGAGAAATGGGTGAGGGTCCCAGTGTCCTATTCAAGAACTAGTACCAATGACCTAACTTCCTGTCTCTGGTCTCCAACTCTTAAAGGTTTCACCCGCTCTCAATAGCACCGTAGTCTGGAGATCAAACCTTTAGCATATGAGTTTTTTGGGGAAAATTCAAGATCCAAACTATAACACATGTTCATTATCTTTCATATGACATTTAGAGTCATAGGAGAGCAAGGTAATAGAGGAAAGGAAAGTACTGCCAACCTGAGTGGAGAAGACAACTTCACATACATTTTCTAATCTGCACAGTGGGGTTAGGTATAGAACTGGTTAGTTATGGAAGGGTTTGGGAGAGAGTAAATATTTAATAAAAATTAGCTATTTTCTTGTCGCTTAACAGTGATGATCTGTGCCTTTGGAAAGGATTTTCCTGTTCTTTACAAATGATTCTCTAAGAAGCAAGATGTAATGATGGAAGATAAATTAATGTTGTATTTCTTTCCCATCGTCACCTAAATGTTTGTGAATGATGAGGCCCAAGACAGCCCGTCAAGTTGTATTTAGTTATGTTAGTCAGGAGTGTGTATTAAAACCTCATATATATAAATGCATTAACTGTTCCTGTGTAGCAAATATTTGCACACTTGGTAATCCTTTTCTCATTTTTCATTGTGAACAAAAAGAAACCAGAGCCTTCTTTTCTTCTGTTTATTGTTAATACTTATAATTGAAATAAGATAAAAATCTTATGCAGTGGTTCAGTTTATGTACAGCAGCACTGTAATAAGTCTTATTTACTTAGAACTGTTCTCTGGCTCTATATACAGATTGATCTGTATGTATACACATGTTATGTACACCCATGAGTCTATCACAACATAAACATGACTTTGGAGGTGAAGTTTTGTTTCATTTTTTCATAAAAAGAGAAAGAAATTCCAAAGAGTCAAATAGTTTTGTGATACCTCTAAGATTGTTGTCTTTTAATTCACAGAACCATCACTGTGGGAATAGAATGATCTCAGCTTAGTTTCATGATTTCCCTTTGGGCTTTTGTTTTTTAAATATATAATTATTTGATAGAGATATACATATTTTTTTCTTATTTTTTGGGGTATATTGTTCAGAGGAATTATACAGCTAATAAGCAACTCCCAGGCTCAGGGGTGGATTCTTTTCCACTACTGTTTAATAATTTAAATAATACCCCCAAATTCCAGATTTTACTATTTCTCTGAATTTTATGTTTCTGTGCATTTTTTCTTCCCCACTTGCCAGTTCATTATTTTTAAGACACCTTTAAGTTACTGGGTGGGTGCTACTTTATGAAAAAACATGCATTTTTCTAATAATTTATATCTTTGGGCTAACAGAAATTGTGCAGCATTGTATATATAAAAATTACATGGAGTTTAGTTTCTATACCTCATTTGTCTTAGAAAGCTTAGGACAGTATGATTATTATTATACTGGACCGAATCTCAGCTCCCCTTTATTTTACTACCTTGACCTACAAAGAGCATCACTGTTTCACACTTTTGGTTTCTTTTCACGCATTCTCATTCCCAGAATTCTAATGAAACAATGACCCTAATTTGCAAAATAAGCACATTCAATTTATTTTCCCCTTAGCAATAACTTTCTCGAACTGTAACCCTGGCTGACTATCAGGGCCCCAAGTGAGTTGTTACAGATACAAGTTACATTTTGTGTAATATGAATGACAGTAAAGGTTTGGAAGGAAGTGGTCCAGGAAGAAAATTCCTAAAACAACCCTCCTTTAGACAGTGCCCATGGTAACAGTATCTAACTAACTGATATGGTGGGGTCAATGGTGAGAATGCAATGTCTCATTCCAAAAGGGAGACCATGGCCTTACTCCCTGCTTGAGCTAGGGTCAGTGGCAAGATAGAAGGCTAATGCTCAATATCAGGCTTACAACATTTCTAAAATATTAGCTGTCTCCCACTGTGCTTCAGTCCCTAAGGTATATGTGAATATGTCATGTGGAAATCAGTTTCTGGCTGGACTCCTCCAAATAGTTGACATGGTTTTACTACAGACTTTTACAACTGGTATAATTTCTTGCTCACTGTGACTTCCTTTCATTGTGTGCAAAATTTATTGCTGTTATAAGGATTAAATGAATGGATGTGCTCATTCATGGCATGTTTTCAGGTGTCAGAGGAGACTGACCATTACCATTCTGGCTTCCTCAGAGCGCATTTGGTCCTAGATAGGATTCAATGATGTCTTCCTGGGGCACTTGGAGGCTTGTAGACATGGCTGGTCAGAAAAATTCAAGACCAAGGGTAGCGAAATTATTAGATCAGCTGAGAGTCTATGCTTTCTGCAAAGATGGTGCCACCAAGCAGGGTTGATTAATGGAGTTCTTGGTGCAGTCCATCTCTACCTTTATGTGCTTTATGTGCTGCCCATGGATTACCCAGGACTCACTACATCTTGGGCAGATTAGAAATTGTTAGGTGAAAAATTCCCTCAAGGAGACTATAATTATTTCTGAAATCCTTGACCAAAACTAAGAGTTTACCATGTAAATCTGAATTCTATTTTTGTAAATGATTATTGTTAATAAGGAACCCAAACTGGAAATTCACTGCCATTCAGAGACAATCAGTAAACAAAATACAAGGACACAGCATCAATAACCACAGCAGAATGCCTTAAAAATACACGAATCACCTCCATCCATCCACACTATACATTGAAGATCACAGAGCATGAAGTACGTTGAGAGAGATGGTCACAGAAGTTAGAGGAAGGAGAATGGAAACAACCATTTACAGAAATCTCACTATTCACTGGATCTAGTTCTGAAGGCTTTTAGTATTTCATCCCATTTACTTCTCATGAGGTATTATTATCATTATCATTATCATTATTATTTGGATTTGGTTCTTTGAAGAAGACAACTAACTCAATTTTTAGTCTATCATGGATTAAAGGCCCAATCTTTGTTATTAGCCAGGCCAGGTTAAAGTCCTCTCTGCCCCCTATCCCCTAACAAGGGGTGCACTTAGACTCAAGCTCTCCTCACAAGCTATTATTTATTGAATCTTACAAATGAGAACAATAAGACGTCTAGATATAAGACCACTTCCTGTATGGGTTAGAGCTGTCCTCGAACCAGATCAAAGACATAGGGATAGTTGCAATATAACTCCCCTTAAAAGGAATGGAGAGGAAATACATTGGTTCAAAGATGTAGGAGATGGTAAAGTAGATGGCGACTAAACAGTGTGGAAATTCTGTCCTGCTCATGATAACACCTCTTTAGTTGAAGGCATTTATTTCCTTCCATAATTCTTGGAAGATCACTCTTTTAAGGGTTAAGACTTTATTTAACTGAGGCAACATAAAACAGATTCAGAAGAAGCTACCATTTCATGGAGCATTTATGATCTCAATTTATCCACACTGTGGGATCACTTTTTCTATATTTAAGTGAATGAGAGTTTAAAATCTAAGCAGGATACAAAGCATACTTTACAATTTTTTTCTTTTGGATTCTTGGTTTTGGATCTTTTCCACTTTCTATGAAACATGCACACATTCACTTTCCCTGCTTCAAGATTTTTGCTGCAGAGAAAGAAGAAATTCCATAAGCCTCTCCTTCAAGAAAGATCGTATAAAGAACACCAACCCTTCATTTCTTTTCTGGAAATCTTTCCATCCTGGGAAGAACCACAAATCAGCCAACCAGGACAGATGTACAAATGCTTCACAGTCCAATCCAGTGAGACACTGCAATTTTCATACTGAGAAGTACTGTATGACCTGGATGAGACCCAGACACAGGCTCAGGAGACAGACTTTGGGGCTTTAAAATTATTGCCTTGATCATGGAAGGAAATATGAGTAATCACTGGCATCCACCAAATGAAGGTGGTCTTTGGGGGCAATCATTGTTTGAGAATCAAAGAACATCTGGAGGGCTGAGGATTTAGCTCAGTGGTTCTGCTGCCTGCCTTGCAAGTGTAAGGACCGAGTTCGATCTCCGGTACCAGAAAAAAAAAAGAACATCTGGAAATCAGCATGTTTCGAGCTAGTTCACACCCTGCTTCGTTCATATTTCAACCGACTGATGTGCTAAAGTAGTTGCGCTGCCCTGAGAAAAGCAGCCTGGGCCAAGCCGTGGGGATTCAGAATTTTCAACAAAGTGGGAGGGGTAACAGCAGGAGGCCAACTCCTAGGGGGCTCTGAAGGCTCGCCTTGCAGGGCTGGTGTGTCGTGGCTCATTCTTAAATTTCCTTCAACTTTTTCCCAGCATCAGCCAGTAAAATGCTTTTTCAGAGCATTTGAATCATACAAATTAGCTTCTGATCTACTTATGAAAATGTCTGAGAAGACCGACAAACCTGTCTTTGATCCTTCTGTCCCAACCATTTATGACGACCCAAAGAGAAGGATCTTTTGGTAAAACAGGATGACAGTCCTGAGGGAATTTTACAGATGGTACTGATCTGGGCATGGACATTCCCCCCAACATTACTATGTTCATTACTATCCAGAAAATACCTCTAAAGTCTCAGATATTTGACTCCCCCCACGTCCCTGTAAGAGTCTTTATTTTAGAAACCTTCCATTCAGATATACACATTCATAAAACAATAAGCTTCTTTGTTTCTGGGCTGTGATCTCAAGAGAACCCAAGAATCACCACACTGTGAGACCCTGCTTCCTTCAGCCTGATAACTGGAAAGGAGATCGAAGGGGTACTACCCATCAAGATACTTATCCTCTTGGATGTCAAATCTAAGGACTGCAAATTTGCCCCCAAAGAATTTCGGTTTCTCTAAGGAACAGATTACCTCTGTTACCCATAAAGGAATGTAGATCTGTTTGAACACATCTGTGATCCTAGTCGGTTCCACTTCCTGACAGGTAAAGTACATCAAGGTGCCCTGTGCATCCAGCCCCGGAAGCTCCTGGGAAAATATCCTGGGAGAGTCAACATTCACTTCACCCGCTTCATGTAAGTGTTTATAGATTCAGCGCATCCTATGTGCTTCCTCCTGCTTTGCGTGGCAGAAGCTCTCTCATCCTTTTGCCTACACAGGTACCTTCCTTTGGTCCTGCTGTCTTCCCTTATGACGCTGCCACTCTCCCGAGGGCAGTCACCATGGTTCGGGTAAAAGGAAGACAACTAACTCTCAAGTACCGAGGAGATAATGCTGAGCAGTCATCCTCTGGGTCACAGCAGCCCCTGAACTTAGCTCCAGGGATGAGGGTGTACATAATAAGCACCTTTCCTTTAGCCGCATTACATTAGCGGTAAGTGGTGGTGTCATGTCCTGCTCAGTAGCGTCGTAACTGCTTTCACGTGCATTCAGTCTTTAACCACCAGGAACGTCTCCTAGTTCTCCATCTCAGTGCTAAACTTCTTAAAGATGAAAACTCCAAGGCTCAGGGAAGTGCAGTGATGGGCAGATGGGAGCTTGGGGCTAACTTTAGATGCTGTTTGCAGTGCTGGCGCTTAAAATCGTACCTGATTTGAGGGGTATTCAAGTGAGGTGGTGGAGCCTAACACCTGATCCAAAGACCCTAGTTGCATGGTTCTTAACTTCAAGGTTGTTTTAGAACTGCCTGGAGGGCTTCTGAAGACAAAGATTTTGGACCCCTTTTTCCGAGATCTGGATTCAGTAGGCCTGCACTGGGGCTTGAATATTTGATTCCTGAGCCAAGCAAGGTGGAGCTCACTGGTAATGCTGGTACTCTGGGAGGCTGAGGCAGGAGGATTGCGAGTTTGAGCCCAGCCTGAGCAACTGAGTGATTTAGGGAGACCCTATCTCAAAAATAAATAAATAAATAAAAAGGAGCTGGGGATGTAGCTCCCACAAAGGCTCAGTTGATCTCTAACAAGTTGATGCTGATGATTCTGTTCATGCGAGACACAGGTCCTCCACCCTGTTTTCACATAGAATTTCACAGGACACTTTACACATCCAGATTGCTGCCCGGATCCTACTTCCTAAAGACTCGATAATTAGGGAAGGACCCGGGGGCACTGATAGTTTTTAATGTTTCCCCCGGTGACTGTAATGTGCAGTCCAGGGTAAAAGCCTTGTTCTAAGGAAGGGGCCAGCAAACCGTGGTCTCCATCTGGCTGCTGTTTTGTAATAAATCTTATGGGAACACGGCCACACTCACTTGTTTATGTAATGTCTCTGACTGCTCTCTCAGCACAGGGACGGAGCTGAGTGGCTGCGATGGACCGCTGGCCTGCAAAGCTTGTACATTCACTCTCTGGCCCTTCGAAGGTAATGAAAGCCATATGGAGGAACCTTGGAAAGACACCCTATGCTTTCCTACCTCCAGGAAATCTTTCCAAATCTTGCTAAATCCTGTGTAAGGAGCATCAGGAAACTGACAGAGGCTGAGCTCTTCCATAACAGACTTTACTCACAATTCTGGTTTCTTATGTGTTATGCACATGTACCGACTCCACCCAAGGAAAGTAAAAATTATGGAATACAAATATTCTGATTTTGTTTCTTTGCTTTTTAATAACCTTTCAGTGTTTTTTTTTTTTTTTTTAGACAGAATCCCTTTATAGTTCAATCTGGAAATCTTTCCAAATCTTGCTAAATCCTGTGTAAGGAGCATCAGGAAACTGACAGAGGCTGAGCTCTTCCATAACAGACTTTACTCACAATTCTGGTTTCTTATGTGTTATGCACATGTACCGACTCCACCCAAGGAAAGTAAAAATTATGGAATACAAATATTCTGATTTTGTTTCTTTGCTTTTTAATAACCTTTCAGTGTTTTTTTTTTTTTTTTTGAGACAGAATCTCATTACATAGTTCAATCTGGCCTTGAACTCAATGTGTAGCCCAGGCTGGCCTTGAAGTCACAGTGATCCTCCTGCCTCAGCCTCCAGGGTGCAAGGATTATAGGGGTGCACCATGATGCCCTGCTTCTCTCTGCTTCTTTGTTTCCTGTACCCTCACCCTCCTTTCCCACTATGCTAACTTTCCCCTCCACCCTCTCTGCATTTACACAGGCTTCTTCATCACATCAGGACTCTGCTTCTCTTGATGACCCCCATTTCATGGTGTGCAGCCTGGTGCTATGAAAGAGAATGGTACATGGACTTGGAGGACCAGGATTTGAATTCTACTTCCACTGCTTAGCTATGAAACCAGAGAACACCCTGCACTTGTGTGGACTCTAGTGTCCTGTTTAGGAAAATGGAGCTGATGATGCCTCACTTCTGAGGTGACTGCAAAGACAAAGGATAATCAGTCAAATTGCATTACATACCGGAAACACCTAACAACACATGTCAGGAGAACTTGAGAAGTAAACAAAGGCACTGGCTTCCTTCTGGGACATGCCAGAAAGGGCCAGGAACTGTCCAGACTCTAAAACTGGTTTATCCTAGTTTGACAAGGGAAGGAAGACCCCAAGCTTCTTTGGCTGCAGTTTTTATGGTTGACTTGGGAGTCCAAGATTAGTGGACCGAGCCTGCATGCTCAGAGTCTGACAGTATGATGCCAGATAGCGCTGGCCTTTAGTGAGATTTATGGCCATGGCTACATCTAATGCAAAATCTGAAAAAAGGGCAACATGTGAGTCAAGAACTATCTTTACCTACAACTTCAAAGTTGGAAATAAAATGGAAGAACTTTATAGCACAAAATTAAGGGAGGCCCTGAGCATTTTATGGCTAACTCCTATGGCTCACAGGACTTCCTGGCTCAGCACTGTATTAAGAGAGTAATGCATACAGATATTAATTCATAAAGCATATGAAGTGCCTGGAATCCTTTCCCATCCCTGATGCTCAGACCAATTTCATCCCTAAATCCCTCATCTATTGCCCCTGGGAAACCCTTGTCATGTACAGACTCCTCAAAATGATTCCAGAAACTTCATGTAAATGTACAGAGAAAAGAAAATGTGAGCCTCTCTCATTTTGCATGAGAGTAGTGGCTAAAGAGAAAAAGTGTATTTCTAGTAAACAAAGAGTCTCACATCTGTTAATTTTCTTACATTCTTCTGACATCAAATTTACTCATAGTGAAACTCATTACTGGTCAATTCATTCAGCACCACAAACCCGATTCTGTTTATAAAAAATTCCAGAACATTAAAAAAAAAACATTTGGAACAATAATCTACTCTTCTCAATGATTGGACACAAGAACAGCATCATTTCTATGAAGCTATAAGAAATTTGTAAATAAAACATTTCAAGTTCTGCTCTGAAGGCGAGTTAGCCGCATTGTAATATCCTCAGGTAAAGACCCACAGCCCATCCAGCCCCAAATGAGAGAATAAACTGGCAGTAAAAACTACCTATGGAAAGATTATGCAAAGGCTTCTCATATTCCATTTTGATAAAAACTTGAAAAATGAAACAGCAAGAACATTATTTGAACAATCTGTTAGACCTAAGGACTGCTAGCATCTTTTTCTTTTCTTTTCGGTCAACCAAAGACTGCTGGTATCTTTTTCTTTTCTTTTAGTTCAACTTGGAGCGTTCACTGTTTATCACCATTGCAGATCTAGGAAGGCCATTTGGATAGGACTAGACAGTAGCTCATTGCTAGACTTCAGTTCAACCCAGCTGCCATGCTTGGGCTTCCACTGGTCCCTCTACTGACCACTACTTGGCCCTACAAATACCTACTGGGTGAAACAGAAGCCAAACAAGGATGAAAAAAGGGACCCCAAAGAATTAGAGGAGGAAAAATTAAATTTCTTAGTAGAAGGTTCAATCAAAAGAGTGTCCCATTTCAAGAACCCATGTTTGGGGCTATTTGTTCTGCCTGCCACTATGTGTCACCCCCTTTTTGAATTTCCTGCCATACAAAACATTCCTGCCTTGTAGTTGCCAATTACTGATGTTCAGACAGACAGCAGAGATCAAATCTTATGTGACTCTATGTTTCTCTATAGCTCTGGGATCAGAAAAAAAAAAAAAGATACAGAAAAACATGTTTTTATTTTAGGAACTTTTGATAGTATCCAAAATTGGCTTCATGTCTATATTCCAAGTGCTCAAAACTTTCCCTGAGAAAGGAATTTCTTGCTTGAAAAATCCTGGGAACAAATTACTTTACTTTTCATTTTTTTCGACAGTATGGTCCTTGCTTTCCACCCTGAACGCAAGGCTTGTCTCTGGAGTCAATGCAGGGTTTCCTCACCAGGCTCCTGTCCTATACAGTTGTGAAATGCATTTGCTTATGAAGGGGACTTTTAGGTAGACGCTCAATAATATTTCCACAAGCTTGACAGACAAATGCTGCTTTCCACGTACAAAGTTGATGTCCTCCTTGCTCGTTCCAGACTGTAGTGAACCAGTCCTAGGCCCTCTGCCTGGCTCTACTTGACCACACAGCTTCTCTTGTCTGCTTGAGATTAGAGCCATAGACTGGGCTGTAGAACCAAGTAGAGATGTGGACCCAGTTGAGCTGTGCACTCCCAACCTTGTCCTCATTTAATGGTTAGTGTAAGAAACAAGCAAGCTCCATCTGTGAAGGGCTGGGTAATATTATTTTGGGCTTTGCAGACTCTCAGGACTAAATGTTGCTGTTAGACTGTGACTGCAGCATTAAGCTCTATGAAAATGAATGAATTGGCTGTGTGCCAATAAAACTTTATTTATACAAATAGTTTTTCTGATCCTTGTAAACAAACTTGTGCATGAGCTTGAGCCCAACTCATACAGCTCCTAGTTCTCCTAATCCCCATCTGAATAAGCACTTCATGTTGCTCTTTAAATCAGTCTGCCAAATAAAATGGATGTGGAACTCAGATGAAATGAAAATGTGATCGAAGAAGGAGGCACATTTTATTAATTATCCAGAGAGAGGTTGAGTTCCCAAGATGGAAGGAAACTGCTCAGCTTTTGGAACCATTTTATATGCTTATTTAAGTGTTAACACTCAGTCTCTTAAGAGCATCACACTGCAGAATGACCACCACCTCCTTGAATCTGTCAGGTCACATAGACAGAGCTTCTCAAGATGGGCTAAGGTCTCTAGAGAGATGCTGCATATGAAGTTTCCCCTGTGCATCCTTTAGAGATTTCACAGGGGAAAACATGGAGCACAGAGCTTAGCACATCACAAATGTGATTATCTTCCATTAACAGATAATTTCAACAGACTTAGAACTGTGAATCACATGGGGCCTTGTTAAAACATAGATTCAGGTGCTGTAGGTCTGGGCATAGTTGTATGCACTAGGTTTCTTCATTCCAAGTAGATGAACAAGGAAGAATGTCACTGCCAGTCAAAGAAGCCCACCTTGGAAGATAAGGACCCAGAACACCCATCGCACCTGTGGCTTTCCAACTACAGGCACTGGGGCAGCCATGGAGCAAATGAGTAAGCATCTCTGGGGATGGGGCCCAGGAATCAACATTTCTTAAGGAGCCCAGATGACTATAATGAATAATCAAGACTAAATTGCTGCATTAGAGGCTCAGAGAAATTAACTCACTTGCCCATGGTCACTTGGCCAGTAGCCAAGCTGGGGTTTAATTGAGATGAAATTCTTGCTCTCCTGATAGTCTTTGAAAATGATCCTGAAAATTATTAATAGTTAGGCGGAAGGTAGGGAAAGGTGGTATTGCTTCCAGAGTAATAGCAAATAGGAGGGGAGGAGACGCAGGAACACAAACTGAACTTATTCAAGTACAATGACATCAATACTGGCCCAGGGAACACGGATAAAAGTGGGCAGCGTGATATATTTTTTTTTTTTGTCCCAGTGTGAAAATCCCTCTTGTGAATCTTTCTTTCTTCCTGAAAGTAACAGAGCAGCAGTGCCTCAGAAGGCATATTTAAGTTCAGAAATGTGCAGAACCTTCAGCTGCTTTGATGAATCACCACATGGTGAAACTTTAGAGGCTGAGTAATCACATTTGGCTCCCTTTCTGCCTCTTGGGAGGTTCAAGAAGTTATATTTAAGGGAATGGGCAAAATTTCTGACCTAGGGATTTCTGTCCCGCATATGACCAAGGTAAGTAGAAAAGAACAACAAGAAAAAGAAATCCCACTTTGGGGTGATTTTGAGAAAAACCAAGATTTTCTGGGCCTTTGAGTGGCATGCATTCCAATAATGTGTGGAAGTCTGGAAACTCAAGAATTTCAATTACGTTTACACAGTTGTTCGACCATAATTGTTTGAGATCTGACAAATTCTCTCTGCAGATCCCGTGGAGAAGAAACTCCCTCTGGGCTTGAGAGCTTGGCTGTCTGATCTGGGACGCCCTCCTCAGAGGGGAAACGGAGGTGTGCCTGTCTTTGGAGAGAGGAATTGGATGTCTCCCAGACTAAGCCAGGGGCAGCTGTGGAGGACACTGCTGAGGTGCAGATGCACCGTTCCGGATCACATCCTTGTAGGTGGAAGATGTGAGGGGCCCAGGGAACTGGGGTCCTGGGAACACCGTGAGCTCATGTGAAAATTCATAACATTGAACTCACAGGGGAAACTCAGCATTTGGCCAAATGTTTTCAGAGGCTTAAATTCAAATATGACTTTTCTCCACTTCTATTCTTTTGGGATATTCTTGAGGACAATTGTTTTGTTTCTTTATCTTATCCTTCTCTAACTCCCTTTTTGGGTAACAAAGAAATAGCCCCTGAAAGATATTAAATAAATACTTTGGGAAGGAAATACAACCTTCAGCCCTGTAGTGTCTGTTGGTAGAGCCCTACCAGCCACATTTTAGTGGGTACCGGGTCTCCCCCTCACCCTACTCCCAGGTTCTTTTGCTGCAGCTCTGGACCGTGGCTGGGTCTGCTTCCCAGAGCTGGATGGGGCACAGCAAGGACATCCCATACTCACATGGAAGCTCCCAGCGGGGTTGCTCAAAGGGACCATCTGAGGTTCCATGAGTGGAGGTGGCTTTCCAAAGCTACACAGGAGTACAAGGGCAGAAGGAGGATTACATCCAGGGCAACTGCCTCCCAGGTCAGCACCTCTTCCTATGGCAGGCAGCCCCACTTCTCCATGGCAGTGTAGTGACAGACAGAAATGAGCCTGCCTTCCCTCCTTTGAATAGGACCAGATGCAGTACAGGAGTGACAGGATGCCCAGAGATCACATTTACTAGGCTGTTCATAACTTATATACAACCTCTTTCTAGAAAGATTTGGGAGGCAGGCCATACTGCTGGCTCTCTGTGAGGGTCTCTCAGCATTTGATTCCAAGAAAGACCGAGCATTGACCCAAGACTGCAGTTGACACTACTAGTGAGACCTGTCAGTCAGAAAACAACAATTGAATCCAGCATTGCCGAGAAATCTCGCTTGGGCTTTTTCTGTCTATTTGGGGGAAATTGCTTTAGGGTGAGTTCTACCACGCATGAGCCATTTCTACACATGTAATTGAGTAGTCATTCTTCCAAGAAATATCATGGAACGTGTCGGCAGTGAGGATGTGAAGAAGAGATAGGCAGCCCTTCAAAGTCAGCAGCAACCCATTTAGCATGTTGGGCAGCACACGTCAGAATCACTGGAGAGCATGTTCAGAATAGATCTGCGTCCCCTGTTCTACCCTACACTGATCTGCTGTGGGTCTGGCTTGGTCCTCAGGAATCAGCATTTTCCTGAGCCTCTGATGGAGGTGATCCCAGTCCCACATATTCAGAAGGCTGGACTCATGGGCAAAGGGGTCCCTTAGTAATAATAGAGACAAATCCTTCCATAACCCAGCTTTGTCCTGTGCCACATCTCTGCGGCAGGGAATGCTACTCTTGGCTAGTTTCTTGCACACCAAAATCAGGTAGGAGGGGAGAAAGATGCTTGGATGGGGAGTCAATCTGAGTGTGACTAAAGTAGCCCTGCTCCTCACAGGCAGGAAACCTCTCTGCAGCACTCCTCTACCCCCGGAAAAAGAGGGGTAGGAGATATTTCGGGAAGGGGAGAAGTCTGCGAAGCCATTTGGACTTACATTCCATTTGATGAGTAGCAGTGATAGATTTTCCCCCCTGGTATCACACTTTCTGTTAATCAAGTGAAGCAACATACACTAAAACCTCTTACAAAAGAAGATGATCTGTTTGCATTTGTATTTTTGTGTCTAGTCAGTGTGACCACCTAGTGTCCCTGTAAGAGAGACAGTCTGGATCAGGGCTGGAGGGAGGGAGGTTGGAGGGAGGTGTCAGCCAAGGAAGTAAAAATTCCTCCAAGTGCTTATCATTTTTACAATGTTTTGCTTCTGTTTCTGCTGTGACTGCAGGGAATGAACCATGCTATGAAAACACCTTTTTTCTTGTGCTGTGGCCTAGAATTTCATGAGAAGTCACAGCTGTGGGGCAGCCCTGGAGGGGCCTGGGAGTGGGAAGGACGGAGCAGGAGAAGAGTGGGGAAGGGATACAGAGGCCCACAGAACCAAGAGGAGGGGAACATCTGCGACGAGATGCTCAGTAATTAATCATCTCTGTGAGATTCTAAGTTCCCAAGCTCTGTCCGCCAGGCAATTTGCTGACACAGAGGGGAAAACAGAGCCAGCAAAACCATGTTACAGCTATGCCAACAGCCGAGCCGGGCAGGAGGCAGTGAGCCCTTGTTTTAAAATTACGCATAAAATCATGCCTGTGCAGGGAGAAATAACAAATCTCTCTTTCTGCCTCAGAATCTGGGAGTCCCGGATAGACGGAGAGCATTTGCTGTCTCATGTTGGTGGTGACGGATGCTGAACTGCAAACATGACTTTGCTTGCAGGAAGTCGTCGTCGATAAAAGAACAGTGGAAGCTAGAAGGAGACGCCTTTGCCTTTGCTTGTATTTCTACCGTGTCTCGCAGGACAGGGGCTGAGCTACTGACCTCATTGTCATTACTGACACTATGCCCGCCATGTTACCTGCTGGGAAAGAGCTTAGAAATCTTCTCCTTTTCAGCTGGATTCTGCCCCCACCCCCACTTTTTGGAAAAAAAAGGGGGGGAAAAGTCAAAGGACCTAACAAAGGTTCTGGTGCTTTCTGTTTTCACTACAAAATGACAGCATGTAGGATAGAATTCCTGTGAAAGGTTTGAGAAGAGCTTGAATGAAAAGGATGGTCCTTGTAGTTTACTGATTGTAACAAATATAGCATGCTGTGACACAGGGTACATCCTATGTGTGTGTTGGGGGGGGGAGGAATTTCAACACAAGTCTAAAATTGCCCTAAAATTTACATCCAGTAAAAACCAAAAATGAACAGTGACAGTGAACAGTGTGAATCCAACAAGTTCGATTTTACTTTTTTCCTTGATGATTACAATTGTGTTTTTTTCTGAAATGTACACAAACACACACTCATACACACATACAGTATTTCCAAAATTCTTGATCTTAGTGGAAGGAAATAGTATTAAGAGCATGCTTATGGAAATTGGAATTCTATTATGTTTAAAAAATACATCACTAGATGTATTTCTGGACTGGAAGTTGAGATACAAAAACACATATTCTCAGCTCCGAGTCAGTGTGACTTTTAGATCTTTCTTTTCATCTTTCTGAATTCTAGCATCCTTCTTGGTAAAGCAAAAGTATTGGACTATAGGCCCCTCCCAACTCTCCAACAGCGCAGATGTGCCTACGTGCTTTCCCTGGCAGTGATGGCGGATCTCTGCTCCTGGCTGAGGCTGCCACCCTCCGCTCCTTCTGTGAACTGTATGAGGGAAGCATTTGAGTTTGCAGTGAGGAAGGGGGCTGCGGCCAGCGATTTCGAGAATGGGGCTCTGGCTTCACTGCCACCATGCCTCACTTTACTAGAGCAAGCAGTCTTATTTTGAGAGCTGACTTGAGCCAGTCCAAGGCAAATGTGACTTTGGCATTTCTGGTACACCAAGAAACAGCTTGAGTCACCCTGAGTCAAAAGGGTTGCAAAGGAGCTGACCTCAATTCAAGACAAAGCAATAATTTGGACCCAGAAGACTGAACTATGTAATAGGGATTTTAACTCACAGTCAGCAATACTGAAGGGGCTTTTACAACTCCCGTGAGTATTTTAAATAACCTGTGCTGAAAGCCTCTTATTGGTTTAAGTCAATAGAGCCATCACTTTTTCCTCCTAGTCATCAGTGCTTTTTTTCCCTCTCCCAAAAGAGGATCTTATGAGACTAATGTGGCCCACAAAGAAGAGATAAATAGTAGTATACCCACTCAGATGCCTGCTCATCTCTCAGCTGAGCTTTGGGGCTGACGGAAGCCTCAGACACCAGCAGGATTGTGGCTCTGGGCCACTGGGAAGAGCCGACCGGCCTCAGGGAGTCTCGTCAAGGGAAGCCTCCAAGAGCTGCTTCCAGTGGTTTCCAGCTTCACAGATGAGGCAGTAGGTGAATACCCGTGGTGTCTTCTGAAGTGGTGCACCATTGTCTGAGACTCCTCTTATCTGCCAAACTAAAATAGGCCAGGGCCTGGGGATTTAGCTCAGTGGTTCTGCTGCCTGCCTTGCAAGCACAGGGTCCGAGTTTGATCCCTGGTACCAAAAAGAAAGCCTGGAAGGCAAATCTGGCTTCAGTCAGGAACTGCGTTATGTTTTGCAGGCGAGGCAGAAGAGACAACTGGGTTTACATAAACCCAAGAGATACAAGAGACCTGGGTTCTCATTCTGATGTGTATGCACCTCTTCTTTGTGTCTCAAGCCTTAGCTTTGTGTCTGTTGTCCTATTGTCTTAAAGGGACAGAAGTCAGCACGTGGTGTGTATAGGCAAATAAAAATAGCTACAAGATTCTTTTTCTTGATTCTTCACTCTCTTGCAAGTGAGTTTTTTTTTTTTAAAGGCTAATTCAAATGCTTTTCACCTTCACATCCAGTTCTGTCACCTAACTTGGATTTTTCATGTCCTCTCCCAGTATTTCCACCTGGCCTGGCCTGAATGTTTTTAAAAGCTTTTTAATGGTGGTCCCTCAGTGGTGACAGGAGGCTACAGGCACGCATGCTTGCCTCAACAAGGAGTCCCCGGCCTCTCTGCTCCATCGCTCCTCTAGGTTATTTTCTGCAACCGTTTAACTGCATCCTTCCCAAATCCTTTCCTAGAACTTGAGTCACTTATCAGCTTCCCAAATGTGCACCCTGGGAGTCTTCATTGTAAGCCTGCTATATGGCTGTGTGGCAGAAAGCTCCAGCTTTAACACCATTTGACAAAGGCTGCCATTTGAAAATAACGCCAGAAGCTATGCTTATTCTCCACCGCCTTCTCTCCTTGTCCTGGGCTCAGAGTGGAAGTTCCTCTTCAGTGCTGAAGCGGGAGGACAAAGCAGTCATTGTCTTAGGGCCCAAGGGCTGGGGCAGTGAGGCATTTACCCACAGACTTTGGGTTACGGCCTGATCCCAATAAAGGATCGAAATCTTTGAGCTGAAATGTTTTTGCTTATTAATCTGATTAACAATAATAACTAAACTTAATCTGCTCTTGTCACCACTAATGTGGATAATATCCAGGTTTCATGCAGGCAATAGCTCAAACCCGCAGCTTCATGAACATTGCCTCATATCATTGTCATAAACATTTTGCAAACAGAAAATGAGACAAGAGTAAGAAATTCCTCACCACCACAGTCAGAATTTTGAACTCTTCTGTTGTGCTTCCAAAACAATTACGATGTACCACATGGAAACTAAAAGGGATGTGCTTCTGGCCAGGTGAGACAGGGTTTCACACAGGGCCAGGGAGGGGCAGGGCAGGCAGTGTGGTAAAGGAGTGACGTTGCAAGGCTGTGTGTGTGGGGTGGCTTCTCTCTTGGTCCTATGGTTCTCATTTGGACCACATGGCAACTGGTTTTGTGAGTCCAAACACTCCTTTTCCCCCCACTTGTGCTTGCCCTCTTGCTGCAAAAGGCAGAAGTAATTAATGAACAAATGAATGATCACTAAATGAAATAAAATGCCTTAGTGTGTTCTGCCAGCCCACCTAGCAGGCAGAATGTGCTAGTCAGCTTTCCATCACTGTGACAGAATACTTAAGATAACTTACAAGAAGAGAAGGCCTATTTTGGCTCACAGTTCAGAGGTTTCATCCCATAGTCGCTTGACTTTGTTGCTTTGGGCTTGAGGCAGCACAGTACATCATGGTGAAGTGTATAGTAGAAGAAGTCCATTTTCCCCATGGAGGCAAGGAGGGAGAGAGGGAAGGAGAGAGAGAGAGAGAGAGAGAGAGAGAGAGAGAGAGAGAGAGGGAGCGCTAATATCCTTTTCAAAGCATTCCTCCACTGACCTAAGTTTCTCCAAGTTGGCCCCATCTTAAAAATTCTGCCATCACCCAACAGCAATTACGGCCGGGGACCAAGTCTTCAGCACATGGACTCTTGGGGGGATAGTCAGGATCCAAACCATCATAGCCTAGTAGGCTGTCCACATATGTCAGCACTGGCCCATGAGGTCCAGAATTTGGAGTGACATAGACTTCTTAGTGTTCTAGCAGCAGTTTGCCAACTGCAGAGGTAAAAATGCTCATTTTCCAACTCATGGAAGATTTGCACTCACAGAGCACAGGTCCAAGGGTGACCCCACACAATTATAACCGAGTTGAAAACTTCAATGGCCTGGTGACATTGAAATATCACATGCCCAAACATTCCTCACATGCTTGTGGTGAAGGTGCATAAACCTTCTGTGCTGCCAGCTATATAAAGATAGCACGTACAAATGTGCATGGCACACAGCACTTGATAATCAAAGCAAGCAGCTATGTTGCTCGCTTATGTATTCATGGTACTATATTTCCTTTTTTTGGTACTGTGCTTCTTATCATTAATTTAGTGTACTTCTTTAAACTTGGCTTTTAAAAAAGCTTGTTGTAAAGCAGGGTGCCACGTGACATCAGTCCCACCCTCATGCATCTTACATGTACTGTGTCTTTTGACTGCATCAGGGGCACAAGTAGATGAGTGACCTGTACCATGTAGGCTTGTGTAAGTGCACTCTGTGATGTTTGTACACTGTCAGAATTGCCTATTGATGCCTTTCTCAGGACCTGTCCCCAACGCTAAGTGATACCCGACTGTACCATGAAAGGTTCATTTTAACTAGGTTAAAAATCTTAGCAATCACCACAGTTGAGAGTATAATATTCTGCAGAGGCGTCTGAATGAGTAGTTGAATGATGCCTGCTGCTCCTGAAAGTTTCCTTAATGACCTCTCTCCTGCACATTCCAAGGCATTCCAGCGAGTCCTGTTTGCTATTCTCTTGGCCCCCTTGGCCCGGGTTGGTAAGTAGAAAGCAGGGGTCTTACTAAGTGTCAACAAGGAGACAGGCTGAAGAGTGAGTCTGAGTTTGCCTTTCTGCAGACTGGAAGCTGTGGTAGTGTAGGACATTTGTTTAGTTACAATCACCCTTCAAAGAAATCCATCAGTGGGAAGAAGCTTGTGGAAATATGCACCTAGGTCTTGCAATGGAACCTTATTTCTGGAGTGGATGGGTTCAGTAGGCACAAGCCTGACAGGTATAGAGCTGCCAAGATGGGAATGCAGACTTTACAGACCAGAAGTTTTGGTGTGTATTCAGTTGGGTGTTAGCTAATGTGTTACAGTGTCCCATGAAAGAAGGCTGCCTGAATACTCATCAGAAACACAGTATACGAGTACATAACTGTTTTTTTTTTTGTGGTTATTGTTCTTTTTACCAACTGGACTACTTTTATTGGTAAACATAAGATGGCTAACTCAGCGTCTTCTGCAGGTCTTCCACACCAGCATACACATTCTCAACATCAATTGCTGGGGTCACAGCACCAAGAACACACAAAACAGCAAGAAGGCCAAGTGGCTGGGAGTAAGGTGTTCACTGATTTCAGCTTTGGGATTGAAGTAGCTGGTAAAAAGAAAGGCACCAAATTTGGGGTTTGTTGAGACTTGCATCTGGGGACAAAGCTGGTCAGCCAGACACCCCACTTCTCTAACAGCTCATGGGACCCCAGGGTCCCTGCAAAGGGTCTAGAAGAGCTTCTAAGGCAGCAGAAAGAAGCTGCAGAACTTCCAGGTTGTTGGGCCCTCAGGGAGGGTGTCAGCCAGGGGTCAGAGAGTAGCAGAGCACTGTCCTTCCCCAGCCTCCCACTGCAGGCAATGCGGGCTTTATGCATCAGTCCTGGGGGCTGTGTCTGGGCTCACAGCATAGTCCTGGACATGAGTTGTCCCCAAAAGCAAACTGTTGTGGTCAGTTTGGCTACACCAAGGCCTTCTCTTCCTGTTTGGTATGGGGGTGAGTTATTGGGCAGCCCTGCAGCCTGATAGACCACTAGAAACCAGAGCCCCTCTCGTTTGGGGCTGGTTTTAGAAAGGGCAGCAACTCCTCAAAAGACACTCAGAGTTAAGAATCCCGTATCTGTGGGGTGAGCAGCAGAAGCAGGTCCAGTTACCCCTACCCCCAACTTCTTTTTGGCATCACATTTATTGACTGGACTGGCTGCCACTGCCACCTCCTAGTCACCTCTGTCCCAAGCTCTCAGGACAGATGCGGTCACCTCTGAGTGTGGCAGGGAGAAAGTGCTTGAATCTTGAGTGTTTCCCCGGGAGGGGACTGAACAGGATCTCAAGGCCAAGGCTGAAAGATTTCAGTCCTTGGCCAGACAGCCTGCTCGAACTGAAATGGTATGGAGACATTTCTTTTCAGCTGGGAAGGAGCAGTCATGAAACCCCCAAAGGTGTGTGTGTGAGTGTGTGTTGTGTGTGTGTGTGTGTGTGTGTGTGTGTGTGTGTGTGTGTGTGTGTGTGTGTGTGTGTATGTCTGTGTGTCTGGTTGGCAGGGAAAGCAGACCCCAAGCAACTGGCTATCCACCAGGGGGTGTTATCATGGGCCTGCAGTAAACACCTGAGCTCTGGCCTGGCAGCTGGTTGGGGCAACTTTTGGGCTCAAGAGCTAGGCTGGTCCCTTGTCACCTGGAGATAAAATTCCAGCTTGTGGAGAGAGGTTCACATGCCACAGGCCTACCACATACCCAAGCTCCTCTACTTCCCACTCAGACTCCACCCCTAGTCCAGAGCTTTAGCCCCAGAACTAGGATATATTCTAGGGAGCTCAGAGTCTCTTCCCACTGGGGTGAGGGTTGGCAGGAGGGAGGCAGTAGTGATACCAGATCCTTCTGCTCCTGGACCTGGAGGGCCTTCAGGTCCATCAAAGCTGCTGGGCTTTCTCAGGCAAACACCTGGAGGCTGGAGCTGCTACTCTGGGCCAGGGCTGGGTGGCCACCTCAGTCCCTGCACTGTCCTTCTACACTAAGGCCCAGGAGCCAGGCCCCAGGGGCAGGATCACTACGACACCCCCAAAGGCCCAGCCACTACTCTGAAGTTGAGTCTTCCCGCCCCACCTCACCTTCTAAAAATAGTGTCAGGAAGAGGGGGCTATAAAGTTCCCCATACTTTTTCTCCCCACTTCTTAGGGAGTGGGTGGGAAACAGCTGTATGAGAAGCCCTTCCCACTCCAACATGGGTCTCAGCAGGGCCAGCGTGGGAGGCTCAAGCTCATGCTGAGCAGGGGACTTGAGCCACAAGGGCACACAGGCATCTTGAGGAGATAAAGCGTGAAGTGGGGCCTGGAAAGGTATATTCTGATCTGAAACTGTATTACGTTTTATCTTGTTAGAGAATTTTAGCACATAGCTCAGGGAACAAGTTACCTGCATGGACCTGTATCTATATTTTTCTGTACATTTTCTGGGAAGAATAGAAAGCTGATTAGTAAGCCCCCCTTTAAATCAACTAACAGAAAATAAAGAAAAAGTATTTTAAAGGAATCTATGAGTTGGCAAAAATGTAAGACATTTCTGAAGGCTAAAAGCTAAGAAAAAAGGGAATTCAGTAAAGAAAGAGTACTGAGGCTAGATTTTGCTCTGTGGATGTTCTCCAGGCCTGAGTGAGCTTAAGCTTCGTTTTTCATCAACTTGTAGGATAGGGTTAAACACAGAACACTAAAGTAGGACTACCCTACGTGATGAGACTGTATTGGACCCTACCAAATAATCCTGGAGACAAAGAGGTAAAACCTTGGTACAGAAGTGAACTAGAAATAACCTGTAGCACAGGCCAAGAAGACTTCCTACTGATTAAGTTCCCAGGCATATAAACTATCTCATATACAAGAGCAAAGCAACAAAACAAACACAAATTAAACATCACATATACAGGAAAATATAGAATTATTTGCAAGAGTCTATAGAAATAGGAAATACGAAAAGACTTTATGAACAATTCCTCAGTAGCACGGGAACTAGCACAAAGAATCAACAACTGGGATCTTGTCTTTTCAAAAAGCTTCTGCACTGCAACAGAAACCACCAAACTTACAATGTGGGAAAAATTTTTTACCAGCTATTCCTCAGACAAAGGTCTACTATCTAAAATATATAAAGAATTCAAAAACATCAGAGTCCCCCAGATATAAAGACCCAGCTCAAAAATGGGCACCTGAAATGAAATATTTCTCAGACAAAGAAGTAACAGCAGCAAACAAACATATGAAAAAACTGTTCAACATCACTGGTCATTCGAGAGATGCAGATAAAAGCAACACTGAGATTCCACCTCACCCCACAAAGAATGGCTGCTATCAAGAATAAACCAATAACAAATGCTGGTGGGGTTGTGGAGAGAAAGGGACCCTTCTCCATTGTTCGTGGGAGTGCTGACTGGTGCAACCACTATGGAAATCACATGTAGATATCTGAAGCAACTAGGATTAGAAGTCCCATTTGACTCAGCTATCCCTCTGGTGGGTATCTTTCCAAAAGAATTAAAAAAATCATACCACAGTGATATATGCTCACCCATGTTTATAGAGGCACAGTTTGTAATAGCTAAAACATGGAAATAGCCCAACTGCCCATCAACTGGAGAATGGATAAAGAAGATGTATTTTAAAAAATATATAAAATGGAGTACTACTCAGCCATAAAGAGTGAGAAACTAGAGCCATTTATAGCTAAGTGGATGCATATTGAAGTCATACCCTTAAGCGAAATTAATAGGACACACATGTGTAAATACAGAATCACTTCTCTAGCATGAAAATCTAAAAGTTTAAATAAGGATCAAAATGTATAATTGTTATTGTGTAATAGGAAGAAAAGGTCTAAAGGAGTAGTGGAAGTGGGAGGGGTGGGGAAAGGTAAGAAGGGAAAAGAAAAAAAATATGAGAAAAGCAAAAAAAATATAGAAACAAAGTCCTTGTAAATAGGGAAGGGTAGAGATGCAAAGGGAGGGCAGCGGAATGGGGAAAAAATACAAACCAAGATATATATCATTTAAAGGTACAAGATCCCAATGATGGATGTAACTGTGCTGAATACCTAAAATGTACCAATAAACTTAGTGGGAAAAAAATTGAAGAGGTAGAATTTAGGAATGTGAAAAATTAGTAAGATTATTAAACACAGGCTAGGACATATCTGAAAAGAAAATAAATGTTAGAAAATAAAAATATAATCACTGAAGTGGATTGATTTAATGGCAAATTATTTATAACAAAACAGATTCGAAACAGAAATGAAAAGTGGAGCTAAGTAAAATATTCTTGATAAAAGAGGAGACAAAGAAAGGTTGGTAGACATGGAAGACACAGTGACAGAGTGTAAGTGTCTAATCAGTGATCAAGTAAGAGCAAAGAAAGGGTGGGAAGTTGGTTGAAATCTTAGATGAAGAGATAATGGCTTAGAATTTTCCAGAATAATGAAAGAAAGCAGTCATACAAAATCAGAAAGCCCAGTATATCCTAAGCAAAACAAATTTAAAAAGAAATCCATACAAACAGTACAAGGAAATTATAAAATCACATGACACAAAAAGCAGCTTGAACTAAAATACAGATATTTAAAAAGGAAGGACTGGCAGCTGACATCTCCATGCCAAGAACAGAAGCCAGGCAACGCAAAACTTAAGCAGCAGGTGAGTCAGAGAACATCGCTGTTGATCTAGAACTATGGGTTGAACGCAGATGCCTTCCAAAAATGAGGGCAAAACATTTCCAAATAAAATCTTCAGTAAAGGAAAACCTATAATATATATTGCATATCAAGGAAGTGAATCCTGATGGATGGTTTTATGTAAGAAAGAATGCTGACCAAATAAAGTGGAAAAAATGTGGTTGATTCCATACTAAAGTTCCATTATAAGATAACAATTATCTAAAATCTGGTAAGATTTAACACATAGACACACAGACACACAGACACACACACACACACACACACACACACAGAGAACTAAGTTACCCCATAGTAAAACTCACAATCTGTGTAAAGAGTTATCAGAGGCAAGGCATTCTGAGGTTCTTGAGCTGTTCCAGAGAAAAATTTAGATATTTTTTGATTTACTGAATGCTGAGTTTGGTAAGTTAGGGTGCATGTTAAAATTTCCAGAGTGATCATTAAAAGAATAAAGAATAAAATAGTTAGATTCCAAACATTCAAAATTCTTCTCTCCAAGAAGAGAAATAAGACTGAAAAGATGAGAAAAACAGAAATCACAAAATTAGTTGGAAGAAATAAATAAGTACTGTACATTTAAATGAACTAAATGTTCCAGTTAAAATTCAAAGCTTATTACCTTGGATTTAAAAATAAATTCACATTTATGATGTTTACAATAGGCATCTCTAAAACATAATGGTTCAGAAAGGTGGAGAAAAAATAGATTTTAAGGTGAAAAATCAGTAGAGAGAGGAGTTCCCTATTTAATGATGAAAAGTTCAATTCACAAGGAAAACAAATTCTTAACTATAAATACATTCAATAAAATACATACAATAAAAATAGAACTATGAGGAGAAGTATGTCAATCTGAAATCTGTCTCTAATTGATGCACCAAGTATCCAAAAAGAAAAGCAAACAAGAAAGAAAGAGAATGAAAATGCGTAAGATTTAAGGACTGCTCTGAAAGGATCATGTTACCCTATTTCTCCCGCTCTTCCATGAATCAGAGAGCATCTGAGTTTCCAGATAGTCCTTAGGGCAAGGAATAAGGAGCCAGGATAAATGGTACTGGTGATTGGTTGTCACATGTAATTCATATCAACCAATTGCCCCAGAATTTTAAAAAATAGCGATGAATCACAGACAGTTATATAGAAGTAGCATTCTTTGACTACAGCTTGTTAAGTAAATGCAGTGATCTCCAAATTGTCCACTTACTGTTTGGGGTACAAGTAAACTAGTTAAAAAGGAAACACACACAGCTGCTGCATACCTGGGAACTTCCTTGTCATACCATGATCAAAGCCTCTAAGTTTAGTTTCTTCCAAAAATATTCAAATTCCAAATTCATTTCACTTCTCACTGCTCAAAATTCTAGACAAAGGGAAGGTTTAAAAAAATGAAAATATAAACAGCTTCTAATTGTTTTATTTTTGTCAAGAGGCCTATCAAAAGAAAGGATGAAGATTCCTTCTCTAGAGCTTTCACCAGTAAAATCTTAGTGAAATATTTCTTGTTTCCTGAAGACTGTTATACAAAGAACATTCGGCATTTCCGAATAATAGGAAACATTTTCATGCACATGTATTGCAGTGGAGCCAGCCTCTGGATTTTAGATTGTATGTAAGGGGACCAATCAAGACAGTTTGCTGCCTCTATGTTGTCTTCCCAGGGCTGTTTGAGCTCCATTTTCTAGCACTCAAGGAGCTGCAAAAAGTGAGCAAAGGAAATGCTCAGCTTTTCAAGTGCAGAGATGGATATTTTTCACAGAAATAGATGCTGGAGACTTTGGGGAGTTTTCTGAGGTCAAAATCTCTTAGAATAAAACTTACAAAGTCATTGGTTTCTTGCCTCATTACACATAAATAATTTATGAATTTGTATTGTAATTTCTCTTCCAGCTGAATCAAAGCTCTCCGATTTTGCAAATAATTCCACACAGAAGCCAATGACATACACATTCCCGAGACTTTCATTGCAATCGATAAGTTTGCTATTGCTGTCAGCCGGTGCAATTTCCCTGATTAACCTGTAAAAAGTGTTCTCCTTCATGAATGCTATTCAGAAGTAAAGCACTATTGTAAAAGAAGACAAGGGCAGGTTCTAGAATGCAAAATCTTGGTGATCTTGAATGATGATGCATGAAAAAGAGGGAAAGGGAGAACAATTTGATTTGCTTCAACCAGGTTGACCCAGGAAGCAGAAGAACAGAAAAATTGCTTTGCCTAAGCAAACGTGACACCAAGTCACATGCACAATATGAAATAGCAGAACCTCATTTAAAGTGTAAATTGTCTGAATCCAAAAGACATTTAAATGCCACTAATAAAATAGTCTTGGCTCATTCCATTTTTCTACTGCCACTTTTCTCCTAGTCATTGGCAACAGCTTTTACATCCTTCTTTGATATATAATTTTTAGAAGTGGGGTGCAACTTCTTTGTTTTTATTGAATTATGACTGAATTCAAAGCCCAGGTGGCTTAATAGGCATCTGACACTAAAAATCAACTCAGAGGAAGATGTTGGTTTATCAGGGCAATGTAGACACTCCTTTTGTGACAAGGACTTAATTTTCATGGAAGTTAAAAAAAATTAAATGTTGGTTTTTTCCAACCCCTGAAGAAGGGTCAATTCATTGTATGACCATCTTCTCTGCAGTGTGGGCTAATTTAAATCATCATACTATCATCAGTGTGCCACCTCCCAAGGCATTGTGAACTCTTTGAAATGTTCTAATTACACATATATACTTGGCCTCCTGTTAGAGCCACTATATACTTGTTGAGTGGATAAAATCAATGACAAAGCGTTTGGTTCTTTTTCATATATGATTCATGATAGACTTGGAGAAATATAAAAATCTCTACCTTAGATTGTTTGTGGTTAACAGGGTTAATATTCAGAACATGTTCATTTTCTGTGTGAGAGACACACAGGGACATTGGTGCATCATTTCTTGATGGCTGCCTTGGTCACGTGACTTGGTCACGTGACTCCCCTGAAATGTGAACAGGGTGATATGTCCCTTTAACCTGGAGGTATTAACAGCCAGCTTTCCTACCTTCTCTATTTCCCCTGCTGCTGTGACAGCCAAACTCCAGATAAGGGCTCCAGTATGGCTGCAGTTGGAGAGTAGCTGACTCAGAACCAATCCACAGTGGGGAGTTGGCACACACAAGAAATACACTTGTGAGACTGTGCCCATGTGAGGGTTGTGTTTAGGTACAGCCTTCTCTATTCTGGATCATCAGAGCAAAACAGCATTGGAAAGCTTCTGAAAATACTACACATACCATCTTCCAAAACATTATTTGTTAGCTAGCAATATAATGGTGCCACTTCTGCTCCTGATTCATTCATTTTCTGTCAACCTGACTTTTTATTTTTTTAATAGCTTGCCAAGTCTTTTAGGTGTAAGGAAACACCCGTGAAATCAGGGCCTTTGACGATAATGACCATGAATGAGCTTAAGTAATAAAATTATTGTGTATTGCAGATATCTTTCTACCTTGAACAGTTATGAAGGGAAGTCAATTTTCACTCAAATGGGTTTCTTTTCATCTGGCTTTCTCTACAGTGTTTATGCCTGAGGTTTATTGTTAGCAGTAAAGAGTGTCCAAGTATGTTATGGAAATAGCCAAATTCCCAGTGCTTTAGAATGCATTCCACAGGCCCCAGAGTCAGTTAAAGGCTGATTGATTATACAGCAAATACATCAAACTGATATTTATGAAATATCCCATTTCTTCAGCTCTATCTCTCACAGCCATGAACGTCACATTTGGGAGTTGCAGTGAAAATATCTCAGGCAGCACAGAGGAAAAATTACTGTAGATTTTCTATGACAAGGAAAAGGTTCTTTAAGCCATTCAATAATTTAGTAAAATACCTCTGTCAACTGATGTGTCTCATGAACAAATATCTTAAAGGTATAATTTGACCAGTTTAGTGTGGCTTGTCTATTTGCATTTTCATAATCAACTCATCGAAACACTAATTACATTGCTAAGTAAAGGACAGAGACTGCGAATGAGTGTGCAGATGGACTCTTTCATCTGACTAGTTCGTAACTGACAATGAAGTTTCTGTTTAATTTGTTCAAGATTTGGGCAGAAAGTTGTAGCCTGAGAAGGGAAAATTAGACATGACCTATATCAAAGACGCTGCAGATGTTCCTTCAATGGCTTTAATTTGCCTATTTTGTCAACAATCACTCATTTGTTAATACACTTTCCATAATTTTTGGTATAGCCTATCTTAGATTACAAAATCAGATTCCTATGCACCCTATGCCTTAGCTAGTGTAGGTACTGTTCTCTGGAGGAGACACAGAATGTCTTACCCATTTGAAAAGCCATGCCTTTCACAGTATCCCTTGCCTTTTGATGACACTGGCACTAATAATGTGCCACGATGTACACTGTACATGGCAGCTAGTTTTACTAAGGGCCACGCAATAAAGAAGAACTCAGTAAATATATTTTCTGATTGACTGATCACTATAGGATGCACCAATTTGGGTTTTAGCTGAAGTCTAGAAATTCTGAAAGAGATGTTAAGATCTGAAGGATAAAATAAGCATATTAACCTTCTATGAAATAGATTTATATTTGTAATAGTCCTATTTTGGTTCTGAAAGTGCGACATTTCATTTTTTCTGACATGGAGGTCATCAGAGCTTTTGCTTAATTACTTCTGAAAACAAAGGAGAATTTATCCTAGTGTAGAAAGTGGCTTTGTTGGTAAATTACCCCTAGAATGATTTCAGACCACTTACACTGAATGTATATTGTGTGAAAATTTTCCCCCTTGTAAAATGTGTGGCTTCTCTTTATTTCACTGTTGGGGTCCAACTGATTCACTGGACTTGTTCTAAAGCAGTGATGTGGACTGGGTATCAGCATCTCCTAGGAAGTTATGCAGTCAGAACTGTGATTTATCTTCATTCTCCCTATGGTATAAAACCCCATGCAACTAAACACAATCCTGCCTGAACCGAAAGAGAGCCATGTGCTCCTTCTGTTTCCCTATCGTTCCACATGCATGAAAGAACAGCTTCCCAAGGAGGTAAAAATAGTCCACTGTCCGCTGGGTATGAGCTGAAACATCCACATAAGGAGTAGGCATTCTGTCCAGGTTCCCAACTGTGAATACCATTGAGTTAGATTTGTGTATCCTTCAAACCAGTGGAATAAGCAGAATATCCTGGAAATAGGCCACCCCTTTATATGTGTGTCTTATGATATTCCCCACTTGGGCCTCATCAACCATCAGCCTCCTAAGTGGAAGGAAGCCGGTGACAGGCAACCTTCCCTGCTACCACATGCTGCTGATGTTGCCCGGAGAAGAGCAGAAACAGAGACTGAATAAGTTGGTTGGTTTGATTTTAATGTTTTTTTTTTTTTCTTTTCTCCTTGCCTTGAAAGCTCACTGCATTTTGCTGCTGTTATCACCAAGGGTTCATTGAAAATAAAACTGGGATATTTTGGTGGGGTTTTGCAGCAAATAGACAAAACAGGTTTAGGCAAGACTGGGCTGTTCACAATCTAAAGTGAACTGAGCAGTAGCCATTTCTTTGCTGGGGCAAACGGGGCATAATTTATTCAGCAGCAGTAGAGGCTGGAAGCCCATCTGGCTTTGACCCATTTATCTTTAGAAAACTAATTGAAGTGGAGAATCTGGTTTACTGTTGTTATGGAGGTTTTACTTTTCCTGTTTTGTTCAGGCCAAGCAAGGATGGAGGGTGTGTGTGTGTGTGTGTGTGTGTGTGTGTGTGTGCGTGTGTTGGGGTAGAAGATGGCACATATCAGTTCCACCTAAAGACAGTGGCTGAGGCTCTTAATAAAGCAGTTTCTTAAATGCAGCTTGACATCCATTTGAAATGCAAAACAGCAGAGCTAGCCAGATGCAGACTTCTTTGAGGTGACAATGAAATGCCATGGCAATTTAAAATGAATAGTTTCCCAAACCCTTACAACCAAGACTTCCTAAATCACGCCAAAATGGACCCAAAGAGGTGTGGAAGAACTTTTTTATGGCTAGGATTTTACTCCCAACCTTGTATTACTTTTAACAGGAACTCATGCCAGTTGTTTTGTCTCTTTTGTTTTAAACCAACACAAAAATGTGCTTTTTTTTTTTTTTTTTTTTTTTTTTTCTCT
>NW_022900918.1:28750714-28842584 GCF_012274545.1 Fukomys damarensis | reverse complement strand
TTTTTTTTTTTTTTTTTTTTTTTTTGGTACAGGGGATGGAACTCAGGTCGTTGCATTTGCCAGGCAGGTGCTGGAACCACTGAGCCAAATCCCCGGCCCATATGTGCATATCTTGATGGCATTTTGCAAGTAACATTAGCAACATAGTTGTTACCACTGACACACCAAAGAATTTCGGAAGTTGCAGTCACTTTTGGAAGAATTATGTCCCATATAGACCTTTTTTCTTTGGCCCAAGCATGATAGGAGGCAAGCAGACACAGTGATGAGTAGCACAGTTTGCATTCATTCTAAGGTTTCCAGGGAAGCTGTAATTCCTGAGAGAAAGATGCAGGGGCCATGGGAACAATCAGAGAAAGAGATTAGACTGGCTCAGTTGGAAAAATGGATGTCTCCAAAAGTTGTGTTGGAAAGGGAGGGGCATAGCATGTGAACTGAAACTGTTCTAGCTATCTATTGAGCCGAAATAACTGAACCCTAATTTGTTCAGTCCTGATGTTTTCTCCTCCCATTTCCCATTTAAGGTCAGGAGGCCTTGAACTATCTGCCCCTCCATGTTGCTTCCCCAAGGTCTTCCCTTTCAGAACGCTCTTGTCCCAAGACTTTCTTATCTCATCCAAACTGCCCTGGGCCCAGAGGGCTGGGATGATGAACCACAACACTACTCAGGGGACAATTTCCTTTTGAAACAAATGAATTTCAAAGGAAGGCTTTTAGACATAGCATTAGCACTGCCTGTATTTAAGAGGTGGCAGGCATGGGGTACGTCACAGATGTGCTGCATGAATAAATAAACATGCTCCTCAGACAAGGGTCACCTTCTCTCCCAGTCCATGGTAGTGCCAGAGGGTGCAGGTCTTTATTAACTAGTGTTACCATAATGGGATGGCACTTTGAAAACCAGACCAGATAACCTAGTTACTAGTTTACTTTGGTTAACGTAAAACATCAGGGAAAATAACCTAAGGGTTCTTGAATCCCAGTACAAACCACTTTCAGATAAAACACATCTGGTGTTCCTTCCCTGAATGGTCTACAAGAAATCAGTAAACTCAAGTAGGAGAGAGAGAGAGAAAAAAAAAGACAAAACAGCCTATACCATAAACTATTTCTTAACCTCATAAATTCTCTATATCCCAGCTAATGGAAAAATTAGTGCCTTATGCATGAGAGCTGATGTTGGTTCAGTCTCCTTATTAGTGAGGTTATTATTCGCTCGGCACAAGAAGAAAAGGCCAATATATTCTATCAGGGAAGAGCTAGTTTTTCAGGCAGACAACAATAGTCTGAACATTGGGGCAGAATTTAAATCAGCCACCAAATGAGCTAGTCTTATACAAAGATCAGTTTGAAAACTTGGCCATCGAGAGAGAATACCAAAGTGGTCGTTTACTATAAATGCCAAGTGGATAGGAAACTACTAAGTAAGTTGACCATGTGTGGTGTTCAATACGCTCCAGATAGTTTGAAAGGGAAAGTGGAGGTGGAGTTTCTTGGGAACCTTCCAGAATGACTGTACAGAGACAAATGAGGATGAGAGGAAAATAAGAAGACCAAGGCTTACACTATGCTGCATTGTCCTCCACACAGTCCTCTGGGAAGCAAGAGGAAAACAGATTCAAAGGAAAAAGAAAAAGAGATTATTCTATACACAATAGCACAGCACAGGTACAAAGGTTAGCTTTATAGGTTGGCATTCGACCCACCCCACCCTCAATACCCTCAGCATGACCAGTAGGATATTAGAGAAATCAACACAATCAGAACAAACTTATTGGTCTAAATCATTGCGCACTTGATGAGCTAACTGTCATGTCTGGCTTTTTAAAAGAAATTTACTTTCATAAACTCTATTCTGCTAAGGGACACAATTTAATGTACTTTTGATTTTCTTTATTGAAAGAGCTGGAGTAAAGTAACAGATAGCCCCTGCCCAAGTGTGTTCAGGAGCTATCCAGCGCATTGTGCTCTAATTTTCTGAGTTGTACAACTAATTGCCTTTTAGAGAGGATAATTCAAAACTTCTGTATGCTCAGATCTTTAAAATGGAGCTACTTTGTGCTGATTTATTTTTACACTCTCTACTTGCAGTGAATTGGAACTTTCTTGCAAAAAATGATAGTTTTGTATCAAATTATTCAAGAGAATTCATAGAATATAAATTTGAGAGAAAGGGAAGAGAACCAACCTCTCCCTGAATGCAAATGATCACCTCTGGCCTAGTTATCTGAAAATCTTTAATCTTCAGCTGGGATAGAGCATTGGTAAGGAGAGAAAGAGACAAAGCTGGCACCGACTGTTAACAGAATTAGTCCATGATATTCACTGATACCTTGACAAATCATGACTATTCGTGCGAAGGATTGTGATATTTTCCGATGAGTTCACTTTCCATCAGCTGCTGCATTTATAAGAATACATTCATTCATTCTTGGAGAGCAAAAATTACTTTAGGGTAGTGTGTTTGACAGCTGCTGTTACCTCAACTGTGTTTTAGGCCCACATGAATTTCCAGGGCCAAATGGAAATGTTTCCTCATTATAAAAGACTTTACAAGTTCCTTATAAATGTAATAAGGGGTTTAATGATGGAATTGACATATTTAAAATAGAGTATTCTTTTCACTTCTTTTATATAAGTTTGAGTAGCAGCTTGGTAGGAAGTTTTATTTCTAAAACAAACCCCTTAATTACTAGTTCACAAAAAAATAGCAACTGATGTAAGAACATTTACCAACAGAGCCTAAAGTTAGTGCCATTTACCACAGGTACTAATTTAAATGGCACTAAGAAATAACACTCAGTGAGCCTCATAGCTATTTTCATTTAGGGAAAAGGGGTGGGATGGTTGGAGAATTCTTTTGATGCTAGCCTTTGAAGCATTTTCTTTGCTGAAACAGAGAAATTAAGGGAAATCTTTTCCAATTATCCTCCTTTCCTGGGACACATGCTTCTTGTAAATATTCAGGAAATATCTTTTCAGGGGAAAATTAAAACAGGAGTAGGTAACATGAGACTTGTTTATAAACAGTTGCGATAGGCTGTAATGGATACCAGGTCCATCTGGATAGTTCACTGGCGCTGCTCCTGGAAACTGATCGTGTCTCCTCACTGTTCAGAGCCATCTTGGACCCATAAAGGGAAACAGGCCCTGGGGAGCCAACCAACAAATGGAGACTCTGACATTAGCTTCGGGCCCCGCTCATGTTTCTTGAAATCACTGAGGTACATCTCTGTCTGATGTGGACACAGCCTCTCACTCTAGGAGCCCTGGAAAGTAGCGTCAGTGGGTTTATGCTGGCTGGGAATTACAAGCTGTTCATTCTTAGAATTTGGGAGGGAATTGGCTTTCAATTCAATAAAAATTAGTACAGCTGTTCTTCTCACACAGCCTGAAGTCACATCTACAAGGAAGTAAATAGTATGTGCAATTTTGGAATAAAGTTGCTTGAATATCTACGTGCTGAGACTGGTTCTAGATCAGATGATTAACTGTTACCAATTGTTTTTAGAAAAAAGTTGATGAAAATATCTATTTTGAGGGTGACTAAAACAGAAGATCCTCAATCAGTTTGCCTTCTGCCAGTACTTTTCAATATCCTTTTATTTGGGGGTATTTTGAAAATTACCAATTAAGTTCTTCTGTTAGAGGTTCAAATTCCAGTTTTGTATCTGTCATATTTCAAACATCATATGAAAATCTCACAGTGTGTTATATCTAGACTGTGTTAAACAGCATAAACATATTTTCCTTGTTCTACTTCCCTTGCTTAAGGGTGGGTGTTTATTTCTCTCTAGGAAAAGAGTAAATGGTACTTTTCTGTTTCAAAGGGAAAAAGTTAATTAGTTGTCACAGATATCATTTTATTGTTCAAATTCAATGTAGTTTTAACTTAGTGCATGAAGCATGCCCGTTCTTTTCTTGCAGTTCATTTTAGTTAATATGAGATCTACTTTTTAAACACATTTTAAAGTGTATAATACAGTATTTCTATCTATAGGCACAATGCTGTAAATTAGATCTCTAAGACTTATTCATCTTACATTATTTCCCAGTTCTTAAATTGGATCTTGCAAAAATCCTGAGAGGTCTAAACTCTTCTAAATACGAAGTTAGAGCCAACTAAAGTGTAGGGGATGGGGACAAACCCAAGCTCACCATTTATGCTTCTAGTTAGAAAGACATACAAACCAATTTGTGCAGTAGATCCTAGTGAAATCTAAAGAAAACCATCATTCTTTAAAACACCTGGCTTGTTTGGCCAAAGCTAATTAATTGTTTAAAAGAAAAATGAGTAATTAATTTAAACTTTTCCTGATACTGACAGAAAACAGATATAAGCAAGGTAAAGCAGAAAGTTGAAGCAATTCCAAACTGATACAGAAAAGCTACGCTGAAGAAGGGATTTTATTTGTTAATAAATGATAATAAATTTATAACATAATTTAGCAGTTAACTACTTCACAGATAGACTTTATGTTGTAAGTACATTTGATTTTTTTTATAGAAAGTCTGAGACCTATTTACATCAAGGTCACATGCAACCAATTTAATCTTTTGAGTTCTACACTGTAGAAAGATATTAACTGAAATCATAAAGTCATTTATAACAGTGACTACAAAAAGTATTTTCATAACAGGAAACCTTTGAGATCTCAGTTTATATGCTACAGTCAGATATAGTTCAAACTCTGTATGACTTAAGGTTTTTAATCTGTTAATTTTACATCAAGATAATTGGCAAAGCAACACTAACAGTTACAGGCATATAAATTGTTTGTAGTACTGTAAATTGAAGGACTTGAATTAAATGTAATCAGGTAGTATTTCTTTGAAGTTATGAGCTTTTAACTTTTTTATGCCATATTTGGGTTTTAAAATACATCTGAAAAAAATTCTGTTTGCTATGCTTATGGCTGTACCTTCCAAATTGTTCTGGTGATAGGGACTGGTCAGTCCCTGACACACATTTGAGTGATTCATAGGTGACTATTTCTAAGGATTCTTATTTTTTAGAGGCAGATAAAGAAAAAATGTAGTAACTCTGAGATTTCTTGGCAGGGACTTTCCAATAGGAAGCTTTGCATATAAAAAGTCATAATAAAGTAATATTATATCATAATTGAATAAATAATCATCCTTAAAAAAGAACTGAAGTAGATGAATAAGAAATATGTTACTGTAATTTTATCTCTGGAAGAACGGGCAACTCAGTTTTCCAATTAATATTTCAGAAGAAATATGTAGTTGAAAATTTGGTCACTGTACCAGTTGATTAATAGTTATAAGATTTCTTAAATAATCGATTCTGCCCTAAAAGAAAGATCTTATTACTTTTCAGTGTTCTAATTAAGAACAGGAGCAAATATAAGAATGAGATGAATTTTCAACCCACATTTTTAGAATCCTATGACCTGTTTTGAAGAATGAATGATCTTGGTAAGAGAAGGCACCCAGAGAAGCCATCAATTCCAGAGTACTCACCAGCCGGTCCAAGCTTGTGCCTGCAGCAGTTGTGGGTCTTTCCTCGGGATTGTAGGGCCTAAAACGTGTGTTAAAATTCTCAGGAGCTGAGCGGGCAGATCTGAGACCTGGAGCAGGTTTGGGCTGGCCACATCCCTGGAAGACCTGGCAGAACCATTGAGAGGTTAAGAAAGTTACACAATGCATCTCTTCTAAAAATCATGATGGAGAAAGATGCAATGCCATGATATTCACATTTTGCATGGAATTCTTACTTTCAATATGCTCTCATTTTGATATTTGCACACACAGACACACACACACACACATACAACCACTAATGCAATAGAAAGAGCAGCCATATGCCCTGATTCTCAGTTTTCCCATATATACTTAATCCCTATTAATGGCAGTTTCTGCATTTGTGAATTTGCCTATTCCCCCATGTACTTCTTTCATAGACATAGGCAAAGTGGCAAAGTTGAGTGGTGCCTACTGTGGGGCATACTGAGGCTCCGTCTGCTAATTTCAGCTGTCATACTACCTTATAAACAAGTGTCCTTTTCGTGATCTATTTAATACCACACTTGTGTTTAATTTTTCTTCATGATTTTACTGCTTACAGGGCTCTCCAGCATGGGCCCGAAGTACCATCTAGTGTTCCTGAGCACAAGAATGTGGTGTGTCTCATGGAAAAAAAAAATGTATTTTGCATAAACATGTGTAAAGGTGTCTTTATTGCAAAACACACATAAGATAAGGTTATACCGTCACTGGATGACCATAATATTGGAACCAGTGCCTTCTAGGAGCCTAAACCTGTATTTCCCATAAGAATAATGGGCGAGTGTTTGATAACTCAACATTTGCACTGACTTTATAGAATGTAACCACAACAAATAATGAGAAATGGTGATATTAAAAATGAGGATTTTAGAGCTGGGCATAATGGGGCCTGCCTGTAATCCCAGCACTGAGGAGACTGAGTCAGGGGGCAACTGAGGCAAGAAGTTTGAGGACAGCTGGGGCTTCATAGCAAGATCCTGTCTCAAAAACAAACACAAAATTGAGGATTATAATAGCTAACTCGTAGGATGATTTCAGAATTGAACAAATTATGTTCCAGATACTTTCAGGTACTTAAATTTGGTATTCAGTGACTGTCCATTTGGAATCCATGTTGATGGTCAAGTGTATCTCATGTATATAACATATTAGGGCCAAATAATTCAATTAGTAGGCCAATAATTCAAATAATTTCTTGAATAAGGGAAACCTTGTACTAGAAATTGTCTTTGAAAACCCTCTCCTGAGCAAGCGTGTGAAAAAAGGACAAGCAAATGTGGATCAAATCTATCTAATGACAGTTTCTTGTCATCTTGTTGTTGACAGCTGTTCATGCCACAACTAGTGTTGCTTTGGGAAATCAAATATTTTATTGTAATGAACTTAGGGACTGAATAGACATTTTTTTTCCCAAAGGGCTTCATTCAGAGTGCTGTGGAAGCACCTCGTTTACTGGCATTACAAGCTCTCTATTCTGTCACTTATCAAGAGAGAATATATTTCCAGGATTTTCTGAAATTCGGTAATAGTTTGAGAATGTCTCTCTTACATTTGTACAAAGATGATTCTTTTAAATGGCTTTTTTCAGTAAACTATTCCTGACTATCGATGTGAGTGAATGCTTAACTGGCATGTGTATATTTACAATGCATTTGTTCTGGTTTTGTTATTTGATTCCTGGCTGTTTAGCTATAAAATAAACTTTTTTCATCATGCATATTATGTGATCTCACTGAAGTATGCAGAGAGCCCTTGAGCGCCATTCCCAGAGACAAATTCCATCTTGAGACACAATTCATTTTGCTTTACCACTACAGCTAATTTCTCTTTTGTTGCATTCAAAAGTTCTCCTTCAACACAGCATTTTGCAGAGAAGGAGTACTCTGCCTTTGCATTCCCCAAGATTGCTCTTAACACACTATTGATTATTCTTCTCTCACACAGTTTCTAAAGTTGATGGTGTAAACCAGTGTGAGAAAGATAGTGGGCCCCTTTCTCCCTAGGGCCTAAATCATTTCCTTGTGGCAAGGTCACTGCTGAAGGAGAACATTAACATTTCCAAAGCTCCAGGGATCTGTTGAGTGTGCTATTTTGGATTGCTTTGAAAATGACAGCTGACTTTTACAAAGTCTAAAGCCCAGGGCAAAACAATAATAATAGAAATCTTGGTGAGATTTCAAGAAGGCAGGCACTGACAGAGTTAACAGAGCCTCCTAATCTGCTCTTTGGGAAGAATCTCGATGTCTGGGTTGAAGTTTATTCAAAAGAACGTGGAATGCCCTAAAAGAATATTTGTGTTCCGGGAAGATACTTCATCTTAACAGAAAAACTTAGTACTGCATTTTTGTTGTTGTTTGCTTTAGAGGGTGTTAATTACAACAGAACACAGGTTAGTAGCATAGTCCAGGGGCTTTCTGTTTTCTAGCTTGAGTTTTGAGGATCGCTTCAGAGATTGCTGGGTCTATGATCCAAACCAAAGAAAATACTGACTTATAATCATTTTGGAAACAGTGCCTAGCTCTATAATCAGGTGGAAATCCACATAAAAATTTGTCATAATAATCTCTTATCTTGAAAGTCCCTTAACAGAGATAATGAGACAGTTGGAGGCCACCCAAAAGGGAACAGAATGATTAAATGTAGGGAAGGGCCCCAGAGGGATTATTACTGCTTTATACTTTTATAGCAGAACAAAACAAGGACATCAATGGGAACTCACATGCAGCCCCAGAATGAAAAATACAGCAGCTACAAACTATCCAACTAATATACATGCATGTGTCTGAATCCTGAAATCCTGCCTGGTAGTCAGAGCCAACTCAGGGATTGCCTGCAGCTCAACCCAGAGATTGACCATCAGACCTGGACACTCTCTATGAGTTTGGATCCCTTATTTTACATGGAGGACCTGGATGCAAAGGGGGGGCAATTTCCAATTTTAGGGATCCCTTTTCCTTTGGGAGGTCACTGCCCTGACTTGCTCTTGGTCTCTCTGCTGTGTCTCCCTTCTTGCTCATGCAGAACTCCCATTATAGCCTTACTTCTGGCTGTATTTCTATGCATCTGGTCTACTTTCTACCACTTCTGGATCCAAGAATCCAGATATAGTAACAATTTCTATTGTATTGACAATTGCACGCTTAACACATGCGCAACGGTTTGAATATTTGTGTCCTCCACAAACTCCTAAAGTGAAATAAATCTCCAGCGTGATAGAATTAGAAGGCAGGATCTTTGAGAGAACACTAGCATCTGTCTTTTTGCCTAGGATTAATGCCCATGTAAATGTACACTCTTGTTTCTGATTCACCCAGTTTATGAATAACAGTATACAAGAAAAAATATTTTAAAAATATGTTAGGTAGAAAAAATACACATATGTTCTGACTCTTTAAAGGGGGGGAATGTTATTTGTATTTTCTCAAACTATTTGGCCACAGTTTTCCCCAGAAGGTTTGCACAAGACTGGTATCCCAGAGAACACCTCCTGGAAACTAAACTGTGAAGGTAGTTGTCACCTGCCAAGGGGAGAAGTGATTCATGTGGAATTTTATCACTTCAGATGCACCTGTGACACCATTCCACCCTCTTATACCTTTAATTTGACAGAATGCTATTTTAGTCACTAAATGTCTTCTCTTTACAGTAGAACAGAGGTTTCTAGAAGATGTAGGTATAGGTTAAGCCACCTCATTGTGAAATAAATCATTAGCTATACTCCTTTCAAAAATAGAATCAGTATCACTCCCTGCCTGTATCTCTCTGAGGGATATTGCAAAGGATAATTAGATAATTCTAGGAATCATTTGGAGACCCCAATGTAGACAAATGCTGCAGATGTACAAAGGAATTAGCTTTTTTTTTTTCATTGAGTTTATTGGTACATTTTAGGTATACAGTACAGTTACATTCATCATTGGTTTTTCTCTGGTGTGAAAAACTATAATTGTTCATTAGATCCTAATGGTATAACTGATAATGTGAAACAGGAAGAAAAGGGCTAAAGGTGTAGGGAAGTAGGAAGGGTAGGAATTAACTTTTTTACCTAGCTGATTCTGAACTTCAGGAAGATATTTAAAAGACAAGAAATCTGTCTCTTAAGAGGATTACTAAGATGATTTCTCAGAAGTATATTGGCATTCTGAGATGAAAAGCCAACATTAAGATAGAAAGTGCTACATGAAGAGACCTTTTGTAGTTTTGGAGGGATGGAGAGGAGAGGCAGGTTTGGTGATAACAAGCTTAAGTGCTGTGTCTTAGGATCCTAAATACAAGTATTTAGAATCTAAACGTTGGAGAATCTCAGTGTATTTTTTTGGTTCAACGTAGTGTGTACTTTTGGGGGGGCATGCATCTCTTTGTATTCATCTCTGCATTATCTTTGATTAGACATTTACAAAAGACTTTACTGGCAAGCTCACAACAATGGCTGCAGCTAGATCAATTTCCAAGAAATTCTGTCTTCCTTCTCTCTTCTCAATGTGTTCTTATTATGGTAGAAAAGATGCTGCTCTTTCCACGTGCCATTTTGAAATTTGCAGCACTAATATTTTGAATTAAATATAGATAACAGTTCATACTGCCTAGATTTTATTCGGATATGATGTTTTGAGACTAAGTGATGTTTTATTTACTTATTGGATTCTAATTTATATTATAGTGTTAATGATTCAACTATTTGCTAGATGATACTTGGGGAATTTCTATCACATTTATACTCAAGGAAACAAAAGCTATCATAGCTACATGAGTCTATGTATCATTTGTCCAAATTATTATTTTCCCCAGAGAAGCTGTAGTGTTAATGGACATGAGTTTCAATTCATGTGGGTTGCTAGAACAAACCCTCTTAGGCAAAGTTATTTACAAACAGAAGTTTTTTTCTTATTGCCTCAAAGGCTTGACATACACAAGATCAAGGCACTGGCATATTCAGAATCTGGTGAGGAATCTGCTCTTGTAGATAGCATACTCTTATGCAACCTTACATAGCAGGAGACAGAGGGTCCAAAAGGGCCTAAAGTCCCCTCAGGTCTCTTTTATATGGGACTGAACCTAAAATTACCTCCTAAAGCCTGCACTTCTAAATGGTATTAACTTGTGGTTTAAGCTTCTACTATGAATTTTGGGTGACATTCAGACCAGAGAAAGAGTCATGAGTGAGTCTGAAAGTTCAGTACACTAGTTTCACCCTTTACTTACACATGGGAGACAATGGGATAGCCTATTTTCTCCAAGTTTCAAGGTTATTGCAAAGATAAAATGATATGGTGCAAAGAAAAGACATTGAAAAAATGTAGAATAAAGTTGTATTATTTTACCTGAAGTAATTTATAATTAAAGAGGATGATATTGAGCAATAAATCAAATCTATGGGTCATAAATAGCTATGGATGAATAATTTAGGCTCCATGCAGAATAGGGTTTTCTACATTTTGTTCATCACTGTACCCAGCATCTATAAGAGATCCCAGCACATAGTATGTGTTTATAAAACTTGTCAATGAAAGATTATGAATTTTTTAGTTATAATTTCCCCATTTGCAAATATCTATTAAAGGCAATTAACATGTGGATATTTGTAATAAGAGAGAAAAGATAGGAAAGAAAAGAGAATAAACACATATTGAGTGTGTATGACAGACACTTCTCTATGCTGTGTGTTTTATACACTTGAAATCAAATAACTAATTATCTCTTCAAATTCAAGGCTGAACTCTTTTCCTCAGACTTAAGAAAACACAATGAATCATACATCCATGTTAAAAAAATCATTTGATATCTTCTTTACTCCATTTACTGTGCCAAATTGAAGCAGAGCCAAATCAACAACTTTGCTTAAACTAGTAATGAGAACAAAAACTCCCTGTTTCTTGATCATTTTCCCAATAATTATTCATCATATTGATGTCAGTTAAAAAGTAGACGGCCTCCCACACAAAATAGATTGGCTGGGGAGAAGCGGAGGGCCACAGGTACTAGAAATTCAGTAACCTCCCCTCACTTGAGGCAGACATGTGTCAAGACCCCCAGTGGATTCCTGAAACTGCAGGTAATACTGCAACTTAAATGTTTTGCTTTTTCCTATACCTAGACACTCATGATAAACTCACTTTTTCACTGAAAAGAATCACTTTATGCCTTCTGTGTGGCATATCTAAACTGCCAGCATCACTACCCCTGAGTATTATTAAATAAAATAAGAACACAAGCACTATGATGTCGAGTCTATTGGATAATCAGGACAGAGACTGAGGGACTAGTAGGTGGCAGCATACACAGCATAAACACACTGTGCAAGGGGATGATTCATGTTCCGGGCACAGTGGAGCAGAACAGCTTGAGATTTCATCATACTACTCGGGATGGAGTGAAATTTAAAACTCATAAATGGTTTACATATGGAATTTTCCATTTAACATCTTCGGAAGGCAGGGTGACCATTGGTAACCAAGACTGCAGAAAGTGAAAGCACAGATCAGGCAGACGACTGTAACTGGGTTCAGAGCTCAGGAAATGGCTGTTACTTATGGCAACGTGGCAGACAACGTGGACTCTACCAACCCACCCTTTTCAGAGCCTCACCTGGTGGAAATGGCAAACAGTAGCATCTGTACATCGCAGCCGTTGCATCCCATCATCTAACCTCAATACAAAGCAGGGGACCCTTCCTCAAAGTAGGGGTGGTGACTGGGATACGTGTGCGGGAGTTTGTGAAGATGGGAAGGGGGTCCGAGGACAGGTAGAAACAGGTGGGGGGAGAAATAAAAGGGATCAAGATGAGGCATATATTGTCCCAAATTCCTACCGTAATTATACTTTAGCACATATCACAGACATATACTAATACAGAATTTTAAAATGTGAATAGCTTAAAATATTTTTTTAAAACATTCACTTAATTAATAACAAGAACAGCTACCTCATTCCCATTACATAATATTAAACTCATACTCTAAGGTTCAAGTTTATATACTTTTTTTTTTCTGGTTCCTATCAGCTTTCTGCTAATATCCTTAGAAGCGCTTTCCTGAATACAAACTTAAAACATTTTGATTGTGACTTCTCTAGTCACAAAATCATTGCACCCTTGAAACGGAAATTTTTAACTACAAGATTTTTCTTTTTTTTAAGTTTCCTTTATGGATTACCTTCTTCTAAGAAAGCAGTTTTTTACTCCATCCACTTACAACTTCTCTTCTTGTCTCTTGTTTTCCGTCTCCCTCCTCTGAATTTCCTCTCCTTTTCTTTTCTCCCTGACTTATGCTTTTCTTTCCTTAAAGACTGATTACAGTGGTCTCCTGGCCAACTCCTCTGGCAAGCTCTAGGTCCTTGGATAGGCTCAGGATTCTGTTCAGAGAATTTGGGGTACTACTGAATCAAGTCAAGTTTTATTTTGGCCACTTTTTGTGGGCTTCAATTTTCAAAAGCCAGCTACCATGTCAGTTTTAAGGTTTAAAAATTTACTTTTGATGCTTACACAGTTTGATTTCAAAATATCTATCTGATGCCTGGTGTATTTTTAAAAATCTTTTCTTCAGTAAAAACACATTCTTTCCATTGGCTTGAGAGGAAGGCCTTTTTCCCCCTGAAGGTTTTGCATTCCTTAAAAGCACAACACATTGATATTTCTTTCCAAATGGTGAGCAGGGAGGAATCTCAAGAAACTGAATGCAGTACATTTTTGGGTGGAGAGAAAAAACCCATGACTCTCTCTGCCTGGCAAGTATTTCTGAGTCTTTCATTATGTTCTTTGTTTAAAAGGTTTAAAGTAGCTCTTTTAAATCACTTTGCACAATATAAATAAATACATACATTACATCAGATTGGCTATGTCCTTTGTTTAGCCCATGACTCAACAAATATTTGTGTGACAGGGCTGGGGAGAGGAGCTGAGGATATGCTTATTAGAGGAGTCCCCACTGTCACAAGGTTCTGAATAGAAATTAACCAATTAGGATGTGAAGTGAGCCATGGGAACCCCATGCGGGGCAGGTGACCCAGACTGGAGAGTTTAGAAAGCTGGATTAGCAGTGTGGGGCTGCAACTGGCTCTTGCTACCTCATGAGATCACCTGCTACATTTTCCAGGAATTTTTGCAAGTCAGTCGTCAAGCACAACAACTAAAAATTAAATTGTGTAGTTGTATAAATTACATTAAAAACAAAGGCCGCATATATTCAGTAATTCCTTTTCAAATTTCTTTATTTCTATTAGTACATACTTGCACTATATGATGGGTACATAAATTGTGGGGAGTTGGTACGTGACACTTCTTAATTCTTTTTTATGCTCCCTTTTTATTGTCATCTATGCCCTCTAGATTTGTGTGGACTGCCTTTGTAAAATGGGGCTATTAGATCATGGTGCGGTCACAGCTCTCCGAGAAGGAAGTGCTGAGAGCTGTGGATAAGAGGATATATTTGTGAGACTGGGCAAAGAGACCCCTTGAAGTTCTCTAACCCTAATAATGCGCAGACCATGAGATGCATGGCCCACAGAAATTCTCTTTAAGGCAGGAAGAAGTTTCAAGAAAACTTTCAGGAGACAAGGAAAGCATCTTCTGTTTCTCCTAAGAACACACAGGGTGTTAAAAAAGAAATTGAATTTCAATCATCTATTCTTGAATAGATTACATTAAATATAATCCTCTCATCTTTTCCCCTAAAGTGAAAGAAGATCTCAAGATAAATCTCCCAAGGTTAGAGATAATCAGAAGTTTTCCTTTATGGTGGAGAGGAGAAAAAAAAATTTAATCTCTTTTACATAGAAGGAAAGTTAAAGCTAGCTTCTTTGGATGCATTTCCTATGAGTGTGTTACAAGCATTTTTCTCTAACTTTCACTTTACATTACAAAGAAACCTGTCTTTTCCCTGCCCCCTACATATATCTGAAAGATCTAGTCTGGTTACAAACAGAAATAGAACAGAGCCTGATTTTCTACACAATGTTGAAGAAATCAAAGAATAGAAAACGTTTCAAGGTTACTATTTTCTTGGTAGAATATTATATGTAATAACTGATGGGTAAAATGTAAACTTTGAATTTGAAAAAGCCCGAGAAGACACTGCAGCTCTAGAATCATTGACAGTGCACATTTCCTTTGAAAACAAGACTAAAGGAGTAGAAATAGAAGATAAAGCTTTATAAATAATATGGCCATTTGCTTTTTTCTCAGTGACCAGGCAGAAGGGGCCAAACTACCTATCAAATGGAGCATGCCATGTTTTTCCTCCATGAAGAATAATATGGCACTGGGCAGAGGCCACTGAAATTATGCTAATTCTCCTCACTGGGGTAGTGTTGGTGTGGCCAACAGGCACATATGACTGGGTTATTGACATAATCGCCAGCAACTCAGCTCTTTCCCGGAGGCTTCCTAGATATTTATTAAATATCTTATTAGATATTTATCCAGAACTGAGTCTTTCACAAAGAGATAGTCTGGCATTGCAAATAACACCTTAAGTGTATAGGATTAAAAGCAGTGATGTACATATAGAATGTTATCTTCAGATCTTGTATACTAAAACAAGCCCACAGACTCTCTTGGATGAGGCAAGACCACAGAATCAATGCTCTTTAGAGTTTGCATAACATGGATGTTTTCAATAATAATAGTTAAGACTCAACATTTATGAGCGGCTTTGATTTGACATATCCCATGCCAAGCATTTAATGCATTCCTTATATCACTCTATTACTGTACTCAGTCAACCCTATGAGTAGATACTATTTAAATCCTCATTTTAAATGTGGATTAATTGAGTTTAAATAGATAAATAATTTGTTCCAAATCTTACAAATGGGAGCAACCAGATCTCTGGGAAGTCTGATGTTAAAATCTGACTGTAATTGCAGTGCTAGCCTAAAGAATTTTAGACCAACTTCAAGCACATTGTAAGGTATTTGCTGTTCTTTATCATTGAAGACTTTCTGGCATTATATTTTCATGTTCTGAGTTCAACTCAGAAAAGTGTATTGTGTTTTCCATGTGTAAAACTAGAAAGGCTCTTTACAGAATGTAAGAATGAATAGGGTATAACTTTTGTCCTCAAATTGCTTACTATCCTGAATAGGAAAATGTAAGAACAAAAATAACCATAACACAAACAATAGTATGCTCACTGTTTTAAGAAGGGCATAAGTAATATAGTGGTCCACAGAAAAGGAAGATAAAGCGATTGGAACAAAACTGTATTTTCTTGAACTAAATTCTAAACAATACCCTCATATCTGAAGGAAGATAGCTCCATCAGAATACTGGAGATATTATTTATACCTGGATGTTTTGAGGCAGGCAGCAGCACCACTGAGCTAAATCCCTATCCCTATACCTGGATGTTTTGATAGGAAAAAGATGCAGAAAAAGGAAAGATCTGGATGCTGGAAAAAGTAACTGTACAATCAGAGAATACTGGATAGGGATATGTGGATAAACAAGTTCTCATTTCACAGGTGAGGAAACTAACACACAGTAGCTAGAGACAGAAATTATTACATTCTCTTTTCTGTTCTCTCGGGTTTTTTTCATTTTCATTTGAGCTATAGATCCAGGAAGAATTATCTAGAGGAAATTAAGTACCTGAAGGCTGTTCTCTTCTGTAATGCGTCCTACCCTCATCTGTAAGAAGCATTAATTGAATGGATGATTTGAACTGGAATTTAATAAGTCTTCTTTCTTAATTTAGATTATATCTGACAAACCAATTTTTTCCTGGATTAGGTCTGAAACTATTCCTAATATAGTTAAATGATATCTAGTGAGATCCATTTCATCTTCTCTGATCGGATAGGAGATGACCAACACATCTGAAATTCAGAATCAGTGAGGTTTTGCACTTCACTTGGATAATTTCCAACTTGTTAAAAGTGCTCTTATTTGGGTCAGAGGAGGAATATTGAGGAGTCTTTCCTGTCTGTGATGGAGACCATGAAGATGGTGAATGGAGAAAGTGTGGCTGGGTCTGAAGAACTCTTTACCTCTGCTTCTTACCAGCAGGCTCCTTGTAATGTGTTGCAGGCAATAGGCTCCTTATATAGCTGATTTATCTGGAGATGATGCATGTCTGGTCCAAAGCAGTGTGGCACTTTTGGAAAATCTTTTTCTGGGCTGCAATCTTAGTGCTGCTGTCTCAGGCTAACTACCTAACCTCTCTACATTTAAGAGTCCTTATCTATAAACAAGGAAATGAATACTTTACAAGATTGCAGTAAGGATTTAAAATGAATATGTAAATAAGGCATCTAGAAAAAGACTGACAAGAGAGTAAGGAGATTGTCTCAACTTCTGTTGTAGTCTTTGTGCTTGGTACATGGTAGGATATTTATTGAACAGATACGGTAGGTGTTCACCCAATGGTAATCATGACGGCTGTCATGATGGCTTAAAAGATGATTAAAAGAAAACAAAGAAAAAATTTAAATATGCTAGTGTCCCTTTTCTCTAAAAACATATAAATATTACAGAGGGTAAGCAAATCTAGAGTTTCTAATGAGGGCCATAATGTTTATGATAAAATACATTATACCTTGTTATGAAACTTGAGAAAAACCCATGTGTATTGAGGAAGGAATCTCAGTATGTGTCACTACCAACTGTTTTCCTGTGGGCTACACAGGAGAGGAAAGCGGATTCAACAATACCTTCAAAAACAGGTCTGGGACAAGATTAAAGTATGATCATACATAGTGAGACCAGATCATGTAACTAACTAGTCTATAAATTCCTCTAATTCACAATATCAATCATTAGGTACAGAACCATTAGCTCTCCTTTCTCTAGATATGATGTTAGCATTTGGAAAAAATAATTTCATATCTGAAATTATGGTGTGTTCATCCTTTGCCTTCAGACACATAAACAAAAATATTTTTATATTTTTTTACTATTAGAACTCTAGAAAAGTTTGAAAGAAATGAATGATTAGTTGGATATGAGAAATAGTCAATTAGGGGTTATCATGTTGGTAAGTACTAGGTGGTGCAGCAATATGCACTTATAGCTTCCAGTTTATGTGTACTTTTATGGATGTAACTGTGTACCAGACAAAAATATAGCTGGACTTGTCCTGCTTTTCCACCCCTGTTTCTTTTCCTTCTATTGCAGACTTTCCTAAAGGAACTTTCTCTTGACACTTGATCTATGCAGCAAATATTTACCAAACTCTGCCCTGTGCAAGATGGACTCTGACACATCACCTTTATCATAACATGATGATTAACAGGATGGGTGCTAGAATTAGATGCTCAACTGTGAGCCAGCAGCTGGAAATATTGTTGCTTTTCTAAGTAGTTCTGGGAATGGCTTCTATCAGTAATGCCTTTGACAAAAGAAATGAGTTTCGAAGGACAAGGTGCCAATCATATCCTAAAAGACATTTTAATGTGTAAGCTTTACAACCATCAGGCAATCCTGTACCTAATTAAGAAATAGCTCCTGGCGTCACCTTAGCCCCACTTGTAAGAAGTTTGTGTTCTAATGATAGAGTTACTCCAACCTGAAATACAGCACTTCAGATTTAACGAGGCTGTTTTTCAACACTGACTGAGGATTCCTTTTACAAAATGGATACATTCTAGTTCTTAGCTACAATCCACATTTTTAGATTTCTGTTTGTGTGTGATTTCATGGATGTGACTTCCATGAAAATAAAACCACGTACTTGTAAATTAAAGAGAAAACTCTCTTCCTTTGATGAAATAAAATCTGTTTTCAGAACCTATTTATTTCACCAGCAAATTTGTTGGTGTTTCCTGTTAAAATTATCCAAATTTCAACCATCTTTATTTCTCCATGGCATTAAAAGCTCTCTGGCTTTAGCCTTTCACTGTCTTCTAGAACAAACACCTGTCCCTTCTTTCTGGAATTATCTTCTCTTTCTTCCCTGCTTCTCTACTGATCCTTTCTCTCTATCCATCCCCATGACTATAACAAAATTCTATGAAATACATTTTTTTTACAGTATTAGGGATCAAACACAGGGCCTGTGCACTGAGCTACTTCCCTAGCCTGTTTAATTATTTATTTTTAAAATTTTTGAGACGCACTCTCCTCAAGTTGGGCTCACACTTTCTATCCTCCTGCCTTGGCTTTCCACAGTGCTGGGAATGCAAGCATGCATCACCACACATGGCTCCACTACACTCTTTTGTGCTAATCCATTGGATATTTTTTGTAAGATCATTTTATGACCATATTACATTCCCCTGATACCGTTGTACCGTTACTTGCCCTTTACTACTTGGACTCCTGACTTTGACATTTCTTACAAAGAAATATGTCATTTTCAAGTATGTTTTAAGTCAATAGAAATACCATTAAAACATGGCTGGACAAATTACACAAAAATGTGTCATCTACATTCTGGTAATAAAGAGTCCATGTAACCTCTTGGGGAATTCCCGGTACAGAGCTTGATTTGGACTATAGTTACAGCAATGTATTATATGCTTGAAAATCACTAATGAAGTAGACTTAAAGTATTGGCACCTCAATAACAAAATGGTGACTATATGAAGCATAATGTACATGCTAATTATCTTGTGTTGTGGTTTGGATCTGAAATGTTTGTCTTCTAACATTCATATGTTGGAGGCTTGGTCCCCAGCTTGTGGCAATATTAGGAAATGGCAGAGACTTTAGAAGGTAGGGCCTTGTTGGAGGAAGTTGGTCACTGGGGAGTGCTTCCTCTCTGAACCCTTTCTCTCTTTCTGCCTCCCATTGCAATGAGTCAAGCAGCTTTTCTGCTACATGCCTGTTCTCCAACTTGATGTTCAGCCTCATCATAGACCCAGAAGCAATGGAGCCGATTTACCATGATCTGAATCCTCTGAAGCCAAAAGCTCAAGTAAACCTTTCCTCCATTACATTATATAAGGTCACAGTGACAAAAAGGTGACTAACACAGCTTGATTCAACCATTCTGTCATGTATATATAATTGAAAACATTATGTACACCATAAATATATACATTTTTATTTTTCTGTTAAAATTTTTAAATAAGAATAATCTAGATCATTGAATCTTTGAAATAAGTTAACTTCTTAACAGATTGTTGAGTGAGCTTACTAATTCATTACCTTAAAAAAATTCAACTAGTATTTGCCTATAGTTTCTATGTGCCAAGAGCTGGTCTCAGTTCTGGTTGTTCAGCATCACAGTGGTAATCTCAATACCACTTGAACTGTCTGACCAGGGAAGTCAGGGGAGCAAGTACCAAATAGATCAATATGTATTTCCAAATCTGTAATAGACACTGTGAGAAATTGCTATTACAGAGAATCTCAAGAGGGACTTACTGACAGGGGGCAGGAGTGAAAAACATTATAGGCAGAGGAAGCTGTGAGTATATTCAGGGAACTGAGAGAAAAACTATGTGTCGGCACAGTGAGCAAAGGTCAAGAGGCAAAAAGTCAAGGTTACAGGTAGGCAGAGGCTGGAAAATGTGAAATCTTTCAAGAGTTTGGATCCTACTCTGTGTGCAACTGCAGCTGCTGAAAGGGAAAGTTGGGGGATAACACCTTGTTTATATTTTGAAATATTTTGACTGCTGGATGAAGGACAGATTTGAAGGAATTCAAGAAGAGAAGGCAGGATATCAGTTAAGAAGAAGTTGTACCCTTCAGCCCAGCATAGCAGAGGAGTCTGTGCTCTCCCCATTAACAAGAGAAAGAGGGCCTCTCTCAGGTGCTAGATGAAAACTGAAGCCCACTGGAAAAATGAAGAAAACCTCTGCAATAAAGGCACACCACACCACCATAGTTGGTAAGTCAGAGGGACCAGCACCTCACATTGGAACCTGGTCTAATCAGGGGAAAGACAGCTGGAACCTGCAGTAGAACCTTGCAGAGTTCAACCCAGCAGGAAGTCAGAGATCTCAACTTGGGCCCTGCAGCCAAAAATCAGCCTGAATCTCAGGGGACAGCTGCTGGCTTGCTGAGACTAATTAACTTAGATCTACACACTCCTGCCCATGCTGTCTGTTGTGTCAACAGAGGCATACCCTGAAGGAAGCTCTCTATTTCTATTTGTATTTTTTATTTTCAAAGTAATATTTTTCTCTTTAAACATTTTAAAATTTTTATCTTTTTCTTTTCTCAATTTTTCCTTTTTTATCTTCTTTTTTATTATCTTATTTTTTCTCTCTTTCTCTCACTTTCTCTTTCCCACCATGATCTTCACTTCTCTTCAGTTTTGTTCCTGTTCCTGTCCTAATTTGAATTTATTTTTTCTTTTTCTTTTCTTCTCTTTTTCCATCTCTCAATTGCCATCAGTCTTAAAAGAAAGTGATTACAGTCTCTAGTCTCCCTATTGCTGTTAGTTTGTTCTGTTCTTGTGTATATTTTGTTCTGTCTTTTTGTCTTCTCTTCAACAGTTTCCTAGAGTTCCTGTGTCCTCTGACCTTACATCTAACCTTTCTCTATCTATCCATCTATCTCTCCTCCCAAACTCCTTCTAAATCTCCAATCTGAAGGGTAAAGTTGCTATATATTGAAGAGTTTATTCACTCACTATAAACATATTTTGGGTTCATTCTCAATTTTGATTTAATTCATACAGTTAAAGTTGAGAGATTAATAACTACCACAAATTGTCATTTTCTAAACTGTGCTTGAGCTATTGTGTTGCTGATTGTATGACTTGGGTCACAGTATTGCAATTGATCTAATCAGTTATCCTTCCTGGTATAATGAAAATGAGATTGCCTCAGAATTATTAGAGTCTCAAAACCTAAAGACTAGCTATATCTGGATGATCAAAGTATTAACCCAAGAATTAAACTGAGGACAGTATCAATAACAAAAGTAGAAATGAAAAGACATGTAAACAAAGCACAAACATAGACATCCACCTCATCAAAGGTAAACTCTTTGGGAAATGAGGTGGAAAAATCTGACAGTCAACCATTTGGACACCCTGAACTGATAGCACAAGAAATAACAAAACATAAATGAGGCTCCAGAAAAATTCAAAACAGAAACAATTTCCCAGCAACCACAGAGATGGTGAGAAGAATGAAAGACATGGTTAGAGACTCTCAAACAGAAACAGATAAAAAATTAGATGAGCTCAGGATCATGATGGAGACCAAGAATGCCAGCATAGGAAAGAAATGGAAATCATGAACTCCCAACATAGGAAAGAAATGGAATCCATGAAACAAATTCAAACAGAAATCCAGGAGATTAAAAACTCTATAGAAGGCATTCACAGCAGAATGAACAAATGTGAAGATAGAATTTCAGATATAGGAGATAGGATTGCAGTCAGTGATCATGAAAAGAGAGATCTCTTAAAAACAGCAAGGGGTCATGAGAAATCAATCCAACAACTCTTAGATGATGCAAAGAAGAATAACATTAGACTGATAGGAATCCATGAAGTAGCAGGAGAAAGTACAAATGACATAAAAAACTGTTCACAGAATTAATGACAGAAAACTTCCCAAACAGAGGGGAAGAATTTGACATACACATAAGTGAGGCATGTAGGACTTCAAATAGCCATACTAAAAAAACAAAAAACAAAAAACAAAAAAACAAAACTCTTAGACATATAATAGTCAAGATCCTGGGAACCCAACAGCAGAACAAAATACTAAAAGAAGTAAGAGAAAAGAAATCAAATCACATGCAAAGCAAAGCCCATCAGAATCACAGCAGACTTTTCAACACAAGCCCTAGGTCCAGGAAAACCTGGAGTGAGGTATTTCAAGACTTAGAAGAAAGCAACCTCCAACCTAGACTGATGTATCCTGCAAAACTATCTTTCAAAGTGGATGGGGAAATAAGATACTTCCATGACAAAGAACACCTGAGAAACTTCATGAATACCAAACCAGCACTCCAAATAATTCTAAATATCCTGGAAAAAGAAAATGAAGGCCAGAACTCCATAAGAACCAAATGAGCAAATATACCAGGCAAGGCAAGAAATGAAAGGGAAAGAGGGAAAAATAAAAAAATACAAGAACCAACAACAGGAAAATAACATGACAGTGAAAAATCAATACATAACAGTTACAACCATCAATGTTAATGGCCTCAATTCACCAATCAAAAGAAATAGACTAGCAGAATGGATTAAGAAGCAAAATCCAACAATATGCTGTATACAAGAAACCCACTTAATCCACAAAGAACTCATAGACTGAGAGCAAAATGATGGAAAACAGTTTTCCACGGAATAAGAACCTGGAAAAAAGCAGGGGTAGCTATATTATTTGCAGACAGAATAGATTTCAAACCAAAACTAATTAAGAGAGAAAAGAAGGCCACTATATCCTTGTAAAGGGAACAATACAAGAGTAAGAAATGACACTCATTAACATATGTGCACTGAATATTCATGCTCCCAACTATACAAAACAAATATTAATGGACATGGAAAATGACATGTGCACTAATACAAGTATAGTGGGGGACCTCAATACTCCACTGACACAAATACATGGATCGTCTGGACAAAAAAATCAACAACAAAATAATAGAACTGAACCAAGTTTTTAAACAAATGGACTTAGTAGAAGTCTGCAGAGTGTTCCACACCACAAAATCAGAATATGCATTCTTTTTGCCTGCACACAGGTCATACTCCAAAACAGACCATATGCTAGCTCATAGAACATGCTTAAGTAAATGTAAAGGAATTGAAGTCATCCCAATATATTATCGACCGTAGTGCAATTAAACTGGAGATCAATAGCTTAAGAAACCGCAAAAACTTCACAAACACATGGAAATTAAATAACATACTGTGGCACAACTATTGGGTCACAGAGGAAATTAGAGAAGAAATTAGACAGTTTCTACAATTAAATGATAAGGCCCATACAACATACAAGAATCTATGGGACACAATAAAAGCAGTTCTATGAGGGAAATTTATAGCAGTAAATGCCCACACTGGGAAAACAGCGAGCTCAAATAAACAGCCTCATGCTTAACCTTAAGCTTAAAAGAAGAGCAAGAAAAATCCAAAGCTCATAGAAGGAAGGAAATTATAAAGATCAGAGCAGAAATCAATGCAATGGAGACTAAGATAATTATACAAAAAAAATTAATGAATTGAAGAGTTGATTTTTGGAAAGAATAAATAAAATTCATAAACCCTTAGCCAACCTCATCAAAGAAAGGAAAGAAGAGGCTCAATCCAAGCAATTAAGAATGAAAAAGGTGAAGCCACAGCATATCCAGCAGAAATCCAGCAGATCATGGATATCTACATCGAGACCTGCACTGTAATAAAATGGAAAACACAAAAGAATTGGACAGATTCCTATATACATACAAACTTGCAAAGTTGAATGAAGATATGAAAATTCTAAATATCCCAGTTATATTCAGTGAAATTGAAAATGTAATTAAAACTTTACCAAAAAGTAAAACCCAGGTCCTGATGGCCTTACTGCTGAATTCTACAAGATATTTAGAGAACTATTGCCACTACTCTTTAAACTCTTCAATGAAATCAAAAGGGAAGCAATACTTCCAAATTCTTTCCTTGAAGCCAGCATTACTTTGATTCCAAATCCAGGGAAGGACCCAACCAAAAAAAGAGAAGTACAGACCAACCTCCCTAATGAACATTGATGCAAAAATCCTCAATAAGATACTGGCAAACACAATATAGAGGGTCATCAAGAAAATCATACACCCTGACCAAGTTTGATTTATCCCAAGGATACAAGGATGGTCCAACATAGGTAAATCAATAAACGTTGATTGTTGGTAGGAGTGCAGACTTTTGCAACCACTGCAGAAACCAATTTGGAGATACCTCAAAGAATTAGGATTAAAGAGGCTCCACTTGACCCAGCTATACCTCTGCTGGATATCTTTCCAAAATAATTAAAAGAATCATACCACAGTGATATAAGTGCACCCATGTTTATAGCAGGAAAGTTTGTAATAGCTAAAACTTGGAAGTCCAATTGCCCATTAGAGGGAAACTGGATAAAGAATATGTTGTTTTTCTATAAAATGGTATACTACTCAGCCATAAAGAATGAGAAACTAGAGACATTTATAGCAAAATGGATGCACATTGAGCCTGTACTCTTAAGTGAAATAAATAGGACACACTTGAGTAAATACTAGTTTTTCTGGTGCGAAAAATTAAAAGTGTAGATAAGGTTCAAATGGAATAATTGATAGTATGAAATAGGAAGAAAATGGCTTAAGGGGAAGTGGGAAGGGGAGGGGAAGGAAATAAGAGAAAAGAAAAAATGTGAAAAAAAGAAAAAATGGAAATAGAGTCTTTGTAAATAGGGAGGAGTGAGGAGTGTGAAGAGAGGGCAGGGGTATGGGGAAAAATGAGAACCAAGACATATCATGTAAAGGTACAAGATCCCAATGATAAATATAACTGTATTATTTGCTTTAAATGTACTAATAAACCTTAACAGGGAAAAGAAAGAAGCAGTTGCCTTTAGAGGAAATGTTTTCAAGTCCTTGATTTCTTTCAAGGAAAGAAAGTTTCTCTCAATGACAGAGTTCTGTCAAAATATGTCCATTGAGGGAGGAGGAGCTTGTTCACATTACCTATTATTCTCTGATATTTTATTCTGTTCATTTCCTTATGCTCTTGTCCATCTGTTCAGTGTCTGTATCTCTTACTAAGAAGGGCATTTGATGAGGGCAGGAGCTGTGTCACGTTCACTCCTGTTCCTACAGGACCTAGCACCTTGTCTGCCACTTGGGATCTTTATGAATATGTGCTCAATGAGTGGATGAAAAGAATGAAAGCACAGTGCTTGACTTTGAGCACGTATGTATACACCAATGGAAACAGACCATGCCTTCTAGGAGGTGTGTGATGGTCTCAGACTGCAGATGCTTTGTCCATGTGTGTGTTTAGTGTCCTATTTCTAGACCATCTTGCACTTCCACAGCCTCATCCCCTAATTACTTGAACACTTCTGGGGATACCTGACCTCTCAAAACAACATTAATTGGTTTCTAGGCAATAGATTTGAGGGGAATAGAGACTTGTTATTTTTTTTTCTACAGAATGAAAGAAAACGGCCTTTCATGGAACCCCCAAATGTGCTGTTCCCCCAGCAGGTGACGGTAATTTACAGCATCCTCCTTCTCACAGGGTACCCCAAGCTCATTAAAGCCCAGAAACAGACCTATGAAGCTCTCAGCTCATCCATTTCTGGGGTGGGGAAAGAAACCGAGGCCAGATTCATTCTTATCCTACTTCCTACCAGGCCACCCCAAAAGCTCAGACCCAGTTAGATTCACACTCAGCCCTCAGCCAGAGAGACCTGGTGTGATTCCATAGCTCTTTCAGCTCTGTAATTTCTCAACTCCTCCTTGATTATATTTGAAATCTCCTTCACAAAGGATTTTAAAAATTGAAGGAAGCTAATCATGCAACACTTGCCTGACATATTTTAGTGCGAATGACTTTCAATTAAAATGCAATCACTCAGTCACCAAGTTTAAAGGCCTGACATGGGTTTGGTTAGTGTTTCATGGGAGGGAGGGAGTAAAAAGAACAGAAGGGCATTGTGCAGCCATCCGTGTGGCAGAGATGGAATGATGAAGGAAGAGGCTAGAGACCCACTGCAAACTTCTCACTTTCGCTTCAGGCGGGTCCTGTTTATCTTCAACAGGGTGGAGACAAAAGCAGTGCACCTGCTATTTTTGTTTTACAGCTGCAAACCTAGGAGCTCTGTCGCATATGATTTATGAAAATGTGCTACTTTTTGCTTTTTAATGAGTGTTTGACTCTACACAAAGGAGCATTTGCCCCTGAAGATTCATTAATGAATATTATACTGTAGTCACAAAAGTAAGTCAGATGGGATGCTGAGTTATTTCCAATTGAATATATAGAACATGTACTTTGTCTACACAGCTGATTATATAATTAGAAGTTACTAGAGAGAACATGAAGCAGAGGTGTGCAGAACTTTCAAACACTGAAAAAGAAAGTTGCTCACACATGTGAGGGATTAGTCAGCATACTTGGGACTCAGGGAAACTTTTAGGCAGCCAATAATTTCGTCATGCCTGAGTAGTTTTGAAGTAAAGAGTTGCTTCCCCAGCTCAATGCCATTTTGGTAGACATTTTTTAACGAAGTAGCAAATCTACAGCTCAACAGGAAAAGCTCACCGGCAGCATATTAGAAATTATAAACCCTGCTGACATAACTCCTTACTTCAGTTTTAGGTTACCGCACCTGTGTTATGTACAGACATCAATAGGTACATCACTAATGCAAATACCTTTGCAGACACCTGCATGCTGTTTTCCTGCATGTTCATAATGGCTTCAGAAATCTTGACATCTATGGGGTCCATGACCGACTCAATGTTGAATGGCCCTTCCAGTCGCTCTGCCACTAAGAGCATTGCATCTGTGAAAATACAGGGACAAGATTCATTCATGAACAAGGGTCTCCAAGTTCTTAACCTACCCTGAAATGCTTTCAAGACAACTGGCTGAAAAATAACTGTTTACTCACATTTGAAAATTTTCCTTCATACAGTCCCAAACAAAACGGATGGCTAAATCTGAAAAATCACAGTTTATTTTGTTACATTTGAAGATTTAAAGTTATTTTACATGTATGGATCCAGCCTGAACATAAGATAATCAGTCAAGGGAAACATATCTAACTATTCCACATGAAGTAAGAGCAGGGATTAACTGCATTCTCAAAATTGGGTCTGGCCCCTCTGGGAGTCTTGGAAAAACTGAGAATACTAGAAAAGAAATCTTGGTTTGTGAATTGGATGCACAAATATCAAGACCCACTTCAAACATGTGCACCAGTGTGAAGCATTTCTAGATTTTCCAAGAAGAGCAGACCGGTCACTTCCTTGTGTTGTCACTCTACCCAGGATGCTTTTCTGTTTTCTACCTGTGATACCCTGGGGTGGGAAGAAGTGGAACTTTTCTCCCTTGGCATGGCATGTTCAGCTCTTGATCAGATATGCATTCTATTATAAATTTTATTGAATTGAATATTCCCTCAGAAGCATGAGTTTCTTGGAGACGACGGTGGCAGTGACACAGAGGCAAGAGCTTCATGTTAGGATTGGGTTCTTGCTCTGTGCTAACTGGCTGAACAACTACAGGAAAGGGTCTGAGCTCATGAGGCCACCAGTTAGTGAGGCCTGTGAGACGTACTGCTGACAACGAGTCTCTCCATGTCCATGGCCAGGGCCAGGTGCCCACTCCAAGGCCAGCGAGCACCGGCCCATCTTCCATTCCTGGTTACTGGGGCAGAAGCTGGTACCTCACTGCCCACTGAGAACTTCCAGGGATGACGGGAAGGTGGCTATGGATGACTGTGTATGTCTGGCAGGACCGAAGAACTTAATTGGTTAATTAAAATATAATTTAAAATAACAACTTGAGGCCAGAAGCTACCATAGCAAACAACACAGTCTAGACTTTTAACCTGTACGACAGACGGAATAGATCTCAACCTTTTCAATTGTTGAGGTTTTTGAAAGCCAAATTGTAAACACTTTTCCCAAAATAATATATGTTTATTATCCAGTGCTTACAAAATATAGAAAAGAAAAACAAAGAAGAGAAGTACATTCATTCTGTCACTTTCCAGAATAGCATTATAAACAGTTTGGTGTATAACCTATGTTCTTTTTTTTCCTCTGTGCATGAATATTTTAAGCAAGCAATAAAATATACTGTACATAGATCATATAATCTGCTTTCTAAAAGTAATATATTATTTATGTAACACTGTATAGTTAGCTGTTTTATGGTGGTAGTGTGTGGAACCCAAATTTTATTTTTATTATATATCTAACCATGTCCAAACAAAGTCCACCATCAAAACATTTTCAGGCCTATTGTGATAAAAACAGCATGGTACTGGAAAAGAGACAGACCTGAGGATCAGTGGAGTAGATTGGAGGATGCAGAAATCACTCCAGACATACTCAGCTACCTCATCTTTGACAAAGGAGCCAACCATTCTCACCGGAGAAAAGACAGCCTCTTTTATAAATGGTTTTGGAAAAACTAAAATCCAAGTTGATGAAAGATCTAAATATTAAACAGAAACACTAAACTTGTTGGAAGATAAGTTAGGTAGAACTCTCAAAAACATTAGCATAGGAATAGATTTTTGTGGACAAATTCTCAGTAGCGTGGGGACTAGCAAGAAGAATCAACAACTGGGATCTCATCTTATTGAAAAGCTTCTGCACTGCAAGAGAAACCACCAACACAGCTAAGAGACAACCTACAATGTGGGGAAAAAATTTTGCCAGCTGTTGCTCAGACAAAGGACTACTATCTAAAATATAAAAAGAACTCAAAAAAATCAGACACCCCAAATTAAAAAAACCCAATTCAAAAATAGGCACCTGAAATAAACACACATTTCTCAGACAAACAAGTAAAAGCCGCAAATAAACATACAAAAAATATTCAACATCACTGGTTATTTGAGAGATGCAGATGAAAACAACACTATGATTCCATCTCACCCCACAAAGTATGGCTGCTAGCAAGAAATCAACAAATAGCAAATGTTGGTGGGGTTGTGGGGAAAAAGGAACCCTTCACCATTGTTGGTGGGAGCGCAGACTGGTGCAACCACTGTGGAAATCAATATGGAGATACCTCAGACAACTAGGTTTAGATATCTTCAACAGGGTGGAGACAAAAGCAGTGCACCTGCTATTTTTGTTTTACAGCTGCAAACCTAGGAGCTCTGTCGCATATGATTTATGAAAATGTGCTACTTTTTGCTTTTTAATGAGTGTTTGACTCTACACAAAGGAGCATTTGCCCCTGAAGATTCATTAATGAATATTATACTGTAGTCACAAAAGTAAGTCAGATGGGATGCTGAGTTATTTCCAATTGAATATATAGAACATGTACTTTGTCTACACAGCTGATTATATAATTAGAAGTTACTAGAGAGAACATGAAGCAGAGGTGTGCAGAACTTTCAAACACTGAAAAAGAAAGTTGCTCACACATGTGAGGGATTAGTCAGCATACTTGGGACTCAGGGAAACTTTTAGGCAGCCAATAATTTCGTCATGCCTGAGTAGTTTTGAAGTAAAGAGTTGCTTCCCCAGCTCAATGCCATTTTGGTAGACATTTTTTAACGAAGTAGCAAATCTACAGCTCAACAGGAAAAGCTCACCGGCAGCATATTAGAAATTATAAACCCTGCTGACATAACTCCTTACTTCAGTTTTAGGTTACCGCACCTGTGTTATGTACAGACATCAATAGGTACATCACTAATGCAAATACCTTTGCAGACACCTGCATGCTGTTTTCCTGCATGTTCATAATGGCTTCAGAAATCTTGACATCTATGGGGTCCATGACCGACTCAATGTTGAATGGCCCTTCCAGTCGCTCTGCCACTAAGAGCATTGCATCTGTGAAAATACAGGGACAAGATTCATTCATGAACAAGGGTCTCCAAGTTCTTAACCTACCCTGAAATGCTTTCAAGACAACTGGCTGAAAAATAACTGTTTACTCACATTTGAAAATTTTCCTTCATACAGTCCCAAACAAAACGGATGGCTAAATCTGAAAAATCACAGTTTATTTTGTTACATTTGAAGATTTAAAGTTATTTTACATGTATGGATCCAGCCTGAACATAAGATAATCAGTCAAGGGAAACATATCTAACTATTCCACATGAAGTAAGAGCAGGGATTAACTGCATTCTCAAAATTGGGTCTGGCCCCTCTGGGAGTCTTGGAAAAACTGAGAATACTAGAAAAGAAATCTTGGTTTGTGAATTGGATGCACAAATATCAAGACCCACTTCAAACATGTGCACCAGTGTGAAGCATTTCTAGATTTTCCAAGAAGAGCAGACCGGTCACTTCCTTGTGTTGTCACTCTACCCAGGATGCTTTTCTGTTTTCTACCTGTGATACCCTGGGGTGGGAAGAAGTGGAACTTTTCTCCCTTGGCATGGCATGTTCAGCTCTTGATCAGATATGCATTCTATTATAAATTTTATTGAATTGAATATTCCCTCAGAAGCATGAGTTTCTTGGAGACGACGGTGGCAGTGACACAGAGGCAAGAGCTTCATGTTAGGATTGGGTTCTTGCTCTGTGCTAACTGGCTGAACAACTACAGGAAAGGGTCTGAGCTCATGAGGCCACCAGTTAGTGAGGCCTGTGAGACGTACTGCTGACAACGAGTCTCTCCATGTCCATGGCCAGGGCCAGGTGCCCACTCCAAGGCCAGCGAGCACCGGCCCATCTTCCATTCCTGGTTACTGGGGCAGAAGCTGGTACCTCACTGCCCACTGAGAACTTCCAGGGATGACGGGAAGGTGGCTATGGATGACTGTGTATGTCTGGCAGGACCGAAGAACTTAATTGGTTAATTAAAATATAATTTAAAATAACAACTTGAGGCCAGAAGCTACCATAGCAAACAACACAGTCTAGACTTTTAACCTGTACGACAGACGGAATAGATCTCAACCTTTTCAATTGTTGAGGTTTTTGAAAGCCAAATTGTAAACACTTTTCCCAAAATAATATATGTTTATTATCCAGTGCTTACAAAATATAGAAAAGAAAAACAAAGAAGAGAAGTACATTCATTCTGTCACTTTCCAGAATAGCATTATAAACAGTTTGGTGTATAACCTATGTTCTTTTTTTTCCTCTGTGCATGAATATTTTAAGCAAGCAATAAAATATACTGTACATAGATCATATAATCTGCTTTCTAAAAGTAATATATTATTTATGTAACACTGTATAGTTAGCTGTTTTATGGTGGTAGTGTGTGGAACCCAAATTTTATTTTTATTATATATCTAACCATGTCCAAACAAAGTCCACCATCAAAACATTTTCAGGCCTATTGTGATAAAAACAGCATGGTACTGGAAAAGAGACAGACCTGAGGATCAGTGGAGTAGATTGGAGGATGCAGAAATCACTCCAGACATACTCAGCTACCTCATCTTTGACAAAGGAGCCAACCATTCTCACCGGAGAAAAGACAGCCTCTTTTATAAATGGTTTTGGAAAAACTAAAATCCAAGTTGATGAAAGATCTAAATATTAAACAGAAACACTAAACTTGTTGGAAGATAAGTTAGGTAGAACTCTCAAAAACATTAGCATAGGAATAGATTTTTGTGGACAAATTCTCAGTAGCGTGGGGACTAGCAAGAAGAATCAACAACTGGGATCTCATCTTATTGAAAAGCTTCTGCACTGCAAGAGAAACCACCAACACAGCTAAGAGACAACCTACAATGTGGGGAAAAAATTTTGCCAGCTGTTGCTCAGACAAAGGACTACTATCTAAAATATAAAAAGAACTCAAAAAAATCAGACACCCCAAATTAAAAAAACCCAATTCAAAAATAGGCACCTGAAATAAACACACATTTCTCAGACAAACAAGTAAAAGCCGCAAATAAACATACAAAAAATATTCAACATCACTGGTTATTTGAGAGATGCAGATGAAAACAACACTATGATTCCATCTCACCCCACAAAGTATGGCTGCTAGCAAGAAATCAACAAATAGCAAATGTTGGTGGGGTTGTGGGGAAAAAGGAACCCTTCACCATTGTTGGTGGGAGCGCAGACTGGTGCAACCACTGTGGAAATCAATATGGAGATACCTCAGACAACTAGGTTTAGAGGTCCCATTTGACCCAGCTATCCCTCTGCTGGGTATCTTCCCAAAAGAATTAAAAGAATCATACCACAGTGATATATGCTCACCCATGTTTATAGCGGCACAGTTTGTAAGAGCTAAAACTTGGAAACAGCCCAATTGCCCATCAACTGGAGAGTGGATAAAGAAGATGCGTGCGTGTGTGTGTGTGTGTGTGTGTGTGTGTTATAAAATGGACTACTGCTAGGCCATAAAGAATGAAAAACAAGAGACATTTATAGCTAAGTGGAGGCACATTGAGGACATACTCAAGTGAAACTAATAAGTGACACATGTGTAAATACTGAATAGTTTCTCTGGTGTGAGAAACTGAAAGTGTAAATAAGATGCAAAATATATAATTGTTATTATGCAATACAAAAAAAGGCCTAAAGGTGTAGGGAAATTGAGAGTAGCAGGGAAAAGGCAAGAAGGGAAAAGAAAAAATAAGAGAAAAAGAAAAAAATGGAAACAAAGTCTTTGTAAATAGGGAAGGGTGGAGGGGGTGAAGGAAGGGCAGGGGAATGGGAAAGAAATGAGATCCAAGATACATCATGTAAAGGTACAAGATCCCAATGATGGATGTAACTGTATTGTATACCCAAAATGTACCAATAAAGAAAAAAAAAATTTCCAAGCTTATAAGCAGTTATGAATTAGGCTGCTGAGAAACCTTTTAAGATGATCTTTCATGTGAAAGATCCAGAGCTATCTGCAAAGCAAAGACTCAAATTTTCAAAGAGCTCCAAGCTTCATGAAAAGCTTCAGCTTTTATAGCTATCACCAAATGATTCTGGCCACACCTCACACCCGAGTCACCGCTATATTTCCCATGCAAAGACTGAGAATGAATGCTTCCAAGGCAGAAGTAGGAGGATCAGGGAGCTCCTCTACCCCAACTCCAGCTCCACAGTCTATTTCATCTTTTGCTCATGGATGACTTCAGTCTACTTTATCTTTTTCAGTGTCCTGAAAGAGGGGTGCACACACAGGTCTTACGAGGAAGCCCTCACAATATATTTTCTCACTTTTTCCTTGGTAATGCAGACTTATGTATGTCATGGCAGACTCCTACGATAAAAGCAGTTTTCATAGGTTCTTAGTGACTTAATTATTTGGCAGTGCGGACAGAGGTTGAATATTGTTTGGTCGCAGTATTTTCATATTAAGATGTTTTCTCTCTCAGTGTTATGAAGGGTGGCTTAATGATGCCTAAAACCTGGCCTGCTTCTCTGGTTCCTGCATCTCTTTTGTGTGTTTACCAAAAATAATCCCTTTTATCATAAAACCTTCCAGCAGGTTTTTGATTAAGATTAATTTTGATGAATGAGTAAGTTCCCCTAGACAGATGCATTCTAAAAGAATCAAGAAAAAGGAATTAACACAGGAAAAAGGATTAACACTATGGAGTTATCCAACACATGTAACTATGGTAGCTTATAACTATGGTTACTTAATTTTACATTTTACGTATTGATTTCCATGTCTCACTATTCAGTGAGTACTGGCCTATCACAGTATGTGTATACAGCACATGCAGGTTGAGCTGATATGGTTAGCAGTATTAATTACACACAAAGCAAGTGGAACCTGGGCAAAAAGGCCAAGTATTTGGTTGGTCCTAAGGATTCAGTGTAGAGTCACAGCTTGAAATTGCTCAGGAGAAAGCATCTCTGAGAAGGTTCTCTCCTTGTTTACAACACTCTTTTCTAGCAGAACTTCCCTTCTCTAGGGCAGGCAGGAAGCTTCGTGACTGGGCTCATGAAGTGGGGGCAGCGTCTCTGGTGAGCTCAACCTTTCGCTTCCGTGCTTTTGCAAGACCTCAGCCCCAGCCTGGTAGCTGACTGCGCAGCAGCAAGAGCCTATACAAAGCCTCAGCAGCAGTGCCCAGGACAACCCACTCAGCAGTTAGCAGTTACCTGCATGTCTCAGGAAGAGCGACCCAGCTCTACCAACCATGGAGCCCAAGGCTGCTTGTATTAAACTGCTTGTCCTTGTACTGCCATTCTTCATGTCAGTTCATTTACTTTGTTGGAAATTAACCGGAGATGATAATCCTTCAGTGGATGTATTGACGTATTTTTCTTTTAATTTAGATTACCAGTCAGAATATGTCACATTAAGCTGTTCATTTTGTGATTTAGGCTATTAGTAATTGAAAAAAAATCCACAACAGAAATAAAAATACTTAGCTAAATAAAGTTAGACTTTATCATTAACTAGTATGAAAGCACAGAAATAAATTAAAATACTATGTTTCCTTGGCCTTAAAAAAAGAACACAAATTATTCAAATTCCTGGTAAAGTGCAGATAAAATTGTGTCTGTATAACATAACATCTAGATAACATCTTCATAACATCTAGATAAAATACCATGGATGCACTTGTTACAGTTATACATAAATTTTTCTTTTTATTGCCATACTGGGGAGCAAACTCAAGGTCTTGAGCATTAGTGCTCCACCACTGAGCTGCCGCCCCAGTCCTTTTTGTTGTATTTTGAGACAGGGTCTTGCTAAGTTTTCCGGGCTGGCTTCAAACTTGTGATCCTCCTGCCACAGCCTTCCAAGTAGCTCAGAGTGGTTGTAAGGATGTGTACCACTGCACTAGTCTTAAACGTAGGTTTTGTTTGTGTTTCTCTTTCGTTTTTTTTATCAGAATGGGAGAACGGCTGAAAGACATATATGGTGAATTTGGAGGGTTTACATTTTCCCCCTGTTCAATGTTGTTTTTGAAAATAAGGTACGGTAGTTAACAGAAGGCCAGACAAACATATAAATACCTCCTAGGTAGAAGCGAACAAAGACAAAATTTTTTAAAAATAGAGAATGCACACAATACTATGCTATCACCTCTATGCCCAGTTTTCATGGTTCTACATATGCGTGAGACAGAAGGAAAAGGTAGGAAGGCAGCTTTCCAGTATTCTGCACCCCCACTGAGTCCCATGGACAGTGGCTGCCCCTAGGAGCCTAATTCGGGCACCGTGAGGGGAGGAAGTCAAGGTGGAGGTCTGAACCGGCCAGCCTAGGTCTTAGGAAAAGACTCTGAGCGAATGGCTGTCCCTGTGCAGCCTCAGGCTCCGCCTGCCCCTGGGAAAGGCTTTTCTTCCCTGCTGGCCTCGAGTGCTGTGGGGCAGGCTTCTTCCTAGTCAGCCTCCCTGAGCCTGAAGGAAGCTGAGGGAAGCTGTGCCCGGTGGCTGCTGGTGGTGGAGGTGTGACATCTGCATGTCTTTTTCATCCCAAGTGAAGGGAACACGAAATAGTTTTGTGAAATCAGAGCAGTAGTTAGTAAGTTCCTCTGAAACCAAGTAAGTCACAACTTAACTTGTAACTTGCTCCAGAGGCTGCCAGCCTGTGCTATCCTAATTATCTCCATGCCATTTATATTTCAAAATATTTGGAATGTTATTTATAACTCTGCTCCTGGAGCTTTTATCTCTTGCCAATTAAAGGAGGACTTTCGCTGTCAGCTAACCATTAGCCGATCCTTTCCGCACAATTTTAGTTTCTCCTTACACCGAGACTTGCTCCTGTGGAAGGTGTCCTTTTGATTTCTAAGTGGAGAATAAGATGTGGGTGGATTAGAAATGTTGTCAGCTCACTATGAGCTACTGATGCACACAGAGTGACGGTGATGGTGCTTAACACAGGGACTGCATACAGCAGCTTCCGGGAGTGCCCACCCTCGGTGGGGAGCCAGGCTGCAGGGAAAGCAGCACCTCTGGCCATGGCATTCTGTGGGCGTAAGCATGGACCTGCTGGTTAGGGAACAGAGCTGCGGAGTCGGGTGCCCGGGTTTCAATCTAGGCCCCTCCATTAAATGACTGGGAGAGGTTGTACCAGTCGCGTGAGGCAGTCTCATGCTTTGCATCTGTGGGATGAACACGATGACAGTATCTCCTTCATCACGGTGGTATAAGCAATGAGATGAAGTGGTTCTTACAAAATTATCCTCAGCCCCTATTTAGCTCTCAGCAAAGTTTAGCTTCTGGGAGTTAGCATCTCTAGGCAATGTAGGTACAAAAAAGGGGACCAACTCACAAGACATTTTGGTGGAAGGATAGACAGCAATTAATGTGTAAGGAGTAAAAGGAACATGGATGGTCACGAGACAGGTAGCTGGTATATTCTGCATGTTAATGTTTAGATGATAGCTGTCCTTCTGGTGGATGAGTTCATTACCAAGATATTTGAACTGCATTGTTTTGGGGCCGGGGATTTAGCTCAGAGGTTCCACCGCCTGCCTCGCAAGCACAAGGTCCTGAGTTCGATCCCCCATACACACACACACACACACACACACACACACACACACAAAGCATTGTTTTCTCTGCTGCACCATTTGCCACTTAAAGACAACAGCATGGATTTTGGCACTCTTCCCATCGGGAGCGGGGTGCATGCTCTCAAATTCGGGAGGGCTGGGTGACTGCTGTGACTAATAGCATGCAGTAGAAGTGATGCTCTGCCGGCTTCCAGAGCTAGGACTCCAGAGATGCCAACCTCCACCTTCGGACCCTTGGTAGGGTCTGCTTCTCAGGTCACCATGCTATGAAGGCCACGAGTAGTCACTTCAGGTGACAGTCCCAGCAGGGCCCAGGTTTCCAGCCACCCATTGGAGATTAGCTCCAGGAATATGTGTGACGCTGTCTTGGACCTTCCAGACCAGCCCATCTGCCATAGTGGCCAAATAGCGACCCAACTGACACCCTATAGTGTGGAAGAATCAACAGCTGAAACGTGCCTGGATTCCTGACTTGTGAAAATATGTTTGTTATTTTCAGCTGTTAAATTTGAGAAATAGAACACTGGAGCAGTCCGGTGAAAATATTTATAGAATACTCAAATAATTTCCCTCTATTTCTTTAACAGCATCCAAACCTTCAAAATCTTAGTCAAATAATATTTCAGAAGTTGAGCACATCTACAATGTACCCTTTGTTTACAAGCATGTTGATGGTTAAGAACAACTAAAATGTCACCCAACAAAGGACAAGCAGAAAAAAACTTGTCCTTACTTTGCAGAGCAGCCTCACTCAGACCAGGAGCTGTTTGTAAATCTCCCCAGCATTGTGTGAGGGAGAGAGTTGCAGAGCTGTTTTTGGGTGGAGGAAGCAATTCTGTTTTTCAGTGCACTCTATCTATAAGGGAACTCAGGGAAACACACAGCACCCCTGGTTGCTGGATGGCACTTGATTGATTGAAAGCTGCTTTCCTGCTACAATTTCTGAGGATTTATGCACCTCTAGGAGAAGAGAAATGAGGGAGAGTGGGGATAGAGAGAGAGAGAGACAGAGAGAAACAGAGAGAGGTAGAGAGAGACACAGAGAGAGAGAGAGACAGGAAGACAGAAACAGAGAGAGAGAGGGACAGAGAGAGAGGGAGAGAGACAGAGAAAGAGACAGAAACAGAGATAGACAGAGAGAGGACTTCATGTGATCATGCATAGAGTATATCTTTGATTTATTTCTTGAGCAAAGGAGACATAAAATCAAAGGCAGCATTGCTGAAAGCCATTGTCTTTATTCTGAAAGATAAAGATTTTCAAAATTGTTGAGGAGGCAAGAAGACAGAGCTTTTTCTTTTTCTTTTTTTAAATGAGATGAGATGCTGCTGAGTTTTTCCTAACTAGCTACAGGACAGGAATAACATCGAAGATTCTATGCAAGGGAGCTCAGCTTGGCCTCCTAACCACAGGAGTGCTCAGGTTGTCACTGTGTCTCTTCTGGACTGGTGGAGGGCACAGAAGCTGTCCGTGGTGCTGCTTTCATAGCGTTTAGAATGTTTTTTAAGTAACAAAGGTGAAGCACATTAAAAAGTTTTTCCTCCTTCAATTGAGGAAAATTTGAATTAAGATAATAACATACCATTTCAAAGCTCTCATTAAATCATCTAAATTTGTCTTTAATAATCTCCTTTCTGGAAAATGAAATCTATAGGCACAATCTTCTCCATTGTTTTATCAGAACCCCACTGTACTCAGCTTGCTCTTCTCTCTAGGAGCAGCGCTCACCCACTCTTATTTCTGCAGCACCCCAGTTTTAGCTGAACCAAGACATTTTCCCCGCTGAGAAGCATATGAAAGAATTAAAAAAACATCAAGCAATTTAAAAAGCACCCTGGCAAATTCATTCATTGGCATCCAGTTATTCATTAAAAGAAAAAGAAAGAGCTCCAGAGTATTTTTGTCTGATGAATGTCCTTGTCATGAATGTGACCCAGGACTCTGCTTTCTGCTGCGGCCTGGCGTGGCTGGCTGGAGACAGGAACGCTAGTGCACATATCTTTTGCTTTCGCTCAGATCGATTAATTAAAATGCTCCAGTGAATATGGGATGGAAATATGTTTCAAGAGAGGCCTGGACAGCAGCACAGCTCCCGTGGACGGGAATCTACAGTGGAGCAGGCAGATGGGTCTGAACACCCAGCAGAGAGGTGAGCTGGGGACTGGAAGAGCTCCAGGTCCACGGGCAAAAGGTCCCTGCCCTTTTGGAATTTTTCAACACATTTTTGTTTCTTACTTCCTTATGTTACGTCTAGATTTGCTGCTGTCTATTCTTTTCTCTGACATTGCCAGCAGGGCTCTTTTTTTAAAAATGTGAATTTTGGTGTCCGATATGGTGGCACACACCTATAATTCCTGAACTCTTAAGAGGCTGAGGCAGGAGAATCACAAGTTTGAGCCCAGACCAAGCAACTTAGTGATTTAGCAATATATTTTCTTGAAATAAAAAGAGATCAGGATGGGGCTCAATGCGAAAGCTCTGGATTCAATCCCCAGTACTGCCCCTGCCCCCCCCAAAAGTTAAATTTGATTAGGCCACTGCCTATCTAAAAGCATCGAGTTGGTACTTTATTGACCTGACTAGAAAAAAAGCCTCTCCTATGCTGGTCCCTCCCTAATTTAGAAGCCTGGCTTACTAACACCTCCAGTGCTGCTGGCTGTGGGGGAAGTTCAAGCCTGGCTGGGCCAGGTGCACTGCACTCCTGTCTCCTGAGCTAACTCAGAGACCTTGCTAAGGCTGAGCTAACTCACTTAAGTGCTTAGATGCTGGGTCCAACAGGCTACACCTCCGCCTCTACTCCGTGACTCCTTCGCCTCACCCAAGAAAAATCACTCCGCCATGTCTGGCCAATAAGCTATCACCAAACCTTAAAGGTTCCTCCCATGATCCTCTATATAAGCCTGTGCATTTCCTGAATAAAGCGGAAGCCTTCCAGAAACCTCCCCCGTGGGCTGGGGTTTTAGCTCAGTGGTTCTGGCACCTGCTTCGCGAGGGCAAATACCTGAGTTCGATCCCCGGTACCAGAAAAACAACAACAACAACAGCAGCAAAACAGAAACCTCCCCTGGAGTCTGCCTGCTGATTCCCGCCTTACCCTCCCAGTCGGAGCTCCTGAACCTTGTTCCACAAGTGGGCTGATGGGGGACAACAGCTGGCCTATAAGCAGACTGTGCCCTTAGAGCTCCATCAGAATTCTTTAAATGACCCTGAAATTGTCACTCTCCCTCACCAACAGCCCATCCCCGCATTCAGGAAACATTTTTCTGAACACAACCCCGTGACCAGTCTTCCTGCTCACAGACTTCCCAAGACTCAAGTTTCAAAGGAGAGTCTGGGGCGCGTCTTACTGCTCATCATGTTCCAGGCTTTCCTGCTAATACAGACAGAGCTTCAGCTCGTATCCTTGTACATAATTCATGTAATTCATGTGCAAACAAATCTGCAAATGAAGCCTCCGAAGGGACACTGCCAGGCCCAAGATAGGAACACTTGCAGTTCCCAGAGTTATTGTCAAACTTCTCTCCAAGAGGGGGTGCCTGTGTCTGCTCCCACTGGCAGTACACTTTGGTGCTGCTCTCTCCCTCGCTGAGGCGTCCTTAAACTCAAATGTTTAGCTCCTTGCCAATTTAAGGGTCCAAGAGACTGCTACCTCGGGGTGGTTTTCACTTGTGTTTCTGCATTATAAGTAAGGCTGGATATCTTTCATCTGACTAGAACGATTTTTGCTTCATAATCTTTGTCATCTTTTTCTTCTGAGATTACTGATTTTTAAAATATATCGATGTAAAGATGTTTCTTGTTAAAAAATTAATAAAAATTTGTGCTTTTGTGATAAAAATTATCATTTTCCTCCTAGCTAGTATTTATCTTTTGACTTCATTTACTCTTATGTTTCTATGCAGATATTTTTAATTCTTGTGGAGTCAAATTTGTTAATCATCAAAGAAATTGAGGGGGATATTGTGACAGACTTTTAACAGGCATTGATTTGTAAGTTCATGACCTAATTTACCACCACTTGCATTTTCATTCACTGTTCACCTTGCTGTTCTTTTGAATATAGGTCACACACACTCCTTCCCCAGGACCCTTGCACTTGCTGTTTCTGCTTCCTGAAACAGTCTCTTTTGGGATATGACCTAACTCTCTTACTTTCTTTAGGTCTCCACCCAAGTGAAACTTCTCAGAAGAGCTTTTGTTACCCTACAAACTCTGTCATTCTCACTCTTGCTTTGACCCCCTGCTGATTAATCATTTGCTGACTTATATGTGTATTTGCTAGTGCCGTACTCTCTTCCATTACCCTGTTGTCTTAAAGAGGTCAGGAACTTTGCGTCATTTGTTCATTGCTACAGTCTCAACTCCCCAAACAACACAGGTGGCTTTCTGTATCTGTGGATTCTACAGAGAACAACCAAACTCGAATGCACATAAATTTACGCCCTTCTCATTATTTCCTGAACACTGCATTACGATAACTCTTGGTCTAGCACTTGCGTTGTGCTAGGCATCTAGAGGTGATGTGAAGTCTACTGGAAGCTGTGCGTAGTTCTATACAGATTCCATGCCATTTTATATAAAGAAATCAAGTACTTGTGGACCTTGAGATACATGGAGGGTGGGTCCTTGAACCAGCCTCCCAGAGATACCAAAGGTCAATTGTGCTTGGACACCGAGAAGTGTTTAGTGAACATTTGCTAATTGAGTCATTAGGACTAAATGTATGTCTCTCTATATTTTCTTCTAGTACCTTCATAAAACTACCCTTTCAGCCTCCCCACTGCCCTGACTCCTCTTACCTCCTCCAGCCATGCACACGAGCACAAATGCCCATACAACTTTATATGAGCCAGTCCAAAGCATAAATGGCCCCTCGGTGGCTTTTGATGTGCTACAACATAGATGAACAGTTTCCATGGGAGTTTAGAATCTTATTGTACTTTTTATTAGGTAGAAATAACTTTTAGGTTTTGTACCTTAAAATTGAAAAGTGTGGCTGGTTTTGTTTCTGTCAAAGGTTATTTCTAGGTTAACCTTGGGTTGGGAATATACTCCCTTTTGAAAAAAGGTTGATATTTTTTTGGCTTTACAAAACAAGCTAGTTCCTGCTTTCCAAGGCTCCAAGTTTACTATTAACTTTCAAAACAATATCTGTGGTGAGTGGCACTTTTGTTTCTTCCTTATAATTTGTCCTCATTCAGTAAATAGCCATTTGATGATCATCCCTTTTTCCTATTTTGCCAACTCTGTACAATTTAGGTCCTTAAAAAATACCTTGAGAAAAGATCAGAACACGACAGGAGTCAAATGTAAAGAAATCATAGTGCAGCAAAGCAAGGTAAGTAATACAAAATGGAAATGAACCAATTAAATACAATTTAATACAGGGCACAGATATCAGATTCAAAAACAGGACAGAGGTGGCCCCCCAGAAGAATTAGAATTCCTAAAGAAATAAAGCCAGAGAGGGAGGGAGGGAGAGATGGAAGGAGGGAGGGATGGAGGGAGAGAGGCGGGGGAATTTAATGAAAATAACTGTTTACTTTGAAACCAAATTCAGAAAGAGGAAGAGAGAACAAATATACAGACTAATTTAATTCTGAAACCAGTGCAAACAAAGAAGCTTATTTTGCTATGACACTGCAAAAGAAAATGCAAATTGTGGGGGAAAATAATTCACTATTTGTCCTCACACAGTGCAGAAATTAGAATCTACAAGGATCACGTTCAGACAGTTTCTTTTTAGTAGAATGATATATTATATTTCATAAAAATATAATATATTCACATAAGCATCATCTATATTATATCTTTGAAATGTTTAGTTACATTATAAGCCAGAAAGAGTAAGCCTTGTAAATCATGAATTTGATGGACATCAAAGTGTATACTACCAGCCATAATTCTTTATTTAAATTTTTATTGCTTATTCTTCATATGAATAAATTTTTATGTCATTTGTAGCTTGAGATGTCCAGATAATTCACATCAAACCATCAGTCTTGCCCTTGATGAATCAGAGAATTAAAGGGATAGCATTCTCAAACATCTTTCTGAGAAAGCAACTGTCTTACCTCCCTGCCCTTCATGCCTCCTTCGGGGTTGTCGTAGCTAGTGAATTAATTTGGACCAACCAGTTGGTTCATAGCTGGAAACAATAAAACCCAGAGAAGGGAAGCAACTCATTGAATAGCAGCAGTAGTCTCTGGACCAATAACTCTGTCCTCTCTTCTTCCACCCACTATTTCAAGAACTGCAAGTGCCCTAATAGCATCAACATGCTATCCCAGCATTTATTTTATTTACTTACTATATGCCAAGTGAGTTGCTGTTTTCAAAGAGAATAGTGAAAGAGAAAGAGTGGATGATAGAGATAAAGTGCTATTGTCCTATCTAAGCCTTTTTTGCATTCATTTTTCACTGCAATCAAACTTCTCTGTAGCCTCTCAGTGTGACCTTGCCCTTTCAACATGGGCAGCATGATCCCAAATTATCCTGCACAGATGTGAAAGCACTCACACACTCACGCTGTTCGTTACTCTTTATGGCCCTGGACAGTAGTACACTGAGTTACTTGGAATCCTTAGCAGCTTGGATGGTCTTTACAATGGCTCTGGGAAGCAGTCTTGAGGGAGACCTGATCCTGAGATGTGTGCCAGGCCCGAGGCTCAGTGTCACCAGCCACGGGCTCCATGACTGTGACCTCAGGCAGCTAACTTGACCTCTGTGGGCCTTGGTGGCCTTCTCTATCCATACGGGGACTCCTCTGACTTCTCTCTGGGGATTAAACACAAGGAGCATGTAGCACAGCATTTTGTTGCATTGGGATGATCCTATCTCAATGGACAGGAGAGTTTCTTGCATTTCTCAACAAAGACAGTATTGAAGGGTTGATCTGATCATTGTTCATGAAACCATAAAACCCTACTGAAAGAAGACAGTAGCCAAATCAGCCCCTTCCTTTTATGGTGAAGGACATGGAGCCCAGGGGACAGGAGCAGTCCTGTGGAGTGGCCCTGCATGAGCGGCAGGGCTGTGGCTGCTGCCTGCTTCTCCATCTTCCAGCCAGCTGTCTTTGTACTCTACGACACCGCCTCCCCCCTTCACAGTCAGTCCATCTATCACAAAGAAACAGGACCAGTTAAAACACGTCAAAGTGTCACTGAACTACGAAAGTCTAAACTTTTTGCTAGCACATTGAAGTTAAGCAATTCTTCTATTTCTCCCTCCTTTGCCCTAAAAGTTAATAAAGCAAATCACCCCAGAGACCATTTGTTCCTGTAGCACAAGGGCTTGCAACCTACATGGAATGAATCACAAACCTCTCCCAGAACCAATAAAAAATAAATAAATGAAAAGTCAGGTGTGTTGTCAGAATTCCCTGCTGAGTCCCAGCAGAGTGATTAGTGGGCAATTCAGTAAGCAATGGGAGCTCTTTTCTCTGCTTGTGTGTGTGCTGGTATTATTAAAAAAAACAGATATTTTTTATTATTTTGTTGTTTGATGTCATGTGATCCAAAAGAAAAATGAGAAAAAGGGCAGTATGTTCTGTATCATGGGGTCACTAGAACCAAAGGAAAAAAAAAGACAAAAAAGCTAGATTGTTTTAAAAAAGAAAAAAACCCCTAATTTTAGAAAGTGATGACTTCATCTCTTCTCATCTCTGACTCACCTCTGAAAGAGGGAGATGAGTTTTGTTATTTCCTATGCCTATATCTCTTCAAAATATTTCAGGTGAAGATAAAGGTCATTTTCCAAATGGGGATGGGGCAAGGGGCAAGGACCAAGGGCCAAGGGCCGGAGGAACCAGCTGTAGAGAGGGAGTGAGCTGGACAGGCACTGGCCAGGGGCTGCTCTGAGGGCTTGGGGCACAGGGAGAATCCCTTCATCCTCCCAGCACCCCACTGAAGTAGGAACTGCTTTTGGCAACCTCAGTGGGTGTGGAAACCAAGACCCTGGTGCTGAAATCACCTCCGAAGGCTCTAGGCTAGGTAGGCCCTGCTCAGGATAAGCAAGAACTGTGTTGAATTAAACATATGAATTGCTCGGACTTGTCATTCTGACAAAGGCACCTGCTTGAGCTTCAGGTAGGTAGGCACAAGCTTGTGATGCATGCATGTGCACGTTTGTGTGTGTGTGTGTGCGTGTGTGTGCATGTACACATGTGCCTGCATGCAGCCGAGAAGACAGAGGTAGAGGAATCATTGTCTGTTCCAGGGCATTAACACTGCACCTCTGCAGCCATGCTCCTTAATCAGACTGAATTAAACAAGGGTCTCTGGAAGCTGCAGCCATCAGCCTTCTTCTGCAAGCTGTAGATCCACATTTCTGTTTCTGGTTCATCTTTGTGCATCCCGAATCTTCCTGAATTTACCATCAGAAAGTAATCTTGATGACTGTGAGGTGTGGTGCTATGTTTTAGTCTTAGCCAATGCATATAATTAGGGAAGGAATTTCCACACTTGCCATGAAATGGAAAGGCAATCTCAGTTTTTTTTTTTTCAAAATGGTGCAACTGCTTTCTTATGAGATTTCTTTTTCTGTTAAATGTTTCCTGTTTGTGTGTTTATTATATAAGATTTGGAAAATATAAAAAAGAATATGGGGAAGAGAATAAACAGCAACTATAATCTATCAAAACAGAGATAACTGCAGGTAAGGGATGTTAATTTTAATATGCATCTTTTAAAGTCAGACTACATAACCAGTGCTTAACCTTTATATTCAATGCAATAGCATATAATTAGATAACCCTTATTATTCTATGAAAACAATTTTACCAGCTACATAATAATTTGTCATTGATGTACTAAATTTCTGTATTCATTTTCTTGTTGTTGGCTTTATAGATTCATTATCAGTTTTGCTGTACTATGAATTATACTTCCTGTACATTCTTTTATCTGATATCCACTTAAGAGATATTCCTTTAATTTTGCATTTAAGATTTAGTAAACATGTATTTTATTAATAAACATAAAAAGTTCAGGTTTATACCATAGTATGGAACTGTTAATATAGAAACATAAATGAGGGTAGGAGAGCATAGCTCTGATTCCACAAATTAATATATTTCTACATTTAAAAATCAAACATTTAGGGCTGGGCATCTAGCACAGTGGTGCCTCCACCTGCCTTGCCAGTGGAAGGTCCCGAGTTCGATCCCTGGTACTAAAAACAAAAACAAATATTTAAATAGACATCCTATTTTAAATTTAAGCTTTTAGAATTAAAAAAAAAAACCTGTTTCCTCATACAATTGTAAAGCACTTCAAATGCATAAAAGACAGACACATGTTCTAGTACTGACTGTGTCCAAAAATAAATGTATGGCATTCAATTCACTAATTCCCATCTGCAAAATGAAATGCTTGGATTCATAGATATCATTCGGGCTTTCTCGCTCCCACATCATATGACACTGCAAGTGGCTTAGGTCACCAAGGAGGGAGCACACAGACGCGCCTGGCGCCTGTCAATCAAGACAGTGAGCAGGGCCGAGCTGAGCCCAGGGTTAGGCTAAGTGGAGGGACAAAATTGCTTAGATATTCTCAATATCAGGGCGAAGGCATAGTGGGAGAGAGGGAGAAAGATGTAAGGATGCCGGTGGTGGAAACCAATACAAACTGTATGCTTGGGAGAGTCCGCCCTGGGAAAGACATCTACAAATGTGAAAGACTGCACAGACGCACTCAGCCTTTACTCTTCACTCTGTCCTAAAGACTGTTTTCTTTCAAAATAATGCTAAAATGAAGAAAGATGGTGTAAGCCATTATTCAGATCCAAAAGCACACCTGCAGCTCGGGCGTGGAAGGGATACCAGTCCCCAGAAGGGATACGCAGTTACTTCCTGGGATCCGTAGCTGACAGAATTTGCAGGTCCCATGTAATCCCCGAGTCTGATAAGCAGATGTTATTCTTAGATCCATTTTAAAGAAAATAGAATGAGCACAGTAAAGCCAGAGATTCTGTGCCAAGAACATATCAAAATGTCGACCCAGACCCCAAGATACCAGCTTGCATATTTTGATTAATTCCCTGCTTCTGAACATTAACAAATGTTTTTAAATAACCCTGTCCAAAAGGTAGTGTGAAAAGTGTAGAAACGCTTCCAGATTCAGTCATACCTTTACAAGAAAAGTCATAGAAGTTGAGAGCTCTTCCTCAGAGAAGCAACTCCTCGGTTTTTTGGTCAAATAAAGTATTCGATGTCAAAGTCCTTAATGCTTTCCTGGAAAACTCCATCTTATTCTCTTTATGTGCTGATGTAAGTTTTTAAGATGCAAGGATGGAAAAAATGTTGACTTACGAAAGAAATAGAAAACAGTGTATAAGAATGTGTACTCTTCGATGATAGGGTCAATACTCCAGAAGTTGATTTCTAGTGCTTTCCCCTATGTATTCTTGCTTAGTTTCTAGAGACATATGTTGAGTTATTTCTGCTAATACACCTGAATTAACCTTAAGATACTTTTGGGTATTTAAAGATCAATAACACCATTGTTTTTCAAAGTAAACATGTATCTTGAAAACAGGGCAGGGGATTTTTCTAAGAAAGGCACCAGTGAATTTGGAGCTGCTAAAAGTCAATGAAGAAAATTCATTTTAAAGAAATAGCAAGGCTGTGTATTCTAAAAAGGGATAGCCTCTGTGTATATTCACAGTCTCTCTTGCTAGACTTGCCCAAAACGTGGCCTGTAAACGTTGCATGTGATAATCGATAAATTTGCAAAAGCTATTTTACTCTTGAGTTTATAAAGCTCTGCGTTCTATAGTTAGGACATATTTCCTACATTAAGTACCTCTTGGAACTAGAAGACATCATTTGGAATTTAGATCATATTGAGTTGGCAGATGTGCTGGAAGATACCATATACAATGATTTTCCCCTCTGCCTAATCATTCAGAATTTTAGGTCTAGGTTTGAAGTCGCAGTTTAGCAATTCCACTAGCCTCTCTACAGCTAGCTGTTTCACTTCATCTGTGTTTAATTTTTGTTTCTTCCATACTTCTTCCACACATATTTCCAGGTGCTTTCAGGAAACAGATCCATTCTGAATATATCACATAAATAGGCTGCCGTGGTGGGGGGAAGGCCTCTTCATTTTGAAAATGCCACATGGCCTAACAGTTGAAGGGAAGGTTCACCGAGTAATATTATCTTGCATTTATACAGGAGCACTCTAAGAGTTTTTCTCCCGAAGCTCTTGACATAACAAAACTGCCTCACTCATCATGGCCAAGCAGTCACCTCTAGAGTGGTACACAAAGCTGCTCTTCAGGACGGAATGGGAGATGAAGAAGGATTCTGGGTCAGGTGCCAGTGGTGTAGGAATCTAAGCAGGCAGAATAGAATTAGTTGGAATTGGGTCAGAGCTCTGAAGAACCGTGCTGATACTAGACCATTCTGAGAAGGAATACTGGATATTTTTAAATAAATTTATGCCGGTGCTCCATGGGAAGATGTGTCTCTTGCATGCATTTGACACATCAATTTTTTTCTTCACATACGGTTGTTATGCGGAAGTCTTAAGTTTACAAATTTTGATTTGGAAAATGTGTATTTGTTTTTTTTAAACCCGTATTTGTCTGTACACATTTCCCAGCGTCATCCCATATAGCTCTAAGTTAACTTTGTATTCTTCCATTCCCATACCCATGAGCCAAACCCCCAGTATCAGAAGCAAGTGCTTTCTCAACTTTCACACAAAATAATATTTGCTAAACAACCGATATCTTTCCCATTCTCCTTACATTATCATTTCCTTCCACATACAAACCTCTGGGCCTCAAGAACTCTGGATCTGTTTGTTATCTGCTGTTGTTGAAAAGAAAGAGGCTTTAGGATAACTAATTTATTTTTAACGGTTAACCAATAGTTCCACCATAGTGTAGAAAATTTAAAATAACTTAAACAATAATGCTGATTATAGCACCAATGGAATAAAAAATGGATGTGCTGGACACTTCACACTTTATATCTGTATATTTTTTGAATATCTAAGTTCTTGAAGATCAATGAATGGCTTAACAGCACTGAAAACCCCCAATTCTTGACTTCATTGATTGTTGAAAATGCATTATCATTTTCTTTGCCCGTGCATACAATGAATTCCCATGATATATAGGCCTGTACAAGCTACCAGACTAATGGAAAGACAGACAAACTACTCTGGTGAGCCTCCTTTAGGGTGATGAGAGATAAGAAGGAAATAGGTACTGAGTGAGGAGAGAGGGGAGAGAGAGGGAGGGAGAGAGACAGAGAGACAGAGAGAGAGAGAGAGAGAGAGAGAGAGAGAGAGTGTGAGGGACAGAGAGAGAATCTTCCTACCAGCATCATCCTCTGCTGTGGGGGCCTCACCAAAACTGAACCAATATGCAGGTGCCATGGCCTGGAACCTTCCAGACTGAGGTAAATAAACCTCTTTTTCTTTACAAGTATCCTGGGCCAGGTGTTTCATTATAATGATGGGAAACAGAATAATAAATTGTCAGTATCATTAAAAATAACATTTGAAATATAAATGATATCAAACATATTTTTTAGCGGGCTTTGTCTAAGAACTTTCCTTCCTACTCAGCTAATATGTTCTTCAGCATTTTTTTTCTTTCATTATGTTTATGGGTGCATTTTAGGTATACAATACAGCAGTTGCATTATCACTGGGAACTTGTACCTTTACATGATGCATTTTGGTTCTTATTTTTACCCCTGCTCCTGCCCTCCCTTCACCCCCTCCACCCTTCCCTATTTACAAAGACTTTGTTTTCATTTTTTCATATTTTTTCTTTTCCTTTCCCCTACCGTCCCCACTTCCCCTACACCTTTAGACATTGAGGCCATACTCGTAAGTGAAATAAATAGGACACACATGTATAAATACTGAATAGTTTCTCTGCTGTGAAAAACTAAAAGTGTAAGCAAGGTTTAAAGTGTATAATTGATAATGTGAAATAGGAAGAGAAGGTTCTTCAGCATTCTTTGTGATAATGCCAACAGCACAAATTGATAATGCCAATCATTTATATGGATGGCACACATTTCTACCAATCCAGCTGACAGAGTCACACACAGCACACGTTTCATGGCCTCTGACACGCTCCAACAGTCTTTCTTGGAATTTGTACCCACGTCACTCTGTTCAATCACTTTCGCTCCTTGGTTTTTTTCTCTAAGCAAGTTTTACCCTCTTTTCTTCTGCTTTCCACTCCACGCTGTTTCTTCCTTCTCTTTGTCCTGTCCTCCCTTTTAAATAGTTGGTCTCACCTTTTCTTCATGTGTGTTGCAGTACGATCCTGTCCAGTAACGTGCTGCACAGTACCAGCCAATTTCGAATATCTTTTAAAATTTTATAGCCGATACTGGAGTCCTCTCCAAGAGCGCCACTTCCTCCTGGGCTCCTGGACTGTCTGTCTGCCTTTTACGTAGGGCGGCATAGAGTCAGTTTTCCAATCTTTCTCTCCTGCAAGAGTTTGAGCTCTTTGAGGCTAAGTACTAAACACACATTTTTTATCAGTGTTCAGAACAGCATGCAATGCAAAGCCAATGCACGTTTTCAACAGTCAATACTTGCTAGAGAAAGGAGGAGGGACTGCAGATTCCTCGTGTACATAGCAAGTGCTTAGACCAAGTTTCAGCGGAGGAGAAAGAGCTCCTTTGAACTGCAGGATCTTAGGACCTTGTCATAGCCCCATTTATTTCTTCCTCAGCTCGGGGCTGCACACAACAACTGAGATTAGCAGCTGAATCCCCAGTAACAGATCTAGTGTTAGACTTTCAGCCCACTGTCATATAAATTAGCCAAATATAGCTTGCAACAAAAGCCTTGGTTTTGCCTAATGTGCTACCTGCTTTGTCACATCCACAAGTGGTGCAGCATGAGGCATCTCTGTCCCTTTTTGCAGATGCTGGAGCCAGAACACAGGGCAGCCATATAGTTAACATCATGGCCTCTTCCCAGTCATCTCCCACCAGACCTCAGCGGCTCCCAGTGGAGCAGATCGACATAGGAAACAATAGTGGCAGCAGCCACAGCTTCCATTTCAAACGACAGTCTCACATACACTACACCAATGACACAGTTCTTGGGTACTGTCACAGACAGCGGCTGTGACTCTTTTATCTTCTACCTGTGTCCTTTATTAATACAAAGCCTGCTTGGGATCGCCTGATGCATTTTTAAAAGCTCACTGCCGAGTTGTAAATTTTAGAGCTGCCTTATAGGGTTTTTTTTTTCTCAGACAGGTCTCAATAACTCCTACTACACTGACTTCACACATGTAAAGGGGCAGGAAAAAGGAGGGATTCTTTTTAGGCTAAAAGCCAGAACCTTTCAATAGTAGCCCCAGAGTTGGTGCTTTTGCACTCCCAAAGGGTGGTGTGTGTCTTGGGTGGCCAAGTCTAAATGACTGCTACGATTGACCTATTTATTCTTTTTGACACTGTAGGAACAGTGAAAAGGAAGAACCATTTACTCTGCTTCATCTGGCTTGGCTAACTATACTCTTAGTATAGAAAAGAAATACTGATTGAAAGCAGAGGCACAGGGGTACAGGAACTTTCTCCATGATCCTCACACAAATCATTTTAGTTTTCATTGCCTTTCCTTTTAATGGATTAGGGTTGTGCTAAAGGGCAAAGGTCACTTTAGAGTAGTGAAATGTCAAAGTCAACAGAGGCTGAGCTATACAGCAGGTGTTAAGTAAATGTATGGCATTTTAAATATTTACATTTGCAAATGGAAGTCATATTTCCATTCTCTGATTCCTTTCTCAGACTAATTTACTAAATGGGAGAGTCTGGAGGTATGCTCCCATATCCTGGGCTTTCCAAATCTTCCCTATGTCTTTTTAAAATTCTAGTACCCTGTCCTTTCTTTCACTCAGCAGCAAGTCTACTTTCTGACTCTTAGTTTAGAAATCCATAAAATGGGTATTAAGAGAGTTAAATGAGACAACCTATGAAAGAACCAAACCCAGTGCTTTGCTTGTAATTAGTAGTGAAAGTTATTTCTATGTTCTTTGTACATGTTTTCCCAACAGCCATACAGTTAGGCTTAGAGATAGGCTGTTTCAATTGCCAGGGTCTGCCATGTTATAAAAACACTTCGTTACTAGTCTAAATCTCTGTATAGTTGCTTATCTTCCATTTTATCTATATTACACACAATTTGATAATTTGGAGAAAATCAAAGAGATACCATGCTATTTGATCCTACTTTACAACATTAGAGGCAACAATTCCTTCCCAAGAGCGCTACTGTGGCCCATTTATCTGCTTCCAGCCTCTTTCGAGTCACCAGTGATTCCCCCGCACTACACTGAGGATCTAGGGCTTTTAAAAACTCACCATGCCCAGCTGAACTCTGAAGTCAGGTGTTGAAGGTGAGACCCACAGAGCGGTGGGGACCGGGTAGCCTGCACAGCAATGCCTGTGATATGCCGAATTCACCCCTGACCCTGAACCTCTCGTGTTCTTTTGCTAATCCAGATCCTGTAAACTTCCGCCAATAATCACATCAAATACATATCTGTGGAGAAAACACCATCTGTCCAGGCCTGGGCCGAAATACTTCCACTCACAGGTTTGCTATTCACACAGAAAATGGAGGCCATCAATGCCTTCCAAGGCTTTGCTCAGTGGATGATCTCATCATCTATCTTCAGCTGATCCCACTCACCCCCTTTGCTGGGCCTCTTGTTCCTTCCATCACTTGTTTCCCTCTGGCACCTATGTATATGTCCAAATATCTGCCCATTAAAAATAACTTTAAAATCTGCCTCTTATGTCGTATTTTCAGGCAAATTACCGAAGAAGCACAGCTTGGATCCATGACTAATTTCTCAATTCACATTCCCCGGGCTTTAGCTGGAAACTCTTCTCACTTAAGGACAATGACCAATTAATGGCCAGATGTGCTCCTCTCTGTCACACTGGACACTGCTGACGCTCCCTTCAGATACTGATGTGCTTCACGCCAAGGACTATGTTTGTTTCCTCCAGCCAAGCATGCTGCCTCTCTCCTTCTTTTTATTTATCAGCTATTACTCATCAGCGTGCTTACTTCATAGTCATTAGTTGCCCTAAATACCCTTTCTGGTTAATTTCACCCATACCCATGATTCCAATTTTGTTTTGATATTTTTATTTTTATATCCACTGGCCTCACTCGTGAACCCTAAATCCTTATTAACAACCAATTAACCAGTAACCCTCTTGTGTTTGCCCAACATGATCTACTCAAACGAGAGTGGATCATCCCTTCCTGCTCAGTCAGCTCTTTGTGTGGCATCTTTGTCTTCCAAAATGGTGCCACACCTTCCAGCCCAAACCATGACCTACTCCTGTTTCCTTTTCCTTCTTTTCACACCCACACTTTCCAATGATTCCCTCAGACTCTCACGATTTTCACTCCAGTTGAAATTATATGATGGCTGAATAATAATTATAACCGATTATAACCCATTAGGCCATTTCTCTGTGCTGGCCTTTTCTTGCTGTCCATCTGACCTCCCCTGCTCCTTGGGTTGACTGCTCTGAACTGGTCCAAACTGATGCTTCCTACTCACTGCCTCATTTGCACGGCTGGTACTGTCTTCCAAGGGAACCCGGTCACTAGCCCCTACTGTGTTGTTATGGCCTGAACTGGATCCCCAGCCCCTGCATTTAGATGTTAAAATCCTAACCCCAGGACCTAGATTATGACTGTGTTTAGAAATAGAGACTTTAAAGGGGGTAAATGAAGTACAATGAGGCATACGGGTGGGCCCTAATCTGGGATCTGGTGACCTCCTTAGAAGAAGAGGGTAGGATGCAGATACACACAGAAGAGACCACGTAAAGACACAAGGAGAAGGCAGCCATCTACATGCCAAGGAAAGAGGCCTCAGAAGAAACCAGTCCCGCCAACACCATGACCTGTGACTTGTAGACTCCACAACTATGAGAACATCAATTTCTGTTGTTTAAGCCCCCCGAGTCCATGATACTTTGTTAAGGCAGCCAGAGCAACCTGACGTACATATGTATCCTTAATTGATCTTCAAAGCACGGGTCACATATTTCTCCCTCCTTGGGCTGGGCTAGGTGCCTCTCCTCTGAGCACTTCTCCTGAGTTCTTATCCAGGAATAATAAGTCAATAAAGATGAGACCACGTGTGCTCTAATTCAGCCCTTTGCAGAAGTCTATCATTTGTGCAACGTCTGTAACAGGTTAGTAATGTTCCCTTTGTCCTGAGGATCAGTAAGTTAAAAATAGTACTAATAAAATATGATTAAAACAGATACTGACTAAGCCAATGTACATCACAACATTATTCACAACCCAAATGCCCATTAATACATGAAAACAAAATATGGCGTGTGGAAGCACTACATTCACACACACATACACACACACACTCACACTCACAAATACTAGGGAATGAGGGATGGTTCTTTTGCACAACGTAAAGGGATCTAGAGACAGAAGGAGGGAAGAGTGAGGGGAAGGGTAGGGGAATAAAAAGAAATGAGATGCATCGGGATATATGTAACTACTCCCTACGATGAATATAAATACTTTGTGTTGCAAATGTGTACTAATAAAAAGGAATGAAATTCTGACTCATATGCAGCATGGGTGAGTTTAGAGAACATTTTGCCTTGTGAACTGAGCCAGACACAGCAGAGTAAATATTGTAGGATCCCACTTGTATGCAGTAACCAGGAAGTAGAGTGGTAGTTGCAGGGCTCAGGAGAGAGGGGCATGGGTGTTACTGTTTAATGGGCAGCTTCTTTTGAGACGATCATGGACAGTGCATGTGCTGACTCATAACCATGTGAATCTTTGTGAAGCCACTGAGTTGTACAATTAAAATGGTTAATTTAAAAAAATGTTCAGTGAAAGTCAATATCAAGAAAAAAAAAAAAAGACAGTGCTAAAGCAAAGAGCCAGGGTGAAAGAAGCCCAGCCTGGAACTGTCTGATGGCAAACCTTGAATCTGCCCTTCACTGTGGAGGTGATTGGTCTACTTGATAGTCATTTTCCACATTTGTGTGTGTGTGTGTGTGTGTGTGTGTGTGTGTGTGTGTGTAATCCTGATTTCTTTCCCAGTGACCAAATCCACACTAGTTGAAATAAATTCAGATGGTGCTAAACCTATTATGGGAATTTCATTCTTTTTGCAGGTTATTGGGTTGTGGGCAGACTTGTAGCTTGTCCCTTTTGTATCATGGCTGGCAACCGAGACATGATAGCAGGTATGACTGGCTCCCAAAGAAGAGCTCCAGTCCAGCCATTGTTACATCTCAGAGTGAAAGATGGAGCAGCAACAGTCACTTTGTAGCCTTGAGGGCAACAAACTTGAGGACATCAGAGTAGACAGACAGGAAGAACCTGTGTCTTTTGTGTTATCGTGGAGCCTCTGACATGATCAGTCTTGATGTCACTTTGTTTCCATTGTTTTGTTTAATGGAATTATTACTGCAACTGGAAGTATTTTAAGGAACATGGGCTAGTTCAACCTTGGAGTCTCAATCCTTTACAATCTTTTACATAAAGCAGGTCATTCTGCTCATAGGAACACCAATGTTCCCTGAATGAATGAAAATTCTTTACTAATAAATGTGTAGCAATATGGACAAACAGGCAAGATGAATGTGTCCAGTTTCAGGGAAGCAATCAATGGTACTAAACAGATAAAAAAAAATGACATCATGTGGAAATCTGCAATGACTGATAGACTTCTTAAATTTTCAAAACTGAAATAAACTCTCCTCTTAGAACACATTACTTAAGGTAACACTTGGCTTTTCAGCTTCAAATTCTTATGCCCCACTTTATTTCTACCAATGTGTAAAAGAGTAACTGTGCCCAAGGATCCCATTTTTAATCACACTGAAGAAATAAATGCCAATGGTTTCTTATTTCAGATAAATGTTTGCCTTTTCTTGGTGGGCCTTTCATTGGTCAAAGAGATGCAGCCAAGGAGTGGCTGGTTCTCGGTGCTCTCACTACTTGCTGTGCATAAAGACATGCTCTAAAAAAACCACAAATATTTTTCAAACATTACATTTAACCATCATTGAAATATTCCAAAAATTATTAAGGCTTTGTATATAACCTCGGGTGTTGATACTGGTGTATAACATTTTAAGTTTCATTCTTTCATAGTTGTTTCGGCATACCTTCCAAAGTATTAAACTTCACATGACTTGACATAGAAGCCGGATATATTGGGATTCTCTGCTGTTGACAATATTTAGTGTTTACGTGACACGTGTAGTTACTGCTAAGGGAGGAGCAGCATAGTAGTTACCGCCTGGACAGGGTCAAGTCACAATCTACCTCTCTTTGTTGCATGTTTCTGGTCCGGTAATAATCCATCCTGTTTTTGTCTTAGCTTCTCAATATAGAAAATGTGGTTAACAATCTTTCTCACCAAGGTGGTTATAGTAAACAAATTAATTAATCTCCTGGAGACTATTTCATGGAAGATCTGATTGGACTGACAGACTTGCCTTATACATGTAAATGATATTGATTCGGGCACAGTCCAGCTCCTTGCTGGGCCCAGAAACTTTTGTCTCCAAAGTGCCTCTGCGTGTATCTCATCTGCTATATTATGTGTCATTCAGGCTGCTTAGGATATTCATGCTCCAAAACTCTCTACAGTCTCAGGTGACACCGGAGCTGTAAAACCATAAACTAATCTAACTGCATTTGAACTTAAAAATAGAACAAACTCTTAAGAGCCTACTAAACTCTCCTAAAAGTTCCGTGTCAAAATAAAGCTGTTTAACTGAGCTTGGCTAGCCAGGAGAATGCTGGAGTTCTTTCAGATCAGAAAAGAATGCCTAAAATACTTTTAACTTGCAGACTCAACAGACTCTGTGAAAGAGAAACAGATGAAAGGCAGAATCACAGTGCTGTCCTGGTGTTTCTGAGTGTGTGACTGACACAAAGGAAGAAAGGAAGTCAGCTCAGTGTAAGCAGAACTTTGTTTCTTAGCAGTTCTAGCTTCCCACCTGTAATGGGTTTCTCAATGAGTCATCAAGATCCCGGTCATTGGAAGGCTTTGAGGATGTGTGAACGAGGACTTCCAGGCCCTATCAGGAACCGTTTCAACCCACAAGCTTCCAATTTAGGACCCTTCCAGTTAATCATGTAGAGTAGGCTCTAAGGGCCAGAGCACTTTAGGGTGTCTCTGCTATGGTTTACTGTTCTGGAGACCAAGGCAGTTGAGTTAGACCTTGAAGGATGATGATGATGGAGATGGCAGGAGAGGGTTTGATGGGCCACTCTGCACCCTACTATCTTAGTCACCTTCTTGCACTGAGACACAATGTCTGACACCCACAGGTCAAGGAGGAGGGGGTCTATACGATCTCATAGTGATTAGAGGTTTTAGCACAAAGTGGCGCCAAGGCAGGAACAGCACAGCAGAGGGACACCGTAGAGGAAAACTGCTCATGCCATGGCAGTCAGGAAACAGAGTGAAGGGAGGGGTTGGCAAGGGAGTCAGCCTTCCAGGTCACACTCCCGGTGACCTGCCTCTAATAGGGACCCACATCCACTGATGAGTACAGTGCCCCCATGATCCGACCATCTTCCAAAAGCAGGAAGCTGTTGGCAGACATCTAGATCTAAACCATAATGCCTGTGAATGAAATTAATACAAGGATAGGTCTAAAATTAGCAAGACTTATGTGAGCCTGTTTTTCCTGGTGTCCCTGCTTCTTTGGTAGGATATTTGTTTCTAAATCTCTACATCTTCCTTAACAAATCCAATGCATTAGCTTATGAAAAACACTGACGCTCTAGTTGTCTTTCAAAGTCCTCTTTAGTATTCCCCTTTAGTATTCAGAATCTAGTACATACTGCACCAAGACATGAATCTTTTGTCCAACTGACACCCGGGCCTGTTAAGGACCTACCTAAATCTTCCCGACGTGGTCTATTCTCTATGATGTTCACAACTGCCTTCACGAACTTCCATCAGAGTCAAAAAGAGACTTCAAGTTGTATGTGTGAAGTCCAAAGTCAAACATAATGAGTACCATTTTCTAGGTACAGATTTCACTCCTGCATCTTTATGACTTCTATCTCACTTTGGTTTCGCCCAGGATCTTTCCAGCTTTCATGTTTGCACACTGATCATTTGATTCAGGAGATACTATGCTTTAAACATGTCTCCCAAAATTTATGTGTTGGGAACTTAATCCTCAAAGCAACAGTAGGTTCATGGACCATTTTTTGAGTGGCAAGGACCCAGGGTAAAACAGTTTCCTTGTTTGCTTGATCAACTTGTCTCAGCAGTTGGTTTCCCCTCTGATCTGGACCATCCACTTCTTTTCAATAAAAACTGATGGCCAGGTCTCAACCATTGTCTTGCCCAGGCTCTGGAATCTGTAGATCTATCCTGGTTGATGACATTTAGTCCTGATACTTCTGATCTTTCTGTTCCACCACTGTCCCAGTTTGGGCTGGTGATGATGTCATGAAATTTGTAAACTTCCAGAGCAGCTGAGCAGATAGAGAAAAGAACAGTTGGCTAAGGGTTAAGTTCCTCAGATAGAAAAAGAGAGGAGAAAAGAGGAGACAGTTTAGAGAGACAAGAGAAGACCACATGGGGTTGCTGAACAAACAGTTCAACAAGCATAAGCTGCCCCGGATCCCTCATATCCCTCTGTGTCATATCCCCCCTTCTTTCCTTCCTTCCTTGCATGTGCCCCTATGTGTATTAGGCCAGTGCTGAAGCACAGAGTGATACCCCCATCCCTCACTGCTGCTCTTTCTGTAGTGGCATGTATTTAGCTTGATTTTACACTGTAAATGTATCATTTATTTAGAGCCTGCTTCCAAAATGGTCTTTAAGATGGCTTATAAGCTTAAGGGCACTACAAAAAATGGCCTGCTTTTTTTTTTTTTTTTTTTTTTTTTTTGAGCCAGTGTCTCACTATGTAGTTGAAACTGACCTGAAACTCACTATGCAGCCCAGGCTGGTCTTGAACACACAGTGATCCTCTTGCCTCAGCCTCCCGAATGCTGGGATTACAGGAGTGGACCACCATGCCCAGCAAGGCCAGCATTTTTAATGAGCCAGAACTTGTCCCTTTTCTTGAAGGAGAAAATTCTGCATGTCCTGGTTTGATCACAGAAATGAACTTTTATTACTATTATGCTGTCTGAGTAGAAGTCCTTTCCCTCACCATACTGTAACATCCCAGCCAGCATTAATTTGCACCCAAAGGATCAATTGCTTCCTTATTTCTCATCCTGGACATGGCTGGGCTTCCAGAAACTGCCTAATACAGTGATTACTGACTTGACTGAAAACATTTAAACCCCATCTCTGCACAGGCTTACAGTGTAGACGGCATAAGAATCTCTTGTGCTTTTCAAAAACTGGTTAAAACTTACGTTTTCTCTTTTGTCAACACTTCTTAGTTTCGAATGCTTTCTAGGTGTTCCACATGGTATCATAATATTTATGTATGAAGATAGAGCATTAGAAAATTTAAAATGATTTAAGGGCATTTTATTTTGCAGATGAGACTACAATGGAGTTTAAATGGTCTTCCTAATGTTACGATGAAAATTAACAATGAGCAGTAATCTTGTGAGTTTGGAATCTATCTTATTTGTTTATTTGTTTGTTTGTTTGAGATAGGTTCTCACTATGTAGTTGAGACCGGCCTGAAACTCACTATGTAGCCCAGGCTGGTCTTGAACTCACAGTGATCCTCCTGCCTCAGCCTCCCGAGTGCTGGGATTACAGGCATGCACCACCACACCCAGCTGGAATCTATTTTATTATATTGCACATTTGCCTACACTCTATTTCATTATAAATTTTGAGCTAAGGATTTTGTAAGTTTTGGCTAAAAACACTTCTTTAAAAATTCAAATTGTTTTTTTCTTTAGTAAAATATTTTCTTGCTTAATATAGGACAATTTTTGTTATTCAGCATATATATTAGCTATTTTAAATTATTCATAAGTGGTCAATGGCATCTGATATTTCTGCACATCAATTTTTAATACTATCATTACATTAAGTACATGAAATACTGACTCCCATTGTATATCTGTGCACATCATTACATACACACATGGTGTCTGGTTTGTTCTGTGGATGGAGATGCAGTATAATGCTGGGTTATCTTTGGAATATCACACTGCAAGAGGTTAACAGTTACCTGGACTCACACCAAAAAACTAGATGTGGGATGATGCATCAAAGGGGTGGCAATAAATCCATATCCTGGAGACAAGGGAAACTTTTCTTCCATTAAATATTTTGAAAATAACTTCAGCAAGTCATTAATTACTCTGAAGCATCAATGCAAATGCAAAGCCATAGGCTAAAGCTGTTACATGCTACAGATACTAAGAAAGGCCGAGACATGCCAAAGGCACTACAGTATAAAATTAAACACACTTTACAACCATTTTTATCTGGGGACATTAAAATGCTCTGAAAGGAACAAAAGTGAGGCTCATTTTTTTGTAGTTATTCATGACTTCCCAGTTGTGTCATGGTTGGAAAGGAAATGCTACTTGTGAACCACAGTGCTAAAGATGATATAGAATCAATGAAAGACCAATCATCAATACATCAATCTGTGTGCTACTCATCTCAGAGACTAATGTGAAAATTAATGACCTTTAAGATTCAAGGGATGTGCATACATCCATCTGATTAGACAGATAACTGTTCCATCATTTACTGCCACTAAACAGTAGGAGAGGAGAGTTAATGACACATGTTGACCAAATGCAGTACATAAAAATTTAAGATACCATTTTGTGGTCATTGCAGGCCCTGATTTAATCTTGGGTTTTCTTTTGTAAAGAAGGCTGAACTGTGAACATGACTCACAGGATGTAATAAGACTCCCTCGTCTCTCCCGACACACCAGAGAGGTTTTCTGTGATCTCAAATACACCCACTCACTAGTTTGTAGCAAGAGCACAGATTCATCTTCAGAAGAGAGAGGCTCACAAAGACTTCTGCATCTTAAAAAGCAAAAAGCCTCCTTTATTCTGCTATTTTCTCAACTCACAGGTGCACAAAGTAGTATTTTTGACATCACGATAGTTTTGCTTCTTATTAAAAAAAAAACCCTCTGACATAAGTGCAGTATCATTACAGGACTGTTCTCTGTGTCTGTCCTGTCTTTGACTATCTCAATGGTGGGGAAATCAACCGAAGAAGAGGGTACAACATGCAATTTAGACAGATGGTCACTTACAATCATTTTAAATAACATCCTTCTTTTCCCAATGGCTGCCTTGGGAACACAGACTCCCCTCTTATTTCTGGTAGCCCTTCTCATTTAGTGAGCCTCAGAAAGGAATTTCCTGAAAGTGTTGAAGAGATTATATGTTGTACAAACACTGTGTCCCAATATAAGGCATTATTTCTCACAGATACTCTCTCCATACCTTTATACACTTGATCTTAGCCAAGAGGCTGAGAAGTGATCCATACCTTAATAGAGTCATGGGATTAAGCAGAAAGAATTGTTGAGTTCTCTACTGCCAGTTGGCCTCTTATCATTCCTAAGGCCAGATATGCTTGATCAGAGCTTTCCCTCTGCAAAATTCTGCCATTTTCTTTATATTATGTGTACCTCTTTCTTCACCACCCTGTCTAGGATCCCCTAATCATCTTTCCTGGGAATGGCACTGTTAGGTGACTAGAGAGCATATCATGTCTTTGGGCCCCGTTTCTATCAAAACTGAATTGCTTTTTTTCTGATTAGCACCCATTTATTTTCTCCCTGTCATGTATGCTGTTTGGATTCACAGCCATGTGATCTTTTCTGGGGTGGTGGGGTCTGCACTTTGATTTCTTTAAATTCATTTATCTAGTAAACTTATAATCAATCCTCATTTCTAGTACCAAAGATAACACACTTTAAAAGGCAAGATTTTCCTCATGGTGGGAAGAGAGCAGTGAGAAGCAATCCTGCATGATTTAAATCATATTTTATTTTATCCTCAATTTCAGCATTGAAATCTCAGTATCTGTCACACATGTAGCTTCCTCCTAATTTAGCTGAGGTTTAACCAGCAGGCGGCACATGATAGTCTCTTTTGATTGCTTAATCACAAAATAAATAAGGAGACTATCCTAAAAAAATTAGACATGAACAGAAAAAATTAGGCTTTGGTGCATAACCTAATTGTGGAACAATCTTATTAAACATAATTAATAAACCGTTTAGTAGCTGGTACAAGGAGTTCCACAGAGAACTTGTAAAAGACATACAAAAAATAATATGATGCACACTTCTCTTTCAAATCCAAAGTTTAATGAAGTCACAAGAGAGTCTTGATTCCAGACATCTGGGTGACAAATCCCTCTTAGATTCGGGGAAGTGAGAGGATATGAGTACAAGACATTGGAGGCCACCCAAGGAGCAGCGCAGCAGCCCCATCTCGAGAATGACAAGAGCTCCATAGCTGTTAGTGATGCCAGGAGAGCAGGAGCAGAGGAGCCAGGAGGCTGCTGGGGAACTAACTAGACAGCATGCATCAGTGGGGCCAGGGATGGGGCTGGTGTGCCTGAGATTAATGTCTCACAGCTGCAGTACAGACCTGGGCACAGGCATAGCCGATGGGTTTTGCAGCAGGAAACAGATGAGAAATTATAGCATCCAAAAGAGCCTGTTATCCCAAATCAATGATAAATTTACACTCATGAGACAACTGGCAGTGGGGAAAAAAGGTAGCAAACCTCGCTCGGCACTGACTGTTTTCGGTCCTAATTCGTACGAGGCAGGCGATTCTCCCTCCTCTGTTTATTTATATTGGCTTTGAGTATTTTTCTCTTTTCCTTCTGTGACAATATTAAGTAATCCCTTCTCTATCTGAAATTTTGCATCTTTAGGAATGATTTAAAAACATTTTAATGGAATATTTCAACGATTCACCAATGTAGAGAGAAGAGCATATTCAATTCTCAGGTACTTATCTTCTAGCTTCATTGATTATCAACTCATGGACAGTTTTATTTCTTCTATAACCCCTTCCCTTCCTCTACCCCCCTACCCAATGGCCACATTCCCAGGTTATTTTGAGAGCGGTCCCAATTTTCATTTTACTTAGAGGGGAGTTGTAATAAAAATCTCCTTCAGGAAGCTAGTAGTCTAGTTTGCATTTTTTTCTACTGCTACAGGAATAAAGGATATTATAGGGGCTCATGATATTTATTTCTTGTCCATCTTTAATATCATTAAATCCACAACAATTGTAAAGCTAAGGTAGTTGCTAAAGACATGAATACAAGCATATTTTTAGATAGCAAATTTAGTAGTTATTCAAAAATAGTTCATCAGTTTTAGGTTCTGATTGAGCATTGTAACATCTTTTATCCTGGTGTGAAATAAATGTAAAAAAAAAAAACCTGCACTAAATCAATACAGGGGTTCTGTTAAAACTTTTTCACAATTATGTTTGATCCCTTGATACTCCTTTATGATGATGTCACATGTTTCATAAAGGTGAGCTGCTTTTATTGTGTAATTTACCCTTCATCAGTTTTCTCAGTATTTACAGACATTGCCAAAGGATTAAAATCTAAAGTGTGTGTTTGCTGCACACTTAGTTTATTTTCCAGATTGGGTTGTAAATTATATGGGCAAAGACTTTCTCTTGAATTCTGGTATTCACCCACACTGCCATGAGTGTTTAGCATTGATTAATGCTTAACAGAGACATGTCAATTTATTGGTCTACTTGCATATCGCTGCTCATTATAAAACCTAAGCAAGTTTTATGGCAGATTCCTTGCTGTACAGCACCTAGTTATTTCCTGGGTCTGACCATGACAGACATTGCTAATTGATCACCATACTCTTTTCTACTAAGTTGGGATGCAGCCTCAGCACTCTTGGCACAGTTTTAACTAATTGGCATTCTTGGCAAATTTTAACTAATTTTCCAACCTTATTACAGCATTATTTAGAGAATAGATTGGAGCCATTTACTCTCATTGAACTTGTCCAATGTTGCCTTGTTTTCAATCTCCTGCAGGTAGCTTACACTGTTCCTATATGTTTTAGTTCAGCATGGTCAGTTCCGGGCCCCTGTATGCATGGTCACAATCTGGTGTCCATGAGGGTCCAGGTGAGGAGATTTGAGTTCAGATTCTAATTCCATCATTCACTAGCTGGGGGACTTTGAGCAAATCACTCAGTCTTCACCAGCTCTGGTTTTTATTTTTAAAATTTGGATAGTAACATTTTTTCCTTCAGATGAAATGACGAATCTGAATGAATTTTGAAACTGGAGCACTGTATACAAACATCTGTTAATATAAATGACATCTTAGAGGTCATGTGACTAAACCTGGATCTTTGTTTAGGACAAATGCATGCACATTTAATGAGATACCAGTTTCCAGTCTTAGGTTCATTCACCTCTCCCTGTGACCTTCTCTTTTGTGTGACTGTTTTAGGGTTCTAGATTGATAGGCTCTCTTCAAGGACTAATGATCCCTCCCTGTCCTTTATTGTCCAGGCTGAGGTGCAAGGTGTGTGGATCAAGTTGATAAATTAGGAAATAAAACAAGAAGCACAATGAAAATTGGAGGCTGAGGAAAAATGGTATAGCATTTGGGGATATTGTTGGTTAAGATGGCTTTTAGAAGAACACCCTCAGGGGATTTCCCTAAAGCTTGGGCTCAGTGACCTCCTAACCAGGTGATTAACTGGCGGCACATTACATTTAAACAGCTTTCCAAGAAAGCTGCTTCTCAGACCCTCCTTACGTTGGCATCCATGACGATATGGAAAATCCACGGCGGTTAATTTTCCTAACCACCCTGAAACTAACATATTTGCAATGCATTTCATCAGCAACTTAGTAAACTGCCATTTAAGAGGAGCATTACTTTTACAATAGGATCATCAAACTCCTGCTGCCAGCCATAATTCACAGGTGGTAGCTGAGGAAAGTGGATTCCATAGTACTTCAATATCCCCTCTGTCCTGAGGTGCTAGTTTCTAAGTAACAGGCTGGCAATGTGCGTGAACATGTTTCTACTTTGGGGGTTTTCAGTCAAAATAATTTATAAACCTACCTCTCTCCCTCTCCCGTCCCTTTTTTTTTTTCTTTCTGAAATGCTTACAGGCATAGTAGCAGCTGTATGGAAACTGTTCTGGTGACTGGAGGGTCCTGTTGGAAGGTCACTTTGTGTAATATTTGACAAGTTGCTTCACACTTATTTTTGGCATTTCAGTTCTTGGGTGATAAATTTTAAGTGCATAACAAGAATGATAAGAAATGAAGTTCTCCTTCCCCCAAAGCTACATTATATAGGTTCAAAAAAAAAAAAAAATCTAGTGACATAGGGACATATGGTCCTGTGATGTTGGTTACTTTAAATTTTTATATTACCTCATCTCCAATTCAAATGTCAAGTCAAAGTAAATTTCTGAAGCACTTTGAAAATCTCCCCAAATCATTCAACGAAACTGGGAAACATCCATCCAAAAGCAAACATGGCTGTCCTAGTGGGAGAAATCATCGACTGACACAGGCAAACTGAAGAGGCAGCTGACTGAAATTTCTTGAGGTGAAACACAAATTTCATTACCAATGGTTCTTAAATATGACCTGTAAGGCTCTTACGGATGTGATGCTAATAATTTCATGACCGACTGCACTTCCCACCCTCCATTCATTCTGTCTTTCTGGTGAAAAGGTAAAATGTATATTTTAAAGAAATCACATGGCCGTTCTGCCTTTCCTAACCATTTTCTCGGCCACTTCCATACCCTGAAGCTCTACTTTTTAACTCTCTTTATACTTATCTCTCCTAGAAATTGATGTGACTTTCATGACTGAACTTAGGCTTGTTTTTAAAAATGTTAAATCACTTATTATTTTGCCCTTTCAGAAAAGGAAAGATGAGGGATATGTTTAAAGAACTGCTGAGGCAATTGTAGGTAATTTTGTATTTTATCATTTTATTCCCCTCTTTGAAGATTTGGACAAGTTATAGATGTATTATGTGATGAATAATACACAGTTCTGAGTAGAAATCTCTGCACAGCAGTCTCTGAATCCTACATTTAACTACAAGAAAACTGAGGCACAGGACTACACAGTGCCTTGGCTGAGGTCACACAGATTAAACCAGTGACAATATCCTCCTGCCTTTTTCTCCAGAGCCACTTATCTAAATAATGTAGAAATAATTCAGTATCAGCAGGCAATGTGTTGACGTCTCCAAAATGATCAAATATGATTTTTAGGATACTTGAACTTGCAAAGCACAGAACATTCTTTCTTCTTGCCTCTGGCAAAAAGGCAGCGTCAAAATAGGGGGGTAAAGTGAGGCAGAGAACAATGAAACATCCTGAGCTGCCTACATGGCTCAGCTTTTACATCTAAGCCACAATTTGTTACTTACCCCTCTCTAGATAAACAGTGTTCTGAGAAAGTGTTCTCTGCCTGCACAGGATAAATGACAAACCAAAAATAGTCTGTGTGGTCTACCGGTGGACATAAAAAGCAGTGAGGTCAGTCCAGAGCCCATGAGGAATGTGCACTAATGTATTCTGCCCATTTCGATTTGCTAACAAAATCATGCCATTTTAAAAGAGGGAGGACAGAGTTTAACGATTGAGAGAAAAATTAGAAATGTCAAGTGTAATCCTTTGAAACAGGGAGTGAAAGCTCAGGAGTAGGATTGTTTTGCTGTTCTGAGTCCTGCTGGTGAGTGACAGCAGAAATGAAGACCCTTTCAGACAGACCCATTGTGCTCCTGTCAAAAGTGGCCGCAGTTCTGTTCAAACACCTGTTTCTAATCTTTATGAATATTAAAAGCCTCTGTGATTTTTTTCCTCTGGAAGAAACGATTTTGAAGTGTTATAGTACACAAAAAGACATCATCTCAGTGTTGTTGCAATTCATTGCTAGTCCTCTGTTTTTCCCAGAGGACATGCATAATTTTTAAAAATTCGTGGCAGTTAGGTTTGCAGACATAGAGCATGTTGGAACTGAGAAACGGGTTGTGCTGTTCTTTTTTTTTTATTAATAGTAGTCATTCTACTTTCATTGCATATGTGATTTGCTTTCGACAGCATAAAGACGGTAACCACATAACTTGATTTGGAAGTATAAGAGAAAGGAGGCTGGGAAGAGATGAAGGTAGCCCTTTCTAAAGACATCACTTGGTCATCAATAGTCATTTGTCAATAGCACTGTCAATTGTATATGGAAATGGATTCCAATGGATAAATAATTCTGTGGTAAATAAAATTCATTTATTTGAAGTGTGCATGGGCATTCCAAAGCACAATACTTTTCCCCACTAAATTTAGTTTCCGTGGTTATGATTCTTTTCAAAGCTAAATAAAGATGACATGGACTGATTGGATTTTATGTAGCTTCTTGCAAACTTACATATTACAGACCCAACAGACTGTGTAGAATACTTCCATTAAATCTTCCAACCTCTTTCAGAATTCTTTCTCCTTGTTTCAAATGAAATCGTGTTACACGAATCACAGCCCCATGAAATGATCATGTATAATTAACTCCTTCCAAATTTTACTGATTCTGGTCTGGACAGACCCCTGCTTTTGTCAAGGGACCTAATCCATTACAATCCCTAACCACTGGAGCCAGTTTAATGTTGTTATCACATTGGAACTGTAGGGCATTGTCCTAACTCTACTTGAATGCAAGAGGTAAAGACTTGGGGGGTCAAGAAGTTTTATTTGGGTGTTCTGGAATTTGTGACCAACACTTATTCATATTTAGGGGTGGAGCTAAATTCCAACTCTGTTTTATGTTGAGAAGGGATCTAAAAGGATTTGCTTCACTGTGCCTGGCTGCACTTCTTTTATTGTTTTGAAGTTAATACAGATAGAATGGAAACAAGTCAACCTAAACTTTTCCTTTGTCTGCTTTGGCTCCTGGGTTCAATGAGCTGCTGGCTTTCTTTAATGGGTAAATCCAAGCATTTACATAAAATACAGACCTTGCTGCTTATATAAAAGAAGTCACCATCTGTACACTGTAACAACATCATGATTGACATTGTTCTGTGCACCGATGCCAGGCATCTGAAATTCCCCTTGATTATATTTTATTGTCTAAACAAGAAATATTAAGGCATGAATGATGGAAGCCACAGTGTTCCTCCATGGTATGGAGGCAGGGCACTCCTTAAGACTAAACGTGTGTGCCAGAAAGCCATGCACTTCTCTCATGGAAATACTTCAAATCCAGAAAAACAAAAAGCCAACAATTAGTTTCCAGAACTGTGCTGACTTAGTTCAGGCTGCCACAGTAGAATACCATAGACTAGGCAGCTTAAACAATAAAAGTTGTTTCTTGTGGATGCAGAAACTGGCTTCAAGGTAGCTGCTTTCTCCGTGTGTCATAACCTGATCAAGAAAATGAGCACCAGTCTTTTTTCTCTTCCTATGGGGCATTAGTCCCATCATGGGGTATCTACCCTCATGATTCCATCTAAACCTTATTACCTCTTACAAGCTTTACTTTGTACTAGCACCCTGGTACGTCTTTTAGGTAGACATTCCTTATAAAGCCTCATGTGCTCACAAGTGGGACTTTTCAGAGATGGCTGGCTCTATAGTGTGTGATACTGGGATTAAGTGTGTGTGGTAAAGGATTTATTTACTGATTGGCTTAGCATAGTTCTGGGTGTGAATAATGGGACTCTCAACCTTTGGTGTGAGTGGCACACCCAAAAGACTGGTATCCTGGGTGGGTGGGATGCTGCTTTGTGCTCTGTCATGGACTGTTTCTCTTGAGCAATAACCCTCTGTCATGCCACCCTTGCCTTGGAGCAGCTGAGTATGGACTGAAGCCACTGCAAACTGTGAGCTAAATAAAGCTTTCTTATTTTAACTTGTTGGTGTCAGGTATTTTGTCTCAGCAATGAGAAAAGTAACGTCAGGGTTTTCCCCTTGAACTTGGGGTATGAGATACAGATGTGAAGTACATAACAATACATAACTGTTGATGATGCCATGTCCCAGCTCCAGTGGACTCAGCCAGAGTGAGAATTGGATCTCCATGGGATCTGCTGAGTCCCCTGCTCACCACTGCCCCTTGTGGGCTCCCCTAGAGGGGAAGCCAAGTCTTGGCAGGCGCCTAAAGCACCTCACACGATCCTCTTTCCAGCTCTCCAGCCCAGTGTGCTACTCAACCTCTTGTTCTTGAGGCAGTGGTAATGCTAGCTCATTGCCTCATTGTCCATAGCACCCCTCGTGCCAGTACTTGGAAACTTCCACTGCTCTGTTTTCCCTTAAGTGCTCTTATTTCTATCTGAACACTACTATTTTACTTTGCCTCCCAATGCTAGAAGATGTGCTCCTCGAGGGCAAGGATTCATTGCTGTTGTTGTGTTTCTAACTTCTACTGCAGCATCTGGTACAACAGGCACTCAATCATTATTTTCTGAGTAAGTGAATGAATCCATGGCTACCCCTTGTTTTCTTACTGCTTTGTAGCTTGAAGTCATTTAATGTCTCCTGGAAGTCCCTTAGATAAATATGGGCATCTGATAATGAATATGAGGCTCCCAGATGTCAAACTGAACACAATGCCCCCTTTCAGGTCACCAGGGTGAGCTCTCCTGTAACCGGTAGGACAAAAGAGAATCTTAAAAGTCAGAATTATTTTTTTCTTTAGAAACAGGCTACTTCTCCAAACTTCTTTAGGCCAAGGGAATAACCATTGCCACCTCTTCTCCTCAGCTCAGATGAATGGACAGAATATGCAGCTGCTGGCTCCAGTAAGTTGGGGTGCAGTTTCCTCTCCACTGTGGAAAGGGCCAGCAGGGATAAAGCAAGCCTGATGTGTGTACTGTTCATTGTATGCCCCTCCCCTCTGTTTCTCAGTACAAAATGCCCTGGCTTGCCTGGACACAATGAGATAGGGATTTGTGGCAACACGAGACACCTCTATCTCATTGGAGCTATTTTATTTTCATTAAAAAAATGGCCTCCTTAGTTTGTCCGGTCGGTGGTGAGCAAACAGACCTTAGGGTAAGGTGTGTGAATGAGAGACAGCATTCTCCTCTCCACAGAGGATCTCACAGTCAGCCTTGGCAGGTGTCTGTATTTGAAGCTTATTCACCATGGAAATACAATATCAGCGAACAGCCATGGAAGGGATAAACCCAGCTTACTCTTCCTGAGGCTCCTCTCCTTTGATGGCAGGAGAGGGGTGGCTTTTATAATTCATGATCCCACAGACTCTATGTTATTACAGTTGACAAAATTATGCCCTTCTGCTAACAGTTGGCCCTTGTCAGTCCCTTACTATGGACACAACCAAACACTCAGAGTCTACTCTGAGCTCTCAGCTTAACTCTCGGGCTGTATGATTGATTTTCCATTCAGTGTTGTTTTTATTTGAAGCATATGAGCATCACTTCCTGAGAAGAAGTGGGGCCAGTGGTCCCAGGAGCCTCCTTCACAAAACACATATCCCCAGTAATGATGCTCGAAAGACACATAGCTGCTGATCTTCGGAGAGGGAAGCCAAGTGGGAGTGAGAACTAACATGTTTGGCTTTCAGTTGTAGGTGTTGCGCAGAATCCCCAGACAACTGGCTTTAAGTAGCAAGTCTTTACTGACTTCATACTTTGGGGCTCAAATACCCACAGAGCTGTCCTTTCACAAGAACAAATTCTTAAGTCACACTGAATGACTTCATGAGTAATGACTGATTAAAGCACTTGTTTGCCATACCTGGGATTTTGATCTGAAAATATCTGAAATAAGAATTTGTTCCTAAAAGTCACTCATCTCCTGCATTTCTCCAAATTAGGTACTTCCAAGAATGGTCTATATGTAGTAATCTCAGTTTTTCTTTGACTTGATTATTCTTAATAATGATGGTGTTTGATGCAAGTTGACATAGATACAGTTATGCTCAGATTCAATTTGTTTACGTATGTGTGTGGCACAGAGTTAAAGAATTCTCCTTTGCCAGGACAGTGCCTACCATGGGGATTTAGTGATAGAGGACACAATTCTGAGATGTTCTACATTTAATTACACAGGCCAGAGGGTGGAAGAGATGGAATTCAGTTAGCTCTATTGGTGGCCAATCAGTTAACGGCTAAGTGTAAAATCCAACACAGGGCACTTCCTGACTGTATGTTACAGTCCTTGGCAAACTGACCCCTGGTTACCACCACCTCCTACTTCTTGCTTTTCTGTGAACTTTCTAGACTACCAACTCCAAGCAATCCAGAAGCCACAAGTGCTTCGCATTATGCGCTGTTCTCCTACCTCCAAACTTATTCACTTCTCATTATCCTGCCTCCCTTATTTACAGCCAAAATAAGTTCAGTGTAAATAACTTCTTATGCTTTCCTTCCCCAAACTTTCATTATAGAAATGCTTTTGGCTTTTAGGTCTGGAGGACACATTTCCAAATGCTATCCAGCCTTCCTGCTGGCGGTTGTGGATCATGTCCAACCTAGTCTCTTTCGTACTAGCCTGTCTGCAACAGCTCAGTAAACCTTTTTATTTCAGAGCACCCTACGCCTCAATAGTTTTGGTTTAACATTAGTCTCTTTCCCCCACAGCTTAGCATTCCAGGTTCTTATAATGCTGCCCTGCATCAGGTCCAACTGTAATGCACTCCTTAATGGAGCATAAACTGGAGACAATTAAACCAAGAAGGAGCTCTGAAAGAGGAAAACGGTGGAAGAATCCAGACATGGAGTCATACTGAAATTCATTCCCAGATCTTCATTTACACTGAGAACTAGTAAAATCTGGTGTGTGATAAATGTTTGGAGTTTGTATTCACATTATTAACTCAAGAGCAGTAAAATGTGTGAAAACAATCTTTATTTTAACCAAACACAGGCTCTAATATAGCATAATGAATGATCTGTGGAAAAAAGACATTTTCCCACCTTTCTAGCTGTGCTCTGCTTTTCCAACTTTCTCCACAGCCCTCCCTTCCATACTCCCAGGAATTTATGTAGATCGCTTATCTTTAGTTTTACTTCTAGTGATACACTATTTCCTCTCTGTAGCTCTACAAGCAGTTTTTAAGGAAAGAGGGAGGGAGGCGTAGGGGGGAAAAGAGAGAAAGAAAGAAGCGAAGGAGGGAAGAAGGAAAAGAAGAACAGGCATTAAAAACTTGGCTTCGCTCACTGGATTCTTTTTCCTAGTGCTCTGCATTGAACCCAGTCCCACTTATCTCTCTCTCTGTGGTCAACTCCTCGCTCAGTTCCTTTCTGTGTCCACTGCCTATAATGAAGCAAGCACTTTCCCTGAGACCCAAGCAACCTGGGTTCTTGAATTTTTTATCTGTCCTTTTTACCCGCCACATTTATTCTTCTTGGAGCCCTTTAAATGCTTGTGAGCAAGCTGCTTCCTCCTTTCCTGTCAAGTTTCATTTTTTTGTAGTTGTTTCCATGCCTGCCTGAGGCTACTTACATATCCAAAATTTTGAAAAAAAAGGCTTTGGCTTTCTTCTTCAAGTACCTGGGAAGCCAGGAAGCAAAGAGGGGCTTTTGTTTCCATTCTTACCTTCTCTGACAACTTGCTTTCTCTACCTCACGTGAACCCCTGAAATACGTGCTGTGGAAATATTTGTAGAAGGAATAAATGCACAGAAAAATGTCTCAAAAATCTGACCACTGGGACATTTTCGTTTTTGTCCTGAAATAACCAACTCAAAGTTACCTTCATGTTGAAGTTTGCCCTTATTTCACTATCTTGATTTATATTCTTACTGCCTTTAACCTTCATAGCACTGCTTTCATAAAATAGATTTTACCTTATATTTGAGTCCTTTGTGCAGCTTTCTGAGTGTTTCTGCCAGCTGTTTCATACATGTTTTCTGAGGGTAGGTGCTGTTTCACATGCCTTGAAGGGTCCTGGTCTAACACTTTGTTGCCAAGATCATCACATATTCGTTGTACAAAGCAATAGCTCAATATCAACTTGTTGAGTTTAATTTAAGGACTAAAATCCTTGGGTTGAAAATCACAATGCTCCTGCCTATTGGAGGTTTACAGAACATCCATTGCAATCATTAACTCAGGGACAGTGCTGCTCAGTCACCTAATTACTTAGAATTTCACTTCCTTTTTAAATGGGGTTAATAACATTTATCTAATAGGAAGACTCAGAGGATTCCTTAATTAAGGATAAAGCACATACAAAAGTCCTAGGAGGAAATAAAAAGATAAATATTATTATATCTCCTATTACCATAGATAGCAGTTATTAAGCTCTCCCATAAACATGAACCAAGAACAATTTAAAGCCAAACATAATTTAATAAGAAACAATCAGGGGTCACCATAATTGAGCTAGCGTAAACATTTTGGCAAAAATTATCCTCAGCTTCAGTTGCTATTAATACTGTACAAAATAAGCTGTCAGGGTCTCCATTTCCTCCCCCGCTTAATGAAAACATGGGACAAAGTGACTACAAATGCATCTGCTAGCTCCAACATTCATGGAGAGTCTCTGATCTTAACATCTCAAATCCCTTATAACTGAACAGTCAGTCGTCCATGTTGTTATACGGTTGTGTACCACTGTAACTGCTTTCCACTTTCGCCAAGGAGCTAAAGGATAATGAAGAGTCTCAAAAAGTTATTATGAGGTACGCTGCTGTATTAGAATTTTCAGGGAACTTGAACATGCAAATAAGCTTTTGAATTTTGGTGTCCCAGGGAATAGCAGGAAATATTCACGTATGCTCATCAGAGTTTCTGACAGATAGAAATTGTTTATCATAAGTGTGCCCCCTGTGGTCACAGGTAAATGCGCTTACTAAAATTTTCTGGGATCCTTAGGGATTGTTGGAGGCTGGTGAAAGAAGCCAGCTCAGTGGGAACGGTAGGCATTCCACAACAAACTGAGTGGTATTTTGCTTTCTTGGAGGATGTATACACAGTAGATGTTCTGAAATGTCTTAGGTATCAAAATGTGCCCCTACAGGCTTATGTACTATGAGGGGGCATTTTTTAGAATATGATTAGAACATGGGGACACTCATCTCATCAACAGAGTAATCCACCGACGGATTCAGAGCTGACTGTGATATTAGGAGAAGGGGCCTGGTGGGAGGAAGCTGGTCACTGCGAACACGCTTTAAAGTTTATTCTGTCTCTGTCATTTCCCTTCTCCTGGCTTCTCATCTATCCCATGAGCAGATTATCTCTTTAAAACCCTTTTGCCATGATGTTTCTGCCTTGGAGCCAGCCAACCATGAACTGAAACCTCTTGAACTTCGAGCTAAAATAACCCTTTTCTCCTTTAAATTGTGTAGTCAGATATTTTGTCCTAGCAGCAGAAAGGTGACCGTTACACCCTCACACAGATTGTTAGAAAAGTCTTTCATCAGTTCGTCATTTGCTACTTGGCTTTGAACTACATATTTGAGCCTCAGTTTCTCCATTTGTAGAATTAGCGCCACCTTGGCCTCAGAGTGTGTAGGAGAAATGAAATGTTCTTAAGTAAAATGTGTGGGTCACACTCCTGATTTCCACAGTTCCTGCCACAAAGTCCCACACAAACCCTCAGCTGACTCTGACCTTCTCTCATACTTGAACGCAAGTGCTTCCTCCCGCTCTTCGTTGTCTCTCCCGTGATGGGAGAAATCCTGATAGAGAAGAGGGTGAGCATACAAAAGAGAGGACACAGGAGTTGGCTTTCTGCTCGACAAAACCAGCGTTTTACAGGAAGATAAGTGTTTGGCCCTCCTGGGTCTGTCAGTACATCTTGCATCACCGCTGAGCTTTTCCATGATTCTTCTCTGTCCAGAAAAGGTTTGTTTATAGGAGCAGACCTTCTAACACTTCTGAGCGTCATGGGATTTCTCACACTTGTGTTTCCTTGAAGATTTTCAGGATGACACTGGCCAGGTAAATTGTGGTGCATATTTATATTTTACAGAGCTTTGGAAGGAAATATGAATTAGGCCAGCCTGACCTCTCATGTAAGTCATTACTATATTTCTTGGTCCCATAAAAACATCATAAAATCAAAGTTATTGTGAGTTCCTATAGGAATTCAAATGTGATATTTTCATTGGCTATAATTAAATTTCTTGGTTACATGTCTAGCGCTTCACCCAACTACTCTTTCAGCCAAGATTTGTAACCACTAGTCAGTCAGAAAAGTCCTTTCTTTTTCTCCAAAGCTTCTACTTTGGCACAGAATTAGTTGCTCGAGACACATAAAATGCATGGATGTTCTTCCAGCCTCTTGTTTCTGAGGTTTCTGGAGCAGGTGATCATTAACGCCATTTATGGGCCATTACAGAATTCAAAAAAATGTATCGTGGTTGAAGAAAAACCATAAGCTTTTCACACTCATGCTTTAATTATCAAATAGGTAAAAATGGAATGATACATATTTAGCCATCCTGGTTTCTAGATAAGGTACTAACCTAAACATTCCTTTAACAAAAATAAACAAACAAAAAGTTCCAGAAGGAGAGTGATTTCTTTTTGGCAAAATATAATTTCTGCTCTTTAAAAAAAAGTTGTTTAAAGGTCTAAGGCAAACACGGTCTCAAAGCAGGGTCTGTGAAAATTGCTGTTGGTGCCAGCTTGTGGGTGACGGAAGCCCTTGCAAACCCTTGTGCACGCACTGGGCATGAGCACATGTACCACAGCATCATTGGAGATTTTGTTCTTCTCCTTTCCTAAAAACATTAGGCTGAAGAGAGCAAATAGCTTGCAGTACTATTATTGGTTCCTGTTTAAATTTAAAGTGCGAAGTCAGCTAAACATAGTTTCATGAAAGGAGTACTTTTAGGAATGAATGGGCTAGTCAGTCAAGCCACGAGAAGCAGATTTTAAACAAGCCATTGCCACTCCTTGGTAAAGAAATATGTCCGTCACGGAGAGCTTTGATTTCTTAGAAAATACACTTTTGGGTGTTGTTTTAAATGATTCTTTATTCACCACAGCCAAAACTTCTTCTGTCTTGTTCTCCCAACATAACCACCCCTTGTTAATTCACACTAAGAAGCACAGCATTGCCATTTGGCCTTTAGAAATTTTTCCTATGGAGTTTTTTGGATCTGAACAAAAGGTTCTGAAACCTTTTATTTTATTTTATTAAACAAAGCGTCAGTTATGGAAATAGTCAAAAGCACATCTATTTTTTCATGTTAATAGCCAGATCAAGTCATTTCTGTTTTGCTTTATTAAATAAAATGTACCTTTTCCTCTGACATTTATTTTTCTGACCCCAAGATTAGGAAAAACTGACCATTGGAAAAGATGGTTTACTGTCACTCTGCTTAGCTTTCACTTTAATGATAAGAAAGCCATTTTCTGAGATCTGTTTCAGGCTGAAATTGTTTCACCCAATCTGTGCATTTTTAGTAGCAGTAAAATAAGCAAACACTCTGATAACAGCATTTAACATTAATTTTTAATAAATTATCCCTATTAACGTGCTCTTTGCATCTTGGTAGGCAAAAACTTTTCTATAGATAGTTAATAAAAAATGCATTTATTTCTGATGCCTTCCTTATTCTTTGGGTTTATCAGAGAGGAACTGACAGTCACTGCCAAATGTTTCTGAACTTGCTTCTTCAGGAACAGCAAGAGCCAACAGCTGAGATAATAGTTTTAATTGTCTGCTTACTACCATTTTCTTCATCTTTATGATTGGATTATCCTTTTATGATTGGCTTCACAATGGTGAACTGTCTTTACAAATAGTCCTTGTAATTGATTCCCAATGGTCCAAGGATCCCTGGAATTGTCTGTGGAGTTCATGTGATAGTACGAACATAGTATTATCATTCACTCATTCATCAAGTGAATGAAAATTACTGACCACTTACTATGCACCAATCCTTGTCTTGGGCTTTAGGAGGCATAGCAGTGGTAAATTAATTCATCGATGATTCCAAAAACACAGCTATGAAGACCCAGCTAGTAGTATCTCACATGCTAGGGAATATTTAGGAAGATCTTCATGGCTGTTTTCAAGTCTGGCCTTCTCTGACATCAGATTCCTCATCTGAAACCCGGGGGAAAGAATGTTTTCCTCATCACATTTTTGTGAGGTTGAATGAAATTTGCTATGAGGTCTGACACAAACAACTCCCCTAAACACTTACTATTCTTATCATCATGTACAATAATGGTAATTTTCTCACCAGTCCTATGGGTCTGATCATCTAGGCCCCCTAATACTCTACAGGTCCTTTACTACTCCGAGGGAACCCTTCTTGGTGAACTGGGTTATAAGACATAGTTCAAGGTTTGGTGGATTAGTGATCCATGTGTCATTTGAGGAACACCAAGTATGAAGAGAAAGAGTCTTCCTGGATAGGTGGTTTTCTGGGATCAAGAATGGGATAACTCATGACCACCAACCAAGCCCACTATTGTAACTCTTCAGAGTTGAGCAGATTCGCCACATGGTCTTAGTTAGATCTACACCATCTCCAACTTTTCAGGAGAGATTCCTGTAGGGAGTGGGGAAGTCATGGGAAAAGCCTCTGCTTGGTACAATCCAGTGGATGCTGCCCCGTTCATGTGGTTTGGGGTAAAAGTCACAAAATGAAAAGACCGATTCTAGGATTCCTTCTCTCTAGATAAGCTAATGAATGCTTTTAGGCTTTATATATGGTAACTCTTTTAATTTCCCAGTGACCTGATAAAGAAACCATATTTATACATGGTTTAGCCCCACCAAAGGAAAGGAAACTCAGAGAAGCTGAATAAACTGCTCATGGTCCAGAAACCCAAGCCTGCCCAGTTCCAAATATCAAGCTTGTGCCATACCATCTCACTGCCCATGATTCCCACTTATTTTCTAGTGATAGTGACTTGGACAGCTCCCATGTTATTCTGAAGATCACATGCTATTTGTCTCCCCATGTATTCTAACACAGCTGCTACCCAATCTCAAAGGCCCCTCTGTAATTGATAGTTTTCTAGGGAGCTGGGTCGAGAAGTCATGCTGCTCTGTCTAAGAGCTACTGTCATCTTTTTTATTCATATCTTTTTAGCCTGGATTATCCCAGAACTCTTTTTCATCTCTGCTTCTCACATGGGAGTGGAATAGCACAGTTACAAAGGATCTGGTGGTTTGGAAATCAATGAGGCCATTCTTCTAATTTTGTTAGCAGGAGAGGGAAGATTATCCAATTGCAAAAATGTATGTGCAAAATTTTTTCCATGCACCCCCAAATTGGAATACTTGCACAGCCACATTCCTGTTACCGGTAATTTTTCTGAAGTAGAGTTTGTAATTAAAATCTCTTTGGCTTCTATAGTTTCTTTCATATTCTAACTATATGCTTCAAATGGTTATTATGTTTAATACAGCAACCAGAAAATAGGAATTAAAAAATGGAAGCTTAGATTCCAAAATTGAAACATACCAATAAATATTCCTGTGTTAGTCCCATATATAATAGCCTTTGATAGCCAATAAATAGTCCCATGATGTTCCCATATTAAACAGCCTTTCCTAACTAAGGTCCTTCTAAGATGGGGTATATGCTGGAAAATGAGCACCTAAAGACCCAGCTTGTACCTGATACAGTTACACCCCATCCTGCCTCTTTGAGATTATAAAAATAAGATTATTCCTCCAAAGGTAAATAATACTTAGATATAATTAGGAAAAGTTAATGAAAGCAATAATTAAATGCATGCTAAATAACAACATATCAAAGGCATTTGCATGTGGGATGAACATCATTTTGTGAGCACAATTTTGACTGATGTAGGCATAAATTTTCATTCTTCCAGATTCTCACCCAACTGCCAAAATATTTTTCCTCTGTAGGGTTGTAAAATAAAGTATATTTCGGTTTCCACCAGATATGGTAGTGTTTCACATTACCATATTTAGACTTTAGCATGCCAGTAATAGAGCAGTGCAACAATTCTGGAAACATGTCTGATTTTTAGCCCGTTATGTGTAAGTAAACCCCATGGCCAGCATTTATATCTGCCTGGTTACTCCTCCCAGACTTGTTAACAGCATTTTGCAAAATCTCATTTTTAAACTCAGTTGTCTAGACTTTTCTTTTTAAACCAAAGAGAATCTATGGGTGTTGGAGAGGGTATTCTGCAAACTCCAAGCCATCAGTCTTTCCAGGAGTGGAGAATATTCTTTACCCTACATGTAGGTGCACAGTAAAGTTAAAAGCATCTTCATTTTCAAGGATGTTTCATTGTAAGATATGTTCAGCTCCCATGGAGCAGACTACCCTGTTTGGACACAATGGCTACAGAGTATGCCACATGCCTTGTACTAGTGCAAATATATCATTTTAGCTAAGGACAAAACATTTCATGTAAGGGCAATTATTTCTAGAAAGTTGCTTTTCAGATGAAGCCCTCACTATGAAAACACATCTTCTTCTTCATAAGGTTTCCATACTTCTTGACACAGTTGATGCAAAATAATAAGCACGCTTATTTGTATAGGTGAAAAATATATTAGCAACATTTCCAACTTCACAAAATTGTGAGTGACCTCATCATCTTTTCACAGCACTTGTATAACAGAACTGATAGTGCAGCCATCCCTAGAAGGCAAGTCAGTCTGTGAAGATTTGTGCTGTAAATGGAAATGCAGCAATCATCAGGAACAGCTTTGCCTCCTCTTTGGTTTTGCAACCTTGTCCAGTTCATCACTCCGTGACTTACAAAGACAACTCCTAGGACCTTTTTATATCTACCACATACTACCTGAAAAATATTTCTGGTTCTCTCCACTTTCAGGCAGTTGTTGCTTTGCATTCCCTGGCTCCTTGTGGTTGGGTCACTGGGGAATCGGGGATGAAGTTGATTGTCTTAGTTACTTTGTCAGTGTGGGAACAAAATGCCTGACACACACAACTTAGAGGAGCCAGGGTTTATTTTGGTTCACAGTTTATAGAGGTTTTAGTCTATAGTCCCCTGGCTGTAAGAGAGGGTGACAGGGCAGAGGAGAATCAGCTCACAGCACGGCTGATAGAAAACAGAGAAATGAGATTAAGGGCGCAGAGAGGGAGATAGAAGCAGCTACAGACCCAGTGACCCAGCCTCTCCAACCACGCTTCACTTTCCAATTTACATTTAGTAGGCTAATCGGCCGATGAGCATCACACCTAGGATCCAATTACCTCCCTCAAATCCCATCTATGAGTGCATGAGGCTTTCGGGAGATATCTAAACATAAATCATAACAGTGACGTATGTTACTCTCAGCTCAGACCCTTTACTTGCTGCCCTGGGACCTTCCAGAGATTTCTCTGGGGGAACTGGCAATGTTTAATATGGTAGTGACATCATCAGCCTCAATTCTGGAAGAGCAGAAATGGAGGTGAAGAAGATCCAACCTGGGATAAACATATGATTCGAGTGAAAAATAAATGTTTATTCTGATAAGTCACCCAGATCTTAGTGTTGTTTTTTACTGCTACATCACCTAATTTATCCAGACTGAAGCAACAGCAAAGTAATTTTTAAAAGACAAACACCATTTTATAGAATGGGATATCCAAACTTTTATGTACTCGTGGCTGTTAGAGTAGTTATTCTTTTCTTGATCCATTAGCCTACACCTCCACTGGTCTATATGGCAAGTACGTGTAATTTAGAATAAATCGTGGTCCTGTGTGTATTCCTAGAGATAAGCTTTAGGCTCACTTTTCTTCTTGGCTTGGACCTGATACAATGACCTACAAAGGTAAATCAGGCAAAGCATGTTTGGTCCTAATTCCTTCATTACATTATTTTCTCTCCACGTGAAGTAAGGATTACATATACCAACCATTTTCTTTCTGTTGCATTCAACACATTTCTTTTTACAGCAAAAGGATTTATGCAGAGCCCTTCTATTTGGAAGGACTTCCCAAGAAAATGGTAATAATTATATTTATACTTTACTGACAATGTGGATATGAGTATCAAATGAGATAATATAGTGAATAATGCTTTGTTGATTACAAGTACACTGCTGTAACGGTATTTCTTCTAATTACTACAGTCTTTGGAGGTAGATAGGCAGATAGTTCCACCATGTGATTGGTGAGGCTTTGATTCTAAGAGGGATAGTGACTTGTAAAGACTCACCAGCACATTGGAAAGCTGAGCTGTACCCTGTGGCTTTGGATATCTTGCTACTGCATCTTCCATTTTGCCACATGGGCTGGAAAATGTCAGCAACAGCAGGGCTATACAGATATGTGGGTCTCGGAGTCATGGAATGCACAGTCCTTTAGGGTGCCTAGTTCTTCAGTATGCTTTGCAATGCTGAAGGTATCTGCTCTGTTGATTTACTTTTTTGCTTTTCTCAATGGAGAAATTTGTGGAGGAGAGTGAAAAGGCTAAATTCGGAAAGGTTCATGGTGTGGTCAAGAAACCATGATGCAGCGAAAAGACACCACTGCAGTATGTGTGTCTGTTTCTCTAGACCCAAGTATGAACTCAGTAAATGGATGGATGTACTTAGAAAGGCACACCCAGCACTTCTTTTTGCCCTGCACTTTGCATCTTTATTTCAGATTTGTCCTCTCATGAAGTACAAATTATTTATGTATATTAAGTTGCTCTAAGCTAGATCAATTGAAGTAAATATTTGATGAGTTTCAGTTAGTGTGTGCTGCATTGTGTTTTCCTTATAAAGGTGGTGAAAATCTATTGGTCACTTCAGCAAAACTGCAGGGGATGGTGTGGTGTTAAGTTTGAATGAGTGGTGGTACTCAGTAGGAGGGCTGGGTGTAGGGGATATGTCACTCATGGGACATCTGAGTACAAAGTAGAAACTAGGATCTCTCAAGATAGAACATTGTGAATTAACAAACATGAATGAAGAAGCAGATGAAATGAAGAACCATTAGAAAATGCCTTATTTGGAAACTTTATTAGACATTTCTTGGTTTTAGATTGCAATCATTTCCTAATATGTCTATAAGACTAGAGACATGTTCTCTAGAGATAGAAGTAAGAGAGCCCTTCCTGAGCGCTGCTTCTTGGATCTCTGCTCCATAACACGTGTAATCTGGAGCCTCTCTCTACATATTTTCCGGGTTGTATATCTTATTTCATATTGTACAACCCTTAAAAAAGAGCACATTTGATCCAGAACATAAATGAAGTTCTGGTTTACACTGACTATGACAGGCCTACAAGTGCTGTATTTGTTCAGTAACCTTCACAGGGGTGGTGATAATTGAACATTTCATTTGTTTGCAACAGAAACTCAGAGATGGACAATTAGATAATTAGAATTAGGAAGAAAACGATTGAGAAAACAAAACAAACCTTATCACCAGATAAATAAAACAGCATGAAGAACTGGAAAGTTCTTGACTTCTAATTCAGGTTGTCTTTTATTGAGTGACTCTGATAAATTCTCAATAGAAAATAATGATATTCAATGGCTGTTTAATTAATGCAAGCGAACAAGTTTTTAATCATACCCTCAACTATTAACCAATTTAAACTTGTGCCTTTGCACTTCATTGTAAAAGCTTCGCTCTTTTTAATCACAATATTTTGTTAAGTCTGCACCAAAACCCTTACTTTTTTCTCCAGAAAAATAAAGACAATTTAACAATATGCTTTACAAAAATCTTTGGTGAATGCAAGCAGGGCTTCAGAATAGAACATATGGGATTCAAACATGAGCATGTCATATAATATCAGTATAAAAGTGAAATTGTAAAGTGAGGTACATGTGAGTTGCTACACAGCCTCTAATGATGCCTGTTACATTTCTAGTCTAACCCGATTTTTGATTTACATGTCAGTTTCCATGAAAAATAACTCAGCTGGGAGATATTTTTACTTTTCTCTCATGGTTGCAAGAAGTAAATTTTGTTGATTTCAGTTATGGAAGTATCATTTGTTTCATTAGCTTATTAAATCCACTTAATAATTGCCAGATTTCGGGGAAAATATTAAGGAGTCAATTCTTGTGCAAAGTAAGACTATATAGGTGGTGAATATTATATGCTCCTACTCATGTTATCTTTTTTTTTTAGCTCTTTATCCATCCAGGTCTTTGAAAACAATATTTCCATGGGCCTCACATCCAGAAACTTAGGAAAATAATAGAGACAAATAGTATTTGTTTTCAGAAAAATTTTTAGGTGACCGTCATTTTGTCTTTGTAAAACATAAAACTCATACCTAACCAAACACTCTTCATAAATTTGCTCCTAAAATGTGACCCTCCCTCCATTTATGCGATGAAGATTATGTTTGATTCCTATATGTTCTACTCTGAAGCCCTGTTAGTATTCACTGAAAATTTCTGCAAAGTAGATTGTTAAATCTGGTTTATTTTTCTGGAGAAAAAGTAACCCCCAGTACCTCAGAAAGTGGCTACAAGAGAAATATGGTCATTGTGGCTACATTGAGGTTAGGTGAGGTCACACTGAAATAGGATGAGAACCTAAACCATTATGGCTAGTGTCATAGAGAGGAAAATTAGGGCACAGACCTGAAAACAGGGAGAATGCTATGTGAAGAAGACTGGAGTTTTGTTCCTTCAAAAACTAGAAGAGAGGTCTAAAATAGGTCCTTTACCAGCATGTTGACAGGGAGCATGATCTTGCTAAGGTCTTGATGTTGGACCTCTAGCTACCAGAACTGTGAATACTGTTTCTGTTGTCGAAGTCCTTTAGTTTCTAGTAGCCTCCATTGACTAATATGGAGTCTTTTTTGGAAAAAAAAAAGTAGAAAGACTGTTTTTCCCTATTTCATTGTCTATATCAATACTGAAGTGCTATAGTTTTTAGTGATCAAGAATATACATTCAAACTTTATACCTCCTCAAAACCATTATGTCTTCCCCTTTAGTTACGGTATCTAAGTCACATGCTTCTCACATTAGCAAGCAGTATAGAATTTCTGAATAGGCTTCTAAAGATGGAAGGTGATGGTCTTCATGTGGTTTAGAATGAAAGGAGTTGGAACCCATGGAAGAATGTGGAACTGTATTTTTTAGCTAGGTCTGGGGAAGAGGGGCTGTTCTGAGACTATTTGATAATTAGTTTCCATCCTTCATCTGCTGGATGGAAGGAGAAATCATTTGTCATTGTGACTGAAAAGCCTTCTTTTTTGCCGCCCTCCTTCAATAAAGGAGATTTATTTATAAAGAGTACTGGTTCAGTGCGCCTACCATTTATATTTGAAATTATATTCTAATATGTAGTGTTTCCTATAAAAGGCAGAGTTTCGAGTTGAGACAGTGTGAAAAAAGTTATGGGACCAAGGTGTTTCCAAGCCTGCTAAGCACAAGATGCTGGGAAAAAGTTGGAGGGCAGAGTCCTTATAGCTGTGCAGAGGCAGCCTCTCTCCTAACAGGCTGAGGGGAAGGTTGAGTACCTCAAATGTGCCAGGGCCTGAGGCAGGCCCTTAGTGTCAGATAACTAGGAAATACCATCACTAATTCTCCACTGCCTAAACTTTCACATTCTCTAATTCCTGTGACTGTTTGAAAAGCAGTAGACCCTTTTGAAGGGAATGCTGTTATTAATGTCCCTGTTGCTTTGTTAATCTACTATTTCCCAAAATATTAGGAAAAGGAAGTGAAAGACACAGGTATACAGTAGTGTTTTTGATACATGATAGTATTCTCCAGTGGATTTGGGCTAAGGGGCAATTTATCTTCTACATGTATTTTTTTCTGTTCTCATATTTTAAAATATAGGATTTCTAAGGACTATAGTGTTTCTCCAGAATGACCACTTGCATCAGTATAAACTGTGAAGCTAATAAAAATATGAAGTCCAGAAATGCATCCCAAATCTGCTGAACTGTAATGGGTAGGACAGGCCACAGAATCTGCATTTTTAAACAGTACCCCCAGGTGATTCTTATGCAAATTAAAGTTTGAGAGCCATTGCTGTAAAGGTTGGAGCACCAAAGGTCTCTCAGGAAAACTCTTGCCTCTGGCACACGAGCTTATAAATGTAGAACTTATGCCAAGCTCTGTTGTCACCAAGGGCTGCAGCAGGTGCAGGAACCTGGGGGTACCAGAGGGTCACAAAAAGGACAGAGCTTCTGCAAGGCCCACATCAGAGACAAAGAGTTGCAAATCCTGTACCAAACAGTTTAACAAGCAGATTTGAGCTCATGGTAGAAGAGCTGTGGTTTTGGACTAACAGGGTGCACTGGGATTTTACACATCTGTCTAAAGAAATGTCTTGATAGCCCAAAACAAATTCTGTCATCTTTAGCTCTTCTGCTTCATGAAAGATTCAGCCTGAAGCAGTTCTTTCTCTCTCATTTATCCAAGGTGGGCACTGAACTCAATATGGTTGGACAGTTTGATTTGGGTTTGTATGAAGTTGAGGAGCAGAACCAACTACCTGTCTTTTAAATTATCTAGTAGCTATACTGTCTCACCAAAAATACCCTACCTCCTTCCATTTTATAGAAGGAGAGGGATATTGGTAGTTTGAAGGGTTTCTTGATCTTATCAACAATTTCATGTCACTGGAGACCCACTTATGAAGCAGTAGTTTTGGGATTCTCACCAGCCCGAACAGAGTATTTTATGCATATTTCATGTTCTCCGATAGAATCCAAATCAGAGTCCAAATTCAATATAGGGCCATTATCACAAGCTTAGGTTTCAATTTCAGAGTGAGAAAGAAATAGCGTCCTTCGCCGAAACAGTGACCATTGGCTACTGCTTAGATTTGCAAAGTGCTAGTATGTTTCTGCCTGGCGCTAGCACATATTTCCTTTACTGCTCACAGCAACTTTATGTAAGTCTTAATACCTCCATATACAGATGAGGAAATGGAGGGCCTGAGAGATTATGTAATTTGTCCGGGGATGGACAATAACCCAGCTGTTGCTGAGACTATGGACTGCGGGGATATTGCCACACCCTGTCAAAGAAAGACGAACCTCTGCATTTACATTGGTCTGCAGTCAGCACCCAGAGTCTCATTTATTATCCTTTGTACTTCCTCCTTCAGTATCCCACAATTTTGAAACAAGATATGAAGAGACTTCATTCACAAAGACACTGCTGATGTTTGATTTTTATACACATATGTTTGCGGTCGTTGATTTCAGTTTCAGAAGCAGGTGTAAGGTTTGGACATTTCGGACAATAAGAGTATTTCCATGGTCACAAACTTGTTGGTGTAGAGCATATTAATAAGACGTAAATTTGAATAGTTTGTAGCCTGCACTAGCTTATATTGGGATTATGTTTTTCTAAGGAAAATCTCTATTAGTTATTCTGTCTCATCACTCTACATGGATGCTGAACTCTGCCCTCAATAGAAAAATTTAGGGTCAAATTACAAATTTATAAAAGGTGACCATGGTAGCCCCTACCCGGCAGGGTGATGTTCAAATTCATTATGTGTCACATGCTCAGAAGAACTGCAAATCATATCTCTGTCTACTAGATGAGGAAACTGAGGTGCCTTAATTTTAAGTGCTCCGACGCAGCTGCATTGAGACCCAGATCTGGCTTTAAAAGCAAGCTCTTTGGTTTCTACATAAGGCTGTGTTCGCTGGAGGAGACACTCCTGGTTCATTATGGAAAGATGCTGAATTATAACAAAAGAGAAGATCTGAAATATTTTTGTCTTTCTCTTTGTTAAAGTTTATAGCCTATTTGGGCTGGGATGGAGCAAAAGCTGACTTTATCGTGGTTAGTGAGAGAGAGAAAGCAAAAGAGTGGGGCTTCTGAGCACTCTGTGTGAACCAGTTGGCTCTGGACACCAGCCAGAAGGAAGGAGGACATAGGGGGACAAGGCAACTTTCATAGGCCAGGTGGTATAGCCAGGGACAGCAGGGAGGCCCCCACACTTACAGGAAGTCTTCTGTGAGTTATATTTGTCTCAGACTTCTATTCCTCCATTGATCTGATTTACTTAAATTGGAAACTTAGAACTGGTAAGAATGTGGTCAACTTTTTAAGATTCTTCATAATAACAGGTGATATTTATGTAGTGCTTCACAATAAATGAAGTAGTTTCTCATATGTACTTCATGCTATGATTAAAAAAAATGAAAAAACAAAATACCCGGTGGGACTTGATGTTTCATTCCCCCTCAGGTTCCACTTTGTACATGGAGATAATAACTCCGTGACCAAACCTCCACAGTGATACTCGTTGTATCTTTCTTATCTGATAACACAAGAGAAGTCTCGACTTTAGAAGAGAACAAAACAACAGACTTTAACTTGCTTAATAGGATATGGGTTCCAGGAGGAATGAGGTGCAGGAAATAAGACAACATAGGCCTCTTTAACAAGTATTAAGATACATTTGGAAGAGATTTGCTACAGGTCTGGTTTTCATCTTTTTTTTGATAAAGAACAGGAACTAACATTAAATATTCATTTAAAAATATATACTTGCAAAATGCAGTATCACCACAGTACAGTAATGTGTTTTGGATTATAATAAAAATTTGATGGTTATTTTCTATCTTATTGATAAGTTAAATTTACCCTCTTCTAGTATTTTTCTAGTTTATTAATTATAGGTTTCTTCACAAAGAAAATCTTCACAAGATTTATGTATAAAACTCTAAAATCTATTTGTTTAACAAATGATTTACCACAAAATAGACTAAAATTCTTGTGAATAAGTAATCCTTTCAGGGTCATCAAATGTAATAAATTTGAGGTCAGTCTTAAAAACTAGGACCAAAGCTCCTAAAGCTCCTTGGTCCTTTTCATGTAAATACGTCAGGATACACATGTGGAAATATCGAATAGTTTCTCTGGCATGAGAAAATGGAAGTGTAAATGAGGATCGATCAAATCGTATAACTGATAATGTGAAACAGGGAGAAAAGGGCCCAGGGAGCAGGGGGAAGTGGGAAGGGAAGGGGAAAGGAAAGAAGGGAAAAGGAAAACATGGAAACAGGTCTTTGTAAATAGGGAAGGTTGGAGGGGATAAAGGGATGGCAGGGATATGGGAAAAAATAAGAACCAAGATACATTATGTAAAGGTACAAGATCCCAATGATTAATGTAACTGTACTGTATACCTAAAAAGTACCAATAAGCTCAATGAAAAAAATATGTCAGGATATATTAAATATTAAATGTGTCAGGACGTAAGTCAGAATATTGCACTGTGTCAATATAAGCCTGCACTATTATGCAATTTATGGGGTCAGTGGATACTGAAGAAATGCTGCTTTTTTATTTTACTCCTGTTCATCCTACATGTGGATCATGCATTTACATGGCAGGTAGAAAAAATTATACAGAAGGAAACAATTATTTTAGGACAAGTGTGTCAGCCTACGGTTATGTTAATTGAGAAAACTGGATACACAAAGGTCATGGTAAAATCACATTCCAGAATTCACAGAAGCAGATTAGAGTGGTGATATTGAGAAGACTTTGAGCCCTTCATTTTCACACAAAAAATAAAAATACAATTAGTTATGAGCCAGGATTAAAATTGAAATTTACTCTCCTAAAACGCTACTCAAATTCACTGTGCTGATTTGCTTCCTTTGCCTAACAGCTCATGCTCTGCAAACTTTCCATTTGGAAACTTCAGTAGTGTGGCTGTGTTTTGTGTCTGTGCACATTGGGAAGCTAGTGAGAAAGAATTTGACATTCACTCTATCCTATCTGAAATCGTACACATCTTTAGAGCGAAGGGCCAGACTGGAAACAAAATTGTTATCCAGATTCTTTTCTTCTCTTTCGCCTTTAAGTAGAATGTCACACCTTAAATTGTATCTTTGCCCAAGTGCTGAAAAGAGTAATTAAGTGTATTTATTTCAATAAATCCCTCAGACAAAGCAACCTACTGTAGGGCACGTAAAGAATGTGAGCATTAATTGCTTTTGAGATTAGCTGTATTGAATTGCATTCTCATACAACAGTGCCCTTTGTTTTTAAACTATAAATAGTAGGTGTTTATATATCCAGCTATTGCTACATTGTTACAAACAATGCTCCCACAGATGGAGGAAGGTTAAATCTAAAAAAAAAAGGTTATTTCAGTAAATAGTAAGAGGACTTACCTACTTGAAAAGTACACACAAAACAATGATATTTTATTTTATGTTGTATAGTGTTTTGGGGAGACAGCTTGATTCTTTGTCTTCTTAATGAAAGCATTTGGTAACAGTGCAAATAAGATTTCTAATATGAGAGAGACCGAGAGAGAGAGACAGAGAGAGAGAGAAACAAAGAATCTAATAAAAATTAAATTTGTTCGTAGGTTAATTAAATTCCCTACCTACCCAACCCTGACTGAATATATCCCCATGAGGGTGAAATTGGAAGATGAATTTGCTAATTAATGTTAATACAGTGACTGGCCCAATTAGAACAAACTCACAGAAGAAGGGCCATTCCTTGGTGAGAAAGTCAGTACAACAGGGCAGGGGAATTCTCTAAATAGGCACACACTCTTCAGAACAGATCATCTGAATTTCTACTAAATTTGGTTTTACTTGATAATGCCTGAGGTAACTTTATGGAGAAATGTAAATCAAATATGAAATAGCTATTATTTCAGGATTATCTGTAATCACAGTTTGATGAACTTAAGTCCCAAACTCAAGTCCTACGAGAGTAACAGTAGATTTTTGGCTTTCATGATAACAGACACTCATACTGAAAGGACACTCAACCTACTCTATTAACCCCTGTGAGCAGAACAAAACAGACTTTCATTGTTGTAGTTCCATCACTTTTAAAATGCTTGACAGGTAAATTTGATTCAGAGTAGTCCTTCTGCCCCGAAGGCTTCTCTTCTTTCCTTCCCGTGTCACATTCCTTGCAACGTGATCCACAAAATTGCCCATCAAGACAGAAAGGACATTTCTCGGCTTCCTGAAGTTAGGTGGTCATGTTCCTTGCTTGAGCCATAGAAGGAAGCAATGTCATCCAATTCCAAATGTTACTCTTAAACGATGCTCACAGCTTCTGTCCAAGCTACCCTGTCTTTCACTCTATATCAAGCATAGGTGAGGCTTCTTTAAGGTGACACAATACGAGGAACAGGGACAAGTCATCCCAGACAAGCCTATCCTAGCTCAGGTAGCCATGCGCTGCTAGTCCAGGAGCTGATCAATAACTATGACTGAGTCCAGAGGAGGTCAGAGGAATTACCCCCACTGACTCTCACTCAAAAGATGACCAAGGAGTCACAACTAAGTAAATCACTTTTTAGTAAGCCACTTGGTGTGGGATTCTTTGTTGTGTGCCAGAAAGTAAATGATAAAACTTCATAGAATTATTGATTTTCTTTAAAATTTTGCAAAACATTACCCATATTGCTTAATTTAGAATTATCACCAGTAATTCTAATAATTCTTATTTTTTGTCATTTTTATTGACTTTAGCTACTCTGTATCTTCCTAGGTAAAGAAAAACTTCTCAGTCAGATAGAGAGAGTAAAGAGTACATATTTAAATCTTGACTCAATAATTAATGGTTTTAACACTGACCTAATAGTTAACATGTCTATGGTTTGATTGCCACATCTCTAAAATGAAGATTATGTTGGCATAGTTCATCATTTAGTGTGCATGAGGACTCACTGAGGTTGAATATCAAGCAGTTGGTACTTATTTCCTTAAAATGTGTTAGCTTTTTCTGATAATTTAAGGGCTTCCAAATAATTTACCTTGAAGGATATGGCCAACATCTTTGGACAACGTAAGTTTATCTGGGTGTTAAGTGGCAGATGAGCTTTGTATAGTTAAGTACGAATAGAACAATATTATTTTCCTCAATTTTAAATACCTAATAATTATATGTGCTCCACACTGTTCAGCCTGAAATAGTGTCTAAAATAGTTGGGAAATTCAAATGCTCCTCATAATTAACAACAGTGCTAGTATGTGACAAGTATTATCCTCTCCCTGAGAATATATGAGCTTCAAAGGCAGGAAGCGACTTCTCCAGGTTCACATATCACCAAGCAGTTCCACAACAACAGAAAAAGATGAAGTGCTCTTGACTTGGAGTTGTTTGCTTTGGCTGTCAGACACTACCTCCAAACAGGCAGTTTCTCATACATATTGATGAAAGAAAATAAATCATGACTTGTTTGAAGTAAAGATTGAGATGTTAAGAGATGGAGAGAGAGGAAGAGGGGAGGGAGAGAGAGTGTGCTAGAGAGAGAGAGCAAGTGAGAGAGCTAGAGAGAGTGAGTGAGCTACAGTGAAAGAGGGAAAGAGAGCTAGAGAGAGAGAGTCTGAGAGAGAGAGCTAAAGAGAGAGAGAGAGTAAGCTAGAGGGGGGGAGACAGAGTTAGAGAGAGAGAGAAAACATATATATATATGTATATATATATATATAGAGAGAGAGAGAGAGAGAGAGAGTGAGAGAGAGAGAGAGGCTGATTTGCTGGTTCATCTCTGTGTGAGACTATCAGGCCAATGGTATTGAATGTCAATTTTGTAAAATGGGCAAATGGGTTTCCTACAGTGTGTCATACACAGGCAGAACCCATTTTCTCAGGTCGGAGAATTGGATATAAAGAGGATGTTAATAAGGTCCTCATTGATTTTGTAGACAATGACAGATGTGTTTAGGGGGGGAATTTAATGTTCACTCCAAGGTATGGTTAATTAGTCCGCTTAACCAAGAATTTGTGCACATCTATTAGGTGTAAAATATAAAAACCATATTGATAAATTTCTCACACACCTAGTATTGCACAGGATTATGTGTCATAGTGGGCTAGACTCTCTCCCATTGTAAATTGCTCCCTGGAAATTGCACTGGCTTTTTCAGGTGCTCTGTTTGTATATAATAGGGCCATGAAAATGACTGATACCAAGCTTGTGGTCTTTAAGCCAAAGCCTTAAGAAAAATGCTGGTTCCACAAGTTACTAACTCTTTTAACTCTGGACAAGTCATTTAAACTTCCTGAAGTTCAGTCCTCTTGTCTGTAAATTGGCAATGATGTCAATTACCTTTTCTGGTTATAGATGCCAGGATACTACCTAAGCAGGCATACATGAGATTGTTAGCATGCTGGTCTCTCTCTATCTAGCTTATTTCCTCTAAATGACTGCTGTTATCTTCCCACTCCAAACATAAATGTACTCCTAAAATAAACCTATTTCTTATACTTATTATTGTCAGAAATAACTTATTTTCAAGGCAATGAGATAAAAGGCAACACCATTTCTCTGTAGGTTCTTATACTGGCATGGTAGTTTTGGATGGATTCAGGGTGACAAGTTCTTGATTCATAATTCTAAGGTGTTTAATCTTGGCTACTGTATCCAATAAGTCTCCAAACTTGCATCTTGCTATATGAGCAAACTCTTCTTCAAGATTCACTTGTTATTTCAAGTATTGGGCACAGAGGCAGCAAGATTACTAATATGTCCAGATACTGCTCCCCAAATATATATATATGTGTGTGTGTGTGTGTGTGTATATATATAAATATAAATATATATATATATATATA
>NW_022900918.1:28726247-28750666 GCF_012274545.1 Fukomys damarensis | reverse complement strand
ATATATATATATATCCACCCATCCATATCCAATTAAACCCATGAGCCAAATTATAGTTTTTAATACCTGTACAGGGTAGAAGGGAAAGTTGGCTATCATCAGTGTAATTCCAACCACACACTTAACATCCTCACTGGTCGTGTCTATTTCAGATACAATAGACTACACTCATACACAAATAAAAAGTGGTTCCTTTATAGAGTGAAAAATTTACTGGGAATGTTTCTTATTTACAAGTGTAAACTCACAAATCTACCCAGAAATTTCTCACTAAATGAATAAACAATAATAAACTGTAAAACACATGAAGGCTGTAATACAGGATTTGTTTTTTACTCTGCCCATTTGTAGTTGGAGCTTTTCCACTTGTACCAAATAAATAAATGTTTATTCAAAATGGTTTTATTTTCTCTAAGTACTAAACTAATTTCTCAGTATGATTTCACAAGCGAATGCACAACTTTAAGATAACAACTTGGCTCTGTACCATTTGTGATCATAAAATAATTCCTACTCTCAGGGTTCAATTTTTTAAAAAAATTCTAGTTTATTCTGATTTTTTTTTTTTCTTTGGTGCCAGGGATTGAACTCAGGACTTTGCACTTGCAAGTCAGGCGCAGTGCCACTGAGCTAAATTCCTGGCCTGTAGTTTACTCTGATTTCTATTTCCTATCATATTGTAATTCCATGCAGCTATGGTGTATTCTTTAAATTATGTAAATTTAGATGACATTTACCTAAATTATAAGAAATGTTGAGAAATTATTTAAATTTTAAATTTATTATAGAAGTTTTACACATATAGAAAAACACTAGTTTAAAGATCAGATCCAATAATTATATGATGTTTTGTCACTAATTTTCCTATTTTTCAATATTTTAAAACACGTAATATTTATAAAGAGTCTGAGATTCACTATAAGAATATAAGAAGTGGATATTAAACAAGAGTTCACTTTTCTGATACTGTTTTAAATAAAGGCAAATGATAGAAAACAAGTATTTATTTTTTTTCCAGTTTTCAAATGAGATGAGACCTGCAGTGAATTTCTCTTATCAAGTTTCTTTTTAATGGCATGTTTCTGTAGGAACATTACAGAGTGTTCTGGCTGCAGATCAATATGATACTGACTAAATATAGATTTACTTACATGGTAGACTGAAAGGAGCCACACTGGACAAATGAGTAAATAATGTCTCTTTTAACAAGTTTATAATTATGTATTCATTACATAAGCTCTTCCAGAAATAGCTGCAAGGAACTATTACAAACCATGCCTAAACAAAGCTCATTCTAACGACCAGACCAAATACGAGGGGCAGCCTCAAGAGTGGAGCATGACAGACCTCGAGGAAATGCACCAGTGAGAATCACACAGGACTGCATTCATCTCCTTCTCAGGAGGAATGATAGGAACAAATGAAGTTATCAAAAGGCTTTCTGCAGAGGCCAGGAAAACCTAGAGAACCATCGGTCTTGAGATATTTGACAAGTGTTTTGTGGATGAGGAAGGAGAAATGCTACATGTGTAATTAATTATACAAATGCATAACATGAATGAAATGTCAGTGATACATAAAATTGGTACATACCATATCGCTACTAAAATATTAGCCTAATAAAATATTAAGCAACCAAACCTAGATTTCTTGATTGAGAAAGAGCAAAAGGAAAAGGGGAAAGGAGAGGCCTTTACTTTGGTCTTTGTGCTGCCACATTTCACTTTCTCCTTGCTCTCCTTCCCACATGGAATTCTTTTCCATTTTGATTTTCTGTTCATTTTAAAGATGTAAGCAAATACAGTCTCCTTTTGGCATTTCCCCCTAATTTTGGGAGCCAGATACTCCTCTTTCTGTGGACTGCAGCAGAAGCTGAACATTTATCAGGAGCTTTTGACACGGGAAGGTTTCTCGGATGCTTTGTCTTACTGAGCTGTCCAAAGCACCCTGAGGTAGGCACTTACTGTGCCTGGGGTTTAAGACATTTAAATATACATCTCCCAGAAGTTTTTGTTAGAGTCTCTCACAGAAATAATTAAAATTATTTATATAGACAGGAATTATGTCTTCTTCTTCTTTTTTTGTTAGCTAACCTGGAACAAGAAGTTCCTCAATAAATGCTTCCTGAATGAACACGACCTGCAAATCATATCTTGCTCCTGCACGTCAGTGAAAACACAGTGGTGTACAAAAATTTGCTAATATCTGTGAGCTGGAAAAGCATGCCGTAAGCTTGATTTTTCTCTAACACCTGGGGCTGCAGAGGTGCCAGTGATTGCTCTCAAATGTGACCATTACATTAGTGATTGACGGAGGTCATGCAATGAAAGTCTTTCTACAGGACAACATGTGGAAAACTCCAGAGCAGAGCGGCTTGCCAAGGATACAAGGTCAGAAGGGGAGCTGAGACTCTAGCTCACCCCAGACAGCCCCCTGTGGCCCGTCTTCTCTGTCAGGAACATTCCCACAACAGGTATTCTACAACTAAGCTCTGCCAATGGTCCTCACCCAAGGAGAAAGAACAGAGTGCTTCTTCTGAGCATTAAAAATCTTTAATTAGGGAGGTCATGGACTGTTCTTTTGAGAACATCTCTACTCCCTTCTTAGGATGTCAAATACCATCTGTCACATGACTTGGCAAAGCTGACCGTCTCTGGGTGTCCAGCAGACAGAACTTTGAATCATTTTCCAACCTGCCACATATCCTGGGACAGACTAATAAATAGTTCATAAACCTTGATTTTCTTTCTTAGCAAATGGGAATGGTTGTCTTTACTCCATAAGCTAGGGGTAGGATTGGGAATATGTGTATGTTAAGATTTACTTCCTTTATCCTATTACTGTGTGTTTGTAAATGTACCCAGGACTTCTCTTCACGTGGTAAGATATGCCATACATGAAAATGAATATCATGAGGAAAGAGGCATGCCTTGGTCAGCTTTCTGCTGTGGGATAAATATCTGACACATGTAATTTAGAAGAGGAGAAGTTTACTTCGGCTCACGGTTTCAGAAGTTTCAGTCCATAGTCAACTGGCTCCCAGGCAGAAACATCATGGTGGGTGGGTACAATGGGGGGAGGCACTTGCCTCATAGCAACCAGAAAGTAGAGAGCACAGGGAAGACCCAGAAAGCCCGGAAGGGGCTTGGAGTGGGATGTACCCCTCAAAGGCATGGCCCCCAGCAACCGCTTCCTCCAAGTGGGTCCCATCTTTTAATAATCCATTCAGCTATAACCTTATCAGTTGAAGAGGTCAGCTCCCTCGTAACCCAGTCACCTTGTTGGGCTCCTCCTGTGAACACTGCCACATTAGGGATGAAGCCCTTGGTGCTTGGGTCTCGGGGGGACACTTTACACATAAGCCACAACAAAGCATATTCTCAGAAGTGCCACAAACAGGAGGCAGTGTGCACTGTGGACATGTGGTGAAGAGCCAGGACCATCAAGGCAGGAGAAGGGGAGAGAGCACAGGTATGAGGAGAAAGCGTGGACAAAAACCTTTACCATGGTTTTCTTGGGACGAATGGGCAAGGCAAGGCAGGCACGTCAGGTTAGTTTAGGGTTGGATAAAGTTGAGTAATTTCTGTGGGCTCTGGTACTGGCTCTAGGATGGCTTAGGACATGAGAATTCTGCCTTGATGTAAGAGTTTGATGAAGAAGGTGGCTGGGAAAACAGGCTTTGGACTGTTTGGTGAGTGTACTAAAGACATGCTCCTATGCAAATTGTTTATCTTTAAGGATTATCTACCCCTGGGAGGAATGGTCTCTCAGGATTAGGAAGACCTTAACATGTCCAAATGTCATCAATACAAAAACAAAATCCCAACACAACTAATAAATACACTAATATTACTAGAAGACTAAAGGAATGTTACTTAAGATAATTTTCTCGGACTTCTGTTATTTTATAATCTGGCCTACAGAATTCATTGCAAATGTGGAATGCATTTTTCACTTTACCCAGAAAGGAACATAATATCAAAATATGAATGAAAGAGAAAGTCTGCTTACTCTTATAGCAAGTAATAATTTTCCCCTTTATTTTAGAAATATAAGTTCTTAGGGATCACAAACAGGCTTAATCCTTGGCTTGTAAAATGCCCTCAGTTAACTAAAATTTGGGGCCTGATGATTCTTTGTTTTGTCCTCTGCCTTGAATGTTTAATGGCGTCTCTGGTCTCTCTACCTACTAGGTGAAGGGGACCAACATACATAAACTTGATGGTTAGTAATGTCTCTGGGCATTAGGAGTGTCCCCTAGGGGCAGAATAACCCTCCGCTGCAAAGCAGTATTCCACACAACTCATAATGCTTTCGTTCAGGATCCTGGAAGTCTCTTATCATTCATATTCTAAATGACTTCTGATGGTGGCAGAGTGGCCTCATCCTCCCTAGTCTCAGAGAGGAAGATGAAGTTACCAAACACAGCAAGCTAAACAGCAAGTGTGAGACAGACCATAGGAGATTCTGCCTGGAAGAACAGTCACGAACTCTTTGTAAGGCAGATTAAAATGTGTCCAGGTGTATTTATGCTTTGTAAGTCGGGACACAGACATTTTCAAGCTGCTGTAGTTGCGCTTCCATGAGGGGAGAAGGAAAGGAGGCCAGCAAACTTTTCCAACACTCCTCTCTTGTCCTAGCCTGACACACAAGAAAGCTTACAAAACAAACAGGCTGTTTAGTGTTTCAGTTTCTTGCTTTCTTAAACAGGATGGACAGACATCATATATATATACAGACAAGTGCTAACTTGACTAACATCACTATTGGATGCAAAAACAGGCAAGGAGCATAATGACCATTTGAGATTTGCTATAAGAAGATGGGCCAGATGTTCACATACAAGAGAACACATGCTTGGGGAGCTCAAGGGCAATGCTGAGTCCCTTGACTTTTAAGTACTCAAGTTTGGTGGAATCTGATTAGCAGTGACTATGAAACTATGTAGGTAAAATTAGAGGACCACATGGATGCTTGAAAGAGAAAAAGAAATACAGAGACAGGAACAACAAAAACAACAACAAAACAAAGAAAAAACAAAACAAAAAAACCAAAACCAAACAAACAAACAAAAACAAAAAAACACTCATTTTTATAAGTAATTGATATTTTTAGCACACAATAAAGCATTTTCATACGGCATTAGACTTGTCCTCCTATTATCCATGCTCACTGAATATTTCATTCCTAGGAAGGAAATGATTGCTATATCTGACTCAGAGCTGAGGATAGTGAATTGAAACTATGTGAATGTTAAATTTTTAAAATTTAAAAAAACCTTTAAATTCTTAGTTTACTAAGTCATGGCATATGATAAATCAAGAGGGGTATTTTGTAGCATGAAAGAAATATTTCATGAAAGAAATATTCATTGAATATACGCATTGATAACATAGCACTGGGCAGACAGACTGGACTGTATACGACCTGATGGAGCTTATATTGTACAATAGAGGATATAAAACTCAAATCTAATTTATTCTAGTGGACAGAATTTACGAAACCTTCTCTCCCAAACTGCTCAAGTGGTTCAAATGGCAAAAAAAATCAGTAAGCTGATATCTTTGCAAAAAATACCTGAATTACATATTTTCTTGAAAAATAAATAGCAAACCCAAGCCTACTATAAATTCAAACTTATGGGAGGTATTGTATCTGTAACTATTGTACGTGCTAGTGATATTTCAGAGTCCTCAATGACGGGAAACCTGAACCAATGAGAGAATGGTGAAAGAAAAAGTCTATGGATTTTTATCACTGGTGATGCACTCTTATTTCAATATGGATCATTGAAGTATGGGGTATATAGAGAAAGGGTTTGATTTTTATATTCTGTTCTTGCACATTTGTAAGCTTTAATTGGCATCCTAAAGGAGTAACACCTTAAAATTCTAAAATTTAGAAACTATATTTGCTTCCCATTGTGTGGAATACACATAATTCTTAGGCACTGCCTGATTCTCTTGAATGTTAGGTACATTTTTATCCACATTTGTTTTGGGTTTAAACTGAATAGCTAACCATTTTGTCTATCACCTTAAGGTATTTGTGTATTACACAGAGCTGGAATTTTGTATATAGAAGTATTTGCCTAAGTTTGGCTTTTTGTTTGGCTGTTTTCTTTTTTGAGATATTTATTAAACCTATCCCTAAAAAACAAAACAAAAATCAAAAAGAAGATAAAAACCCAAAGCAATTATTCTCTTCCGTGTCTTAATAAATCTACTGGATATACATTCATAATTTATTGGATATTCATTGAATACATGATGTAGATAAGTGTAGTACTTTTGCTGAGACACTTGGTTAGAGGTGAATAAATTTGTACCTTATTGTACCTTTCTCTAGCTCCAAAGACAGTAGTGACAGGAAAAGTATGTTTAACAAATTAAAAATTCACACAGACAGAGATTAATTAGTAAAAAATAAGAAAGAATAGTTATGAGACATGCAGTAGGAACTGAGGAGTTTCAAACGGCCTTTGATAGGCATTTCAGAAGAAAAAATGGAAACAATAGCAGAGCAGAAATTTAAAGAGATAGTAGTTGAAAATATTCTAGAAGTAAAGTACAAGTCCTGATACTGAAAGTATTTGTGGTGTTAAGATTATCAAGGCCTGACCTATTCTGCACACAAATAATTTAGAGTTGAGACAGCAATATTCTAATGTTGTGTTGGAGAGACTGTCAGCACAAGGTTTAAAATTAATGGGTATTGTCTTTCATGTGAAAAGCACTGTAATAAATATAGTACCTTAATATTTCTTATGGTGAATCTAAGGACAAAGGAGATTAAACATGACACATCATTTATTTTTCACAAACTCTGGAAAAACAACAAGAAGTAATAATTTGAGATAATGTAATTGTGTAAAGCTTCTCATTGCTTTCCGAAGCAATATAAATGCATTCTTTCAGAGAATGTATTCACAATCATTGTACAAACACACTTCTCAATTCTCATTGTTAATTTCTTTTCTTTCACAGAACAAATGCGATCTAGGAAAACCGAGATCTGTTTAGAAAGAAAAGAAAATGAATTCCAGTACTCTAAATATAGGCTGTACTAATGAGCCCTATATTTATAAATGTATAACATCCATTTCATCCATCATGTTAGGGCTCTTTGAAATTACAGGAGCTCACCAAGAATGACCCGAGGCTGTCTGATCAAGGAAGCTGGTGATTTTTGTTTTCTGATGCTATCCTCTTGTGAAGTGCTGAAAAGAGTATTATTTTCTGCCTCTCCCTCGGGAAGTTGTATTTTGATTTCCTCTTGCAGTAGCAAAGGAGTCCTGTTCTTGAGGGCCTGGCCCGTGGCTCTCCCTTGCGGACTGGCCACTCTCCTGCTCTCCCAACTCCTGGCCCTGCTAACTTCACTTGCCTGAGCACCTTGGCTCTGTCACCAGGCCGGGCTTGGACTTCCTGAAGGCTGAGCTTCCTACTGTCTCCCACCTTGGCTTGTCTCCACAGACCAACTCTTTCCTACACCCAAGAGGGCCGCACATCTTGGTATCTGGTGAAGTTAATATCAATATTATTTCCTTTAGCTCTTAATATACCAAAAATAAACAAGTATGCATGCTCAGAGCACTGAGAAGTTACAGAGTTTTAGGAGATGACTCCTAATTTGAAGGCATGAACAATCTAATGGAGGAAGGAACAGAATGTGGGTTCACCTGGAAAAAAAAAGAAAAAGAGAAGCAGAGCCACATGGCAATAGGTAAGTGCCAGAGCAGCGGTAAAATTATTATTAACTGTTTTAGAGTTTACTCTGCATTCAAATTTTTGTCCTATCTGGCCTTTGTCATGTTGACATTTTAATGATGATTTTATCGATTGGTGGGTGCTGATTACAAGCTTCTAAATGCAAGTGGATACCCAGGAAATATATTTGGTGACTGTCATAGTTCATGGATAAGAAGATCTGTAAAGTAAGAAGGAAAAGGCAGTGCATAAATTATCTCCCCAAAGATGCTAAGATTTTGGTGTGGCAGTGTTTTGTTTTCTGGAAGATAATGGCCTTCATTAGAAGGTTCCCTCCAGTATTAAGTGTTCCTCGCTGAGCTGACTTCCTGTTTTTCATTACTGACATCACAAGAGCCCTGCCTCTGCCTTCTCTCCCAGCGCCAGTGTCAGCATATTCAGGAGGTGATTCATTTCTGTCACCTGAATCATAATCAGCCTCAGCACCCAAGCCCATAATGCATCAATGTCAGACCCCTGACTTCTTGATATCTCTGTTCCTGTGAGTTGCCTGGAGATCAAATCGCACCTGCTAGCAGAGCCTGGAGGCAGAACACCCAGCCGGAGGAAGTGGGCCACAAGGGGCACATCGCTCTCTGCTAACTTACACAACCTCCCTGACAGCCTTTGGTAATGTTGCCGTTTTGCAAGGAGCACCCTTAATTTATTTGATGTTAATCACTTTGTTAGGTCTGTAATAGAATCAGGCAAATGTCAAGAGCTGCTGCCTCGGCTGGTGCCTTTTTCCTGGCAGGAGGCCCCAAGCTTTCTTGGGTCCTGGTCATTTCACACCGGCCCAACTCTGCTCTAGCATCTCGGTTTCCTGCTTCAGGCCCAATGTGGCTGTGGAGTGACTTTGGCATTTGGTTTTTACACCATGCAAACCTCAAAAACCATCTCCACTTAGCTATTCTTCAATTCCAGTCAATACAAATCACCCCTCAAATCTGCACAAGGGATTTTTCAGGACAGCCCCAAATCTGCCACTTTTATCTACTGAGTTAATTTTTTCCAACCATGTAAACTGCAGCCTTTTCTTAGAGTTTTTCCCTCTTATCTCTTACCTGCTGGGTTGTCTTTGCTTTACTCTTTGCCATCATCACACTGCTACTTGAATAGACACATCACCAAAATAGACATCACCATTCCAAGCAACTTCTCTCAACTTGATCTTTTTCTGCGATAAGATTTTTTTCTCCTATATTTGTGGAAAATGAAGTTCCAGGCCCATTGTCAGTAGATCGTAGGCTTTCAGTTGTCTAGAGATTTGAAAATAATCAGCTGTTTCATATTCTCATCTGTTCCACACAGGACCCACAGTTCACACATACCAGTCATTTGGCTGGGCTCATATCAGGACCCTAACTTTTCACCAGCTATGTGAATGGCCTCGGACACACATTTGTAACCAGTGATAATGAGGCATTCACGCTTTCTTGTGGTTGAAATAGATTCCAGATATAATGTAATCCAACTCCTCATTTTACAACTAAATCTGTAAAGAACTGAGAGATTAAGGGACTTGCCCAAGGCCACTCAGCTTGTTAAATTTGTATATTTAAAATATTACTTTAGAAATTCCTTTCCAGCACTGCAGATCTCTTTGGCTTGAGCATTACCACGGAGCATTTCCTGAAGTGTGCTCAGAGGGAGACTCCTAGAGACACATAGAATATTCTTAATGTAATAGAAAATCTCCTTTTCAGTTTTTCTGTGTATGCAAACGGTAATTGGAAAAGAAAACAGGAAGAGGAAGGGAAAATGCATCGAGCACTTACCTACCTGTATAGGTACATTCTATAGACCAGGGATGGCGAACCTCTTAGAGCTTTCAATGATAGAAACAGCCCACTGTGCCAGGAGTGACATAGGTTCGCCACCCCTGCTATCAACTAATGAGAAGTAGCACGGATTGAGGCACTGCTGAGAATACTTGACATACATTATTCATCCATTTAATACTTAAACATCTAAATACAAACGTTAAAAAAAGAATTATCCCTCTCTTTACAGATAACCACACAAGGGACAACAGGTAGTCTTGCAGGATCCGCACGAGCGTCTGTGCCACCTTCCCTACAGGAACCACGCTCTAACTCCGTGGAGGGAGTTTTATTATTCTAAGTGTGCAGATGAGGAAACCGAAGCACACAAGAGTGCTGGGGTAAAGTTGGGGAGGTCGGATCTGAGCTCTTGTCTACGTCGTTTAAATCTGCTCTGCATCTCCTCACTGTATTGATTGAAACAAGGTGACCTAAGGCATTTTATAGTCCTTCTGAGTGTCTTAAGATAAACACACAGTACAGTAGGTACATTTTGACTTCTCCTTCTCTCTCTCTGTCTGTTGTGAGGGAGAGATGAGACAGATTTTCACAATTACATGAGGCCTGGTGAAGCTCCTCCTAGACTAGGATGAAGGTCACGCAGGGCGCTTCTCTCTGATGCCTGTGTAGCTGCCGGCGCAAAGGCTGTTGAACAAGCAGGCTGCAAATGAGATTATAATGGCAGCTTGGCATGTCTCTGCCCTAAACTCTCCACGGTGGGTTGGATCTACCGCCCTGTCTGATTCATGAAAGAATTTTCCTGTGGGCCATTATCAGGAGAAAGTCCTCCATCTGTCGGTGGTGGTCGCAGCTCTGCCAAAGGACAGAGTGAGAACAAAGATTTAATCTGAATTCACTCAAGTACTGCAGCTTCAGGGTGTGAATCCCAGCTCCGGCAGGAGGCTGAACAAACAGTCGCAGTATCACGGTGGCCTTACACTTCCACTGAGGAACTTGTCACCGTGAGAGCAGCGAGATCTCTTATGAGAGGTCTGTTAGGGTGTTGTTGTTCAGAAGTCTGCTCCGCAAGCACCTGTCTCTGAAAATGTTTACCAGTTACAGTGCATCATAATTAGCAAGGGAAGAAAAGCTGCTTGCAGTCCCTGACTTTATTTCTTCGGCCAGGACAGACACAGCTCGTGTTCTTGCTTTATACAAGATATCTTCTAGATGTACCTTATGTGATTTCATATGGAGGGTTCGTGCATAATAGAATCCAAAGATCGTTTCTCATTAGCATCACTTGAATGTGAACTTATTTTCATCACTTATTTCTCAAGTGACATCTGTTCCCTAATTTTTTAGAATCAACTTCCTATTTTATTTCCTAGAGCGAGAGAATGTTATTCCCATAATGACCTTAAAAGACCATTGCTTTCCCAATGAAAACAGAAACTGGGACCCTCATTTACTCTGCTGTGGCTTTCACTTGCTTTTCATTGGGCTAGAGCATTTGGACTTTCACCTTGTAATCCTTTATGGTTCATTATATACAATTGGTGAATGTCGTTTTATACATGGTGAGTCTAAGCTGTCAGGCCTGGGATCCTTTATAATTATGGTGCCAGGAAAAAAAAAGGAACAGCTAAAACAGCTTATTACATTTTGGGAAATAGGATTTGATCAGTGCTAGATCTCTTGCCATAGAACAATGATTAGTATTTTATAGGGTACAATTAAACTCAAAACATTGTTTTTCTTGCAAAGGCATCTGCATGAAAAGCAACATTCTGAAAACAAGTCAACATTTTAAATGCCAAACACCAGCTACAAATATTCAGTCCGGGGGAATAAGGCCTTTTTAAAAAACATTGCTAAAATTTTACATTTCTTGCTAAAGTATTCTACTCATTATTTTGATGCTAAATGTGTATTATCAAGGGTGACAGAAGAATACTCACAGACTAGACACATAATAATAATTTGCCAAAACACAGATTTTGTTTTATTACCAATTATTGTTATGGATTGAATTTTGTCCCCTGAAGATTCATAATTTGAAGCCCTACCTCCAGTTTGAGGGTGGAGATAGTGCCTTATGGAGGTAATTCAGGTTAAAGTAGGTCTTAAGGGTGGGGCCTGCTTTTATAAGAAGAGATGCCAGAGTGTCTGTGCTCTCTGTCATGCATGGACATAGTCATAAGGCAACTATATGAGAGTTAGGCGGAGAGCCCTCTCCAGTAACAGAGCTTAGGCTTTCAGAATTTCTAAGAAAATAAATTTCAGTGCTTTGGTTTGTGGTACTAGGAGTTGAACTCAGGGCCTTTGCACTGAGCTATACCTCAGCCCTTCATATTTTTATTTTGAGACAAGGTCTCACTAAGTTGCTTATATTGGGCTCCAGCTTGAAATTTGTTTTTATTTTTTTGTTTGTTTGATTGTTTGTTTTGTTTTTTATAAGACAGGGTCTCACTATGTAGTTGAGATTGACCTGGAACTCACTATGTAGCCCAGGCTGGTCTCAAACTCACAGTGATCCTCCTGTCTCAGCCTCCCGAGTGCTGGGATTACAGGAAATTTTGTTTTTAAACCATCTAATGTGTAGTATTTTGTTATGGCAGTCCCTGAAGACAAATAGTATTGTTAAGTATCTCTTTGTAAAGTTGAGAACTTGATGCCACTTGGCAGCAAGCAGAGGCTCAGTCAAAATATGGAGATTCAGACTGAGGTCTGAAGTGTGGGAGATCCCCTGCAGAGGTGAGATTTTTCTGGACACTGCAGAAGATATCAAGGTGACAGTATCAAATATCTCTCCTCCTTTATCCATTCCGTCTTCCCTAAATTCTCAATAACAGCCTTAGCAATTTCCTTTCTCTCTATAAATTCACACCCTGAGACCCAAAGTGTGACATAAACATGTTAAAACTCCCAAGTCTCTACGACATTTGCTATAGAATGGCACAAGCTCACAATTATTTTAATTCCATCATTAAGACGAACATTCCATCATTTATCCGACATGCCATCAGGCATCTGACTAAATCCACAAGCACCTTAGCATAGGACAGCTAATAAAATCTCTCCCTTTTAGTTCGTGTTTCCTGGTTTTCATTTACTTGGGGGTAATGTTCCGAAGATGAAATAGAATGGCCTCCTCAGTCAAATAGAGCTGTGTGGCAGTTACGGGCAGAGATAGGAAATGAATCAGAAGAAAAGGGGCAGGCATATTTAGGGAACACCTGGTGGGTTATGCAAAGTCTCATAACCCCAAATGCTTTTGACAAGCAGTCTGAAGTCCACCAATCACTTGGGGGCACATCTTCAGTTTGTTGCACTTAGCTCTAAGTCCAGCAGCAGCGACAGGTTTACCAGAGTCCTGGAGAGAAGCAGATACCAGCAAGACACAGGTTTGGAGGTAAAAGGTCAGTGTGGGGCAGCTAAAGCCACCAAGCATCTTAAAATGAAATTTCCTACTGTTGCTTTTGGAAGCACTTCCATAGAAGAGCCTTTAAAAAAATCTAGTTTCTTGTTCAGAAGTTGCAGATCAATGACAGTTGACAAAAAGTATAGCTACAATATAACATCTTTATATAGCAAGCACTTGACTTTGTGGTTTTCAAAATGCAGCTGGCTTTGGAATTGTAATTGCAGAGCCTATTTTTCTGTAGCCAAAATTAAAAAAATTAAATTCCTTACTTGGTCCAAAAAATTCTTTCTCTAATAAAAGATATTCTTGTGCTACAGACCCTAATTAAATTAAAAAAATAAAAAACCTCAAGAGGTTCTTCTAGTTAATTGTGGATGGAGTGTGGCCCAATGTTCTATCTCTGATGACAAAAATCGATTTCACTAGTGTCAGAGTGTCTCAGAGGCCATCTTTTCACTACAAAGAATGTTGAGGGTATCTATTTTAATATGTCAGCATCAGACAGACATTTGTTTTCATTGCCTCAGAATTCTCTCAGCACACTGAGAAAACATTCCAAGCACAAAGTGGGTTCTGGCTTTGGACCACATCTTAGAAGAGCCCACGCCTAAGTGTCGGGTTGTCATTGAACTATGGCTGCTGTAGGCGCCTCCTTTTTTTTTTTTCTTCCAAAATTGAACCTCAGTCTTTTTTTGTAAAATACAGCCTTTGTGGGACTTTCTTGGTACAGACTTTTCGGCCTGTTGCTCAGAACTATGAGAAATGCCTGCAGTGACTCCGGAGAGGGGAGCTGATCCAGAGGACAATGGAAACAACACACCAACAGCCAGGTGTCCCCTCTCCGGGGTCTCCTCGCTCTTACTGTGTCCTCCAGGTATTGCACTGAGTTCTTTATCTGCATCATCTCACTTAGTCCTCGTGATGGGTCTTTGTGGTAGTGACATCAGCACGCTCGTTATTGTAGACAAAGAAGCCGAGAATTTGTAATCAAGGCACACGCCCAGGTCAACTGGAACAATAATGTGGACATTTGTGTAGAGATTGACTCTCACAAAGGGAAAGTCATTTGTTTAAATACGTTTTGAGAAAAAATTTTGGGGGGGGGGATTGCAGATGGGATGCTCTTCAGAGGACATGGGGACACCGGTACGCGTTACCACTGCTACTCTGTTCAATAGAGACGAACACGGAAAAATTCTCCAAGAAGGTTTGAAAGAATGAAGCACTAGAGCTCACATCCACAGGCCCCTGTGTCTAGACACTTTCTGTGTACACGGGAGCACAAACATATACAGTCACACACACAAAGACACAGGCGTACATACGCAGGATGCACATAAACACAGACACATGGAAACACAGCCACACCTCTTTTGTATAATTGTATTCCATGTATTACATGGCATATACCTAGCCTACAAAATTTTCAATTGATCTGGAGTTCAAATTTAAATGTACCTCCTGTACTTGTGTTTGCTAAATCTGGCATCTTGACTAAATGTGTGCATGTGTTTCTGCTTATACATGCACGCATAAATATGTACATATGCAAACATACATTTAAATCTATTGACCTAAAAATGCAATGATACACAGCACCTCTCTGATCTTGGAATGAGGTTTGCACCCTGTTGCCTATTTTCTCTGTCTTTCCCGTATTTCAAAATATTCACATTTGTTGTTATCCCATCCTCAACGTCTTTTTCCTACTAGATTATAAGCTCCATTACCACTGTGATGCTTAAGACTCAGAATCCCAACACAAAACATACTCGATGGACCAAAAGATGCAGAATACACGTTAAAGCGCTAATCCAGAATTTGGCCAGTAGATCAGCCTAACTCTAAAGGGCAGATAGGAGTGCCCAGCTGTGAATAAAAGCAGGAGTCAGCAACTGAAAACTGTTAAGGAGATAAAGAGCCTGAATTTTCAGACCTCATTGTGGGACAGAAATGATTATATTCATGCCAAAGTTTTTTATCTCCTTGAATTTGAATAAGTATTTTAAAATAATTGTCAGGTCAGCTCCCTAGGTAATGGTAATTTTGCACATCGGTACTTTCCCCACACCCCAACCAAAACTGTGACCCTTTCAGGCAGGTTTTGTTTTCATATTCTACAGCACACTCAAGATGTTTCGCCTCACCTCGAGTTCTGCTATTATGAATGCCATTTAGAAATTTTTATTTTTGCCAAAAGGATTCAAACCAGGGGATAGAAGAGAGGCCAGAAATGGAAGCCTCCCCTTGTTCTGCATTACATTAGTGGCATTTTAAAATTATAGCCTCACCGGCTTCCTTCAGAAATACTACGTTTTTCATCTTTGGTGGCTGTGATTAAGTAACACTCACTTTGCACAGCGCCTGTGGTGACACAGCTCCATTCTGAAGGCCTCCTGTGTGGCACTCAGGTCATTAGAAACTACACAAATGATTAGGGAACAGTAGAAGAGCTGCTAACAAACCCTTCGGATTAGGGTTTTCCTTCTAATTGTGGCAGAGAATAAAGACTGAACTCATGAATAAAGAAGGTAAAGTGGGAAATTACACACACACACACACACACACACACAGACAGACAGAGACACACACACAAGCAATCTTGCAGTGTCAAGTACATTTCTGAGAACATGTTTTGCAGGGAGCTCTTGGCTGAATTTCCCGAACTCAGGAATTAGGGTTATTTATTTATTTTTAATTCCACAAGTTCCTTGCGTCATTTCACTCAACACACCAAGCCAGCGCGTGTTTAGATACAGGTTCAGCAAGCTGCTGTCCTGCACTGAAGCTTTAGCTCCTCCATTGTCTCTGCTACAGACCTGGACCCCTGAATTGGGGCTCATACTCAACCTTAACCCCTGAGGTGAAAACTGATTCCTCAAAGCGGGCGTAACTGAAATGGGCATCCTGTGCCCTGTGCTGTCTGCCAGCCCATCGGGCTCTCTTCATCGCCCAGGCCAAGGAGGGGACTTTGCCCAGAGCCCATGATGTCTAAGGCAGACCCCATGGGCAAGGGACACACACACACACACACACACACACCCTGTAACACCCACGGTGTCTGTCTCGACAACACAAACATTTAGTCTGCTTCTCCTGAGCTCCTCACAGCCTGTGAAACACAGACCCATATTTCACTGGGACATTGACTAATCTTTCAGGGGGGAAATCGGCTTATGTGGGAAGTGATTGACTATGTGGTACCCTTTCCCCCAAGCTAGTACTAAGCCCAGACCCCAGCTGCACATTTGGCATTTCATCTTCCCAATGACATGAAAACGAGGAGCCTAGCACTCTGGGCTATTATGGATCCCATGGTACTTTTAGGAAGAACAGAGGCTTTTGCTTTACCGTGTGGCAAAATGCCAACTGGGAGACCAAAGTTCCAACTACTCAAAATCCTTCCATGTTTTATGGATTATTCTGTTGTGTGCCTCAGAGATTAACTAGCATGTAATGGGGCCCATTTATCTGTTAACACATTTCTGTTTCCCCCGCGGGTGGCTGCATTTCAGCGGTGGATTTAACCAAACCCTGTATAAAATAGTGTAGTATGTAAGAGTGAATAAATGCTACATAAAATAAAACATTTGATGATCAAGGAGGCATTTTCCTGGAAACAAACTTTTTTTTTTTTTTTTTTGGTAAAAATTGCAAAGTTGTGAATTGCGAAGGGTGAAGGTAGGAGCAACATATGAAGATAGATGTGGTTTTGGTGTTAATTATGTGTATTGCCAATAAAGTTATGAAAGGATATTTTTCACAAGGATCCAGCCTACAAGCTTCTATTCTGTACATGAAAAATTTTGTTTCACATGAGCATCATTTTTCTATTATCTAGATTTGGTTCCCTAGTGAATTCTCTAGACACTCTATTTGTTATCTCTAGTGGTTCCCTTTGGAGACTTAATTCTACGTCTCCAGCTCTGCAAAGGAACTTCCTGTGGGGAGCTCCATAGCCCCAGTCATTAATAGAAGAGACAGGAAATTCTGGAGCTGCGTGGATTGGATTTATGGGGATGGAAAGACAAGTCTCCACTTCTCGCTTCCTTCAGTCTTGCCCCCATCTCTGACCCTGGTTATTATGTTTCTTGCTCCCTGCTTGAATTGAAGCTTTATCCAAAGGAAGCACACTGGAAATAGAAAACATTTTTAAAGACTGTCACTGGGTTTCCTAAGTCACTGAAGGCTCTGAGGGTCCACTCACGATCCCACTTAAGTTCATTCCACCCTTTGCCAGTGCCTCCAACTCCATCGCAACCCTGCTTCAAGTTACATAATCCCCAAGCCCCACTTAGCGGGCCCATGTTGCCAAAACTCCCTTAAAAGTTCACGAATTTCTTCTCCACATAATGCCAAGGAAATTTGTATTTAGCCTCAACATGAGTAAATCTCAGCCATGTTTTCCAGTATCAACCCATTTCTTATAAAATGCCCAGGGCTACCATTGCAGACACAGTATCATACTTAAAACCCAAACTTATTACCTCACAGTTGCGTTTTTTTTTTTTTTTTTTGGTTTTTTGAGACAGGGTCTCAATATGTAGTTGAGACTGACCTGGAACTCACCATGTAACGCAGGCTGGTCTCGAACTCACAGAGATCATCCTGCCTGAGCTGGGATTATAGGCGTGTGCACCACGCCAGGCTATAGTTGCATTTTAAAGAAAAGCTCTTTGTTTGTTTTCTTGTGCAAAAACCCCAAACTGACAGAAACATTACAAAAACTGTCCAATGCCTACCCTTTATCTAGAAGCATCTGTTATTAACAGGTTACTCCATTTATTTGGCAGCTGTCTCTGTATCTCCCATACACATGGAGGGACTGGATATACCTTAATACTAATGCAATAACATATACCATATCCTATTTGAAAATAATATTTGAAGACATATATGAGAACGTACATAAGTTGCACATAGTATGGCCTTTTAGTCCTTAATATATCATTGTGTTGTGTAAGGTCTAGGGTTAAGGATAATCTCTTAGCTATCCATAGTCAGTCATTAACCTTAGTACGTTTCACACTGATAATACTTTTATCTTGCTGTCAGTGTTCCTTTTTTGTCAACTAGCCTGATGATATGCTTTGTAGCATTTTCTTTAGAAAGGACCCAGGCTAGGATTAATAATGACATATCATTGCCACCTATCCTCTGTCTGGCTTAATCTGGAGTCATACCTTAACCTTTCTTTGAATTTTTGATGACACTGATATTTTTGAAAGTGACAGCCCCTTAAGGGGATCTTTTAAGGGTTCTAGAGAGGGCGAGCCTGCCTAGAGAATGGATTTTAAATGGATCATATATATGAGTGACATAATATTACTCATGATGCTAAAGTCACACAATACAGTTGATGCAGACATCAATGTGGTCAACTACCTAGTGCATGGGAAGTTCTGTGAGTGGCCTGTTGGAGTCCTGGCTTTGTATTGTGCATGGATCCAGGAGCTACTCAGTTAGCTTGCTTAGCATGTTGGTTATAGCAATAGTAAAGAGGAGAAGTCCACCATGTGATAACCCAAAAATTTAGTCGTAAGAAGTTGGAAGGAGAGAGAGAAGGGAGGGGGAGGGGAGAGAGACAAAGAGAGGGAGGAAAGGAGAGAGAGATTCTTGGGTCTTTTGGAGTGCCAGTCTGTAGACCATGTGCCTCAGCAGCCTGGAAGATGCCACTGTATTTTCAACACCAGCACATATGAGGTCATCTTATGGCTAGAGGTGTTTCCCTAGGAAAAAGTCAGTTAATGGTTAGTATATGTTAGGGCTTGGACCTGGAAGGGTCTGGTGTTGAAGGTCCAATATAGTCTTCAAGGCAGCAGTATTCAGGTGGGGTGGAGGCGTGACTGAGTCACGAGAGTGCGGGCCTTAGTCACAACTGCTGGGGCTGTTAGGAGATGGGGACTAGTCAGAGGATGTAGGTCACTGGGGGCTGCCTTTGAAGCTCCCCCACCTCCGTCTCAGCTGCCATCAGATGGTGAGCTTTGCTCTGCCATGATTTTCTGCCTAACCACAGGCTCAGAAACATCAGAGTCAGCCAAGCATGGACCAAAACTCCTGACACTGTGAGCCAAGAGAGACTTTCCTCTTTTGTTTTCTCAGATATTTTGTCACAGTGACAGAAAGCTGATGAGTACAACATATTGGATTATAGGAGGATTTCCATAATACGACTTCTACAATGTTTAAAGTTGGAGTATTTTTAAAGCCTTTTATTTAATCTGAGAAATCTACTCCTCCTTGTCATTGTTAGAGGTTGTGTCTTCAGACTCATCTCTTGCCAGTTTTGTTATATCCAACATCTATCATTTTACAAGAAAAACTTCCACCCACTTGGTGATCTTCATGACATCCAGTGAGACGATACTGATGGTAGCAAAAGTAATATCTCAGGGTGGGAGCCTCTGTTCTTCTGCCACTAACTTTCTAGGTGGGAGAGAATGCCCTGGAACACACGTTCATTCTGCCTTCACTTAGAGCTGAAACTCCATCTTCCCTTTTTAAAAATGTTAATTTTTTTGTTAGTAGATGTTTGCTGTCCATAATGATTACAAAACAATGGCATAGAGATTAGCAGCAGAATGCAGTCTGTCCATGAGCTGGAATCAGGACATTTGGACAACAATGCCTCTTGCAGGGTCACACGACAGAGCTTGTGGGTGAAGTCACACATTAGGATCCTCTACCAGCAGGGGTGGAGGGAACTCTGGGATGCTTCATAGAACAGTGGTGTCCTAGGATGGTTTCTCCTGAGCAGTGGAAGAGAATAAAGCAACTACATGCCCAGGGGCAGAAAGAATGGACTTGGGTTCGGACTTGTCCCTATTACCAATGTTACCAGGTAATATTACCTATTGGGAAGCTTTGAAGAAGCTTTGGCCTCTCTGAGTTTCCTTCTGTTCATATTAAGGGGCTCAGAGAATGCATGTAAAGAGCTTAGCAGATGCAGTGGCAAGACAACAGGCAGTATGTCACATTAGTCCTATCTGAGGACATACGCCTGAGAAATTGAGGTGGACCACCACTCAGAAAGTACTGAACAGTAAGCCAGTGAGAAGGTCTGTGGTCTCAGCTAGAGCCGGTTCTGGATTTATGGCTGGGGTACTGTGGACCACAGACTCGGTCCAAAGCTACGACAACAATGGCCCAAACTTATGACTCTGGGCCTCCTTATCCACTGTCCTTGGGATAGGGAAAAGCACATGTACCTCCACGGATACAGGGACCCCTGAAGGCCACTGTGGTGAGCAGCCAATCTCCGAGCAGTTGCAGAATGAGGGGTGAACCTGTGGCCCCACAAAGGGATTGGGGTGGATACTTCAGTATCCGCCATCATTCCTTTGACTGGCATAGAGTCCTTCTAGATTGCAAAGCTAGATTTGTTACTGAAATGATTTCACATTTTTAAAAAGACTTCGGTTTAGAGAGTGACCATCCACTTCATGCAACTCTCCAAGGCATGCTGTGCTGATTGATTTCACTGGGACACTCTTTTATTAGGACAAAACATTCTATCCCCTCACACAGAAGGTGGCGGAGGTGGGGAAAGGGACTGGGACCTGCGCTCAAACTACAGGCAGACTCAGGGCAAGGCCCCCGGGAAGAGGTGCAGAGGGGAAGCACGGGTCTCACAGGGGCTCTGTCACACTGCTCTCCTCCTTGTGTCACCACCTCGCTTTTGGGCCTGGCATCATTAGTGCCTGCCACGTCTCACTGCACATTTTCCTCTCCAGGTCACTGGTACATGAAGTAAGCATCGTTCCTAATATTTGTCCTTTTCTCTGAGAACTGGCAGGGAACTGGACCAGGACAAGAATGTGGGAGCAGTGGCTGCCTGTGGGGTGGAGAATTAATTTGCATTCGCTTCTCACCCCGTTAAGTGGTGTATCACTTCTCTCCTCTCACAGTCTGGGGGCTCGTGCTCCGTGTGGATCTAGCAATTACTTAGCTCAGCAGAGGCAATGTGCTCCATAAAATGGCAAGGCTGGGCTGGGAATTGATCACTACCACGGATAGGATTCTTAATCTTTATTACAAGGTAAGGCGCGAATAAATCACCCATGTTTTTCTCTGAAAACTATATGAACACACAGGGATACAAGCTCTTGCAGAGCCACAGGATGGAGTTTGTGGGTCATGTAGGGTGAAGCATTAGCTACAAATAAGGATCCTTCTACTAGCAAGGGTGGAGGCAACTTTGGGATGCTTGCTTATTAATAATGTAATAGGGCCCGGGATTTAGCTCAGTGGTTCCGGCGCCTGATTTGCAAGAGCTGGTACCCCCCCCATAATAATGTAATGTATATACAATAACATATGCTGTAGCTTACTATGCAGACAGTACATATACAGGTCTATACATTTCTCTGAAGCTTTCTTTTCTTAGTGTTGATCTTTCTCATCCCTGTAGACTCCAAGCTGGGTGAAGGTTTTGCTGTTGCATTCACTGCTATAACTGGCACCTGGGACAACACTCACCACTGTGGTGCTCAGTAAATATTTTTTGAATATATAAATTCATATGAAGATCAAGTGTTAGATTTGATTTAGTCTAAAACATTTTGAGTGATAGATATTGTGCTCTACTTTTATAGCAAAACATGTGTGAACAAATTTCAGTATTTTAAAGAAGCTCCTTTTTAGTCAAGGTGCCAGTAAAATTGATAAATGCTTGACACCAGAAAAAAACTGAGTTATGTGGCCTCCTTCTTACAGAGTAATCATTTTGTTTTAGTTTTCCTATCTCTGCCATAAATTTGAATCTGTAATTTCTGCTTTGGTCAACCTGATTTATATGGAGTGAGGCCAATCAAACTTGGAAATGGAATTTCAAAGTTAAAATTCCACTCATTAGGATGATTCACAGACTCAAACATTCCTACTTCTGTTTCTTATTAGGGCCATTCTGCCCTAAGCTCTCTTTTGAGGGAGGATACATATGTTGTGTGAGCCAGAGAGACTAGAAACCACTTCCCTACATGTTGCCTCTACTCAGTTTTATTCTGAAATAAATGGAGCTAGACTTTTGGACCCATGTATGCTGTTATAAAAGTGACTGCTAATATTCAATGCAAATACTGAGAACCTGGCCTTTTCCTTCAAATAATCTGCATATTTAGAGTAAGATTAGTTCATACAGGAAAGAGGGGTGTGGCTCCTTATGTGTCCAATTCGTGTTTTCTCTGAATTAACTCTGATGCATTAGAGACATGTCTAAGCCTGTTTGGGTGTAGGTAGAGAGTAGAGAGTACTATCTTGACTCTGGTACAACTCTATTAGTACTTTGGCCTTCCAAATTTTACTTGAAAATAGAGTATATAGATGTATTTTTACTGTTTTTTTTTAACCAAAATTTATCTGTCTATCTGTCTATCTGTCCATCTATCTATCTATCTACATCACTTTGACTACTTGAGGCTAATAGGCTGGTCTTTAATTCTCCAATGTACAGCAATAACTAATATTGACTTTTACGGTTGCAAGGAATCAGTTGCTTTTGGCTCTAAACTTGCTTATGTTATTTGTAATGTTTAGAAAGACTGGGTCAAGTAGAGTTGCTGGAAAATATTGTGAAGGGTAACATAATAACAGGAAATGCAGAAAAAAAGGAAAAACCTAAAATGATTTGGTGCTCATATTCTTTTGTAAGTATCTCTAGGTTCTTATTTCACTTTTCAAAACACCTTAGAAATATGTACAGAGATATTATGTATCAAGATAAAACTAAAAAAGAAAAATAAAACAAAATTATAGTCGTTACTTTTGTTTTGTTCAAGAAAGATCACACTGAACTATACTTGGTAGACTCTTATTCCAACAAAATCCACAGATTAAAATACTCCTGAGTGAATGTACAGTATATTTCTATATTTTCCTCACGGTTCGAGGGATCAAACTCCGGATGTTGCGCTTGTGAGACAGGTGATGGCACCACTAAGCTAAATCCCCAAACTTCTATATTTATACTTTTGAGCTAGACCACACTTTCCTTATTTTCATTTTTTTATGAGATTTATATGCATATATATTTCAAAATAATTTCCTACTAATAAATCTCTTTTGGTAAATTCATCTTCCAATTTTCCATAGTTACAACAAAAGGAGAAAGGTTTATCCTAATTTAATAATCACTAAATGGAAGACCAAGAGTATCTTCTTGAAAGAGTTAAAGGCATCACATTACAGTGCTACCTGAATACCCATGTTTCTAGCAGCATAATTCATAAAAGCTAAATCTTGGAAAAGGCCCATATGTCTGTCAACAGATGAATGGATAAAGAAAATGTGGTATTTCCACACAATGGAGTATTTACTGCCTTGAGGAAAGATAAACAAGTTATTTGTACGAAAATGGATGCACCTTATGACTATAATGTTAAGTGAAACAAATCAGGCACATGCCTTAAATATTATGTTCTCTTCTGTGAGAAACATAAATGATAAATAAGCAAAATAAAAGATAGATAATAGAAACTAGGAAGATCTTTCTTAAATAGGAAATCAAGAGACAGAGGGGGAAGAAAGGAAGGGGAAAGGGATGAAAAATATTGAGATGTGTTATGTACATATACAACTCCACACAAGAAATGCACACATGTACTGCAAACACATACTTCTAATAAAAACAAAGAGAGCAAGTCCTGCTAGAATGGCTGGTTCAATCATTTTACAGGAGAGAAAAGGAATTATAGAAAGATCCTAATGTCAGGTTGTCATCAGATCTCCCATTGGTGAGACAGATGACATGGCTGCCAGGCTCTTGATTATAAATACAGTGTTTTCTCCCCCTAAAATGTTTCGGGAAATTGAGATTTCCCTAAAAGCATTTTTCTTCTAAAGATGGACAACATGGTTACTTAGGTTTCTTTATTCATTCATTCCATTCATTCATTCATCAGGTACACCTTCACTTAAATGTAGTTTTTTTGTGTTATTTTGTCTTCAGCACTGAGCTTAAACCAAAGAATGAAAAATGGCCCAGTTATGGCTCCAAACAGAAGAGTTCCAGTGTGACAGAAAACTTCCCCACAGCCTACATCCAATACACAATCTTTATCTGTGTTCCTCCTCTTCCCCTCTTGGGTTGAATAGAACTCATCACTCCAAATTTCCCAACAAGATATTAGACATGTTATATGTTGGCTTCCTACACTTTTTGCATCTTCAACTCAGCATGCTGAAAGAAGTGTGTGTGGAACTGCTAGAATGGCTAACACAGAAAAACAAATAAAAAACCTAGGGAAATAAATGTTGGCAAGTGCGTGGAGAGATTCAAATCGGTGCACATTTCTGGGAGGAGTATAAAATGGTATAGAAACTGCAGAAAACATGGGCTGGGGATTTAGCTCAGTGGTTCTGCTTCCTGCCTTGCAAGCACAATGATTGGAGTTCTATCCCCAGTACCAAAAGAAAAAAAAAGAGTGAAACAATGAAAGAAAGAAAGAAGGAAAGAAAGAAAGAACATGGAGCTGTTTAAAAAAAAAA
>NW_022900918.1:28710749-28725465 GCF_012274545.1 Fukomys damarensis | reverse complement strand
AAAAAAAAAAAAAAAAAAAAAAAAAAAAAAGAAACTACAGAAAACAATTTGTGATGTCTAAAATATTAAATATATAATATAGCAATTCTACTCCTAGGTACATGCTCCAAAGAATTGAAAGCAGGACTCAAATAGATAGCTGTATGCCAATGTTCATAGCAATATTATTCCAATAGTCAACAGAGATAACTCCAGTGTGCGTCAACAGAAGAGTGGATAAACAACATGCGGTACAGATACACGATGCAACACGACTTACTTTTTAAGGGAATGCTGTTCTTACACATTCTACAACAGGGGTGAGCTGTGCAGACAGTTTGCTAAGTGAAAGAAGCCAGATAAAAGACAACTATTGTATAATTCCACTTATATTAAGTACCCAGAGGAGACAAATTTAGAAAGATTGAAAAACAGAAGAGAGATGACCAAGGTCTGGTGGAAGCTGAGAAAGAGGAAATCTTTCTTACCTGACTAGAAGAATTTCTGCTTGGAATAAATAGTTTTTTAATGAGACAGTGAAGATAGTTACACAAAATTATAAATGAAATTAAACTATTGTTAACTACATTTTACCACAACAAAACAAAGGGAGTAAACAAAAATGTTAATAAGGACAGATCATTCTGATGTGTAACTGTTCACTGATTACTGGTCAGCCAGGAAGCTTTTCCTCCTCTACACCTCTTTTTCTTCCACTTGGCTTCAGGATTGGGAAAAGAAAAAAATATGAGAAAGGGAAAAAATGGAAACTAAGTCTTTGTAAATGGGGAGGGTGGAGGGGGTGAAGGGAGGGCAGGGGTATGAGGAAAAAAATGAGAACCAAGACCTGTCATGCAAAGGTACAAGGTCCCAATGATGAATGTAACCATACTGTATACCTAAAATGGACCAATAAACTCAATAAAAAAGAAAAAGAAAGAAAGAAAAAAACTCATGTAGAGGTTGGTATATTCCCATTAAGACTCTCAGGATGGACTCTTGTTTGTTGGTTTCTCTTACCATCAAACTCCAAAGCAACTTATAGTTGCACATCAGATTCCTCTTGGTTGGCTCGCCCTATCTTGAACCTCATTTCCAGCATGCAGCCCCTGGTTACCCAGTCTTGGGATACTTCTTACCACTACACACCCTCTCAGCTGAACTGTGGAGCTTCTCTTTTGCAATGGAATTTCACAGCACTGATTCTTGTACCAGATACCATTTTCTTTTTGTAGGGAACCCTACCGATCTCCTGCTTTCTGTTGAAATTCCTCTGGTGGGGCTGATGTGCTTCTAGTGCCCTTGCTGCATTTAATACTTCCCTTTTCTGCACACAATTTCTACCAGTGCAGTGGTGAACTCAGAGACTGTATCACATTCTACCTGGGCCTCAATCAAATTACTTGATTTTTGGGGGGATTTAGCATTTTCATGGATAAAAATGAGGATAATAACACAACACTCATAGGGTTGTGGTAAGGATTATAAGTGAAAACAATGTAGAATACTGAGCATAGTGAATATATTATTATTATTATTATTATTACTTTAACTAGACTTTATCAGTCTACATAACAAATGCCATTCTCTTATCTTTATCTTGCCCTGCATTTTAAGAATACAGCAGACACTAGGCATAAAAAGAAAGTATAATTGTCAGATAACAAGAACTAAGCAAAGTTGAGTTCCTATCCAAAGTGCATTGGAATAACCCAACAACAATTTTCACCCAACTTCCTCTCAGAAAAACACATCATGGTATAGTCATGTACAGAATAAAATGTTCTCTTTATGTAGGAACTGAAGTTCAGCTCAAACTCAGGGACAGAGTCTAGCTAGATGCTCATCTCCATCCTTCATGTAGAAACCCCTGATCTTGACTCACCACTCCTACTTGCTAAGAAACACAGGCCAGCTCCCCGGCCATGCTCCCCTTACTAGTTATCAAGGTGGCCTTTCTGTGAATCAGTCCCTGACCTTGCCACTGTCCCGTGACATGAGCTTTACCCTTTACAGCTGGGACCAAGTCCTTCCCATGTGTCCTTGTGGCAGGGAGTGGAGTCTGCCTTGTTGCCACACAACAAGACATATATCTTCATCAGTTTCCCTTGGGTGGAGAAGGAGCTGACCTCCATGTCTCCATGGCTGACTCTGGCATCTCCAATTTCTCCTTGTCCTTCTGTGCCTTTGTCCTAGCTCTATGATTTGGAGTAAGCCATGAGGTCCTTTGAGCTTCAACTTCCACATCTAGCAAGTAAGTTCAATGGTACCTATTATTTGGAGCTGGTTAAACATTAAATAACTGGCTCACTTTTATGAAGTACTGAAATTATAACTAATTTTTAAGTGACTCTGAAATTGAAGTTTAAAAAGCCAGGTATCATAGTATAAAGTCTGTGTGGTCTGGGAGTTAGTGACAGATATATTTTGATCTTGGAGTCACCAGTAAGTATCTTTGTGATATTTATAAAGTAAATTAATCTCCTGGGGATTCACTTGCTTCCTCAATAGACAGCAGGTTAAGTTGGTCAGTGCTTCAATTCCTTCCTACCTCTACATTTTTGATTTGTCATGAAAAATAAACAATAGCTCCATGTATAAACAAGAATCCAACCAATTAAGCTCCTACTGAATGATGACTTTAGTAGTCAAAGTTTGGGGTCGTTTCTGCTGAATGCTATTAGGAGCAGTATAAGCAGGAAAACACTAGCTAAATAATACAGTGGGTCTCTAAACATGGTTCTGAAATGAGCATTGTCAATATTAGTTGAGAATTTACTAGAAATGCCAAATCTCAGGTCCCAGGAAAGATGTACTGAAGTAGAAAGTAGTGATGGGCTCAAAAGCCTAACAAGCCCTATATATGATTCTGATGCTTTAAAAGTGAGAACCATTGCTCTGATACCTGAATGCACCCTTGGCTCCCCCCCCCCTCTCTCTCTCTCTCTCTCTCTCTCTCTCTCTCTCTCTCACACACACACACACACAGATAAAACCTGTTATTTTGAGTTGGGATGAAACATACATTAGAAAAAAGATATCCATCCTACCTCACTGAATTATCCCTTCTAATAATTTGTAGGTTTTTTAAAATTAAAAAAAAAACCCTCAGGATGGCCTATTGATCAACTTCATTTCCAGTAGATTATTCTATTTTGAAGGAGAAATGTATGCCCAGTAGAAAATTAAGAAAATTGCTGAGGACAAATAAACACTGATTGCTAGGGGAGAAGGAGGCCACTTATCATATTATCTCTTTTGTGAACAGTCACTCCCTCTGCACGCAGCTCACTCCAAATATCTTACATTCTAATGTGGCAGGGATGCCTCCAAAGAGCGGTTTCAATCATTGATTTTTCTTACTATTTTCATTATCTACTTAAGCAAGAAACACATTTATTGTGGCTTCAAAGACTGCATTCAGCTGATCAAATTGCCATATTTGAAGCAGGGTATCAAATGTAAATGGGCACCACTAAACAGCCTCTTTATCAATCCAGAAGAGCATGATCCAAGCATGTGGTAAGGCCTCAAACCCAAGGACATATGTCTTAAGGAGTGAATGTTCACATACAGTTTGACACCAGGTGATGCCAGCTATATATAACATCGGTTGCGGGATTTATCTGTATGAAGCACTCCCTGGCTCCCTTGTCTTCTAAACAGTGTCTGCTGTAGCAGACCTACTGCAGCACACATATCCTGCTGTCCTCTTCTGGCCTGCTGGTAGGTAATCCCACCCTCTAGGCAGACCATGATAGCTGTCCACTTCCTGGTCCCCACCTGCCTCTCCTAAGTGCTTGCCTCCTGTGGCTCCTGTAATGTGTTAGCTCGCTATTCAGTACACAGGGCTGCTTTCTGGGTTGGGACGGAATGTATCAGGTATTATTTTTCTTTGAATTGGAATAACAGCATAATAGGTTGAGTGAAATAATTTTATTTTCTGATCACATCTTCCAATTTTTTTCTGCAGACTTTTTACCTTCCAAAGTAGTAGTTTGATTAAAGGTAAAGAAGATATACACACACATACACATAGACAAACAGGAAGACAGACAGACAGGGTTGGGGAGAAGGGAGAGAGAGACAGAGGGAATTTCTTAGGTAAGAGTTTAGTCAAAAGCAAAATTTTCCTCTTGTGCTTTTTCAGCCAACTACAGAAATAGTGATTTTTAGAGGAAATTTGACAAAGAGCTTGTGAACAGCAGTTAAATAAACTTTCTCTTAATTTTAAATGAATGGAATGTAATTAGAATTCATATCACTTTTGTTGTTTTTTTAAAAAAACCATGGAGTTTACCAGAGATTAGAACATCCTAAGGAAAACATAAATTGAATTAACTTTTAAAATTTATTTATTTATTTATTTATATTTTGGTAACCGGGGTTGAACTTGGGACTTTGTGCTTGTGAGGCAGGCAGCAGAACTACTGAGCTAAAGCCCCGGCCCTGAACTGAATTTTAAAAATTTAAATTATATGTATACAAACAGTGAGGTAGAATAATTTGAAAAACACAGAATAGATAGGAACTGAGTAAGTCAGGAAACAGCTTTTACTCCTCCTACTTAGGAACTGCACGACCCTTTTAGATTTCACTTTTCCATATAACTCAAAATAAATGCCAGCAAAAAGATTCAAGAGGAGACCATGAGGATGGGATGAAGGGCTAAGGAGAAGGTGGGAGAAGCATTTACGGGGGGGTGGGACAAGGGTGGACAAGGGCAGTGTCATCAGTCACCCTAAGAAAGAGCATCTCAGCAAGAGGCAAAGGAGAAGGTCTTGACTGGCTTTAGGACTTCGCTTTCCCAAGACAAAGATGCAGAGGAGTACGAAGAACCCTACCAAGAAAAGAGTTCTCCTAGAAACCAGAGACAGAGTTAAAGCTTCTACACAAAAATTAGGTAAAGTTGAGGCAGCAGTCAGAGCATGCAACTGCCAGCAACAAAGGGGGAAACCAGTAGCCAGTAGAAGAGGGGTGGAGTTCAGGCCAACTGTTCTGCTTCTTGCAAATCACTCAGTTGTTGTCCCATGAGCTTGTGCCCTCTAGTAAGGCAGGAGAACTCACGTTGGCCAGCCGTTCAAGCTCACCCATGGCTCCCACCTCTCTTCAGGCTGCAAATCCAACTGTCAAGCTCAGCTTCAGTGCAACTAGAGACTGAATGTGGATAGTGGAGCTCTGAGAACTGCTGTCCAGAGATGTTGGGAAGGAAACCAAAAACCCATTTTTATAATAAAAGAGGTTGTGGGTGTACTGGTCTTTTGAGAAAGAGAGCAATTACTTCAACAATTTGCATTTTTATTATGGAAAAAGTACATCCTATTAAGGGAAATGTGGAAAGTTTTGAATATTCAAAGGAAGAAAGAAAAACAAAACCTACTATCCCAGGAGTGAAATACCATCATTGGGTATACTCTAGAGAATTTCCTTTTAGTCTCTTTTTCTGTGCCCAGAAATTTAAAAATATTCTTGGAATCACTGCTTACTATAATCACTTTTAATGGTTTGCATACAACTTACATAGTTACATCACTTCACATTCATGGATTTACCATAATATATTATGATACCTCTATAGTTGAATGGGTTGGGAATGCAAGATAAAAATATCTAAGGACTAGTGAAAGAGAATGGCCCATGCTTTTGATGATTTTCAAACAAATTAAAAGACCAGGAGGCAGGGATACGGAAGGAAAAAACATAATGGAATTCTGGACAAACAGAAAATACAGTTTTTTTTTTAATTGAGATAAAATATTTATTCAGAGGAACATGAAAATTATTAACATGGGTTTTTATTTGGTCATATAGTCTATTATTATTATTTCTGCCACTGGAAATTATGACCTATTTAAAATTCTTGTCATGTTGTATTATTTCTGGAGACTGGATTCAAAGAGCTGAAATTATATATTAAAACATAAACATTATGAGAATTTCCTATTGCTTTCTAGAAGCCTTATAGGATACATAGTCAAACATCATATGTCACTGTATTTCTTCTCTATCAGGACATCATGTGTATTAATATTATCATTATTATTATTACTACTTCTATTATTTTTGGTACTGGGATCAAACTCAGTACCTTGCACTTGTGAGGCAGGCGGCAGCACCACTGAGCTAAATCCCCAGCCCTCTCATGTGTTTTATTTATTTATTTAATAAACTCTTCGCTAATTCGAGGGGTGACTAATAGTGCTTCTTGTCTATATTTTCTCCACACTAGTAAGGTTTAGCATTATTTTGATGTCTATTAGCTAATTTTAATTCTTTCCTTGTTAATTATTATTTAAAACGCTTCAAGGTTTGTCTGACTGCACGCTAGGAAGTCAATATAACTACTAAATTATGCTTCACATTCACATTTACAACAAATATTCTGATGTTCGGGTTTACAAGGAAACCTTTCGGTCACCACGTAGGTACTTTCCCTAAGAGCTGTCCCTAAATGATTGACACTGTGCCTCCTTACATATTGAAATGCGAGGAGAAATGAATAGTTCATCATCTCACATGAGGGTCCTAAGCAGACATCAGCTGTTTAGCTGATTGAGCTCAGTAAAATAGAGTAGAAAACTTCTTCCTGAAGGCAAATCCTCTGGATGGGTTTCCAATGATAAAAATGATATAAATGCAACCTTACATTTGCCAGTCCTTTTCATTTTTCTCTCTTTTAAAAAATAGTTTTAATGCATTTGTCGTTAGTGGATTGTGCTGCTTTGCGAAGCACTTATGAATGCATGGCATGGCGTGAAGGAGTTCTGCACAGTTTTAGATCTTCTACTTTCTTGGTTACTTATGTTACAGGGATTCTGATTGCATTAAGCATTCTTTCTTTCACCCCGGAGAAGTATCCATCTGCTTCTGCTGACATCTGTTCTCCTTTGTGGGTTCTGAGGAAACATTTATTTCTTTTTTGCTTTTCTTCCTGTTTTAGCAAAGTCTGCTTCTCATCTTAATAAATCACCTTTGCTTGGCAATAACTTAATAGAAGGAGAATGCATAGCTAAAGAGACTGCGTAGCACAGAATATAGAATGCTGAGCAGTCTTCTTGGCTTGCTCTGTCTGCCAGGCAGTGTAAAACTAGGCATTGTGCAGTGGATTTTTTTTTAATATAAAAGAAGATTATAATTAACAACATCAGGATCATCAATTTCCCAACCATGTTTTGCACAGGGGAGGTGGGATGGTGGATGAGATAGGAAAGGGTTTATGTTGAAGAGATAGTTCCAATATTTGTTCTGCTACATCTGTGGGTCTCCTTTACCTTCCTCCATGAGGTTTACTTTTGCTGCCCTTTTGGAAGGGTGAAAGTCCACCACAGCACCAGGAAAGCAAGTGGGGCAAAAGGCTCCATACCACATTCACAGTTTTGATCTTTCTTTTCCACAGAGTCCTGAATTTCCAGGATGCTGTTCTCATATCCTGACTATCAGGGCTGCTCTGAAAAGTCTAATTGAAAAAAAAGATCATGGGGTCCAGGGTTTAGCTCAGTGGCACTGTTCCTGCCTGGGAAGCACAAAGTCCTGAGTTTGATCCCTGGTACAAAAAAAAAAAAAAAAAAAAAGTCATGGTACCAATTGTTTATCTTGCAATGTATTTACAATTATATTTTACAAATTAAAATGGAAGAAAAAACCCATTAAAAATGAACAGAAGAAATTAACAGTTACTTTATAAAAGGGAGAAATCAAATGAGCAATAAGCATTAAAAGAAAAAATACTCGAGATCATTACTCATTAAGGGAATACAAATTAAAAACACAAGCAGAACTTACTAGTCACTGACCAGAATGATTAAAATTAAAAAGACCAGCAATACCAAGTCTGGACAAGGATGTGAAACTAGTATTCACACACACCATTCCCGAAAATATAAGTTGGTACGACCACTTTGCAAAACTAGCAGTATTTATTAAAGCAAATCACATCAACTCTGTGACCAAATAATTCCTCTCCTAGATTAATTTCTTGCTTCTTCCCTCTTTAAAATGTGGTCCTAGTTTTACTAAAAGACTAGAAACCACCCACATGTTCATCAACAAGAAAACAATCACATAAATAGTGCCACATTCACACAAAGAAAAGTAGCGAGCAGAGATTAACAAGGACAGCCCACAGGCCAAATCCTGGTAAATGGCACTTGTTGGAACAGGGCTGCTGCAGTCATTTACATATTTTTTCGTGGCTGCTTTTGTGCAGTACTTACTACCTGCCCCTTCATAGAAAAAGTTTGGCGACTCTGTATAGCATCTAAGAACAGACCGTTGAGACAGGCAAGAGCATAGGATGGCGCTCATAGACATCATGTGGAATGAAAGAAGCCAGACATGAAAGAGTACATGTACAATTTCTTTTATTCACAGTTCCAGAATAGGAAAAATTAACTGCTGATGTTGGAAATCTGAACAGTGCTTATGTTTTGGGTGAAACACACTGAGAAAGGTACAAGGGAGTCTTCAGGAAGTCTGGAAATGTTCTCTATCTTGATGTGAGTGATAGATGCAGGAATGGCTTCATACATAAAAGTTAACTGAGCTGTACACACAAGACTAGTGCACTTTATTTTTTATACGTCAATTAAGGAATTAATGGAATCATGAACTTGTTGCCTCCTCTGTGGGCAGATTGGTTGCAACTCTCCGTATGTGGCTGAAAGGTTGTTTTCTGTGACTTTGGGGAAAAGTTGAAAGCTCAGCATTCATTGTTGAAAATGAGGCTGGCCAAACTTGCTTCCTGGAGAACTTACAAGGATGTTACCGTGCATTTGGAGATAGTAAGAACTTTGCTAAAAAGTATGCTATCTACAAAAGAATGTCTTCATTCTCCCTTCAGTGCTTGACTTTCTTCACTGACCTTCTGTTCTGCCACACTATTTTTATGTCACTTCTTACTTCCTTATTCCTTATTCACCTACATCTGTCTCTTTTCTCCTAGTATATTTATAGTAAATTGCTTGCATAACCCTTGGGCCCACATTAATTTATCTTTGAATGTTTTTCATTTCCCCTTTGTGTTCCTTCACTCCATTGATTTACCTTATTTGATATTTTTTCATTATTCTAAAATTCACTTGGCTGCTGTTCAACATTCTTAGTTTTTTCTTCTTTTGGTTGTCCCTGTGTCCTAATTACCAACCTAACTAGGTTATGAGAACTCTTGCACAGAGAGTCCCTAACCCATATGTTACAATTGTATTGTACGGCTCACTCCAGCTTAGCCAAAGATTGATTTCTTTCTCGCTCCCTCTTTTACACAGTGCATAATTTAGTAATCCAGTGCCATGCCTGCAAAGCTACAGTAGCACATGACTTATTCATTTCTTGTCATTTATTTCCAGGGAACTAAAATCACATGTAACTACAGACTTTTTTATTAATATAAATGAAAAGGAATAAGAGGATACCTATGGAAGAGGCTATAGCAGTAGCTGGTATTCTTCCAGATGATAATAAAAGATTAAGGTTTCTTCCTTTAAAGCATTCCTAAGCACTTTGCTGTTATGTTCCCACTGATCTTCAAAACATTGCGGCCATAATTGGAAAACTGCTCAATGTTTCTCATAGACCAAAGAAGCGAACTTCAGAAAGTACATGGATTTCACATGGTTTCCTCACCTTGCTGACAACGTTGCATAAAAAAGCAGAACATTCATCCAGAGAAATCTAAACAAGTTTATTTATTTATTTTTTAAAAATTTCAGTTCATATAGAAAAGCGGTGACTAATGCTGCTGATGTTCTCAAAATCCCAAGCTGAGATGGAAACTTTCAAATATTTCTATTTCTATTTGTAGAACCGGAGAATCACTACTATTCCTTTACACCACCATGCTCTGGAATGAAGCTGTTGTGAACTCACTTGTGAAGAACTCTTAGGAGATCATCCTTCTCACAGCATCACACGTTTTCAGGCCTGAAGGAAAACTTGAAGTCTCCAGTCCAACCACTTCCTTGATACTTGAGTCATTCTGTGGGACTCCTCAGAGCACAAGCTCTATCTTTCCACACTCTACCCACAGATGCTACTTCTCATTGGTTCCAGTTATACCAAAAAACTGCACTCATGAAGCTCTTCGGATACGGGAATACAGCTTACACACATCCCTTAGAAATCTGTCCCTACCCCCTTTTTGGGGTCAGAGACAGCAGTTTCTTGTAATGTTCTTTATATAGCATAGTTTCAAGTCCACACTCACCACAGTCCCCCCCTTTTCTATGGCCTTCAGTTGTTTTTCATTCTTTGAAAATGTGGGGACGTAAAATGGACCGAAGTCTTCCAACTGGGGACTAAGCAGAATGGAATAGTTGTCCTTTTCCCCGCTTGATACAGTGATGCAGACTCACTGTTGGTTAATGAGAGCTTACCCTCTCACCATGCTCAAGTGCTTCAAAACCACTGCTCGGTGCTCGTGTGAGCTCCTGGTAGGTGCTGTATAGATTTATAGCTTCTGTCAGATTTTCACCAGGAAAGTCACTGAAGGTTAGCTATATGCACTTGACTTGATTCAAGCCTTTCTGCCTGGACGTGCTGTCTCTTATAACTTGATTAAGAGTTCTGTAAGCCTATGTATTTTGAGAGGTTTTGAAATGCATGTATATAATTTGGTCATTTATATGAGAGTGTACATCAGTTCACTTGTTCAGTCTCTAAAACTGTTTTTCTTTAGAGTTGTCAAACATTTACTGTAAAGAACCAGCTATTGATATTTTTAGCTTTGTGGGCCACACATGTTTGTTATACATGTTTTCATATTTACTCAGCTCTGTTGCTGAAACACAAAAGCAGCCACAGATAATACATTAACAATTAAGCATGGCTGTGTTTCATTGTAACTTTACTTACCAAAACAAGTAGTGGGCAGAATTTGGCGAGTGGTCAATGAGTTGTTCGCTCCTGCTCTACATAGTGTCTGAAAACATTTCACAATCATTATTTCATCACTAGCTTTAAACATTACCTCAAAAAATGGTAAATTATTAATTGTATTTCAGAGATTGAGAATTTAGTAATGTAGAGACTATTGCCATTAGTAAGAGCAATCAACGCACCCCTGTGAAGCAATCTTCCAAAGCGTCTCTCTTCTCAGCAAATGGAGACTAGGAGATACTCATCTTTATTGAGGAAAAATAATTTAGTGATGTCTCACTTCCTTCTTTTGTCTTCTGCTGGCTATCTTCTTCATGTAGGTTTGATTACAATGATTCTGTAGCAATCCATTTGAACCAAAACGTCTTAAAATCGTTACCCCTGTGCTTCTGCTGGTATGGCCCTGGCCCTGTGCGCAGGGATGGAGGGCGGTAAGTGCAGGCTCCCTGTCTTCCGGAGGTTCACCTAAATGACTCACCTTGTGAGACAAACATCGAGAATAGCATTAACTCATTGTCACTTAATAAAATCGTGTGGGCTTTGCGTCTGTACAGCCAGTGCACTTCCTAAGTGAGGCTTTTACAGCAGGGCTTTCACAGTTTCACGGATTTTGCAGTTTAGGGTGATGGAGAGGATTCCTTCCCCCATCATTTTAGGATCAAAGAGGGGATTGCCAAAGCACCTGGAGTCTACTTTTCATACTTAATCTCTAGCTCCACAAAAATGTTCTGAGCCCCTGCTCTGTGCTACTTGCCATGAAAGATGTTAGGAAATCAGAGATGATAAACTAGAGCCTCAAGGAACTCAGGCTGCTAATGACTAAAATGCACAGAAAGACGAAGCTCTCAGTCTTACCCCCTAGCAAAATCTCTTTTTAAAACTCAGCTTTCCCTTATCATGAATATACTTTGGAATTTTTCTGTTCTCCCTAGAGTTACCTTCCTTAGCATTTTCATCTAGGAAGCATTTGTTCTTTTGTATGTCATGTAGTGTGACAAATTAGTCCTCTTACTTTTACTGAAACACTTAATAAGCTGCTTCGCTTAGGCACCCTAGCTCTTCCCAGGTGTTCTCCTAGTCAGAGTGTAACAAAGTTGTTTCTTCCCAGAGGCTCTCCTAATGGTTCTTTCTGGGATACTCAGAAAAATGTAGGTAAAATAAATGAGAAAACCCTAATAAAAAAATGTCGGTCTGAAATCTGTGGTCTGGCTCTGTTTTCAATGATCTTTACATATATGGGTGAATGTACTGTAGAGTGGAAAATATCAATCTTACTGATTAACCCACTGATGGTATAGTCAGTACTGCTGGTGGGGGTGATAGCCTTTCTACATGGCCGGAAAGGCTCACAAGTCATGCACTTTAACCTCCTCCCATCCAACCATACTCAGATGGAAAGAACTGGAGACAATGAAATAACGTTTGGCTAAGGAAAATGGCACACTCAGATGGGCAGCAGAAGAGCCAATTTCTTAAGAAACGGAGCCTCTAAACATGAAGAATATTCTGGCTTTATGTCTTGGAGCTTTGGAAGTAGAACAAGCAGGTAGAGAAAACCAATATCATCTAAGAGAACGTGTAGTGTCGGACTCACTCTTTCCTGCCTCACAGGATCTTTAAATGGCCCCATGGTTCATCTGGTTCATCGGGTTAAGACGGCTGGTTCAGATGCCCTCACAGAACTGTTGTGACAATCTACCTAATCAAATGCAATTTCCTGAACACTCTCACGGTTCACCTCCTTTCTCTTCAGCACTTGCAAACATTCTAGTAATGCTTAGATTGTCATTTTCCAGTTCCAAATCACCATGTTTATCTGGAGACATGAAAATCCAGTCCAAATTTGAAGACAGCAAAGAGTTAATTCTTAGGGAAAAAGCCAGTACCTAAAAGGAATGAACTCTATTCCCTTTTCAATTTCTCTGTCTTCTGGCTAACTTTCCTCACAGATTTAATCACTCTCTCTGTATCAGTCACCATCAGAATCTCTCCCCTATGGCCCGTACATGGCTGCCACTTGGCTCTAAGACAACAGGGCAGCCAGCAGCCACCACTCAAGCCCATCACTCAGACTTACCAGCTCCATCCCTGTGGCACCCTTTAGAGGCTGAGTTACTGGCATGAATAAATTCAGAACGCCTGTTAACATGGGGCCATTTCAATGAAATTAATGTTGGGAGCCATCAAGTATGAGGGTTTGATTTTCATCCAAGGAACCTGGGTTGATTTTAGTTTGCTTCTCCTTGGCACTGAAAAGGGAGGATAGGATTTCAATAATTGATGTTGCCATTGTTGCTATGTTACTTTGTTCAGGCTGAGGACCCTGTGTTTTCTTTCAGAGCGCTCATTATTTCCTGTTCTTGTGGGGACAACAACCCTGGTTTCTGAAAATTAGCATTTCCTTGTCTTGCCTCCCACAGTAGCAGTGCCAAAGGAAAGCTCTTTTAATCAACTCTGTGCCATGAAATGACTTGAAGCCTCGAATACGAAAGTTCATCCCCAGAGGTCCTGCCAGTCCAAACTTGAAGCCTTCACTTCTAATCCAATTTCCCTCTGCTCTGAAGCAAAAGAGAAGTTTTTCATTTTCTCTGGAATTGAGAATTCAGGAGGGTGCTCAAGGAGGAATCTATGCCAACATCAAAGAGGGCTCAGCATAGAAGGCTCTTCCTCCCATGTGTTCTGTCTGCAATGCTCTGTCTTGGTCTGCAGAGTGTGTGATTCTGACTCACAGAGCAGGACTCCCAGTCCAATCAGCAGCTCTCCCTTTGGCTTGTCTCTCACAGCATGCAAAAGTTGGCTTTCTTTTGTGCCAGCCCTGTCTAATGTTCCCTCATGCTTGGGTGCAGAAGACTCAGACATGTCTCTGTCCTCTTTCCATCTGTGTATACCCAAGGCTATATATTTTCTAGCTCTACATTGCGTACCCATCAGTGTCACCGAATGATCCTTTCATATCAAAGGGTTAACCTCCCTGGTTCTGGCATTCTGAGTTTAGTATTGCCTTTCCATTTTTTGTGATTCTTTCAGGTGTTTTAACACCAGGTCAATTAGCATAATTTCAGAGTGACAGTATTTTGGAGGTGCAGAGTGTTTGCAAGCATTGAACATTCTTTTGTCAGCCTCTATTCCTGCCCAGATAGACTTGTGATCTCTTCCTGTATTCATTTTCGGAGGCTGAGTATTTCATTCTTGGAAATTTTTTTGCACAACAAATGAGATGTGGAAAATTACTGCAACAGCCTCAACGGAGGCAGTCATGTATTGGAAATAGTCGCTTTTCTTTTAAAAAACAGATTATAAAATTTGTCTCCTGTCCTGCAGTAAATCTGTGTATCAAAAAGCTAATCTTGGTTAAATCTTTCATGAAAGTCACAACTATAACTTAATTGCATAACGATTCATTTAAAGTTTCCTTTCTAGTTGCGGCTCCTATTTGCCTGTCTCTCTTATGAAGCTGTGTCAGGGGATGAAGTTACTTAGATTTGGGAAGGAAGTGAGTTTGGAGATGGGTGAACACTCCGCTCTTCATTGGATTGGCTTATCCACGCACCCGGGCCCCATAGAGTGTTTTAATTTTAATCTTTCAGAATAAGGAGTACAATGAACACCGTAGCAATGAATTCTGTTTATCTTTTTTCTGATGCAATTGTATAATATCTATTTGTATATCTATTTTTTTAAGGGGGAAAGAATACACGAAGGCAAAAGTATCTAGGACCCATGAGTCATAATGTGGCTCTGGTCCAAAAAAGATTTACTCCTTATCCATTATGTCCAAAATATGCTGGGAACTTCTGACAAATTAGTAGTAATAAAAATGCTACTTGGATTTTTTTTTTTTTTTTTTTTTTTTTTTTTTTTTTTT
>NW_022900918.1:28707716-28710514 GCF_012274545.1 Fukomys damarensis | reverse complement strand
TTTTTTTTTTTTTTTTTTTTTTTTTTTTTTTTTTTGCTCCTGGGCTCCTCCCTGTCAGCCCACTTTGTCCTCTGTACCTTGACTCTGGACTGTTCGCCCCAGGCTGTCTTCTTTATCAGTCAGCAAATCTGCACCAGGGCATGATGATCCAGGGACAATGAAGGAGAACATGCCTCCATCCAGTATCTGGCACAATAAGCACTTACAGACTGTAGGAATGACACTGCTCTGTAAAGATGGCAGAGTCTGGAGCCGGAGGGATCTAAGTGCCCATCTTGGCTCTATCATCTGTAGGCTAAATCGTCATGGACAGGTCATTCAACCACTGTGACTATCCTATGAAAACTAGGGATCGCCATGGCTGCCTTGCAAGTTGCTCTATGATTTGAAGATCATTTATGTATTCCACTTGTACACCTAAATGTAAGCACTTTATTTATTAAGCTGCAATATGGTGAGAGGTAAAAGGTATTGTGGAATAGAGATAAACTGACAGTACAATAAATGGTACTCGGGCAGTGGTTGGCATTACTATTAGGTGGTTCCTGTTTTCAAATTCTTGAATGACTCTTCGGTTCATGGGACACAGGACACAGCACTCCTCTGCAGCTTGTAATCTCTTCAAATCTATGGGTGCCCCTTTGTCACCACTGCTCTTCCCTCTTCCTCACTCCTGGGACTTAGCTCTAGTGAGTGTGGCGGACTTCCCACTTCACACTCTTCTAGGCCTATTCGGTCTCTGGGATTTGGCACATACTCTTTCCTCTGCCTGGAACACTCCTGCCCTTTGCCTGGAAAGAAAATTGCTTCCATTCCCTTCCACGTACTCTTCTTATTTTCAGTTCCACGTCAGTTTTCATTTTTCTCACTCTAGTACAGCTTGACAAATAATGACACTGTTTAAAAGTACTTATGGTTCGTTCTCAGAAATTTAAGTGCAGTATTAATAATTTCTCAGATCATCACTTAAGCATAAGGAAACAGTGGAAAATAAGATTTAAAAGAATCTCTTGTCAATCTTTAGTCAATTACTTGCAGTTAGGTTTCATGGGGGGACACTTTAGTTCTCATGATGGCTTTCTTGCTCTCTCGCTGACATAAATGTTATAGCTATCCATGTGTAGCTTTTGTCCAACAAGTGATGAGCTAAATTTCCCAAATATTCTCATTCTTTATTAAAATGTACTTTTGGCCACAAGTGGTCAGGAACTTCATGAACCAGATTGGACAGATTTCAAACTTCCATAATATAATTAACTATGCATTATTTAAAATTCAGCTGGCCAACCCGGAAATGGAAAAAAAGGACTACAATTTTATAAAACTCTTGATAAAGAGATGAAATCTTGATTTTACTAAGAAGTAGATTGCAATTACAAATTATGATTAATTAATTTATTAATCTATTAAGTCTGTGCTCACTTTTATTCTTTTAGCACTTGAAACTGAGAGATCAATTTTACTGAAGTAACTTTGGTGATTGTAGATAATTTATAATTAAGTTCTTAAACTTGGTTACAGAATATTAATACATTTGGACCAAATACATCTTTAATGAAAATTTAAAGCTGAGTGTTTTCAGGCTTCAAATATTTATTATCTGTCCTTTAAATGTTAGCATCTTTGACACAAGTGTACTACAGCTTAATGCTTCTGTGGAGATTAAAATATGTATTGTATTAATATGAGTGATGATTTATGTCAGAATGCTGTCAGAATTTATGTCAGAAGTGCTGTCAACTTCTCTAATGAAAAAGATTACAAAACAGATGGCTGTAAGGTATAGTGAGGAGGTGATTTGAGATCTGTGTACAATCTTTAGCCAGGAAAGCTATTTATAAGATCCTTCACATTAAACAATACCCAGTCAGTTCTATGACAGTGAGATAATTTCTGAAAAGGAAAAACAGATGAGAAACACTTATTACTGAGAGAAGAAGCCAGGCTCTGACTATAACCTAAAGAAGTTGGCAACTACAGGACTGATACCTTCTGGAGGAGAAGGCGAAGTATAGGAAACGAGAACAGGACACAACAGGATGTTATGCAATATGTTATAAGAGTTATTATAATGACCTACAAAATGAACATTTAAAAAAATCCCGAATTTGGAGTCTATTTAAAATGCATTATCCAAAAGGCTATGTGAAATCTTTAGAAGTTTAATGCATTTTAAAGTAATTCTCTTGCATTATGAAGTGTGAAATCACAAAGTTCGACATGGGAAGACTATAACCAAGGGCTCTTCCATTATCTGGTGCCATGAGTCAGGCAGGGATCCCATTATCGATAGGCAGGTGTCGTATTTACATCAATTTTGCTTGCACGGGTCACAGGGTGCAAAGTAGCCAAGAATCAATTAGTAGAAGAAATTCAACATGCTCTACCTTTTAAAGCTTATACTGAAGGATATCTAAAATATTTTACCTCTGAAAGTTCACTATATAAAAATTTATTCAAGAACATAAAATAAGTATTTGTAAATTTACTACCAAGAAGTCAATTATACCCAGTGGAAGAAAAACAAAGATAAAATATATTTTGATCAAGTGAGTGGCTATTGTCTCTCTGCCATCAGATCATATTATTCTCACCTGATATGTAATTTTGGTAAAGAAAGTTTCCTTAAAATGCAAATAGTTGGGGTGTAGTTTTAAAAAAAATTGTGATGAATGCCAGCTTTGTAGCACTAGGCCATATCTAGCAAAACCAACAGAGATTCATAGATATAATTTTGAAGAACAGAATGGTGGTGGTGTTCGTTTGTTTAAACTCTAAATTCTTTTTTTCTCATTGAG
>NW_022900918.1:28655722-28707400 GCF_012274545.1 Fukomys damarensis | reverse complement strand
CCAGTGGAAGAAAAACAAAGATAAAATATATTTTGATCAAGTGAGTGGCTATTGTCTCTCTGCCATCAGATCATATTATTCTCACCTGATATGTAATTTTGGTAAAGAAAGTTTCCTTAAAATGCAAATAGTTGGGGTGTAGTTTTAAAAAAAATTGTGATGAATGCCAGCTTTGTAGCACTAGGCCATATCTAGCAAAACCAACAGAGATTCATAGATATAATTTTGAAGAACAGAATGGTGGTGGTGTTCGTTTGTTTAAACTCTAAATTCTTTTTTTTTCTCATTGAGTTTATTGGTACATTTTAGGTGTACAGTACAGTTACATTCATCATTGGGATCTTGTACCTTTACATGACAGGTCTTGGTTCTCATTTTTTCCCCTTGTCCCTGCCCTCCCTTCACCCCCTCTACCCTTCCCTATTTACAAAAACTTTGTTTCCATTTTTCATTTTCTCATATTTTTTCTTTTCCCTTATTTCCTTTTCCCTACCCTTCCCACTTCCCCTACACCTTTAGAAATCCCTAAATTCAATTTGTATTCAAATAGACATTATTAAATGCCACTGTGTATAATAAAAATGATAAATTCCATTATATTCTCAGAAACTCTCATTTATTTTAAAATTTAGTATTCATTACATTTATCTGCACTTTTCACATTGAGGAATTTTTTTCTGTACAGAAACAATAGAGTGGGAGATTATAGATGTGATATGATTATCTAAGTTCTTCTACCCATATTCTCTTCTCCTAATGTAGAAATCAACCCAGTTATTATCCTGGAAAAAGAAGATCTCAGTGTGAGAAGTGTGGGATTTATTTTGCATAAACAGCCATTCAGAACCCCTAGGCCAGGGAATTTACTCAGGACTTTCATGTAGGTACCCTGTTGCTTGTTATACTTGCACACTTTGAATACTACTAGATATCCAGAGAAGTGTGTCAGTATCTTGTTTACCCGAGACCTTTAAAAATTGTACAGGAAGAACACTAACGTAACCTTCTGATTACAACTTGTACGGGATGATGGTCATCTACTACTGAGACTGAGGCTCCCCTTTTAGAAATTGAGACATTAAGACCTACCGACCTGGGCCCCAAAAAGATAAACAACGTGATGAATCTGGAAGTAATTTGCAAGCTATCAGGAGTTATCCCAAGATTAAGTGGCTTATTATTGGAAATTTATTTTTCAAATAACACAAAACTAAGGACATTATCTCAATTGATTAGGAAAGTCTACATGTGATAGAAGAGTAGCAATTAATGACACAACTTTACAGATGAGACCAAAGAGTTTCTGAATTGTTAAGCTATTTTTCAAAGGTCACAAGGATGACATGTAAAAAAAATTGCCTTCAGCCAACTGTTAGAAGATTTACCTAACATCTTGAAAGTATATTATTTTCCTTTCTTACTTCTTTGCATTTTATGTAGCGTCATACAGATGAGGGTTACCATTTTTCTGTACATTAAAGAACCTCAAATCTTCAGTCAGCCACTTTACATACTCTCCATTTTTCTCCATACACTTTGTACTTATTCTCACTTTCATCTTGTCATCTATCCTGTGTGTGGTTGTCCTATATCCTGCCCTAGTGCTATGAAAATTAAGATTCTATGATGCTTTCCAGCACTCATCTCAAGCCGAGATGTGGTCCTGACATTTTCTACAACAGCTCTCTTGAACCACCCAGCCTTTCTCTATCCTTGCAGAGCAGCTGGATTGGTCCCACACAATCTAGCATGTGATTGGATTATAACTTTTCTAATAATTTTGTGTATGCATTTCTCATCTCTGTATACTACAGTATCAAAAGTTAGGGAATAAAGCTATTTAAGAAGTAGCTCTGATAAAATTTGAACATGACAGATTAGATTGAATATAAGGGATTGTAAGACAAACCTTTTAAAAGATATCATTATGGTATTTCAGTATATATATATATATATATATATATATATATATGAGCATTTAAATAAAACTATATAATGTCTAAGACTTGCTTAAAAATAATCCTGCAGCATCTTGGGGGAGGAGAAGATGAAAGAAAGCAAGCTATAAGAGATGAAACAAGACTGACCATATATAGGTAATAATCAAAAGAGGATAATAAGGAAATGGGAATTCATTATATACCATTCTATGTTGTGTATGATTGAAAAGTCCCACATAACAGGTTTATAAAGATTAACAACAACAAAAGCTAGCACAAAAGAAAACTGATATTTTCCAGAAGTGTTACCACTTTTAGGTACACAGCACCTTCAGTTAAGTCACAAATATATGATGAGAAGAATACTAAAATGATTCTGATCACCTGAAATTAATTTCTTATTTGGAAAAATACAAAAGAATTTTTAAAATTTCACACCAGTTATAAGCCTTACGATGAATTATTTCTTCTCTGAAAAAAAAGCAACCAGAGCTGAAGGAAGCTCCTTCTTAGATCACTCTGGGTCTTCATACCTTCATCTGTATCCCTTATTGTCCATGCTTGCACAATCTATCAAAGAAAACTAAATGTGGATGGCTTCAGTACTGGATTTAACTTTCTTTATCTACAAGTATACATTTCCTGAGCAAACTAAGAATTATAACACATATATGTTCAATTTTCAGCTACAATTGTAGAAGAAACTACAACTGTAGAAGAAAAAGATAAATAACTGATATAGTAAAAGAAAATTTTGACCCAAATCCCAAAAGTAATTCATTTCCTCATAGCTAAGTAGGCAGTTAAGGATAGAAACTAAAGATGTTGGTCATCTGCTATCCACTGTATCTTTTTACTTACTAACACTAATCTGAATTTCTGGGCTGAGAAGTTAGGGCAAAACTGATCCTCCAGGTCTCACAGGTGGTCCATATAGTGTGAATCAGCTGACATGCTTAATCTCCAGGGTACTAAGGCATTGTCTTAGGGCCAGGCAGCATCCCTTCCTGAGACAAAAAGAAGTAAGCAAACATTTACCAAGGGGTCCTGGTAAAGTAGTTGATGGATTCTCAAGAAGCAATTAAGCAAGACTCACTTTGCTACTGAACATGAAAAAGGCAGTTATTAGCCTCAGTTATTGCTGAAAACCACTTTGCAACCAGGAGAGTGATAGCCATGGGGTGAGAAAGACCACCTGATAGAAGGCAGAGCAAGATGGAGTGAGACTGGCTACCACTGGCTTTGTCAAGTCACTGGATCAAGCTTTACCTGTGGTTCGCATTTACTCTTTTGACATCTCAGTTTTGAGAAGTAATACATTTACTACTTCATTAAAACTACTTTGAACTTGGTTTTCTCACCTAGGCGTGCTAACATGCCAGGTGAAACTGAAGTTCTGAGAATGACCCACAGATAGCACTTCTATTTTGTGATGATCTGTATGTGTCTTCTTGTCTGTTTTGTGCCTCATCACAGTGCATCTACCAAAGGCTGAATGAAATAATGAATCTGACCGGCTCTGGTACACAGGTGCTCGGAAGGTGGATGGTGTTTACTAAGAATACCAAACCCTATGAAAAATAGATGTCAACATGCCTATAAAACATATCAATGGCCACAGCACTTCAAAGCCCTTAACTGTATATGGTGAAAGTGGAAAAAGTTAACTGTGTCTATGAAAGTCGACATGTCAATCTACTTCTATCGGAGAACTAAACCACAAAGATCAGAAATTAGCTTAAAGCCAAAAGTACTTTTTAAAAATATGGAAATAGAGCTTTTTGAGTGGGAAGGGGACCAACAGTTAGAGGGAGGAGGGAGGATGGGAGAGGAAGGAGACAAAAAAGAATTAAGATGTATTAAGTTCATGTGCCAGTTCTCCACAGTAAATGTAATCATTATATATTGCAAATATGTATTGATAAATAAGTGCATGTTTTTTCTTTGTGGAAAGAACAAAAAGATAGCAAAATGGCTCTAGATGCACTTGCTTTATTTATTAGTTTTTTCTGCCTGCGTTTTGAGTCACAGCTTGAAATAAGAGGGGCAAAAAGAGTTTATGCAGGGAAAACTATGGAATGCTTAAAAGATGTATGGTAGAATTTTATCTACAATATAATTGACTGAGGCAAACACCTTAAATAAATGTCTTAATGGATTATCTGCACTTGTCAAAACCCAAAATGCATAGTTCTCAGGGCACAGCCCTTGGTGAGGTGCTGGCTTGGTGAAATGAATCGATGCTTTCAGGCACAGAATGACATATGATTTATCGTAGTACCGTTCTAGAACAGGGAGGCTTTAAGTCTGAAAAGTAAAGGGTGCCAGATGAGTATCTGCCAGATGAGAAGGTATAATGATGTATCAAAATAGAATATTTCTAAACCCATATTCCAAAATTAAAAAAAAAATGACAACGTACTTTTGTTTTTTGTTCAGCTATCAATTTGGATTCCCTCTGTATGAGAAAAGTGAAGAAGATATCTGTGTAGTATTGAGAATCCAGAGCAAAAGCCTTGAAATGGTTGTGAGGATCTCACCTAAAAAGGGCTTATGCATGTTTTAAGTGCTTGTAGAAAGTCAGGTGTGTGTCTAACACTTTGCTAGGAGTGCATTTATCGGGGCTAGTTCCACAGCAGGCAACTTGTACAGTGTTTGGAAGGCTTCACACTTTAATGTGATGTAGTTGTCACCTTAAAATTCCTAAGAAATTTGAATAAGGTGCTTTGCATTTTCATTGCATTGGCCCTCAAAAATTATTCTGCTAGTTGCGGTACTTAGGTATGTTTTATTTTCTATCTATCCATAACGTATAGACCATTATAGAAGGTGAGAGTATGAGACAGTTACAAAACAAATGTTTAAACAGAGCAATTATTTACATATATATTGCCTACAAACATAGTCATAAAGCACCAAAATGGGTAAACTTGGATTAAGACATGAAACAAAATATGCTAAATTATTAGTGAAATGCTATAACAGAGCAAGTCATGGAGAATGAAGAAGTCAGGCTGGGCACGATTTGGTTGAGAAGATTGCTCAGAGGTCTTAGCACACGTTATTATTCACCTTCTAATTAATACTAATGATCACTTATGGAGCATCCACCCGAGGCTCAGAGAGAACGATGGGGCCAGTGTGACACAGCTAATAAAAGTTAATGTGGCATCCGTACCTAAGTCCACCTCACTCCCAAAGACTCTTACTTTTTCTTTCTTTTTTTTTTGTCTTCATTATCTCTGCATAAGTGTGTGCACATCTGCAGAAATGTCTCCCAAGATATATCTCACAGGTGGGGGAAAGCATTAACAGACACCTACAGTGAATGAGTAAAGATTGTTGTGCCCAGCTGGGAGCATTTGGATGGTACAGAGTTGGGTGACATCCTGGAGGTGGCGTGAAAACAAGAACACGAGAATAAGCTCTCATATACTAACACTTGCAATTATCCTTGTTTTATGAGAGTCAGCAGAGATGCCCAGCACTACACTAGGAAATGGAATGCACCAACGCGTGCTCGCAGTCCTGCCTCGGTACATTCGTGATCTTCAGCATCTCACCTGCTTCCTGTGCATCTAGGGATGAGCAGCCCAGGTTTTGAAGCATTTTAAGAGCTTAGTGGGGAAGGTAGATTTGGGAATGTTGAACTGAACTGATTAAAGAGGTGTCTTGGAAAGATTAATGTGACTACAGGACACAAGGCAAGGAAAATGTGGGTCAGAAAGGGGAGCAGAAAACCTGCACAGGGGCTTCTACTGATTGAAGGGCAAAGTGATGAGAAACTGGTGAGGGAATGGCAAGAGATGAACGAGGGTGAGACATTCTGGAGAGATATGTATATCAGAGAAAAATAAAGATGATCTCTTCATCAAATTTTACCATGCACAGAGTCTAACTTTACCTTCTCCTTTTTTTCTTTCTGTTCTCCCTTGCATTTTTATTCCTAATCCTTGATGTCATTTTCTGTTTCTCTTTTCCCTCATTACTTATTCTGCATGACTCCTTCTTTCTCCTACCCTCTGTTTGTTGAAAGTTAGGCTAGATTTTTATATGCTTATCCTTGGGAATGTTTTTCTAAATTGCTTTTAAATTAGGCATTTCATTTATGAATTGTGTTCTCTTTAAAGGAGTTAATGGCATGTGAGCTATCATCTTTTTCTTTGCGAATTAGTCTGGTTTTTCAAAAACGTATCATCAAAATATGTACAAGAAAGGGTAATTATTCAACTCAAACTATAATTGTGTTTAATTGACACTCCAGAAATATCCTTCCTAGTGACATCTGAAACAATTTATTAAGAGTTTTTTGAACATTGATTCATAGCTAGTGTCTCATTTGTAGCACAGAAAAGACTTGTGATAATTTTATTATGGAATGTAAATTCCATGGAGATGCTGCACATCATTTCTCAAACACGATGAGGCAAACTCTCGAGCAATCTCTAATATCTTATACTATGTTGGGTTTATTGACTATTAGCCAACTGTCGGGCTGTCTTTTAAGATTTTGGCAGGAATCAGTACTGCTGAATCAGAAGGGAAGTGTGGCGTGCTTCTCACATTTTGAATTCCCCGTCTTCTTACATTTCGGATTCCCCATCTTCTCTCAGTTGGTGGAATTCCTGACTTCCCAGCTTCCCAGATGACTCCTCAGTTACCTCACACGCCTGCTTTCCCGTTTCTCCACATTCAGTCAATATTCAATTCAGCTACTGTTTCCACACCTTTGCTATAGTCTAGAATCTTCCACAGAGGGCGCTTCCAGCTGATTTTGCAGCCATGCCTGTTGGTTGATTCCTCTGTGTCCCCGCCATTCTTCAGTGTCCGCCCTGTGCGCACGTGCCCTGGCCTTGCCCCTTCTCATCCTCTGCACCTCCAGTCCTCTCACGTGACTGTATCCACTCCCACTCTCCATCCTTTCAAGTCCACCTGGGCTCCCGCCTCCTTCATGAAGCGTCCTCCCAGCAAAGCAAAGCAAGGACCCACTGTTACCTTTTTTTCAGCTTGTCTCTTTTGCCAGACAATGAACACCTCAGGGTTTGGAATTACGCTAAGAGTTTTGTAGACAGTCATTTATTTAATCCTCTAAACATCCCCGTGAAGGAGCAACCTGTCCCCAGTTCATGGATGATGGAGTCCAGTCCCAGGAAGGAGAAACAGCCTTGCCCAATGCCCCATATCTAGAGGGGCAGAACTGAACTTCAACCCAGGAGACTGGTGTTGGGAGTTTCTCTGTTTGCTTGAGCACTGCACTCTTCAGCTTTTCTGACCACTTTTTAGCTGTGCCTGCCCTATAGCTTCTGAAAATTCCCTGCACATAGTAGGCAATTGAGGTAGGGAAGTTTTAAAAATGGAATCATATTAAACTGATTCAGGTAAGACCTGAAAAGGACCTCACTAATCTGAGGATATGAATGTTAACAGTCTCTTTCCCCGGCACTCTCCTAATTACTTGGACCCATGGCTATCAATATAGTAGTGAGAGGCACCAGGAAAATGTGCAGGAGCTTATGTGAGAACTATGTATATTTTATGTCCATTTGAAAAGTAACATTTTATCACACCCCTGGGAGCTGCTGGGCATGGGTCTGAATATAAATAGGCACACTTACTGCTTAGTCAAATTACCTGGGATGACACTTAGCCTATACTGACTTGTTCTGGAGCAAATCACATTTGAGCAGCCTAGCTAAGTAAAAGACTCTGCAGCAATTGAGAAGATACCCGAAATTCTGCTACTGAGGCCTGACCATCAGCACCCTCACATTCTGGGCCTGAATGAGGGCTGGGTAGTAACCACAAGATTCCTGTTTTTCTTGCTGACTCTAAAGGTACACCTGTTGCATAAACTATGCTGCATTTGCACCACCTATCTACTCTCTCTCTCTCCCTTCATTATTAATATCCATGCTCACACCCATATCTACTTTAGATCCAAAAGTTGTTCTCTGATATTCATGATCTTCCTAGTAGACCAAAAAGCATTACACTGGGATTGTCTGCTCCCCCGATCTACCTTCGAGTTTTTCGGCAGTCCACAGCAATGTTAGAACTGCCAGGTCACTACCTGTCTTACATAAGGATCGAGTAAGCCATGGTATATTAGTGTGCTTCCTAGAGATGTGATTTATCATATCTTGTGTTGAAGTATTCAAGACTCCCGTCAAACCCACAGATTCATAATTCACTTATTATCTGAGATGGAGCTTAGCCTTGGTCTATGCAACATGCAGGGTCACCAATAACAGTGAGAATCTTTGTTTTCCTAAGCTAAAATACTGAATTTAGGTACTGAGAGAAGTGGTATCCCTAGAGACCTGTGCTAGGGTACTGGGAAAGGGAACAGGGCAGACTGTGGGGTCGGCAGGGGGTCACTTGGGAGGTAACATCCTTTAGGCTCCACTATGCCTTCTGCATATTTCCTACTCAGAAAACGATTTTTTTCCTTTCTTAAAACTCCTATTCCACTAATGGTTGTGCAACACATAATTCATTTACAATTACATATGGTCCTATAAAATCTCTTCTAATGTCAATCACTTAAAACTTTCATTGCTTTTAAAATTTAGCTCTTTACTGGTTAATAGGTCGGTATACTACTTTCACAAATCATAGATTTCAAAGCTCCCGAAGGTGGTGATTATAACTTCCACGTTACTTAAAGCAGAGTAGGTGCTTATAATCATTGGTTGCCTTATTCTGATTTCGTGAGAGTTAAAAAGTCTCCCTGTAAAAATAAGTTTCTGTGGGAGCATACATTCCCCTTAGGATGAATTCTTTTCTTTCATTAGATGATCAGATTGATATTTTAATGACAGTGATAGCATTGCAGTGATGGGAGTTTTAATTTTTATTAGGGAAAGAGGATCATTTTGAAAATGAAAGAAGAACCACGGATACAGCCATATGTCTTAAGTGCTAACCATGAAGCAAATGATGCACACATTAGGTACCTCATATATCATATCTCATTTAGCTTCATTCCAGCAATGCTCATCCTATTATATATTTACCTATTTTATGTATTTACCTCATCTACCACCTGTAGGGGTAGATGCTTTTTTAAAAGTCATTAAAAATCCAGGAAAACCCAAGATATAAATAAAGAACAAATTAAAAAAATATAGGAAATAGGGAGGTATATCTTTTGCAAAAGGGAAGGGCTCACCAAGAACTGCAGGAAAGGGGACAAAAAAAGAATCGAGATGTATCATGTACACGCACCAACTCCCCACAAACAATGTAATCATTATGTGCTGAAAATATATAGCAATAAATAAAACTTAATAAAACATCTAGTTCTAATGACATACTTGGAAGGTACTAAGCCTATGAAACTACTTACTTGATGAATGAAGGAATAACTTTATTTATATGTTGGGACACTAGCAGCAGCAAATCTAAGCGAATTTCCCAAGAGCACCCAAGCACTGATTAACTGAACTGGTGCAAGCTCACCTCTATGTGTCTCCAAATCCCATCCACTTTCTACAGTAAGCTGGGAACTTTAGACATCCAGCTCATCGATCCCAAGGCAAGTAAAGGAGGCTGGGAAGGGAATAACCTTAATTGACATTGTGATTCCATCTTAAACTCTGAGGTGTTCAAAGTGTTTCTGAAACTCATCAATTCAGCTGGTTCTGGGCCACTGTGGAGCACCAGCACCTGCATTATTAGGACGCAGCTGGTGAACTTTTGAGCCATGGGTCACCTGGATTTCTGAAATAAAGCCAAATCCCTATGCTTATCCTCTTTCACTGAAGGGAGGAAAAAAAAAAAAGCCAAAAAAAGGAGAAAGGAAAAAAGAAGACCAAAAAAGGGGAAAGGAATGTTTCTAGCACATAACTGATTCTCTATACAATATTTTTCTTTCACCGGCTAAGCATGTGGCTTAGCCTGCACTGAGGGGATCACATCCTTCTGCTTCTAAAGACCACACCATCGCTAGATCAACAGCCGTTATTTTGTGACTCAGGTTATCTGCAGATGCCCTTTTCAAGAAAGCCTCTGGAAATGTCACCAAGCTACTACAGCCCTTCCACTATGCAACAGACTTTCCCATCACAGGGCTCCTGACTTGCAAACTCATCTAAAGTTTTCCTGAGTTGCGTTCAGTGGCTCCTTTCATTTTGCCTCTTCAAACATGAAAGAAAATGCTGATGAGCTCAAACAACCATTTACAGTCATTGTGTGGCAAAAACTGGGCCTCTCACAATGGCAGCTTCTAATGCATCTTCCTCACTTAGGGGAGAAACCATGAGACTTAGAAAAAACATGACCGGATAGTGCTCAATGGGGCTTCAATGGGAACAGATATAAAATATTTTAACATTTCTCTATTGTTTTCAACAGCCGTTATTTTGTGACTCAGGTTATCTGCAGATGCCCTTTTCAAGAAAGCCTCTGGAAATGTCACCAAGCTACTACAGCCCTTCCACTATGCAACAGACTTTCCCATCACAGGGCTCCTGACTTGCAAACTCATCTAAAGTTTTCCTGAGTTGCGTTCAGTGGCTCCTTTCATTTTGCCTCTTCAAACATGAAAGAAAATGCTGATGAGCTCAAACAACCATTTACAGTCATTGTGTGGCAAAAACTGGGCCTCTCACAATGGCAGCTTCTAATGCATCTTCCTCACTTAGGGGAGAAACCATGAGACTTAGAAAAAACATGACCGGATAGTGCTCAATGGGGCTTCAATGGGAACAGATATAAAATATTTTAACATTTCTCTGTTGTTTCTAGTCATGATAAAAATGTGATTCTTATAGAGAAGAGCTCATCTAATTCTTTCAGCATGTATATATATATATATATATATATATATATACACAAACCCATATTATACACAATACATATATATTCCTGATACATATAATATATATTATAATTAATATATAAATCAATAATATAAATACATACATTTCTGCCTCCTGCCTTCCTTAAATGTCCTCATTTTTTGATATATTTTATGTTCACAAAGATTTTCTAGGTGTGAGTGAGCAGTAGAGAAGTGTAGGCTCTGATTTCTCCCTTACCTCTGTGTAGCTTCCAGAAAATGACCCTTATCTCGATATCTATAATTAAGTGGCTCCATCTAAAAGGCTGGGCAGACTTAGTTTCCTTCTCTTATGAAATGAGCTATCATGAGAATATATTTCAAACTGTTCAAAGCTTCCCAAAGAAGGTGAAGATTAGAAGGTTAATTTACATTTGGATATTTTACCCTCTGCCTTTAGAGTGAGCCACGATCTACAAAATATCAGGGATTTGGTGACATGCACTGAAGATACTTCTTATCAGAACTGCCTTCCTTCATTTATTCATTATTTTGTTTATTCACTCATCAATACAATTTTTGGATGTTCTTATTGACCCTTCTCTATCTCCTTCATTTGATTCTGCTCATAAATGTGGGTTTCAACTTAGACATCTTTTCTAGAGGAAAAAGTTCTCAGTCCATAGTGGTCCCTAAATGCTGTTTTAGCAAGAGCAGTGGTTAACCCAGCTTTTGAGGGAGTGGAGATGTCAAAGAATGCTTCTTAGAAGAGAGAAAGAGAAAAGAGAAAACAATGAAAAGTATCCTGGGTAGACAGACAAAAAGACTCTGAGAAAAGAATGTGCCATTTTAAGAAACTATACCTCAGACTGTTTGGGGGAGGAGGAAAGGTTGAGGTGAGAAATTAAACAAGAAATATAAGCAGGAGCAAACAACAACAACAACAACAAAAGCACCAAAAGAAGAAGAGGAGGAGGAGGAGGAGGAGGAGGAGGAGGGCACTTGTAAACGTACTGAAATGTTTAATTTAGCTTTCATGGAGAAGTAAAGGCAGCTGAGGTGGTCTTATCAGAGATAGCAAATGATCACACTATCTGCAAAACAAGGGTGGGCTAGAGGCATGAGGAAGGGCAGAGTCCGGTCAAGAGGCAGCAGCAATAATGCAGGCAAGAAAATACAGTGTGTGAATAAACAAATGACAGACTGAATTACGTGGACCAAGTCCAGAGAGGCTAAGGATACACGACTGACAGGAAGTGACTGGCAGGATTTATGAGGCACCTAAATGATGTTTCTCCTCTCACACTTGAACCACTCGGGAGATATGACGCTGGTTTCTGAATAAATAGCACTGAGGAGAACTAGACTGGGAGGACTGGGTAGACAGCCACATGGTCCAGGGTATTTGGGACTCCAAACTCTAATTTCTGATAATCCAAACCATACCTCTTTTATTTGAGTGATCATGGTTAGAGAGTGATGTGCCACTTAGGAAGATGGTTAAGGTACAATCCTAGTTTGGGCGACTTCAGCCTAATGTGGACAGAAAACTCAATGGGGAGGCAGAACATGTGAAGAACCATGATGACCGAGGGACCACCGGGAGGGAGCTGTCACTTCTACAGGTTTGGCCAACTGTGATGTACTGACCCTTCTTGTTAGTGCCCTGTGGCTCAAAAACCTAAGAATTTTAAACCTTGAATTTAATGTTTCTGCGTAGGCTTCTGAGCAGAAATCGGGGCTCAGATTTAAAAGGGCTTGGACCTCTTAGAAGGAAACATCATGATACCAAATATGAAAACTCATTCATGGCATCGATTGTCACTGAGGTCTGTGTTGCATGGGGAGTCCCTCTTCTTCTAACTGCCAAGAATGGATGCTCAAAATTATTCAAAGTTCAAACTCGAGGACTTTATGCTATCCTACCTAGTCTACTCTTCAAAGACACAAAGAAAATAAGTAAACGTACCCACACTGAGAAAATACCTCGGACACAAGTTTTGTTTCTATTGCCATTAGTAAGGCTTCTCCTGGTTCCAAATATCACCAGGGCAAGTGGACCATAGGCACTGGTGTTCTCACACACCCTCTTTATAGAAACCATTTGCACAATGCTCTTTGGGGGCTTTTTAATTTATTTTTCTTCACTTATGAATCTAAATGTGTTGAGTACCACACTTCATGGGGTTGGAGGGGTGGCCACACTATGAAAAATCACATGATGTTGTGAAACATCAGACAGGTTAAAATAAACAGTAAAAAAGGGTGTACATTATGCAAGTTCTAGGATTTGTAACTCAGTTCAAGTCCTTCTAGGATTTGTAATCCTGTACTGAAGGTTCTAGAAGTAGCAAACTTCCCATTTATTCACTCTTTTCTCTGTGTTAGGCAGGATGCTCTGTTGTACTCATATGCCATTTCCTTTGCCTCCGTAATAAGCCTGAGATATAGTAGAATCTCCATTCTCCAAATGAAGTTACTGAGACTTTATGATGTTAAGTCTATACCTAAAGTCTACATAGCCGGGGAGTCAATGTGGCACTCTTATTTAGTGCTTTATTTTCACTCTGTATTAATAAAGCAGAGAAAATAACTTTTAGAATCATGAAATATGGGTGCCTCAACTAGAGTGCTGGAATAGCATGCAAGGATTACTATAGCTTCAAGTGAATATTTTTTTTAACCTAGGGTTGATGTACAACAGTAAAAATCTGTCAGTTAAATTGAATTGCAGTTGTGTTTTACTTGCAAATGATGTCTTATATTTCTATTGAATCTATTAGCTGAATCAGCTTATTTTATTTCTATAATTAAATGTAACACGTTGCTTTCATTCGCTAACCCCAGGACACCCTTGTAAACAAGATGTTTCTTGTAATGTTTTTTTTTTTTTCCTGGTAAAAATCGTTTAATAAGCAAGTATCTCCTATCCATTGTAATATGTGCTGACAGCCTCCTAACCATATTTGAAATATGAAGGCAGTATTTCCAAGATGACTCAAGCCAATTGCTTGAATACTTCAATAAAAATAACTATTAGAAGGCTTCATACTGAAGGCATATAACTTCAATTCTGGCTCATAAAATTTAATATTAATTTATTTCAGGATAATAATTATTGAGAAAAGTCTGTATAGAGATGATCGGATACTTGGGTAAGGACCACTAATCTGTTCTGTGAGATTGCTGAGCTCCAGCAGGGTGGTTGGATATATATATATATATATATACACACACACATACATACATACATATATATATATTAATTATTAATTAATTATTTGCAGGAATATTTTCTGTGACATTGGTCTCAAGGTGCTCTGTTCAAATTCCCTACGTCAGCAGAATCCCTGCCACATAACACCTGAGTAAAATGACTTTTTATCAAATTGGATTCTCTTTGGCTCTGGCCATATGACCAGGTTTCATGGGTCTACTTTTGTTCCTCCTATATCTTAAGACGGTTTTTATGATAAATGGACACAGTTCCAGTGATCTACAAGAATGTTACGAGTAAAAAATATGGAGAATGAGATTCATTCAGAATACAGAATTCTGGATCAGGAAGAAAATTTTGAGTCTGTGTTTTCTATACTTCAGTTTACACATGACGCGATGAAAGTCCTGAAAGAAATTACTTGTCCAAGGTCATTGAGACAGGGGATTCAGGGTAGGGTATTAGATTTTTCAGTCCAGCGTGCCATGCTCTGTCTGTACTAAACCAGAAGGAATGGGCATTGTTTAGCTATGACAATAGCAACACATCCACTGAAAATTTAATAAGTACAGTATGTGTATCATCTGCCTTAACTCTCAAAAATTCCTACAATTCCTACTTCCTTTATGAGAAAAGTGAGATTGAGAGCAGAACCTGCATGGGCTCACTCAGCCAGGGAGCATTTGTCTTGGGGTTGACCCTGGCTACAAGCGCAACATCCCTAAGTGAGGAGGTTGAGTCAAAATTATTTGCCCTACTGTTGGGAGTACTTGTCAAGTAGAGTTGGCCATAAAGGTGAAGTCTTTCTATGTGGAAAGAAGAGTGTGGGAATTAAGAAAATGAAGATTAAGATGAAAGAAAATAAGGATTAAGAACTAAGAAAATAAGGAGAGCTGGGGAAGTTGGAATCAGGAACAGGGATAATGAAAGATTTAAGAAGAAAAAGAGAGAAGTTTTAAAAAATATAATTTGCCTGTATAATCAATCACTTTAACTTTTTTCAGTTCTTTTGCAATCGGGACCATTTGGCCTTGGTCACTTCGTGTTTTAAATGTAGTGACATTCATTTTCAAAGTATACCAAGATTTTAGGAAATGCAAGGTGATAACATGCATTTAACGGGACTCAAACGACCATGTGAAGCACATTTCAAGGAGGAACAAAAACATTATCACTCATAGTATTTTACTTCTTTTCTGTGTTTAATGATGGAATACACACAAGCTATTCTTCATGTGGCAAATACAAACATTAATAAACTGTGCCAAAATGGAATTTTAAAATAATTATTAATATTCACTTGTATTGTCAAATTATTTCAGTGTATTTTTACTTGGCCAATGATAGGATTACTGTATTTCTATGAAATTGTTTCTTGTGTCATTTTAAATGTACAGCCACATTTGGGACTTTCCATCTGCAAAGTGTTATATGAGCTCTCTTTTTTAATCTTGTGAGACGTATCATCAAGGAGTTGATTTCTGTTCCTGTTGCAGTAACCTTGGACATGTCTCTGTCTTGCACACTATTGATAAAAGGATTCAGCTTCTGCAACGTGAGATTTGAAAAACACCATCATCTGGGAACTCAAAAAATACAATATTTTGAAAGGTGTAATTATTCCGAGGATGAAAAAACGATAGGCATTTTTCATAAGTTCAATTTTGCTATAGTCCTATGTTGGAAACAGGTATTAATAATAATTGTTGAAGGTAAATTATCCTCTCAAGGACTGGAGATAAATGTTTGATTGGTGAGACTCTCCAAGCTAGTAAATTACAACTGTGTCTAGGGGAAATTATACAGCTTGTTTTGCCTTTTATTTTCTATTTTTAATATACTGGTTGGTGGGTGTGAGTCAATTAAAAACATTTATTGCACATCTGCAATGCTCCAGGTACTCTCTGAGGGTTCAGAAGGCAAAGGTGCGGAACTGCAGACTCTACTTTCAAGGATCTCAAGGAATGAAAGAGGAAGCAGCATGGGGTGTGACTGTGCGTCCTACTGCAAACTTTCGTAAGGCAGGGCTAGCAGAAGGCATGCAATTGTACATAAGTTAGCATGGTTTTCCATGAATGGACTGGCTAGGTGCTCTTTTATTTGTATGATCTTTTTATGAGCACTTAACTGCCTATAACTGAAATCTTAGTTGAGATCTCTTAATTACACAGGGAAATCCATTTGATCTTCTTATTACCTGCAAAGTTGTATCATAATACAAATGTTCTCTCCTTATACTTCCAGGATGGGTTCATTTCCTCATTCTTTGTATATTTACCGTAGCGCAAGTTACTTTCCTTAGAATTACAAATTTACATTTACATATATATTATATCCTAGACAATAGGGCTCCATCACCTTTGAATTCTCTCATATTTGGAAAAATCCTCAGATGTATAGAATCCTCATTTGTATAAGAGATTCTGGAGTATAGTAAGTTTCCAGGAGGAGAATCATCAGGCTCTAACATCTCATGATACAAAGATTCTACTTTTTATGCAATCATATGAAAAAGATTTTAGGCAAACCAATTAATCTCTCTGTTCTTTAATTCCTAAACAAAAATTTTCAAATAGTGTGGCAATATGATTGCTGATATACTTGCTTCTTCTAAGGCAAAATTATCTGGATTTTTTTATCACTGGTCAACTGAAAAAGGCCTGTTGGACATGGATGTAATCTTACTCTAAATTGACAAGCGTCAATAAATTTAAAAATTACATTAATATAAAGATGATAGTAAATGCAATAATGAGAAACTTCCATGTAGAAGTTACTTAAGTGGACATTAGGATTCTGATATATTTTATCAATCATTCAATCCATCAACCCATCTATCCAGTCTTTTAATAAATTTCTTGATTGGCATTTACTCTGTGCTAGGTATTGTTCTAGGGAGCAAACAAGAATGAAAAAAAAAAAAAAACCAGGATTCCCACAGAACTTACTTTCCAATCAATATTGCATACTCTATGCTCTTTCCCAATGACCAGCCAAGACTCCTAAGCTGTCAGTAATTTTCATCATGTACATATTTGCTTCCCATCACTTTGTCTTGGATATTAATTCAGGGATTTTATTTTATATAAATTTAAATGTGTAAATTGTTTCATAAAAAGCAGATATTCCATGTCCTGTTCTACGTTTTGAGGACTGTCAAGATTCTGCAGCCTTACTCCACGTAGTGAAAACATTAACTTTAAGCAGGCATTATCCTCCTATCTTCAAGGTAACCTGAATTACACTAAATTAAATAGGTCTAAGAATAAAAGAAGAGATTACCCATTTGTGGTCACATGCCAAGAAGAGGTGTTTTAGATAACTCTTAGTAAAATAAAAGTTTATTGTTTAGTTAGTCATTATTTATACATAGGTCTCTCTATTTGTGTCTCTCTTTCTCTTTCTATCTCTCTCTTACACACCCATACACACACAGACAGAGCCCACAAAAAGAATGATCCTTTCCTACTTCAAAGAACTGACCTGATAAGCTTGGGAATGCAGTCTTGGAAAGTGGATGCCCAATTTCTAGTGTGTCTGTGTGCACAAGCTAAAAGAATGTGTGAGGTAAAGGGGAGGGGCTGAGTTGCATGAAGGGACAGCAGTTCAGATTGGCCATTCATGGAAATGAACCCACACTGCACCTGGACTAGAAAAAAATTACTATTGTTTCAACTTATTTAAAAAAAATAGGGCCTACAGTTTGATCCTAATGTTACACACACTGGCCTGTCTTGTTATTTACTTATTTGCTGCTGAGAAAGTTGTTGTCTTCCTTCAAATGGTGTGATTCTCAATATGTTTTTCTCAATATGTTTTTCTTACATAGTTGCAAATAGGGCAAGAGCTCTATTAAAAGAGTGTGCAGCAGAGGCTGTATACATTTTTAATGGTAATGTAATCATTTCCTTCAGGAAATGTCTTCTTTTCACCATCAGGACAAAATCAAACTTTTAGCAACTTTGCTTTGGCTGAAACAAAATAAGTGCCTATAAATTTATGGCATGTTGAAATCACATGTGATAGTCACTAGTGTCCACAACAAATAAGATTTTATGCTCCTTTCAAATTGCTATAGCTTTATTCTCAGTTTCTTTACAGCAGGAATGGAAAACACATAAATGGTATCTTTCTGCATTTTGATTTTATAATAAAAAGTTAATGCTGAGGGTATCTGAGAAGCACATCATGACTGTAAAGAGTGACAAGAAATTTAACAGGAGTTTTGACTACCACACTAGAAATCTAGATTATAAATCTCAAACACTGTGAAAAGATAATACTGCCTATACAGAAATAGTCTGTCAAATCTTAGTATAAGTCTTAGTTAAAACTGAAATAAAACCAAAGAGTCATTTTCTCAGGCTAACAGCATTTCTTTGTTTGCTAGTAGTAAAAAAAGTCCAGTAAAAAAGCGGTAAAAGTCCCTACAAAGCACTATGAAAAGAAATCTCACACAATCTTAAAAACGCACAATCTAGAACATTTATTTAATCTTATTTTGCTTTTACACATCTTTTTTTTTTCATTAAGAGCTCTCTATCAATGGAGAGACTGTTTCTTTTCTACACAGACAAGAACACATTTAAGAACCAAACACTGATGCTCTTTGCAATATATGCAAGAAAGGCCCTGGAGTAGAAAAAGCAAACCAAAAAGGCAGTTAAAAATAAAGTACTTATACTCATCTGAGTACAGCCTTTAAACATGTTTGGTGATTATTTTAAGCTCAGTCACCACATTTCAGGGACCAAGAGGCCCATGGGAGCACACATGGAGTCAGCCTTAAGGGTGGTCGGAGGGGGAAGTGGGGTAGGAAACGGATGGTCTTCTCAGAGCTGAGATCTGGATTTCAAATGGCTGTATGCTCTTCCCCACATTACTTAAAACACTGTTTCCAAAGTGTGCACCTATATTTTGCACAGCACAAAAAATGACCAGTGCTCGTTTTTTCCTTTGTAATAAAATTCTGAACTTTTGCTTCTGGGTGATTAAGAATGCATTTTTGGTCCATTATTTAAAATGTGCTGCACTGATCAAAAATGTAATAACATATATGTCATCTGACTATGTAGTAAAGGAGACAACTCAATGGGAATTTTTTGAGTCCATATCACATATTCTGTATAATTTTGTGATTATTAGGGAGAGACAATGAACAAGGCCAGGATCCAGTTTCCATGAGGTGGGTATATGTATACTAGAGAGGTCTATGATTTGCCCATTAAAATAAAAAACACCCATAAATCATGCCATCTATTTAAAAAAATCTTTAAATCATCCTGAACTTTCAGATTTTCTCTTTCATCACCTACAAGGAAGCCAAGGAAAAAGTCTTCACAGGTTTGTTAACATTCTTTAGAAATCCAGAGTGCGTGTGTGTGTGGGGGGCTGAGTATGTTCTTTCACTCAGTCTTCACATGGCATATGGGAAGCTTTCAATTCCTACCCTCGATGACCACAAAATAACAAGAGTTTTGGAACACTTACTTTGGATAGTAGTGTAGAAAGCAGGATATTTAGCAGATACAGAAATACACAGAAGAAAGAAATTATCAGCTTCTTTCAAGTGGTAATATTAACAGAGGGGAAATTGAGCGTAAAAGAAACAGCTTTTAGCCAGAATTATTTAAGTGTGACTTACAGCCTATATCCAAAGTAAGTCCGTGTTCTCTAGTCACAGTGAATGGACCACTGTCTAAACATTCATTCCTTCCCCAGCCAGCATTCTTGACGTAGATATTTCAAGTTATGTCTGTTTTAATTTTCCGATTCAACAGATATGCTTCGATCTACTTATTTACATCATTTGAAAGCTTTTCATGTTACTGTGTTCATAGCTTGCTTTTCCCCTTCACAACATTCCAAGTGGCATTGGTAGGTACGGAAATGGCTACGATAAATGAAAGTAAAATCCGGAAGTGGAGTTACTCCCGGCAGTCTCATGTATCTACTTTGTCAAAGTGGAGTCCACATTTCCTCACCTCTGGAAATCTCCAAAAACCTGGAAGACAGGTTCAGTTGGAAATGATACGTTTCCGGCAAAAATTTTTGAAGGTGGTTACCTTTGGAGCTGAATTTCAATTGCAGGTTTGCCGCTTGACTCTTGACATTTTTATTTTATTTTATTTATTTCATTATTTTGTTTTATTTTATTGGTACCGGGGATTGTACTCTGGTCCTTGTGCTTGTGAGGCAGGTGGCAGAACCACTGAGCCAAATTCCCGGCCCCTTGACTTTTTTGAATTTCCGTTTTCTCACCTGTACAATAGGGACATTACACTTCATCGCTGTTTTTGTGAGGACTAAATGAACCATTGCTTGGAGATGCTTAGAATGGTCCCTAGCACATAGTAGATGGGAGATAAATAGTGGCTTCATAATCAGTACTTTTAATAACAATTTAGTCTTGGTTCCCATTTTAAACATACATTAAACACTACATGTGCAGTTTTGGCTATCAAGATCCCTCGTGTATCATGAGAGAATTCACATTTACTACTTCCAGTTAAAACTAAATGTGAATTCCAACAGGAGAACATGCTAATGAACTCAGAGCATCCGTGTTCCCTGCAGTACTGCATCTGTATTATCTAAATACCACTCGAATAAATCCTAATCAAGCTACCCTACTGAAGTTGCTTCTTCTTCTTCTTCTTTTTTGTACCAGGGATCAGAACTCGGGTCCTTGTGCTTGCGAGGCAGGCGGAGGCACCATGAGCTAAATCCCAGGCCCTACTGCACTTGCTTCTGATCCTGCCTTTTCTTTCCTTCATTTCTTCAGGAAAGATACTATAAGGGATGATAGATTTTTGAAATTCCAAAGAAATTTGGTGAAAAAGAACAGAAAAATATACACCTGAGTGATATCAAGAATTTTTTTTCTGCTGAGAATACACTGAATCAAAATATAAATTCTTTTTAATATTTGTTGGTGGCCAGAGAAAGGGTTGAATAAAAAAAGTTTATAGAAGAAAGGTAGAAGCATTTATTACACGTCTACGTGAACAACAATCAGAAACTATAATTTTTCTGTAAGCAGTAGGCCCCAGAAAGTCACAGCTGTGGAAGTGATGGAACACAGGTGAGGAAAGGCATTTACTGCAAAACATCACTACTGGAGGGAAAAGATCCTCATCCTATCCTGGCATTACAATACGATGTCTAGTGCAAAATGGCAAAGGCCAGTAGGCAGAGCACAGGAATGTCACCAGTGCGGCCCACGCTCGGAGTTCCACGTCCATGCAAACAGGTGCCTACTCGGACTTGTCTGCCCATGGCAGGCTCCATTTCCGGTGCCACCTGAAGGCTACTGGACAATGAAAGTTTCACTTTCTCTGAAGGACACTTGGCAGATGAGAGGGATGCAGGATGACATGAGAGAAGAGGGACTCAAAAAGCCCTCATGTGAAAATACCTCCATGTATTTACCTCCATTTCCCTCCTCCAAGGAGCAGCAACTGGATATTAACAGAGGATGGGTAGTGTGGTGGTTTTAGATCCTTTCCTAATCATTTTGCAGATTGCATAGGATTCGAGTCACAGTGTGGATTCAGTCTTGGTCAATCCACCCATTTTGCTGTTCTTTCCTGGTTGATCTCAGCCCCTTCTTTAGGATTGTCACTCTCTCCAGCTATTTTGAACTTGTGCAGTTCCCCTGAAGCACCGTGTTTTCCTGCTTTTGGATGCCTGCACCTATTCTGGCTCAGCTAACTCATACTGTACCCTCACAAGTCAGCTCAAGTGCCATCAGTTGAAAAGCATCTGCCTGGACCTTCTCCCTACACGCAACAGGCTCCCCTCCTATCTGTCCTCTTACCGTAGGAGTGTTCCTCAGGGCGGGATGCTCCTGCTCTAGACTGAGACCTGTGAGAGCATGGAATGTGTTTCTCATCACTGCAGCTCCAAACACTGCTGGGCACCTGTTAGGTGCTTAGCACACCAGAGCTGCTCTGTCCTTGCTGTTGTTACCACTGTTGCAGATGCTGCATCAGAGTACAGGGCCTGTGCACATTCTCAGTTCCTCTAGAAAATGAAGAGGTAATTCAAGTAGGTGTAAACTTACAGTTAAACATCACAGGGCAAGACCAATGACAGATGTGCTTCATTATCACTGAACTAGCTGTGTATAAGGCTGATTCTAAGCTGATCTGACTAAAAGATGAGGAAAGTGCTTGAGAGCTTTACAAAAGAAAACAGAGCAAACCATCCAACTTAGGCCAAAACTCATGCCCTTCCTGACGCATCACGAGAAGGAGAATTTGGGAAGCATCGTAAACGCAGAGAGAAGAGGAAGGATTGCATGCCTAGACGCTCTTGAAATACAATGATAAATAAGATACTTGCAGCAGCGATCTGGATAAAGGACTGTGATGTGCTTTTTAAGGTCTGTAAGTACAGAGCAAATGTATGCATACTTAGCCAACATACAGTCTGACCGGAAAACATCTCTTAAATATGGGAAGGAGGGTTTTGTTGGTTTAGTGTTAATTTTAAAATGGGACGTGTTTCTCAAAATGCAGTCCAAGGACTAGTAGCATCATCACAATCTAGCAACTTGTCAGAAATGCAATTTCTATCCCATCTTGAACTTATTAAATAAAAATATTTGGTGTGTTTTGGGGATTTTTAAAAAGTAAATTTTTTCCCCATAGTTTCAGCCTGGAAAGTCTTCCTTACTTTTTCTTGCTGCAGATCCCACAACTGAAAGCTCAGCTCCTGTCTCCCCATTCCCACTGCACTTTCCTTGTAATATAGCTCTTGTAGCGATTGCTATAAATCTCCTGCCTGTGTTCTGTGCCTCAGCTCGACAGTCCTTCATCCATTTTCATCAACAGAAGGTTCTGTCCCCATAGCTAATGCAGTCCTTAAGTTTCAAAGATCACCTCTCTCCTGACTTCTGAATTTATTCTCTAGCCAAGATTATTTTCCCAAACCCTAGAATCACATCTGTAATTGCTAGGTAGAAACGCCTGGATGTCCTATAGATATGAAACTCATACACCTAAAATCAAAGTCCTCTAATTCCCCTTGGCCTTTCTTCAACTGATCTAGAGTGATCTATTTCTGCCTATTAACTGTGTCCTAAAGCCACCTATCAACTTCTGGCTAAAGCTGAAATTTAGGGTTTTGAAATAGTCTCCCCCTTTTCTCTTTTCCTCCTTATCCAATCAAAGTCTAACTAATGTTATTTCCTTAGATATCTCAAATGGCTATCTTTCTTATCATCTTTAATGACCCAATATGGTCACTATAATTTCTTACCTTTAATCTGTTAATCTCCTTTTTTACCTGTCTACAGAAAAGACCTTTTCGCCGGTCGTGGTGGTGCACGCCTGTAATCCCAGCACTCGGGAGGCTGAGGCAGGAGGATCACTGCGAATTCAAGACCAGCCTGGGCTACACAGTGAGTTCCAGGTCAGCCTCAACTACATAGTGAGACCCTGTCTCAAAAGGCCAAAAAAGAAAAAGAAAAGACCTTTTCCTAATTTCCCTAACCACTGTGCAGGTGATCATTCTGAGACACACTCTCATGACTCATTCCCTTACAAAATCAATCTTCAATCACTGCTCACTTCATTTAGCATTTAAAAGAAGTAATTCTTTAGTATGGCATTCAAGGCCTTCCCTTTCCAGTTTACATCCGGGCACTTGCCACTGTTCTCTCAAATTCTACTCTCTGGGAACTGCTTGTAGGTTGCCCAAAGATTCCATTTTCAAACTAGGTGGTTTACAGCAGTTGGAACAAGACAGGTCTTTGTCTAGGAACAAAGACAGGGCTAGGTCTGGCATGATTCCTAGAAATGTGGAATAGAAAAAAAAATGATGGTAAACGTATTCAAGATAAAAAGACTGTCCTTTATTTTTCAGATTATCCTTTTTTATATAGCTTTGGTATAAAAAATCCTTTTCTTAAAACTTGTGAAAGCAATTGCTTGTTTTAAATTGCTTTATTTGGTAATCTTATATCCATTTTCTCAATAATTGTCAAATTTTATTTTTCCATGATTTAAAAAAAAATCGGCACACTTAATGCTTAGAGGTATTGCTCTTCTGCCTAGAAATTGCTTAATTTCTGTGTCCAGCTAATTTGTACTTTTTCAGGACTTAACTCAGAAATCAGCTCTTTCTGGAAGCCCCATGCGCCTCTCTGTACAGTGGTCAAGACTGTGTGGGTGCTGCATTGGGCATGAGCTGTTTGCCTTGCTTTCCTGCAATTGTGCAAGCAAACAGTGTCTTTACTCTGTCCATTATTCATCTGGTTTGGAAAAATTCCTATCATAATTAAAATAAACAACGCCAACCTGTGTTTGGCCCAGGTGTTTGAGAGAATGACCTATGCACCTGCCACTCTAGAGAGGAGAAGGACCACACCTTCTCAACTTTACATCCCCTGCAGGTTCTAGCCCTGTTCTCTGCACATTTTGGTCCCAACAAATGCTCACTGAGTAAAATTGCAGGTGGAGCATTAAGAAAGCATGGAATTAAGGCACTGAAAAATTAAGATAACAAGAGCAAAGTACACAGGGAAAGACTTCAGCCAAAAGGCCCTGGACAATTATTTAAAATAACTAGATTACCTTCAGGAACTCTTTCAAATGCACATATTTAATCATCTAATGTGTAACTCAAATCTCAGATATAATTAATTCAAGGTGCCTTAACTATTTTCTTTTCTTTCTTTTTTTTTTTTTTTTTTTTTTTTTTTTTTTTTGCATACTCACTTTTATTAGATGAGGCTAATCTGTAATGTAGCTCCTCGTAGCCCATGAAAAAATACCCATGTCTATGAATGCTAAGAAGAAAGAAAAGATATTCTGTGGGGGTCCAAAGATGAGGGCACCCTTGATTTCAGGGACCTATGTATGATGTTAGCGAATCTTAAAGGGAGCTTAGCACTGTGGCACCACATTTCTTACTTCTAAGGAAAACACTGTTAGATTTTATGGGGCAGCTGCAATTTGGAAGGTCACATGTATGAATGCCAATGCTTCTGTTAGGAGTCGGTGACAAGGAGGAGCGGTGACTTCAGGCTTCGACATTGAACTTTAATTGTAACTTAAACGACAAATTAAACAAATCTCCTGTGATTTAGAAGGAGCAAGCCACTTTCCCTTAGCCTGAAAATGACAGCAATACAAGTGGCTTAGATGTCTATGAAAGATCTAGTGAAAAAGGCAGACAGAAGGGAATAGCCTCAAATAGAATCCAAGGAGTTCGCGCAGAGAAACAGCATAACATTCTGAATATAAATTCCCTACAGATATCTGAGAAGAAAATGTAATACTTAGGTCTTTCCTGAGATGATGAATACATTTTTTTCTCTAAGGGTTATTTAACACTTTCCATAATTTCATTACAAATGGTCCAATAAAATGCAACAATAAGTTATATGCTATATTAGGAGAGCAACTCATTTATGAGTAATGTGGTAATTTGTAAAAATAATGGGCATGTTTACAAGCATAAAGTGTTCTAAAGAATAAATAAAATACTTTAACAGGCAAACTGAGGCAGCACAAAGCAGACACATTCTTCTGGGAGATCTAAATTTTGAGACAGTTGCCACACTGTGGAAACCAGGTTGTTCTTAGGATCATTCTGGGTAAAGAAACAGAATAATCCAGTGTAAAGAAAAGTGTGGAACTTGGCACCCTGGCCTGTCTTCTCTTCCAGCACTTCCATTAATTAGGTTTTTGTAGGCCCCTGTTCTCCATTCAGGGGACAAAGTAGTCAGAATACCCACATTTTCAGATTCTGTCTAATGCTTACAGCCTTTAATTAAATTTAGCAGTTCAGCATTCCAAGGTAAGAATATGAATTCAACCGTTTCCAATTTGTCATGGTTGTATGAAAATGAAAGAAACCAGAGATCAGCTTCAGAAACATCAGCTTTTTAACCCCATTGTAAAGTGTGTAGAACTTTGGAAGCATCTCACGATACACATATCTATGTTGATTCGGCTGTTTTCTTCTGGAATGTTGTTTGCAGCTGATGATTAATGTCCTAATAACTTGTTTTTCAGCATGGTTCTGTAGAAGTAAAAGGCTTCTTTTGTGTATTCATTATGTCTACCTGTCTTTGGCAGAAAGCGGATCTGATCTGAGGATGAATATCTCACATTCGTTAATACACACAATGGCTGTATTTGTGGCTTGCGCCTGGCCTCCAGCCTATGACAGAGATTCTGTTATCAGTAATCCATGAAACGCTTCTTGTTCTTTTAACGAGTTTAACGTTCAGCAGAAAAAGCCAAAAAACACTATTTTGTTCTTTTTAGGTACACTAAATTTCCTTTCCCACCCTCACTCCCTTCAAATCATATTCATGGAAAGGAACATCCATTGTGGAAAAAGACTAAAGCCTGGATTTTGAAATCCTATCTGAAAAGCTTAATTTATAAAACCCCTTACTTATCCTAGTTTGTCTGTTCGAAGTTTGTTTTACAAAGGGAAACAGAGGCCATAGGTTAAAAAAAAAATCTTTCTACTGAGATGTTTTCTGGAATAAAAAAGAGCTATAAAATTCCTTACTCTGATTTATCACATTAACTTTTTATTTTTTAAGGGTGAAGGTTTTTTGTTTGTTTGTTTGTTTGGTTGGTTCTTTTGAGATAGGGTCTCACTATGTAGTTGACACTGACCTGGAATTCACCATGTAGCCCAGCCTGGTCACAAACTCACAATGATCCTCCTGCCTCAGCCTCCCGAGTGCTGATTACATGCGTGCGCCCCTACTTCTGGCTAAGGGTGAAGTTTTTAAAGTCCTGACATTTGGCTGTACTTTTTGATATACAATTTCATATTACATTTCTTTTTAAATTAGAGTTTTATTTATGTTTTTAAAGTAATTTTTGTTTTTGCTTTTGTATCTGTAGTCTGGGCATATAGTTACTTGGTTATAAATATTGAAATCAAGACGGTCATGTCTAATCCTCATTTCCATTTTTTTCTTGGCCCAGTGCCTGACACACAGTAAGGACTCTCTGACTCTTCTGAATAAATGGCTGAGAAAAGGCTGCTCTTTAAGATCTACAGTGAGAACCATTAGTCCACAGGAACAATATTTCAGAAATTAATTTTTTAAGTCAAAAGTACCTTTTATGATGTCTGTTTCAGGAATACCAGAATCTGACAAAATGCTTACATATCTGCACCTTTGTTGCTTTTCAATATTCTTCTTTTGTTGTAGCCGTCTTCAATTGGTGCTACCTACCACATTCATTCAATTCTAGAAGCAGCTCTTAGAAATGGTCTCTTATTTTAGGAAATAAGTCCATTGGCTGGGTCGTTAAGAGGTGTTGGTGGATACTGATAGTTTATTCCATTTCAGCATCAAGAAAGTGACAATGACTAATGTGAAAAACTAACCAATACTTAGGAAAAAGATGACATGGCGTGTTATACAATACACCTTTCACATAAGTTTTCTGGATATCATACTCTAAATTTTAATATCCAATGAAGGGAATTAAATGAAATGGATCAGAACAAGTCTACGTGCTGTGAGAGACTCTGGGGCTGTGAGGGAAGGGAAGTTGTACTATGATTCGGTAAGATTTTCAGGCATGTAAGATATTATCTTAGGGTCTCTTTAGTTCTTTTATTTTTTTCAATAAAGAAAACAAGCTCCAGGTAGAGAAAATACCCTCTTCTGCCATGAGACAGAACACGCTTAGGTCAGGAGAGTTCTACTAACAAGAATTTTCAAGAATTATACATATTTAAAGTGCAGAGCAGAGCACAATTTGATGAACACATGCAGATTCTATGGATTGTTCAATTTTAACCCTGCAGAGGTCTTTGTGTGTGAGAAATAGCTCCAGGGAATTAGTAATACACGGTTTCTAAGCTAAATACACTAGCAGGAAGCAAACAGGAAACACGCAGCCAGCATCACTCTTCAGAGGTTATGAGTTCCATCAATTTTGTCACAGCTTCGCTCCACTGAGTCTTCCGCACCACACACTTTAACAACTCAACTGCAAAGTCACTGCAGCCTCTTTCTGCTCTGGAATTGTGCTTTCCCACCAGTTGTTCTCCAGATATTTCATTAAAATGGGAAAGGGAGTTCAAGGTCAAATGAGGAAACAGGCAGGATCTAGTCTCTCTTTAATGAAATCTCTAAGAACTCTCTCTGTCTCTGCCTCTCTTTCTCTCTCTGTCTGATGCACATGTTAATCTAGAATATTTGGCTAGAAATCCTTCATTTTTAATAACATTTTTGTCAATCCTGTGAACAATTTTAAAAACATTTTTCATTTGCGTGAGCTACTCTTACTCTTTGACTCATTTTTTAATAAATCAAGTTATATCCTCCTTTCTGTATGTTAGAGATGAAGAAATGGAATCAGAGATGTTTACAACTTGCATTGTTGTATTGCTATCATGCAGTGAGACTATGTTGAATTTCAAAGGTACTGATTCCAGATTTAGGACTTTTCCTCCTTTTTATTGTGTTGTGACTGTTTTTTGATTCTCAATTTGACTTTTTTAAAAAAGTAACCCATTAAGGTTTGAGATTTTTCTTAATGATCTCATGCATATAAAGATTAAGGACTATTCCCAAGACCATCATTTCCAAAATTAATTGACATTCAAACATGAATAAAATACTTTATTTGGTATCATAGAGCTATGTGTTACCAAAATGTTCCCAGAATGTGGCTTTCTAAATCTTTCACATTAAGTTATTTGTATTTTCACCAAGAGTTAGTATTTTCTGTATCATAGGCACAGAATAAAAATCTTTATTTTAGTTTTTGAATTTTTAAAGCCCATTATGAATTGCTAGAGGTGAATTGTACAATAATGCCATAAAAAATAAAAACAGAAAACCTTTAAAGAGGTTTTCTGCATTTCAGAAAATATATACTTATCACAGATCATAAATGCAGTCTCAGGTAATTTTAAGCATATGGTAAGTTTCTTCTTAAGTACTTATATTTTAGGAACTTTATGCTGTAAATCTTTTTCTCATCACAGAATAATTTTGCCTTGAAAATTTGTGTAGGTAGGACTGCTACTTCGTTCCTCATAATATTTATGGGAGTTGGATTGGTTTACAATTTGCAATTCATTAATTCCGAATATAGTTCCCCATAACTAAGGAGTTTCTTGTCTAGTTATTCAACTCAGTAGTGCTTCATTATGTTAAACTATGAGCTGCAAAAACAAACAAATTATTTCTCAAGCATTTAACAGTCCATATGTTATAAAAACAGCCTGTGAAGGTGTTATACTTACTCATTCCTATGAAGTAATACTTAGTATTTACTATTCAACTGCAGAGTAACTATATGCTTATTAAACTTTACTCCCTCTAGGTTTGTTAATGATGCAGAATGACTTCATGGTCTTTTTCTCTCAAGTTAAAGAAAATCAGAGAACCTTGTGCGTTTAGAGTCCTTAGGTTGGGCTGGCTGGGTATGACTTGCCTTCATATTTATGGAAACTAAACAGTGTTTTCAAAATGTTTCTTGTTCTCATTTCCATATGAAATTTTGGAAATGTTATTCCCACTCTCCTTTCTCCCTGACAATCCTAGGAACTTTTCTATAGTCACAATGCCTATTTAGACCAGTTTTTAGCACATCTTAAGCAAATTAAATATATTTCCTGCTCTCAACATGTTGCTATGGCATTTGTGTTACTTACTCCTGTACTGTTATTTCAAAATTATGATTTATTTCTCCTTGCTTCATTATAGATATGCAAGAGTATAAAAGGTAACAACTTTTCTTTGGATTTCACTAACTGCTTCCCCAAGTTAGGAATGTAAGATAAAATTAAAAGATAGGAGCCCACCAGTACAGGTTAGTGCTGAAACAATAATTTACCTTTGCCAGTGAAATGGTGAAAAATATATTTTGCTAAAAATCTTTAAATCCTTCAAATATCGCATAGAAGGTTAATTTATTATAACTTTTAGTAATGAAAATCCCAACATATCCTAAATTTTAGTCAATGGAAGAGCAGTTAAATATATTGTATTTTCAAATAAACATATATTCCATCACTAAACTGACTTTTATATAATAATATGAACATAGGTACATGATAAATTTTTAAAATCTGCAAAATGATATGCATAAGATTATGTTTGAACAAAAGAGAAGTGGATTTAGTACATTGTTCTATTAATGTAAATGTAGGGTAGTCCAGACCAGCACAGCTGCAGGCAGATCCCAGCCAGTGATCTGACCCTGACCCCAGAGGCTTGGTCAAATTTGCCAAGCCAAGGTCCACCCAAGAAAGAGCTGCACAGATGTACAAGCTTTAGTGAAGCACATAGGACTCCACCTAGTTTTAAGAAATTTTCCTTTATCTGATCACTAATACTCAACCACCTGGACTCCCTGAACTGGCAACAAAAGAGGATCTGGAAAAAATGAAACCAGAAGTAATTTCTCAGACAACAGCAGAGATTGTGTCCATAAATCTAGAGCAGACACAGATTAAAAAAAAAATAGAGGTGCTGGGGAACATGATGGAATTCCAAAATAGGAAACAAGTGGAATCCATAAAACAGATATGAACAGATTTATAGGAGATTAAGAACTCCATTGAAAGTTTACACAGCAGAATGAACCAATGCAAAGACAGAATTTCAGATATAGAAGATAGGATTGCAATTAGTGACCAGAAAAAGGAAAATTTCTTAAAAGTAGTAGGGTACCAAAAAAAAAAAATAGTAAGGGACCATGAGAAATCAATCCAACAGCTGTTAGAGTCGATGAAAAAACAGAAGAGAGTGTAGACTACATAAAAAAAACTTTTCAAAGAAGTAATGGCAGAAAAATTCCGAAGTACGGGAAAACAATTTGACATACAGATTAGTGGAACATATAGGACTCCAACTAGCCAATTAGATTAACTACATTTTTTAAAAAAAAATAGATTTAAAAAAAATCTACACATAGGCATATAATAGTTAAGATTCCAGAGACCTAAGAGAATAACAAAATTCTACAAGCAAGCAGTCAGGGAAAAGAAACAAATCACATACAAAGGAAAGCCTATCAGCCTCACAGCAGACTTCTCAACACAAACCCTCAAGGCAAGAAGAGCTTGGTGTGATGTATTTCAAGCCCTAAAGGAAAACAGCCTCCAAGCCAGATTGATGTACCCTGCAAAACTATGTTTCAAAATTGATGAAGAAATAAGATACTTTCATGACAAAGAGCACCTTAGAAACTTCATGAATACCAAACCAGCACTCCAAAAAAATTCAAACAATATCCTAGGAAATGAAAATGAGGATCACAACCCCAGAAAGTCAAGCAGAATGAATCCATTAGGCATGACAAGAAATTAAACACAAAGGGGGAGAATTCAAAAAAAGAAAAAGTCATGAGAAGGATAAACCAATATGTATCAGTTAGAACCATCAATGCTAATGGTCTAAATTCACCAATCATAAGAAATAGATTGGCAGAATGGGTCAAGAAGCAAGATGCAACAATATACTGCACACAAGAGACACGCTTAATTAAAAAAGGAACTCATAGACTGAAAGTTAAAGGATAGAAAACAATACTCCATGTGACAGGAAGCCCCACCCCCCAAAGCAGGAGTAGCTATCCTCTTTGCAGATCAAGTGCATTTCAAACCAACACTCATTAAGAGAGACAAAGAAGGACACTACATCCTTGTAAAGGGAATAATCCAGGAGGAACAGATGACAATATCAATATATATGCACCAAATACTAGTGCACCCAACTATATAAAACAAATACTAATGGACATGAAAAATCAAATAAGCACTAACACAATAGAAGTGGGGGCCTCAATACCCCACTATCACAAAGAGATAGATCAACTAGACAGAAAATAAACAATGAAATACTAGAACTCAATCAAATTCTTGAACACCTGAATTTAGCAGATGTTTACAGAGTGTCCCACCCAACAAAATTAGAATACACATTCTTTTCAGATGCACATGGGTCTTTCTCCAACATAGATCACATAATCACTGATAGACCATGTCTAAGTGAGTGCAAAGGAACTGAAGTTATCCCCTGTATATTATCAGACCATAGTGTAATGAAATTGGAGATCAACAGCAAAAGAACCTGCAAGAATTGCACAAACACATGGAAATTGAACAGCTCACTTTTGAATAACCAATGGGTCACAGAGGATATTAAAGAAGAAATCAGACATATCCTACAATTAAATGACAATGACAGTACAACATATCAGAATATATGGGACACAGTGAAAGTTTTCTTATGAGGAAAATTCATAGCAGTAAATATGCATGTGAGGAAAACAGAATGAGTGCAATTAAACAACCTGATGCTGAACCTCAAGCCTCTAGAAAAATAAGAGCAGGATAAACCCAAAGCTCATACAAGGGAGGAAATTACAAAGATCAGAGCAGAAATCAATGCAGTGGAGACTAAGGGAATGATATGAAAAATCAATGAAGCCAAGACTTGGTTCTTCAAAAGAATAAACAAAATTGACAAACCCTTAGCCATCCTTATAAAAAAAAGGAAAGAAAAGGCCCAAATCCATGCAATTAGGAATGAAAAGGGTGAAATTACAATGGACCCAGCAGAAGTCCAGAAGATCATCGATGCCTATTTTGAGAACCTTTACACCAGTAAGAAAGATGGAAAATGCAGAAGAAATGGACAGATTTAGATTTGTATGAATTACCAAAGTGGAACAAAGATGACCTAAAAATTCGAAATGACCCAATATCAAACTATGAAATTAAAAATGTAATTAAAAATTTACCAGAGCCGAGGATTTAGCTCAGTGGTTCCACAGCCTGCCTTGCAATTGCAAGTTACACACCAAAAAAAAAAAAAAAAAAAAAAAAAAAAAAAAAATTACCTGATAAGAGAAGCCTGGGTCCTGATGGCTTCACTGATGAAGTCAAGATATTTAGAGAGGAACTACTGTCACTACTGTTTAAACTTTTCAGTGAAATTGAAAGGGAATCAATACCCCCAAATTCATTCCTGAAAGCATCATCTTCATCCCCAAAGCAGAGAAAGGCCCAAGTGAAAAAGAGAACAACAGGCCAATCTCACTAAAGAACATAGATGCAAAAATCCTTAATAAGTTACTGGCAAATAAAATGCAAGATATCATCAAGAAGATCACACACCCTGACCAAGTGGGGTTCATCCCAGGGATGCAGGGATGGCCCAACATATGCAAATCAATAAATGTAATGTGCTATATTAATAGAGCCAAGAATAAAAACCATATGATCCTCTCAATAGGTGCAGAAAAAGCACTTGACAAAATGCAACATGCATTCATGATAAAAACCCTACAGAAAATTGGAATAGAAAGTCTCTACCTAAATCTGATAAACGCCATCTACGAAAAACCAACAGCCAATATCATATCAAATGGTCAAAAATTGAAAATCTTCACACTAAAATCAGGAACAAGACTCCTGTTCAATATAGTTCTGGAAACATTAGCCACAGCAATTAGACAAGAGCAAGAAATTAAAGGAATAAAGATAGGAAAGGAAGAAACCAAATTGTCATTACTTGCAGATGACATGATAGTCCATATAGAAGACTCCAAGATCTCCACCAAAAGTCTTCTAGACTTAATAACCAAATTCAGTAAAGTAGCTGGATACAAGGTCAACACACACAAATCAATAGCTTTTCTGTACAGGAAAAACAGACTCATTGAGAGAGAAATGGTTCAATCAATTCCTTTCCCAATAGCATCCAAAATACCTAGGAATCAACCTAACAAAAGAAATCAAAGTCCTCTACTGTAAAAACTATATCAATCTGAAAAAAGCGACTGAAGAGGATATCAGAAAATGGAAAGACATACCTTGTTCCTGGTTAGGAAGAATCAACATAGTGAAAACGGCCATACTTCCAAAAATGCTATATAGATTCAATGCAATCCCAATTGAAATGCCAGCAGAATACTTCACAGACCTTGAGAAAACAATCCAAAAATTCATTTGGAACAAGAAGAGACCTAGAATAGCAAAAGCAATTCTAGGCAATAAAGACAAGGAAGGGGTATCACAATCCCCAATTTGGAACTATACTACAAAGCTACTGTGATAAAAGCAACATGGTACTGTCAAAGAAACAGATTTGAGGACCAGTGGAACAGATTAGAAGATGCATAAACAACTCCAGACACACTCAGCCACCTCATCTTCAACAGAGGAACAAAACACCCTCACTGGAGGAAAGATAGACTCTTTAATAAATGGTATTGGAAAAACTAGGTTTCAACCTGGCAAAGATTAAAACTAGACCTGTATCCCTCATCATGCACTAAACTAAAATTAAAATTGATTAAAGATCTAAATATTAAAACAGAAACACTAATGGCTGGAAGAGAGATTAGGTAGAACTCTTGAAGACATTGGTGTAGGAAAATATTTTATGAACAAAACCTCAGTTGCCTGTGAACTGGCACAAACAATTAACAAGTGGGATGTCTTCTTATTAAAAAGTTTCTGCACAGCAAGAGAAATGACCAACAGGGTGAAGAGACAACCCACGATATGGGAAAACATTTTCACCAGCTGTTCCTAAAAAAAAAAAGGTCTACTATCTACAATATGTAAAGAACTTAAAAAAATCAGATATCCCAAATTTAAAGCCCCAATCCATAAATGGGCATCTGAAATGAATAGATATTTCTTAGACAAAGAAGTAGAAATAGCAAATTAACATATGAAAAAATGTTCAACTTCACTGGTCCTTTGAGAAATGCAAATCAAAACAATGCTGAGATTCCATCTCGCAACAGAAAGAATGGCTGCTATCAAGAAATCAACCAATAACAAGTGCTAACAGGGCTGTGGGAAAAGAGGAACCCTGCTCCACTGCAGGTGAGAGTGCACACTAGTGCAACCACTGTGGAAATCAGTGTGGAGATACCTCAAAGAACTAGGATTGGAAGTCCCATTTGACAAAGCTATTCCCCTGCTGGGTACCTTCCCCAAAGAACTAAACGAATCATCCCATAGTGACATATATGCACCCATCTTTATAGCAGCACAATTTGTAATAGCTAAAATTTGGAAGTAGCCCAATTGCCCATCAACTGGAGACTGGATAAAGAAATTTTTTTTTTCATAGAATGGAATAGTACTCAGCCATAAAAATGAGAAGTCAGAGACATTTATAGCTAAATTGATGCACATTAAGGTAGTACTCTTAAGTGAAATAAATAGGACACAGAAGTGTAAATACTGAGTTTTTTCTCTAGTGTGAGAAACTGAAAGTATAAATAAGAACTAAAAGGTATAACAGATAATGTGAAATAGGAAGAAAAGGGGCACAGGGGAAGGGGAATTGGGAGGGATGGGGAAAGGAAAGAAGGGAATGGCATTAACATGAGAAAATGAAAAATAATGGAAAAAAGACTTTGTAGATAGGAAGGGAGGGAAAGGTGGAAGGGAGGGCAGGGGGATGGGGAAAAAATAAGAACCAAGACTGATTATGTAAAGGTACAAATTTCCAGTAATGAATGTCATTATATTTTATACCTTAAATATACTGATAATTAATTTTTAAAATTTTTAAAAAAGAAAATGTATGAATTTCCAAAATGCATAAGTTGAGTCATCAATATTATGATCATCATAGTCAACCCTTATTAAGCATTTACTATGTGTCTGAAAGAATGCTAAAAATTATAAATGCATGCTTTCTTCTAACTCTCACAATGGCCTATGTTAGATATTAGCATTATCTCTATAATATACATGTTGAAACTCAAGAACAGGGGTTTATGTTGTATGTGCAAGTTCTCAGAGCTAGTTACTCGTGGAACTAGGATTCAAATCCACCCAGTTGGTTTCCACAGCTGGCTGTCATAGTAAACAAGCAGTAACTCTCTATCAAGAGTTTTTAAGTATGTGTTTGTAGAATAACTTAAACCTCTTTTCATCCTACTTTCATTCTAGTGCTCTGTATTGGTCAGCTTTCTGATTGGACAAAATAGATTTAAATGAGGAGAGGTTTATTTTAGCTCAGAGCTTTGGTTCAGGGTTAGCTGGCTCCAGAGCAGAAATCTCATTGCAGAAAGGCATGGTGAAGCAAAGTTTCTCACTTCATGGTAGCCAAGAAGCAGCACAGGGGAAAGGTCAGAGAGGAAGAGGAGTGGGACTAGATATAATCCACAGAGTTATAATCCCCCTCACAAACCCCTGAAGCAACCAAATGTGTGTTTTATTAATCTAGATGTCTCTCAAGCCATTCAACTAGACAATTAGGACTCAGTGTCACTCTCTTCCTCTTCTTTTACTTCTTGCTAGCTCTTCAACAGAGAAGAATTGAATTTTAGAGTTAAAATAGATCTTGGAAACATTTAATCCAAATTCCTTTTTGAATCAACTAAATAAATGTCTTTCCCACTGTCTTTTTGTTTTTTCTCTATTGCAGTATACTTATATATAATAAAATGTGTATACCTTAAGCGCAGTTTGGTGAGTGTTAACAAAATACTCACGCCCAAGAAAACAACACCTTTATATTCTTGGTGAAATAAATAAAGGCCCAAAAATGTTAAGGAAAATTTCAGATAAATGCTTAGAAATATTTATGAGGAAAATAATGTAAGATTTTGAATAACATGTGTCCAAATCAGAAATTCTGAATAAAGATTAGAATCTAAAAATACATGTTGATGGTAATCGTTGATGTTATTTGATACAACTTGCAGTTGTCACTCTCTCTAGATAAAGATGAGAAACTCCAGGACAAGAGCCAAATGCAGCTTAGTCACTGATGATGTTTGGTAGACCTTACCCATTCCCTTCTTTTCTGGTTTCATGGTAGGACTGACATTTCTGACTACCTTGTGGGAAGGGATAGGGCCGAAGGAACTGTCTTGCAAAGCAAGCTGTAATGTCGTGTTGTTCACAGGACAGAACATTTAATTGCCCATTGAACTCTGTCTTTCTCTCAATAAAAGTGCCTGGGCAAAGTCCAGACAAGTGCAATGTCACCTTGGATTCAGAATGAGGCCACAAGATACAGAGTCCCTTCCTGACTCACAAATATGAGTGAGGCTTGAGAAAGAAAGAAAATTCCTTACTTCAAGCTACAGATTTCAGTCTATTACCATAGAAAAACTAGTTTAATAGATAAATGATCAATTGTGTGCTAGCTAATAAGTACCCAGTTACATCCAATGGGCTTGCAAATGATCATTATTTATTTAGCTCTCTGTGGAGTAATTATGAAAACCTTCCCACAGAACTGATCAATAACCTAAATCAGTTAATGATACATCCAAGAGATGATGAGTACTTGTGTCACTGATAATATAAATTTTCCCCAAATTTTCATCAAAAGTCTAAGGTGAGATAATAACAGAATATGTTTATCATATACAGTACATATCTATGTAATACATATGTATGTATACGTGTGTGTGTGTGTGTGTGTGTGTGTGTGTGTGTGTATGCAATGCAGGATGGAAGAAATTAAGATCCACTCCCTGCATTTAAAAAATATATAATATATTGTCTAAGGTGAAATAATAAATAAAATTATTACTTTACAATTCTAAAGGGTTTCCTTCAAAAGAAACACATTAATTAGAAATCCTACAGAGGACAAATTCTAAATGACTCATTAAGTGGTTGCTAATAAGTGTTAAGGAAGAGAGAGACATAGAAAGAGTGCGTTGCTACCTAATGGAGATTCCCATTCCTTCTAGAGGAGCAGAAATAATTATGACCGTGGACTGAATGCCACTGTCTACAAACCAGTTTAAATCCCTTCATTCAAGCCTGTGCTTATGCTTATCTGAGTACCTTCAGATTCCCAAATTGGCCTTCTAGATACCTTGATATGTTCTGACTAGCAAACAAGAACATGTTGGAGCTAAGAAGAAATCCTACTCTAAAGATAAGTTAAAAAACAACATCCAGCAGTTCGTGTGGAATGACCTCAGACACATGTGACCAGTCAAGGGCACTATGCAGTGCTCTTCCTACTTTTGTGAGAGAAATCACAATATTTTACCAGCATGCCATCTTCTAGTTTGTAACCAGCAATGCAGAAAGTTACTATATTGAGAGATGATTACTAAGTCATACCTTTTAGAAAGGTATCATAATTGTAATATTTAAAGATAAACAACAGATATAATTTTATAGATGTTGACTCGATCTTTAGAATCATAAATATTTCTACAACATATTGTAAATAGATATTAATGTTCTAAGCTGACTTTTCAGAAGAGAAAAAAATTTTTTAGAAAAAAATTCTTTAGAAAAATAGAGACGTAGTATTGTGAAGTTTACTTGCTCCTTAGGAGAGAAATTAGCTCAACCAACTTCTTCCGTTAACAACATATGAACAAAAATAGACAGAGAAAAATTATGAAAGTAATAAAAGACACAGGCAGCAATGGCCAATGTAATTTTTACCCATCCTTTCTACTAAACAAGGAGAAGACATTAAGTGCTCTGGGCACATACAGATAATTTGCTAAACCAGAAATTAATTTTGGAGGGCATAAGTTCTTTGAAAAACATTGAGAGTTTAACTTCTTCTTTTGGAAAGTTGCTGAAAGAGACATTATATTTGCTTTTCTCAAACGGCTTTCAATGGCAAATATAAATTTGAAATCTGCCTGAGGAACAATGGAGGGTTATTGGTATTGGGTTATTTGCTTTATTTGTCTAACTGTGGTCTCATCTTTTCCTCTTATTTTTTTTAAACAGGAACTCCAAAGTGAGCATTTATTGCACCAAGGCCTGGGCTGTAGCACAGGGGTCAGTACACAGGAGGAGTCCTCCTAGCCTAAACCCAAGCAGTGTCTAGAAAGCCTCCTCATGCCCAGCTTTCAGGCCTGTTTGAGTGAGGGTGAGGCCTGAAGCCAGGAATCTTTTGCAAAACTTGCCTGAAGGTTGGGCATGCAAAAAAGTGGCCTAGGTCCCTCCCATCCTGACAGTTTGAAATATTTTATACACTTAATTTATGATATATAATGTCACGTACAACATAATAAATATATTAATTTATTCGAGGTTTCCCCTCAGTTCACAAAGAGGTCATAGTAGCAAAATAGCAGAATTTTCACTCTATCTTCTGGCACTTCCAATTTTATATCCTCACTGTAACATGTATTAGAGCGATAAGTGGACACAACTTTTCTTTTTCCAAGGCTATTACTTTTTATATTTCTCTCCAAATGAAATGGCAAGAAGGACACTAGAAGTGAAGTGAGCTTCTCAGGGGACAGTTCTCGAGCACTTGACCAGGTAATTTGTGTAATAAATTGAAAAACAAGCAAGCAAGCAAACAACTTGAACCATTTGTGAATTATGAATTTCTCCAAATAATATTTTTTTTGTATTTTTCTACTGTATCTCAAAATGATAGTTATGCTAAGAGCCACCATGCATGTTTCACAAGCAAATTACTGACTCACCAAGATACAACATCAGTACTCTCTCTATACTTCTGTGCTGTTTTCTTTGTAATGGAGGGCTAGGTAAATGTCCATTCTTTATAAACCACTAAGAGCACGATGAATAAAACAAGCCTATTTATGACACATCATATATAAAACACACCATTTGTACCTCAGATGGAGGAACTTGCCTTAACAGGAATTCCTCCTCTAGAATCCAGACGCTGTAAGTACCAGAAGCAGCTAATCTTGGGATGCTATGAAAGGAGCCGTGTTTTATCATTTCTTTTCAGACTGAAGTTTCTATCTAGATCATGATATGTTTGATTCAGTGAGAAGCATTCAGTTTATCACCAAATACCATTGCTCTTAGGGAAAAAGACTTTAAAAATAGTTATTCATTCTGAACAGTCCCCCTTTTGAAAGCTACTGAAGGCCAAATATCCTTATCTGCAAGATCATCTTCACAGCCCTGGAAATCGTGGGAACAAACCCCCCAGGAGAGTGGAGCACTGATGTATCAGCTACCACTTCTGACCGCTGCTCAGATTTATGTCTCTTGGGCATTCTCAGGTTTCGAAGGCCAATTTCTTACAGCCATCTCCATCCCCCACGTACAAAGGAGTTTAATGAAGTAAGAAAAGACGTGAGCAGCGAGCAATGGGCTGCACCTACCAGACCTTTAACTTACATTACAAACTCTAGACCTTTCTTATGCACAATAGGGCTTGTTAAATTCTTGTCTAAAAAGAAATGTGCTTTTTAAAACCAGAAACTCAGTGGCCACATCCGTGTGTTCTGCTTCGTCACTCTCAATGTCAAGGCTCATTTACATGGGGAGACTTCACCAAGGGTAAAGCGTCACCCTCTGCTCTGATTTGGGGTACTCGTCACAGCTTGCTTTTACTACTCTGAGAATGTCTTCCACAAAGAGTTTCTCTAGTCACTCCATGCTTATCTCTTGAACTGCATTTCCCTGCCCGTCATACCATGAACTGTCTTAATGAACGGCACCACTATTTACTAGTCAGAGGGACCAGAAATGTGGGGGTTTCGTTCTGCATTTCCATCTTGGATAGCAGCAGGCATTCAGTTACTCACCAAGCCCTGCTGATCACATCTTTCTGACCTTGTTACTGTCCCCTTTGCCCCAGGATCACTGATGCTTCTCTGGTAAAAAAGTCTGAGCCCAAGACTCTTAGAAAAGTCCAGTTCATGTCTTAGCCTTCAGTCCCTGTCTTCCACCCCTCTGTACAGCCAGAGCTGAGATGTTCAGTCTCTGCAAACCTCCCAGCTCTTGTGGAATGAAATTCGAACTCTTGGGTGTGAGTTCAAAGACCACAATGTGACTGTTGCCACATGAGCCTTCTCTCTACCACACTCTCCCTCCCACTTGACCCTGGGTATATTTCAAAGTCCACGTGGCCCACTTTACTAGTGAGTGCTATTTCACCCCTCTTTGGCCTAGACAGTCATGTCCTCCAAGACAGTAAGGCCTTCCGGATGAATGCACAGACTCTCCCTTTTCTCCTTTGCTTTGACTCAGTGCTCCCCTTGACCTCAGGGATCAGGATTACATCTTTGCATCCTGGGTACCAAGCATAGTACCTGGTGTGGAAGGGCTTTTTCAGAAACGCTCCACACATAAACGAACAAGCTCAGTGACCAAGATGCAGGTAAGAAAAAGAAAGGAGAAAGTGAGAAACGGGAATGGGAATCTCACTAGAGTAGTATGTAAGTAAATAAGATGTTGATCAAGATAGTGTCTAAAAAAAGAAACTGGAGGGTATCTGAATTAGCCCAGAGAGTGGGAGGGAGTGGCACTAAGGGCTTTACGTGTTTTCTAAAGGAAAGTGTTAGGGGGTTAGAAAGTCACATTTTTAAAGATACTCGGCTCTGTTATTATTTGTACCACCTAATTTTATAAATGATTCCACCTCCCCATTTTGATACTGCTATCATCTTTACCTAACTCAGGGAAGATATTTTGTAGCAATGTTTTTTAGTATTAGGACATCTGTAGCAGAGATAGTTCTAAGTCTAGTAAGACCATTCTGTGATCTAGGTTTAATCTAATATTTGTCTGTCTACCCTCTCCAGATAAACAAGGCTTATTAATATCAAATGTGCCTAATCTTTGTTTTCCAGGACTGTAGGGCTGACCTCTGTATTCTCAAGATCAACATCCAATAAGTCAAAACATGAATTCTACCAAATACTTCCTCCTTCTCCCCTTCTCTCTCTCTCTCTCTCTCTCTCTCTCTCTCTCTCTCTCTCTCTCTCTGTGTGTCAAACACAAACACATGCACACACATAAGAAATTGCTTAACAGCTCAAAGATTTTGGGAATTAGGGATTTTTATCTCCAGATTTCTGAAAAGTAATAAAGAAGACATGATCTCATGTCAATGTTTGTAGGATTACAGCTTAGTGACCAAAATCTGGGAATAGAGCTTTTATATTATAGGATTTATGCAAGAAGAGATAACTATTAAACTACAATGCATATGAATTAAGTTCACATATCCAGTAACCAACTATGTTCAATATATCTACTTCATAAAGGGAACTTCAATACATATTAGCACCATTGTTAGAGTTTTGGAAGTGTTTACATTTAATACAGTGTTTAGTTTCATAATTTTTACTCTCATTTAAAGGGCAGGGGTAGGGGGAAAAAATGAGAATCAAGACTTGTCATGTAGAGGTACAAGATCCCAACAATGAATGTAACTGTACTGTATCCCTAAAATGTACCAATAAACTCAATTAAAGCTGAAAAAAATGCAAATGGTCATTATTTTATAGGTCTGATTTCATCTTAGGATTTTACATTTCATACATTTAAAAATATTTTAGATATCTTCAAAGGCATATTTACTGTGATGCTTTCAAGTAGTTGAACATAAATATTTACTAGTGGTGTTTTTCTATGTCTCATGCTTTTTTCCAGTTTTCAATATTTTGAGATTTGCTTTATTTATATATAACTCGGATATATGAATTGGCTAAAATGCTGATTTTTAAAAAACCAATTTCAGGTAAAATATTTGCAAGAATCAATACATTACTCAAAGCCAACAGAGATTCTTTAGTCTTCTGAATAAACAAGACAGAAGCTTAGAAGTGTTTTAATAATGAACAACTATAGAAGTAAACATACTTTGCAAATAAATTAGGTTATGGTCATAAATCAGAAGAGCATCAAAAACTCAAAAAAGTGATTGTGATTTCTGAAGTGAGCATTAAAATTCAACATATAGTGCTTCACATAATGTTGAAGCTTTATCTATGAAATGAGGAAGTTGGAGAGGTTTGTGCAGCAATTTAAAATGTGGAAATAGCTCTCTCTACGAGTGTAGGGTAGTAAATGAAAGAATTTAAGTTTAGCCTAAGTACACTTTTTCCACCAAATAGCATATCAGGTTCAATCCTGCAGAGTGGTTTCATCTATTTCTCATCTCCTTCCTCCTCTGTAATGAAATTACTCTGTAAAGAGTCTCAGATCAAATGGGAAAGTTGGCCAACAGACTGGAGTTGTCAGATTGGTCATCCAACCCAATTGCTAAATCTGAGCAAAGCCAAACCTAACAGCTCAGGGAGAATTATTTATAATACACACTTGAAAACACTTGAGTAAATGTCAAAGGTTTGAAACACAGTACAGCCAGTTTGTACACAATTTTAGACCCAGGAAGAGTGATCTGAATGTCTCTCTTCCTTGGTCAATAAAATAGTTAAATGTTAAAAAATAGTTTAAACGTGTTAAATGGGACCTCATAGAGGACTGAGGGAGAAAAGCCTGTAGTGTGCGCAGCACAAAACAGCACACATCAGTCTCTAAAATATCAGGCTCAGCCTGGCATGGCCGCAGGAGCTTCTAATCCCAGAGCTCTGGGAGGCTGACGTAGGAGGATCACGCATTGAAACCTAGCCTGGGTAACAGTGACTTGGTGAGACCCTGTTTCAAAATGAAAAAAAAAAAAAAAAAAGGGCTGATGAGATAGCTTAGTGCAGAAGTCCTGGGTCCAAACCCCATGAGTGAAAAATAGAAAAAGGAAAAAATAAAATAAAATAAAAGCAAAGCAAAGCACTCCCAGAACTCATAATGTATTTTAATATTTAATATTGTGACTTGCATTATTATATTTCTTGGATATAGGAGAAGCTTTTCCTCAGATACTCATGAAATAATTCTGCAAGAAGGCGTTTTCAGAAGACTTACTCCTTCAATACGCGCAGAGGCAAATTGTACTATTTGCGGGGAGGGTCACAGAAGCTGGATCAATGGTTTTAAATTGTTTAAGTATAGCAGCCTGACTCTTATTTTCTAAATGGAATCTCAGGCTGAACCTCACTGACCCCTGATACTGCTCATAGTGTGAAAAATACTGAGTTGGACCAATACAGGTTCAACTGGGTACCACAAACATCAGACAAGAATGGTGTATAGCTCTAGCTAAAGAGTAAGGGGAAATTGATGGTAACCAAAAATGAATCATCTGGATAATAAACAAAGAGCTGGGATTTATAAATATCTTTCTGCCTATGTTTTGTCTGGGTTCACGATCTTGTTGGCTTCCATTTTTCCTCTAAATTGATAGCAATTGGCAGATAATATATCATTAAGTGTTACTCTGTATCCAAATTTCAGGAATAATCATCCAATGCCCACTGCATTTCTGTTAAGATGGTTTTACCAGTTAGAAAAATGAACCTTCTCTAAGGAATAATTAAGCATGAAAAATATTTTCACTAAATGACTTTTCATTTCTTGAGTTATTTATTTATTTATTTATTTATTTATTTATTTAGTTTTATTTTTAGGTACCGGGGATTGAACTTGGGTCCTTGTGCTTGCAAGGCAGGCCACCGAACTGCTGAGCTAAATGCCAGGCCCTTGAGTTATTTAATATACTGAGATTTGGATGGGACATTATAAAAACTGCAAAGTAGGATGGAATAATACACAAATGTAAATATCCTCGGCTGAAGAGAAAGAAATAAAAGAAGACTTAATGTATGCTTTACCGGGGATTGAACTTGGGTCCTTGTGCTTGCAAGGCAGGCCACCGAACTGCTGAGCTAAATGCCAGGCCCTTGAGTTATTTAATATACTGAGATTTGGATGGGACATTATAAAAACTGCAAAGTAGGATGGAATAATACACAAATGTAAATATCCTCGGCTGAAGAGAAAGAAATAAAAGAAGACTTAATGTATGCTTCTGTGCCAAGCCACTGCCAGACAGTCTCAGGACCCCTGTGTGAGCACAGGAAGGAGGAGGGGCAATTGCTGTAGTGATGGGGGTGCTGAGGATGCAGACCCCGATGACATGTGGCATTGGCTGGACAAAGTCAAAGGGACCTGTTCCAAGGGGTTCGGGAGCTACTTGGAGCAGAAAGTCTTGCAGTTCATCCGTATCCAACACTTCCTCGGCATTACCATTTTCCTGTCTTAGTTTCCTCATGTGCTGGCCTCATCTTCATGGTGTCTCCACAGGTACCTGGCCTCCTGGGTCATTTTTAGACATTTTAACAGAGATCGCGTGGAGGCAGTGTTATCGTCCAAAGAACGGAAAAAGCAAGAATGCAATGTCGTTATGGCCTGGTGGGCAAGGGAGGCAGTGCTCCTGAATCACATCCCTGGGTAGTTGTCTGCCTTTTTTAATCAGAGGAGAACCCAGTGGTTTCCCCAAATGCTGGATGCCTGGGTTTCTCTCACACCTTCACACCTTGGTGTTCACCTCTCCTATTCAAACATTCTCACTTGCCTGAGGCTTAATTTATGGTGTATATCTTTATTTCAAAACCTGTATCAGTTTTATTGTATGGCAGGAAACAAACAACACTTTATTACAATCAATTCTGTGGTTGGCTAAGCAAAATAGAATGTTTTCTCAGTCATAAAATGCTACCCTCTTCTGGGCCACATTGATTTCTTCAGCTCCTTACGGAAAAGGAAAGGGTCTACATGAAATATGCAGAGTCAATTCTGAGTTGCGTCTCGATTTCATCTTGATTTCAGAAACACTAGCAGAGAAGCAAACTGGCATTTTAGGATAGAGAAATCATGAAGGTGACTCAGAGCAGTTCCGACTCTAGGGCTTGGGAGGCACAAGGAAGGGAAACCACGACCGGGGCTGGGTGTCCAGATGTCCTATGCTGAGCTCTCAGAGCTCTTGCAAAACCATTCCCTTTGGCCACCTACCTACCACCTGCTCCCAGCATAGCAGTGATCCTCTTAAAACCCCAGTTTAGCGGAGGTAGAACAAATGCGTGCCTGAGCAGGCTGCACCATTCAAGGGCTCTGACAAACTCTGGGGAACTTTGCAAGCTGGTGAAACGCGGCCTTTCTTAAAAATTAAATTATAAAACATGTAATTTTATTTAAAACAAAAGGAGCCTACACTGAAAACACATCACTTTCTACTTATTGTATTACACTTTCATATTATCTGTGTTGCTGTAGCCGCTTGTGTTGTGTGCTAAAGAGGTCGAGGCTTTTCTTTCCATTTCCACTCTCAGCCTTACACTCGCACTCAGCCTGGGGAGACTACTTCCATTACAGCAATACACAAGTGCCACAGACCTAAGCAAATCCCTCCTCCTCCGTCCCCTAAGAACTGGTGGTGAGACATTTTCCAGCACCTTGCTGAGTATAACGAAGTCCTTGCCTGGGCCTCCAAAGTCTCCTGAGATCCGGTTCTTCTTCCCTTTGCCAGATCTCAGGTCTCACCCGTCCAGCACTCTCCCTTCTTTTCCTCTACTCTAGCCACACTAGTGTGCTGGTACAACACTGGGCGGCACTCATCACACCATGTCTTATGCATTTACATTTAGTGTTCCTCTACCTACCCTCTCTGCAAAGTTTTACAATTCAAAGAAACCACTCTCTCCTGTGTTTAGAATAAACCGGGACGGAGTTCTGCCTTATTGTGTGGTCAACAAATACAGTGAATGTTTACCATTTCAGAAAACGATTACAGTAAAACACACATTTCAATGAACTCTCCTCAAAATACCACGTCTGCTTGGAACATACGCATCCCACCATTCTGGCCACTTTCCGAAAATGCTCTGGAAGTCCTCTTTCTTAACTGTCTTTAGTTGTGCTCTCCTGGCTGCCTCCATGGCCTGAGTCAATTGAAAACAATTACCTTTTCTAGTCACTGGGACTTTGTAGAACAGCCAGAAGTTTCAGGGTGCCCTATCCAGTGAATAAAGGGACACATTGAAATGTTTTTATTTGACAGAAATTTCCATAAGTGTTTGAATCAAGTCAGGACATGGAGGAAGCCACAGTAAAATACTACTTTCTCTCCTTTTCTGCGGGGCCCGATGTGGAGCGCAACAATAAGCAAGTGCTCAGTAGACATGTTTCAAGTGAATGAATGAATCAGGATGACTTGATGTGCTTTGGCAGCCTCTGCCCCCTTTTTCCGTGACGCTTTATGAACATGTGTGACTTGGTGACTGTACTGTGAGTTCTAAATTGTGAATGGAAATTGAGATCAATGGTAGAAGCCCAGCTCCAGGTGGTACTTTGCTCCAGGAATCATGAAAGTGGGCTGACATCCACCCTTGATATTATTCACCTGCTCAAACAATTGCCTGGGATTTCCACTTGTCCATGACACAGACTCATTATTCAGAGTGCAATGCCTTTGGAATTATAATTAAACCTGGGATTTCTATGACCAAGACACACTATGTGCCTAGTGCTAAGAGCAGCCAGCAAGGTGGAGAACATAATGAGTCATTCTCCATCACATTAAAAATCATTTGGGGAAGAAAGCAGCTTTATTAGGCAAAATGCTTGTGCAGCTCTGTCGGATACCAAGTAAGGAACAATGACGGTTATGGAATTAATAAGATACTAATGTAGCTGTTCCTCAGTGTACTGAAAGGGTAATTGAAATACTCTGAAGCAAAAGTAATCTCATGGGTCTCAGGAGCATAGTATACTATTTGAAAAAAAACTGTTATGTCTCGTTTTCATTAAAATAATAACAATAAAAGAGATGAACTCATTATGCCGGTGCCGTGAAGGTTGACAAAAAAAGTTGATGTTAACATGCTTGCTTAATCTGGGAAGCAGAGTGTTTGAACAACTGCCGTTGAGGAACCATCACTCCCTTTAATTGCTGTCATCTTCACTCACACAGCCTTGAAGACGGTGTCCAGGCAACTGTAGCGATAGAATCATCAGGGAAAGTGAAAACGGCAAAGACCAGTGTTCATTCTGCACCACAAAATGCCAACATGAGAGTTAAGTGTGGGTGCAGCATTTGTTTACTCAGGTATATTTGTTTAAATGACTCACACGGAAAGACACCTTGTAGGACATTTTCAGTTATTCTCAGGACGCAGAACGGCGTGAAAAGAAAGAAACAGCAGGCTTTGGAGGTGGGCACACCTTGGCATTATTTATTAAGGTAACAGCCTGCACATCTCCTTACCTATGGGGCTTCCCGGCTGAAATGAGTTCATAGGATCAGACTGAAATTCTATGATGTGGGGGGCCCTTTCTCTTCCCAACCCTCTGTGCACTTTTGCACGTTACCATTAAGATTTAATTAATTTTCTCTGAGAAAGCTTCATGTGTTTGGAGCTTCTGTTATTCATAACTGTATCCACGATATGTTGCACACAAGTCTAGACATGTAGTAGACACTTTATTAACATGCACTGTTTAATGAATAGGTCTGTTGGGCTGAATAAATGAGTTAAGGTATATAAAGTATCCAGCATTCAGTAACTATCAACTATTCAATTAACCATTTGTCTCTCTTCCTAGTAAATATGACTTATTAGAGTGGTCACTTCATAACTAAATGACTAAAGCATTTAGTCATGATAAATACTAAGTAACAATTATACTAGTAATTTACATTAATCTTAGAAAATTAAGGGTTTCTAAACATTGCATTCTTATAATATCCCTACAAAATAGGTAAGGGGCAAATGTAAACAGTCAATAAGAAATTGTGACACGTAAAATTAAATCATTTAGAAGGTGAAAAAAATTGCCTCAGAATTTCTATAACTATCCAGCTCTTTCAGTGGGCCAAAAATATGTCTTTATTTACTAAAATGTTATTTATATACAAGAGCACACATACTGTATAAAGTTGAGATGTCTAATTTTACAGTTTAAGAAAGTGGAAACTATAAATATTCATTATCAAGCATCTATATAGACATTTTTAGATTAGGGTTGGGAACTTAAGCATTCCAGCCACCAGGCCAATAATTTCTCCTGTGGAAAACACAGGCTTCTACGAGCCATCGGAGCACAAGTAATTGATACCCCTGAATCTCCTCTACCCTGATTACACATTACCAAATTCTCCCTGGGCCTGGTTGGTTTGGGGCCTCAGGAAGAGCTGGCAAGTCTGTTCTTGATTACCACAAAAGATGAAAGATCGACTCAGGGGCAGAGAGGAATGATGTTAAATGAATGCAAGAAAAGTCAGCCCCTTTGCTAAGGATTTATTTTCCTTTTGCTTCAAAAACTCAACTTGGGAGACCATCTCCCTCCTAACAGTGAATTCTCATAATACTAAAGCTTTGACCCCCATCCCCCTGACATAAACCTCATTACCAATGCATTCCAAATCTTTAAAAAAAACCTTTAGGTACAAAAAGGAGATAGCTAAATGGCCCCTGGAGGCCTTTTGCAGCAATGTGACTCTATTAAAATGTACGGTCCTATCTGCCTAAGTACTCGGAGAGGATGAAGTACATCCTTCAAAGTGATGATTTCATTCTATAAGCCTATGGCCTGGTTTCCTTCGAGAGCACTTGTCTGCTTTCTATTTTCTCAGCTGAAATCAGATAAAATATTCCCAACACTACCTTGAGTTTAAACTAGTTGACTCTTACCACACACTTAACTATTTTACTTAAAAGTGACAGTGGCGTTTCATGGTTGAGGACAAGGCACAAATTGATAAGTAGCCTATTACAAACTTTGTGATTCTGCATGACACAATTTTCTTGAAAGTCTTATTTTCAAAATCTGCAAGATGGGGAGATAACAGTACTATCATTTAGGTTTGTTGTGAGCATTAATTGAGAAAGAACCTGGAAAGCACCAGCTTGATATCCAACAAGACCTCGAGGTACTATTATTATATTCTTTATTATTATTACTATTTTGGTCCTTGGCCTTACCTTTTCAACAGAGTAGTGTACAATTTGAACAAAGACCTGGCTGATTAGTCTTTGCCTGTTACACTTAACCTTGTATACACAGACCTAAGAAAAGAATCTATCCACTTCCACCCCCTAACTAACCTGACAATAGTGAAAATCCTGTACCCTTTTAGACACAATCAAATTTTTTTGGCTTGATTGTTAATTCTTAGTGATTTGGGTTCATTCCGTCTTTCCACTTCTTAAGAGGTTCTTCTGCAATCCAGCCAGTGGGGACTGTTTCCAGCCTTTCAAACCACCCCCACACCCTTGTGAAGGGCACTTCTGTGAGCCTGACCAGGCTTGACTGTTTTTCAACATTTAGACCATATGCTTTTCTCTCAATGAAATTTTCTCAGCTCTCCCTAAGACATCCTTCTTGTCCTGAGATTTTCTATGGACAAGAACTTTGACCTATTACAGGGAAAATAACGCAGATCTGGTTTTGACTCTTAGAACCCAAACTCCATAATATACCTTCTGGCTGGTCACTTTGTCTCTTAAGATCACCTTTTCATTTGTGAAGTGGGTATAATAATGTCACTTGGAGTGGTTTTGTCAAGACAAAATAAAAGCCATGGCTCTGTGGGCATGTCATCGTCACTGCTCAGCAAAGGCCACCCAGCATAGCCTACATCTTTTACAAATGGGAAATCAGCTCCCTGGATTTGAATATTTTCCATGAGGGCCTATGGCTCCACCATTTATTTCTTTTATGAATTTGCTAAAGCATTTTCTTACATGAGTTCAAGTTATAGTAAATAAGACTATTAATATTAGAAAGTTTATTGTCCTCAGAAACACAGAAACTTCCTAATACTGCATACTGTCCCAGGAGTGATCATATTAAAGGACATGTATGTGTCAGGCACGTGAGGGCAGGATAAGTGGGTCATGGATATACAGTAAAACGAAGGAAAGACAGTAAGTCTTGCAGGGATAGGTAACGATTAGGAGCTAGGCAGAGGGCATTATTCACTCAACTACATTTCTCTTGATCCACTAGAAAATAACAACTCAGAAAAAGAAAATAAAGACTCAGGACTAAGCACCTCGCAAATGCGAATTGTAGAGTCCCCACATGTGTTTTTTTACACATAGAACACTGACAATGGGTAACATTTTATGGCTGAAAAGTCTGCCACATGGAATTTATGAAGATCTTAGAGTAAAATTAGAAATGTGACCTGCTTCTCCAGAGTGGGGTTTTTTGAATGTGATTTGAGATTGCTGTACATACTCCAAGGCCTGAGCAAAGGTTCCTAATGAAGTTATATGAAAAGAGTGTCCTTTTCTCCCCAAAATATACTTTGTGACAGGCTCAAAGAGTTGCCAAAGAGAATTAAGTATCTAATGAAATCCTGTGTGAGTGAGGGGAACCAATTAACATGCCCAACTCCGATCGTCCCGGCCTGGCTGAGCCAACAGAGCGTTAAAGTCAATTTCTGTATGTGCTGTCATCAATGAAAATTAGGTAGCAGTAGCTTAGCTGAAAAAAAATAATAAAAAAAAAAAAAAAAAAAAAAAAAAAAAAGGAAAGAGAGAAAGAAAACCCTTTTCTCAACGATCTGCATCTATAGATGGAAAAAGAGAATGACACTTTTAATAAGAAGACTGTCAACTCCAAAAGGTATCATCTGTGATGCCCACAGCCATGTGAAAGAAGTGCCAGTCATGCTTAAGACAGCACCAGCGCATAACAGAAAAATAACACCGTGAAGTGTACCACGAAGAAAGGATAAGAAAGCTAGGGAGGAGACGCTGAATATGTGCAGCTTTCCAGCCTGTCATTGCCCTTGAGGTGTCAAGACGATGCCACGGAGGGAAGACGTGGAACCAAAGTGTGCAACACAAGCTTCAAGGCGTTCAGAGCGAGCAAATCTAGCAGGAGCTATTTGTCCGTCTGCATCTGGTCAGAGTGTGTGTGAGAATTCCAAAAATCAGCCTCGCCAGCGCGCTGCAGGGCAGGCTGCTGTTTAGTTAGGTCAGGCTGGAGTTCAAAGAACTATATGTTAGCAAACGAAGCAATTATGTATCTTGTGAATGGTTCAGCCTCTGGACATAAACTTGGATCTCAAATACTTTTTAAATGAAAACTGTTCAGTTGCTTTGGAGTTTTATATATATATATATATATATGTATAT
>NW_022900918.1:28633740-28655304 GCF_012274545.1 Fukomys damarensis | reverse complement strand
TTATTACAATTATTTTATATTAATATAGTACAGTATATTATATAATTATTTTATATTTATATAGTATATACTATATATATATTATCTATATATTTTAATCACTTTCACCTGGGCATGGTAGCATGTGACTATGATCCCAGCAGATGCAAGAGGAATCCAAGTGTGAGGCCAGGCAGGCCAACTTATTAACTTAATAAGACGCTGTCTCAAATAAGTTTTTCTTTAAATGGCAGAGGCTATAGCTCAGTGTCAGAACCCTGGGTTCAATCTCTCATGCCGCCCCACCCCAGAAAAATCACTTTCATTAAAAAAGCAAAAACACTTACGTTCATAGTAAACATTTTAGCATTTTAGTTTTTTTTCTGAAAATTATAGCAGATGTTTAGTAAATATGATATCTATCTTTACAAAGCTTGATTTTGTTGGGAAGAGTAAAGATTAGTTTTTGTAAGGATTATATGGTCACATAACGCTGCTTATGTGAAACTTTCTGTTGCTTCAGAATCTAAGAGAGATATAGCTTCCAAAAGATGAAAACCCCTTCAGAAGTAAACAAAAATGATACCTTCATTTTTCAAAGGAAATTACCCCACGAAAAAAATTACTTAACACCTAGTATATCTTGGAGCCTGAGCCATGGGCCAGCTTCTGGGAATACTAAAGTGAACAGACACACCCAGGAGCTTATAATTAGAGGTTATTGTGTGAGTAAAATGACACAGTTAACTCTCAAAGGTGGTATAATTGCTCTATATTATAGAGCACAGGTATGCAGGAAAGAAGAAAGGAAAGGATGGTCATTGCACCTGGGAAATCACAGAATGCTTCACAGAAGATGACACACATGGTGAGTCCGTGAGTACACAGAGTCTTGGGAAATACAATCACTTATTTATCTTAGAAACATAGGGACACATGAGAAAAGACATATTGGAAAGAAAATATTTGCAAACAAAATGAGTACTGTACTACAGAGAGAAGATTCACCAGACCACTGAGTGTAAGAAAATATAATAAAAAGAGTTAAGGACATCATGTCACTGTGACATATGCATAAATGTATTTGTAGTAGTACAATTAAAAATGGCTAAATTTTGGAAGTGGCCTCTATGTCCATCAAGAGACGAATGGATAGAGAACATGTGGTATTTATACACTACTTTATCATAAAGGACAAACATGAGTCATTTGTAGGAAAATGGATGTATCTCGAAACTGAAATGTTACATGAAATAAATAAGACTCACAAGCTTAAATATTGCAAATATGAAAAAAAGAGCAAAATAAAGGATAGATAATAGGAGACAGAAAGATAGATAAGGAAAGGGACCAAGAGATCAAGAGAGAAGTTAGAAGGGGAGAAAGACAACACTTATACATTTTCACAAAATGTACTGTAGAATAATACATAGCCCAACTCTCTGATGACCATTTGTTTTATCTGCTAGTGTTTTTCATGTACAATTCTAAATTTGTAAAGCATCACACACTACTAAAATACTTTTGTCTTGTAATTCAATTACTTCCATTGATGATTAAACGCCACCCAATCTTCAAGACTCAGTACCATCTTCGATTTCAATTCCTTCTCTCCTTTACTTTTAACCCCTGCCAGGTCCCCTCTAATTATTTTCTCATTCCCTCCTCACTTCATCTAAACTCATACCCCTCCTTTTTTATTAGGTTTTTCCAGGTCAATTGTAAAACCTTTCTTGTGTTCTATTTGCCTCAAGATTGTTTCTTCGTTCTCTTCCTTCCGTCTTACATAGTCCTGGCTTCCTATCCCATCACTGTATTAGCCAATCGCCCTCTCTACGGCAAATCACCAGTCCTCTGCTCAGAAGTCTTTGTTCTCTGTGGAGTGGTCCATAATTTTATGTGCTTCTGCTAGACGCAAAGGTGGTGTTTCCTGTAACTTGGCCCTGCATACGCTCCCTAAATGCCTTCTCTCCCATTACCCTTTCAATTATTCCATGAGTACTCACGCATTTGCCACTCAAAATAGGTAAGTAATTCTCCATGTTCCTAGACCACTGGATTCTGGATCACAGGTAAGAACAAGACATCTACGAATGCTAGTTCCAAGGTAACCCTTCCCTTTTACTTCAGTTTTCTTTTAGATCAGGCTGAAGACACATTGTTGTTGTTGGTGACACACAAGATAATTAACTTTTGAAAGCTTTGAGAATCATTATGCTACAACCGAAGCTTTAGAGGGATCTCAATGTACCATAAAACACATGATTACTGTAACAATGACACCAAGGTCTGTTGATGGAACCGCAATGACTCAAACACTTTATTTTTTAATGAGGGGAGAGCTTCTGTAGTGTAACAATCAATACTTACCATGAAAGAGAGCTGGGCTGCCTTATAATTGTTACAAATTCAATTATTTCAGCAAAAGTAAATACAAGCTGTGTAAATGTGCTAAGCTATTTCTATTCTTGGCTTCAAAATCCTTCTATTAGAATTATGGCTAATTTTTATCTGTAATACTCAAGAGCTATGATTTATAAGACTGACCACATTTGAAAGTACTCCTATAATTGAATCACAGAATCCATTTCCAGAAATAGTAAGGTTTTTATTTTTTTTGCTTACTCAATTAGACTAACACATTAAAAGGATATTTTTCTTCTCTCCAATGTCTAGAAGGTGTAATGTCTATCATGCCAGGTTTCAGATGAAATATTATTTGGATGAAAATTAGAGATGAAATATTTCAGAATTTAAACCTAGTTTTCCTGCCTTGAAAAGGCTAAGATCTAGCCAGGACCACGGTAAATATACATATCAGTTGATGATTAGATTCAATGATAATAATACCCAACAGTAAATTATTAAGAATGTTAATGTTAAATTTATATTTGGGGAAATGAGGATTGGGGAGTGTTACAAGAATTCTGTCATTCTTGCAAAAATCAATCTCCTTTTAGCGCCTATCTTTCGGTGCCTGCTTGTGACAGACACAAACCTGTGCACTTTTATACATTATCACTGTTAATTCCAGAGATCCTGCAGCATATGTAAGGAGGAAAAGGAAATTTGCATGGTTAAGCTATTTCCTCAACAACAGGTAAAACTTTCCCATCTGAGGTTTAGAGGAGAAACACTGCTTTTTAAAGAAAGGGAAAAGTCAAGATCAATGATGTTACCTGAAAAAAGAAACTCAGGCTGAACAGCAGGATGTGTTACTTGAAGAACAGCAGGTGGTGAGGGAGAATATTTCTCATCAGCAAATTTCCCTAATAGCCGGATAAGAATAGACAGAACAATATAAAATTTTAATTAATAAAAATATTATGTATTTCATAGTTTAGACTATCCTCAAGACAGCCTTGGAAGGCAGAGCTCAGTCCAATTTTACAGAGCAGAAAATCAGAAGTTTGGTAAAATACAGAAGTTACATATTTAGTTGGTAGTGGAGGCAAATATAGGCCCAAAAGAATGGATTGTAGAAATATTTTAGAGTTGCAAAATAAGAAGAAAATGATCAAAGCAAGCCAGCAAGCTAAAGAATTTCCCTATATACATTTTCATACAGTGGTTAGAAAGTTTCTAAGTGGTTAATCAGTTCCTAACCATATTTATTAAAGAAAGAGACTTGGAGACATTCTTCTTTGCAGTGTCCTTCATTTTTGCTTCATGGCAGAGCATTGCTCCCAGGGGACCAGTTTTGCTCTTGTCACCTGGAACTGTTCTCTTGAGCATGACCTCTTTCTCACCTTCCCTCACTCTGTCCGGACTATCTGTCTTCTCTAGGGTTTCCAGAACCTCAGCCACTTCTCCTCTTGAGGAGTGAATCCTGGAAGACTCACTTGATGTGTCATTAGGAAAAGCCAGTAACCTGGTTGGCTGTCCATTTATTAAGTTTGCCTTCTAAGTCGAAATGTTTTCTCTCCTTCCAAACATTCCCAAGCTTCTGTGGTTTCAAAGTTCTCTTGTCTATTACCTTCACTATCTGTTCTCACACCTTCCCTCAGCCTCTCTTCTCAATGGGCTTCAGGTTGAACATATACGCCGATGATACAGAAACCTGTACTTTCAGCTCTGACTTCTGTCTAGAGGTCAACCTTTGCTTCTCCAACCACTTGCTAACCAAGAGAAATATTGTGTATTATGGCTTTTCTATGTGAATGGCATTGTATTATGTATTGTGGGAGATTAATATGAAATGGACACCAATTCCACTCAAGAACTTAAAAATCTCACTGGAGAGACATAACTAAGGTGTATAAGACGACAAAGTTAGAGGCAGAGTTGAGATCAAGCCGTCTTATTTTGTGCTCTTTCTGTTCACACTGAAAAGCAAAAGAATAACCATACTTTCTGTCACTAAGTAGAGAGTGGGGGTATACTTATGTTGTCATCCTTTTGCCCCAGTTGACAAAGAGGACAGGGGTAAATATTAATAAGACAAAGTACACGTGGTTACTTTGGATCATGAGCATGCGCGCCTTACTGAGGGGACATAATAAGCACGATACAGTGTCAGTTAAACAGCAAGGCTTGACATTTTAACATGAGAAAGTTTTATTTAGATCCAGAAATAATCTTCTCTTAAGAAAATGTGTCAGAAAAAAGACCCATGTGGGTGATGGGCCACAGTAAGGTGTAGGGAAAGCAGTGCTGCTCTTCCAGCAGGCTCAGGTGGTGACCACAACACCAGGGTCTGCAGAGCTGCAGTACAGGTGGAGGCCTGGGCACCAGGAGGAGATTATAAGAGAGCTTCATGATGAGTTGTTTGAATGAAATGAACTGATCCAACTCTTTTCTCTGTAACATATTTTTTTTTTCTACCTAAACACCATTTTGGGAGAGGCCTGACTTTCAGCCTAGGCCATTTCCTAAAGAACAAATACCTAAAGTGATTTAAAATGACTGAAAAGAGACAGAAGAGGGAAGCACTAAGGCCTATTTTCATTCTTTCTTGTCAGCTCACATAGCAGCATGATAGTATGGAGAAAAAAGTTTAATGGTGTCATTATTATATGACACATAATATAATTATTACGTATGACTTTTATATATTTTTAAATAGTTTTAAAGTACACTTAAAATGTACTTTGCAAAGCATTGTTCATTTTTATGAAATCTCATTTTCAATAAATCAATTTTTTCATTAATAAACTAAGAAAAACAACCCATAGCTTTATGAATTATACAGTCAAACAGTAGCATTTGATTCTTTCCATAAACTTTTTATGTTACATCCAGTATACAGACATATGACTCCAGAAAATAAATATTTGTTTGCTGTGCTTTTTTTTGTTCCCAAGTGTGCTAATATTGGCTAAGATGCATTTAATCAACAAACTTTTACATTTTAGAGATAGCTTACTGGGAAGAATACAGGCTTCACCTTTTATTATTGCTTTTTTACTCACAGATACATTAATCATCAGCCTGGAATTGAGAAAGCAATTTTTTTCCTGCATTATCCAAAACACAGTTGCGGCTGGTGAACAAAATTATCTATTCATATGAGACCTTTCATATGAAGGGAATTATTGGAAGCATTTGTGAGCTAGTTCTGCTTTCATTATTTGTTTAATGCATTAGACTTCTACACATGCCAAAATGATGTGCTGAACCGCTCTGTTACTGAGATGAAACCACGCACAGCACAACTTCTTCATAGATGGCTAAAAGTGGGGCTTCAGGTGAGCAGAGTCGATGGACCTCAGACGGAGCGGTAATTTCCAGAGAAGCCTCATTTTTCAGGTAAATGTGGATGAAAGGCTTCTGTGGATACCATAGGATATTTCAGTGTTGCTTGTGGTAGCCACCACTTACGGCTGCTCCCCATGCCCAGCTGTGTCTCACCTGAGCTTATTATGCACTCCTATGGGTTGGGATAAGTTCTGCTGTTTGAACTGAGGACAAATAATGCAAATTGTGGGTAGAGGCCTGGCAAATAGACCTGGGGGGAAGTTGCAGCTCTGTGTAAGCACAGAGAAGGAAAGTAAGACAAAAGAGAGGGAAGGACTAAGAGAGACCCAGAGCGCTGGCTGAGACATCAGGTCCTGGCTTCACTGTCAACCATTAGGCCTAACAGTGCCTAATGCTCAGCAGATGCTTAACAAAGAAATCATCTCTTGCAAATCTTTTAGCCGATGGATGAAATGCTTCCTCATATATCTTCTTTTATATGCTGAAACTACCATGGTGATGAAGTGCTCTAAGTAGAAGTTCTTCAAGTACTACAGTTATATGGTGGACAGATTTCCATAGTAAATCAATAGTGTTAGCATTATTTCTACAAATGAACAAAGAATGAATGAGTCCTATGGTCAATTAAAAAAATCAAAGAAGTCACCAAATGCTAGAGTTTAGATCTTAAATGTCTCCAACTGCCCATGTCTTATCCACTTGCTCCCCAGGTAGATGCTATTGGAAGGTAGTAGACTCATTCTGAAGCGGGCTTCAGGGGCGATCTCAAAGATACTGCAGATTTGCCTTTCAAAGGAACTGTAGGGCCTTGGCTCTTTCCTTTTCTTCCCTTTCACATTCTGGCCATGAGGTGAGAGTTTTTCTTGTTATTTTCTCTCTGCTATGAGGTGTTGCCTCATCACAGGCCAGGAGTAAATGGCTAATCAATCATGGTCTGGAATCTCCAAAACTGTGGGCCAAAATAGACCATTTGCCTTTATAAATGGATTATCATGAGAATTTTGTATAATAATGGAAAGCTGACTACCACACTGAGGGTATAGTCCATGATTGACCAATTCAAAGGAAAATGGAATCCTCAATTTTGAGTAGGACTTGTAGGTGACCAATTGGATCAAGCTAAGTGACTCATTTCAATAAATTGAGATTCCAAGGAAGTACTAAACTGAACATGACCATCAAAACAATGAACTCCCATGTGAAACTACAGGAAGATCTGCAGTTGTTCTAATAGAGGGACCAAATGGCATGTGCACTAAGGCTATTAAAACACTGGCCCTTATTGAAGTGATAATGAATCTAGCCATGCAGAGCCTAGTGCCTATCTCTCTAGTCCTTCACTTTATATTCCTGGGCATCATATCAATCTTACCACACCTGTATGAAGGGAAAGGATTTTTCTATTCCTTCAAAGTAATGAGTTGACCATTGAAATTGGAAGGTATTCTGTGTCCACAAATTTCATATAGCCCCTTGATTTTTTTTCCTTCTCTGCTCTATTTCCTGCAAATAGACAAGAAGAAAAAAAAAACTCCCTATCTGCTTTCTTCATTTATGTTGAATTATCTGTATGACTTTGGGCAACTGGACCTATGTATTTGAGTCTGATTGTCTTCATCTGTGAACATGGGACATTATACCAAGGAGTATCTATAGTTACTACTGATTCTAATTCATGTTAAGAATCTCTGAAACCCATAATTCTAAAAGATATCAGTGAATAACTTTCTGTCATACCATTTTAACTCATACGTCTATTTTTCTTTCCTTCTTGCCAACATTAAACATAATCATAAGGTAGTTAAATATGTTTTAAACTGTAAGATAATTTACATCAAAAAAGAAATGGTTTAAAATGCTGTACCTTGATCTTCCACCAAGTAATTTTTTTCCAAGTAATTTTTTAAAAAGAAAAAAAATGCCAAACTTTTCAAATGGATTTTTTAAAATGTCAAATTTTGGGTTTGACTTATTCCTGTTTTTCTATATGTTTGAGGTTCAACATTAGGTTGTTTATTTGTGTTCACTTTGTTTACCTGATGTGAGAATTCACTGTTATAAATTTCCCTCTTAACTGCTTTCATTGTGTTCCACAAGTTCCAATATGTTGTAGTGGCATTATCATTTAATTATTAATACTGTTTAATTTCTTCTTTAATTTCATCTGTGACTCACTGGTTGTTCAGGAGGATGTTATTTAATTTCTGTGTGTTTATGAAGTTTTTGTGGTTTCTTTTGACACTGATTTCCATTTTCATTGTACTATGGTCAGATAATATGCGTGGAATAATTTCAATTCTTTTGCATTTACTTAAGTACATACTGGGGGCTAGTATGTGGTCTGTTATGGAGAACATCCCATGTGAAGCTCAGAAGAATGTGTATTCTGTTGTTGTGGTGTTGAACACTCTGTAGACATCCAAAGATTTAATTTAGTTCTGATATTTATTTGTTAAACTTTGCATAGTTGATCTATTTGTGACAGTTGGGTATTAAGGACCTCCATTACATTTGTATTAATATTTTTTAGATTTTTGATGTCCATTAATATTTGTTTTATATAATTGGGTGCACTGGTATTTAGTGCATATATATTTATGATTGTTATGTCTTCTTCTTGGAGTGTTCCCTTAACAAGTATGTAGTGACCTTCTTTGTCTCTTTTCATCAATTTTGATGAAGTTCATATTGTCTGCAAAGAGAAAAGCTATCCCTGCTACAGCAAAAATTCAAATAAATAATCTAATATTGGACCTCTAAGAATAAAAAAGCCAAGTCAAGCCCAAAGCTTATACAAAGGAGGAAATTATAAAGATTAGAGCAGAAATTGATGTAATTGAGGATTAAGAAAATAATACAAAGAATCAATCAATCAAAGAATTGGTTCTTTGAAAGACTAAATAAAATTGACAAACCCATAACCAATCTTATAGTAAAACAAAAGAAAAGACTCAAATTCATGCAATTAATAATGAAAAGGGTGAAATCACAATGAATCCTGCAGAAATCCAGATGCTCATTAATACCTACTTTGAAAGTCTGTATTTTAATAAGATGAAAGACACAAGAATGGACAAATTTCTAGATACATGTGAATTAGCAAAGCTGAATCGAGAAGATATGAAGATTCTAAATAATCCAGTATCAGTCAATGATAATTAAAAATAATTCACACTTGTGTAAATACCGAATAGCTTCTCTGGTGTAAATAAACTATAATAGTACATAAGATCCTAGTGATATAATGGACAATGTGAAATAGGAAGAAAGGGGCTAAAGGTGTAGAGAAAGTGGGAAGGGTAGGGGAAAGCTAATAAGGGAAAAGAAAAAATATGAGAAAATGAAAAAATGGGAATAAGTGTTGGTAAACGGGGAGGGAGGAGGGGTGAAGGGAGGGCAGGGACAAGGGGAAAAAATGAGAACCAAGACCTGTCATGTAGAGGTACAAGATCCCAATAATGAATGTGATTGTACTGTATACCTAAAATCTACCAATAAACTCAATGAAAAAAAAAAAAAAACCTACCAATAAAGAAAAGCCCAGGTCCTGACAGATTCATTGCTGATTTCTACAAGAAATTTAGATAACCTCTAATGCCACTACTCCTCAAGCTCTTTAATGAAATGGAAGGAGAAGTAATACTCCCAAATTCATTCCTGGAAGCAAGTATTACCCTGATGTCAAAACCAGAGAAGGATCCAACCAAAAAAGAGAACTACAAGCCAATCTCTCTAATGAACATGGACGCAAAAATCCTCAATAAGATACTGGTAAACAGAGTACAGTAAATCATCAAGAAGATCATATACCACAATCAAGTAGGGTTTATCCCAGTGGTGCAGGGATGGTTCAACATACACAAATCAATAAATGTAATACACCACATCAACAGAGCCAAAGACAAAAACACACGATCATCTCAATAGATGCAGAAAAAGCATTTGTCAAAGTCCAATACTCATTCATGATTAAAAACCCTATAGAAAATTGGAGTAGTCATTATCGCAATCTAGTAAAAGCCATCTATGACAAACTAACAGCCAACATCATACTAAATCAAAAACTGAAAGCTTTCACTGTAAAATCAGGAACAAGGCAAGATGTCCACTGTTACTACTCCTATTCAATACAATTCTAGAAACATTAGCCAGAGCAATTAGATAAGAGAAAGAAACAAAAGGAATGAAGCTAGGAAAGGAAGAAGTTAAGTTATCATTATTTGTAGATGATATGATGCTCTACATAGAGCTCCACCAAAAACAAGTCTATATTTAATAACCAAATTCAGTAGCACAGCTGGATACAGAGTGAACACTAAAAAATCAATAGCATTTCTGTACTAAAGTAACAAACTCACTGACAGGGAAATAAGGGAAACAACAACTTTTACAATAGCATCGACAATGATGAAATACTTAGGAATTCATCTAATAAAGGAATCAAAAGGTCTTTACATTGAAAATTACAATATTGTGAAAAAGGAGATCAAAGAGGATATCAGAAAATGGAAAGATATCTCTTGTTCTTGGGTAGAAAGAATGAACAAAGTGAAAATTCCCATACTCCCAAAATTGTCATACAGATTTAAGGCAACACCAATCAAAATACCATTAACATATCTCACAGAACTACAGAAATCAATCCTAAAATTCATTTGGAACCAGGAGAGACCTGTAAAAGCAAAAACTATGCTAGGCAACAAAGGCAAGGCAGCGGGCCTCACAATATCTGACTTGAAATTATACAGAGCCACTGTGATAGAAACAGCATGATACTGGCAAAAAAAAGCAGACTGGAGGATCAATGGAACAGACTAGAAATGCAGAAACAACTCCAGACACACCCAGCCACCTTCTCTCTGATAAAGGGACCAAACACAGTCACTGGTAGAAACATAGCCTCTTTCATAGACGGTGCTGGAAAAAGTGGCTTTCCACATGCCAAAGAATAAAACTAGACCCATGTCCATCACCATGCACTAAACTAAAATCAAAACGGATCAAAGATCTAAATATTAAAATAGCAACACTAAGTCTGCTGGAAGAGAGAATAGGGAAAATTCTTGAAGACACAGGTGTAGGTAAAGACTTCACGAACAAAACCCTGATCTCATGGGAAATTCTATAATGAATAAATGTCTGGGATCTCATTTTATTAAAAAGCTTTTGAGCAGCAAAATAATCAGCAATACAATGAAAAGACAACCCACAGATTTGGAAAACACTTTAGCCAGTTGTTCCTCAGACAAATAACTAATATTTAGAACATATAAAGAATTGAAAAATAACAGACCCCCTAAATTTAAAGACCCAATCCAGAAATGGGCATTTGAGATAAATATACACTTATCAGATGAAGAAGTAGAAATGATAAATAAATATATGAAAAAATGTTTAACATCACTAGTAATTCAAGAGCTGCAAATTAAAACAATGCTGAGATTCCATCTCACTCCTGCAAGAATAGATAACACCAAGACATTAACCAACAACAAATGCTGGCAGGGTTGTAGAGAAAAAGGAACACTTCTCTACTTTTGGTGAGGGTGTAGACTGGTGCAACCACTGTGGAAATCAGTGTGGAGATTCCTCTAAAATCTAGAATTAGAGGTCCTATTTGACCTAACTATTTCCTTTCTGGGTATCTTCCCAAAAGATTTAAAAGCATAATACCACAGCCATATATGCTCACCCACGTTTATAGCAGAACAGTTTGTAATAGCTAAATATTGACTACAACCTGAATGTTTATCAACTAAGTAATGGATAAAAAAGATGTGGGTTTTTTATGTAATAGAGTACTACTCAGCCATAAAGAAGGACAGAGTCGAGACATTTCTAGGTAAACAGATGCACCTTGAGACAATACTCTTAAATGAAATAAATTGGATGCACATGCAAATATTCCATTTTTCTCTCTGGTGTGAGAAACTAAAAGTGAAAATAAGGGCCAAACTGTATAACAGATATTGTGTAACAGGAAGAAATTGTCCAAAAAGAAAGGGGAACTCAGGAGGAGGAATAGGGAAAGGAAGGAAGGGAAAATGAAAAATAAGAAAATGATAAAAAAAGAAACAAAACTTTGCAAATAAGGAGGGGAAGAGGAATAGGAAGGAAAGAAGGATCAAGATTATATCATGTACAGGTACAAATTCCCTCTGATGAATGTGATTATTATGTATATCTTATAGCATCAATGAAATTAATTTTTAAAAATCATGAAATTATAGAGGTATGCAGGTGGTATAGAGGTATTATAATTTTTAATAATTACATAACAATTATATAATAGAATATAATTATATAATTATATAATAATTATAAAGGTATTATTACTTTTTAATGAAAAGCCCGCTTTAAATTGACACAACTATGGTAATGCAGTGGACAAAAATAAAAGGAGGAGATCATTTTTACCTAGAACAAAAGCTAGGCGGATTAGCTAGAGGATTGAGTCCTCACCCATTGTTTCATATACAAATAAAGTCACCTATGTGCACCTTTTGTTTCTCCCCAAGTGAGCTGTAAAGCACAAAAAATGCTTATGAATGAACTCAAAACTTTCCTTGCTAAATCTCAAGTGAGGAACATTTACATCTTATGCATAGATCGCATATCTATATTTCCAAAGCACACCTAACAATGTTCCTTCGTGCTACTTATTATTTTTAACTCCCCAACTTATTTTGAGAATAAGAATGTCAAATGATGCTTGTTTGGAAATCATAGGAAAATATGTCCACAAGACATTTGCGATGAATTATTACAATGAGTCTGTCGTATAAACCGTATACTTTATGGGTCAGAGTGACACAGAATATTTATCATCATCATAGGAACGAGTCTCTGTGAATTAGTTATGGCTTCAGCTCTCTAGAGTAATCAGTCCTCTTCTCACTAGTGGGATAAATATATTTTATTGCAGTCATCATGCTTTCATGTCGACTGCTAAGGGCTTCAACAGCTCACTGGATCACAGGTATATAAATTTATTTCTATGGGTGTGGTCCCGCGTGATAGGCATACTGACTCTATTAAGCAGAAATTTGCAGATTTATAGCTCAAATGAATGCAAAATGTCAAGGAAGAAAAAGAAATTTGTCTTACTGTCCTGTCAAATATTTGGCTTTATCATTTAGTCAAACAATATGCATCAGGATGCTTCAGCAAGATTGAATATCTGTCTCTTAGGAAATCAGAATGGAGCATACTAAAGTTGAAACTTCCATCTTTGCTACTTAGAAAATCATTAAAGAACTCCGCAGGCTCTTCTTGTACTGCGAAGAAGGAAACAATCCACCCAATTAAGAGTCCAATGTGAAGTACACCTGTGGGATAAATGAACCTTCTTAGCGGAGAAACAAGGAGCCTACCACGGTGGCTCACGTACATGTTCTTGCCTATGCTCCTTTGTATGGAAACTCTGTTCGGTTGTCAAGAAAGAAAAACAGCACAGAATTGATATTTCACCAAGATGTCCATGATTTATTGGTATTGAAAGAAAGCTGTGCTCAATATTTCACAGTGTTTCTTCTTCTGCATATGTATATCCTCTTACTATTTTCTAGGTTGCCTGGCTAAAGAAAGTAACAAATGCACTCAAGATCTATCTACCCAGGTCAAATATCAATTAAGAGACGATTTGTTTATCTAATGTCCAAATGTTTGAAATCCCCTAGGTAATGTCAGGGCTATCTGACTCTTTCAGTTTATTTTAAATTACTTGGCATCTTATAGCCATAGCTGTAAAACAAGAATCCTGTAACAAGGACTAAGAGTAGAACTAAATGACAATGAAGAGTTTTTGCCCATATTAAATTTCTTAATGGACAGTGCATCTGATTTTCATTAGCTCCACGGACATTTTGCACAGAACCTGAGAACCTGCGTCCCTGTTTTTAGCTACTGCAGACACTAGCTGTGCTTTTAAATGAGAATGATTTCCTGGTGTGGTTTTCTATCCACACAGTGGTGACCGTTTTCTTCTTAGCATTTTTAATGACTACACATAGAAAGGCTGTAGTAGTCAATAGGTCTATGAGACCCTGATTGTCTCAGTTTGAAATGGCTGTGGAAGAAGAGAGGAAGGGAATTTAGAGCAAATGTGATGCTCACTGAGGGAGAGGACAACCGATAACAGGTCAGTGACACGAGTGACAGCTAAATCTGCCAATTTCCCTTCCAACTGCACGACCTCATTTATTGTGATTAAAAACATATAATATAAAAGTTGCCATCTTAACTTGAAAAAAATATCCAGCTCAGTAATCTTAAGCATATCCACGTTGTTACAAAACAGACACCCACAACTTTTTAATCTTGCATATCTAAAACTCTAACCTCATTGAATGACATTTTTAAGAGTAGGAAGAATTTATTGAGAGTAAGATAGCTTCTGTCTAGGAGAGCAGGTCACCCCCTGCCCCATTTTAACAGCACTGTTATTTTTTTACAATGTCTTATAATTTTCAAACCAGTTTCACATATCTTATCTTATTTGACCCTTTTTACAAAATATTTAATAATAATAAACTTGAGCACTGACTTTCTGTGGGTATTCTGTTACATGCATAATTAATTTTTAAAATACATTTGTCAATTAAATAACGATAGGAACTATAGTTTTCTGAATGTGTGGCTTCATGCTGCTCCACATAACCACAACATTTTAGATAGAAATATTTTCACTATAAAAGTATAAGACACACTGGATTATATCACAGTTCAATAGAATTTAACTTTATGGTCTTTTGAAGTTTTAAATATGGCTGGATTTATATGGACATTTAAAAATATTCTGCCTTTTATTCTTACACTTCAAGATTTTACTAGTGACAGTGAATGTTATCATCAGCATTCTGTGACTGTCCCACAATGCTACAGATTCACTGCTGCAGCAGCCTGACTTGAGGAAATCAGGACGAGGAGTTGTCTTCCTTCTGTGTTTCCTTTACACACTCACACTTCTCCATCTGATGTCTAATGTTTACGAGTTCATCCGCTCTAGGATACTTAGCCTCTAAGCCTAAGTGAGAGGCTTCCTAGAACTAGATCCATGGCTAATTCTTAACTTATTGGAAGCTGTCTCTTAACCATTATGATGTACTGGCAAGTCATTAAGACCTCGTTGCAAATACATGGGATCTTTATTTCTGACCCAGCCTGTGAGCTGTGTGATGCAGGACAAGTTACTTATCCTTTCAGAGTTTCAGTGTTCCCATCTGAAAAAATATAGGCAGCAGGGCTATGTTGCAGGAGTTATTGGGGGAAAAATCGAACATGATAATGGATGGGAAAGGCTCTGAAACAATAAAATTCCCTCTCAAATATATTTATACACAGGAGCCTGGCTAAGGACAGGATCCATTGATTAAAAGGTGTGTGCATGAAGAACTGTAGCTAGATTCCCTATTTTCCTCATGACTACATGGAAATATTTCTCTAGTGAAAAAATGGGTCCTGAGACACATTTAAATTTCTGATTCCATGGCAGGCTCAGCAATACAGTTCCTTCTCTGCTCCTTTAATACCCATACAAAATTTGTTCTCAGTTTACAAATTTGGATGAAATAGAATTCTGTATTATAGGTTGTCAGTGTCTAACCAAGTTAAAAACATTTCTGTTCCATTAAACATATATCTTTCTGTGTGTAGCTCTAGAAACTAGGAAAACTTGAAAAATTCTCAAAGAACCCTTTACTGCAAAATTTTTCTCTTCCCTCCCCATCTGCACATTTATATATCTATTTTGAGTATCTTTGGACTGCTATATGGTATTTTCTTGGCGACAGTCAAGAAACTATCTCTTCTCTTATCTACTGTCCACAGTGGCCCCAGAGTAAAATACCGAATGTAGGTAGTGTGTACTAGAAAGTACCATGCCCCCTGCGCTTCCCTTGTCCCCTTTTCACTTGCCAGCATAGGTCAGATTATCTTGCAGTCTCTGCCTGTTCAGTGTTCCTCTCACACCACCCTTCTCCCGTGCAATACAGTGGATCTGAAGTCTCACTCTGCTCCCCGTGACACCTTTGCTGACACGTGATGGGAAGAGCCTTACTTTCCACAGCTGTGTCAACCAATAAGGCAGCCACTAGCCTTGGGTGACTACTGATCAGTTCAAATATGGCTGGCCTGAATTAAAATGTCCTGAAAGTATAGTGTGACACCCCAATTTATGAACAGTCAGTAAATAAAAAAATCAGTAAATAAAAAACAATACTATCTTTTTTATTCCTCTTCCTCTTCCACCCCCCCCACTTTCTCTCTCTTCACCTTCTCTGAGATACCGGAGAGATAGAACTAAGGACCTTGTGCTTGCGAGACAGGTGCAATGCCCTGAGCTAAACCCCCAGCCCAAACTACCGCACTAATAGTTTCTACACTGACTATAACTGAAATAAGATTTTGAATATATCGAATGACATCTATTATTAAAATTAATTTCATCTCCTTCATGCTTGCATTTCTTAATATGGCTACCAAAAATGTATAAATTTCATCTGTGACTTCCACTGGTGCCTCCCATTCCATTAACATAGGATAACTCTGATTTAGAGAATGAAGTATAATCTGTTTAGCTTGATAGGATCCCTGGCCCCACCTTTCTGTCCCATTCATCTTTCTTATATTCTGTGTGTTAGCAAAACTGAAAAAACGTGCTGCTTCCAGTACAATATCTTCCTAGTGCTTTTCTTGAGTCTTTTAAGCCCAATGACTTTATGTGTATCTTAAATTCAACATAGGTAATGACTTATTTTAATCTTTAGATGTGTTTCTTTCACGATAGCACACACATATAATTTTGATTTGCATTCTTCATAGCTCCTTGCATGGGCCCCTTCCTATAGGTAGGATTGGCAGATGAAACACAATTATATCTGAATCTGACAGGAAACAATTTTTAGAATTGCAGTAACTAGGACATACTTACACTAAAAAGATTTGTTCCTCATCTGACATTTGTATTTGACTGTGTGGCCTGTGTTCTTATTTGCTAAACCCAGCAGCCTTACACAGTGGGCATTCTATAAATCTTCATAAAATGCTGCACTAGGAAACACGCAAAATAATTAAATGATGATAAAATGAAGAGAAGACTAATCTCCATAAGTGACCTATAGCCTGATTATCATAGCAACTCCTGGGTTCCCAATTTCTTTAAAAGTAAACTCATAGTTGAAATACCATCTCAAAGCTGGCCTACTCAAAAAGAGGCCTTTAGACTTAGTATGATTTCCATGTGATGCAGCAGCGCTCATATTTTGAGGTAAATTTGGATAAGATAGAAGATAACATCCCTAATAAGAAGATCTCCCCAAGGGAAACATGCCTGCAACTCTTTCTCTTGAATCACTAGTTTGAACAGAGACGTGCTTAGGTTTTATGCATAATATTTTACTTTTATTTTTAAAAGGCGTCGTGGAACTGCTGGCCTAATAGGAGAAGCAAGAGGCTCCAGTAATACCCGTGAACATTCCTTGGCTGATAACAAGATATGCATACACTTTCGCCTCATGCCATTTGAACTTGCAGACTTATTTGTTTATGTAGCACTGCTGCTCTCCTCTCTTCACCCTGTTAAAGCTGTGCAATTATCCTGTGAACACTGTAAGCAGGAAGAAAGACTTGAGCTGTTTCATCTTTTATAAGTCATGGAAGTAACATCCTCAAGCTCTGTGACTGAATCCAGTCTCTTGGCGAAGTGCATGGATGCCCTGGTAGAAACTTGGCACAGGGCTAACTAAACATGATATGTGGAAGTCACAGTACTGCTACGTTTTGTGTTCCTAGGTATTTTTAAAAGCAGTTATAGGACTTCCTTTCAAATTCAATTGAAATACTGTGTTTTTGAAATGAATACATTTACACTGCAAAGCCAAGTTTTCTTATATACTTCTTTTTTCCTGTGCTAGCATCACCTTAAATGTTATAGGATCTCTGAATGAATTTAGTGAAATCTTGCTAGGATTAGATATGATATATATATTACCGGAGATCGAAGTCAGGACCTTGCACTTTCCAGGCAGGTGCTGGCACCAGTGAGAGAAATTTTTGGTCTGATGATTATATCTTGAAGGTCTCATTTTCCAACTTCTGCCATCAGTTCTTTGTATGATAAATTCAAATAACTCCTATATCTTATGTGTGCATTTTTAGAACTACTTACAATTTAAAATATATGTTAAATGTTCATACTATCCAAAGCTATTTATAGATTCAACCCAATCTCTATCAAAAGCATCTTTTTCCACAGAAATAGAAAACATAAGTTTAAAATTCACATGAAACCACAAAAGATCATGAATAGCTTAGGCAATTAGCTGAAGCAAAAAGAATAGAGCAGGAGGCATTACAATATTGCATTTCAAAATATGCAGATGTCCCTCAATATCCAAATAGGATTGGTTTCAGGACCCCCTGCAGATACCTAAATTGGAAGATGCCCAAGCCTTTTATATAAAATGGCATATCATTTGCATATATAACTTATGCATACCCTCCTGATAGGTTAAACCATCTCTAGATTACTTATAACACCTAATATGATATACAAATACCATATATGGTTTGTAAGAGCTATTCAAATAATTGTTTTATTGTATTGTTCAGGGAATGATGGCAAGAGAAATGTCCATGCATGTTTAATATAGATGTAATCTTTTCCCAGGTATTTTTTTTTATCTGTGGTTAGTTGAATATTTGGTTGCAGAACCCACAGATGTAGAGGTCTCACTATATCAATAAGTTACACTAATCAAAACAACTTGCTACAGGCACAAAAATAGACCATAGATCAATGGAATTAAATACACAGCCATGAAACAAACTTATACATTTGTGATTAATTGTTCTTCAACAAAGGTGCCAAGAAAAATCAATGGGGAAAGAATAATCTCTTCAACATATAATCTTCAGAAAACTGGATATCCATAGGCAGAATGGAATTGGACCCTTATCTCACAAAATACACAAAAATCAAAATGGTATAGAGACTCCGATGTAACACCAAAACTGCAAACCTCAGGGAGAAGTTGTCTTGACATTGATATTGGCAATGATTTCTTGACTAGGCCACTAAGAGCACAGATAACAAAAGCAAAAATAGGGAAAAGTTAAAATGAGATCATATCACACTAATAATCTTCTACACAGCAAAGAAAACAATCACAGAGTAAAGGTTAACTTGTTGAATGGCAACAATTACTTGCACATCATTTATCTGCTAAAAAGTTAATATAGAAGAATACAAATAATTCAATTTAAAAATAAAGAACCTGAATAGACACTCTCAAAAGAAGACTTAAAAGTGACAAGTACAATTTTAAAAATGTTCAATATAACTAATCATTGAAGACATGTAAATCAAAACTGTGGTAAGGCATCACTTAACACCTGTTAGAATAGCAGTTATAAAAAAAGTGAGTGTGGTGAGGATGTGGAGAAGAGGAAACACTGTCTACTATTTGTGGGGATGGAAATTAGTACACTATTACAGAAGATATTGCAGAGTCTGCTCAAAAACTTCAAAACATATGGCTATCACATGACACAGCAATCCCAATGCCAGGTATAGAGACCAAATCAAAGCATAGATGAAATAAACATCCAGAAGAGACGTTTGCACGCCTATGTGCATTACAGCCTATGTTTATTCACAGTAGCCAAGATATGGCATCCACCTAAGTGCCCACTGTGGGGTGAGTGGGTGAAGCAAATGTGGCATATAGTTATCACCTTAAAGACTCCTTCATCGGAGACAACATGGGTGCATGTGCAGGGAGTTCTGCTACGGGAAGAAGCCAGGCACACAAAGAAATACAGCATGACCTCATTACATATGGAATCTTAAAAAGGGAAATTCACGAAAGTGGAAAGAAAGAATGGTGGCTGGTAAGGGCTGAAGGAGATGGTGAGATGTTAGTCAAAGGGGAAGCCAGGTGGTAATAAACGAGTTCTGGAAGTCTAATGTACAGCATGGTAGCTACAATGAATAACACTGTGTTGTATACTTGAAATTTTCTAAAATAGTGTATCTTAAAGGTTCTTACTTCATACATACAGAGGTAATGATGTTAGTCAGCAATATATTAATTAGTTAATCGTGGAAATCGGTTCACTATATACACATGTATCAACACACCACATTTTATACTACAAATATAGAGACCTTTTATTTGTCAGTTATGCATCAGTAAAGTAGAAGAGACAATGCATACATAATAATAATATACTTAAGCTGCCTTCAAAACATATAAACAGTGAATCTGGCATCTGATTTTGTGAAGTTTTCTTTACCAGTTAGAGTGAGAAAGAGAATTAAAGGGGCTGTGACTCTTGTGTTCTCTTTTCATTTTTGCAACTCAATCACCCAAGTTGAAACTGATGATAGCAGACAGTGGTATCTCTTGGTCATCATTATCACCTTTCATCCTTTAGTGAATAGGACTGAATCCAGTTTTCAAGATGTGATTCAAATAACCACCTTGTAAATACAAATTCACGGATCACTGGCTCTGGAGGTCTAAGCATCAAAATGAACTGCATGTTGACTTGGACTGGCTATATCTGATTATACTTCTGATGTGCATTTTTGTGTGTGGCTAACTGTAGAACACTGTAGATCACCTATTTTGTTCTGAAAAGGGGAATCAAAATAATAATATATTTTTTATAATTTTGAAGCACTCTATTGATTGATTTGTAAAAGTAGAATAAGGTTAGCCATAGCCCACTACCACTGGGTTGCTAAATCATTTATGATCAGGGATAACCCTGAATCCTGTAGGTTTTGCTTTCTTATTTTTTTCAGCTGGAGAAAAGTAAAACTCTAAGGGGAATCTTTCTATTCCGGACAAAATTGGTAAAAATCCATAGGATGCTGCAAGTGGGTTAGTGATTTTTCTAAAGTGAGGTTTCTTTTTCCCTTTGTACCAGTTTCATAAACTGTAAATAGATGAGGCTTTCTGATCATAATAACCTGAAACAAGCAAACAAAAAATGATCTTGGGTGAGGATTTTCCATGTTGGCTCTTCTTTTCAATCGTTCACAGCATCACACAAAATGACTTCCAACTACCTCTCCGAGGAGAGGCACATCTTGTTGAAATAACAGGAACACTTTAGTAGCAATTGACCTGTGACCAAGTATGAAGCCTCCAAAATTCTGAGGACCTACTGGAGGAACGGCAGTTTTCACTTTCAATTTTGAGTCCCTAATTGTTTCAGGAACAATTCTAACCTCCCAGATCAGAGGCCACATTATTTGATAACTTCAAACACTACAATATATTGGAGGATAAGGGGTAGTAGAGCAGTTGTGTTGTGAATAGGCTACAGACAGCTGGAGTCTAAATCTTGGATCTTCCACATTTTCTCTACTCTCTCTCTCTCTCTCTCTCTCTTCATCAATTTCCTTCCCCACGCAAACTTCTATTTACTTATCTGTAAAATGGAGAGCAGAACAATAATTTTGTAGAGCCAAGATGAGCATTAAGTAAATAATGCTTTTTTTTAAAAAAAAGTCAAAGATAAAATTAGATTAAATTAGAAAATTATAGCAAATTATTGTACATAAAAAAGAACACTTTGGAGCCAGGAGACCTGCCTAAAACTAAAAGTAGAAAGAAGCCCTACTTGTGACAAGTACGACACAGCTTATAAAGCATAATACAAGGACAATCTGTACCTTCTGTGAGTGCTTGTTATACATAAACATCCTCATTATGTAAGCAGAGCTGTTTAAACTTATTTGCCAGTAACCAGTGGTTTCATTTCACTGAATCATGCTGACAAGAATGTGAGACTTTATGTTTTGTTTATTAGAGCTACTATTTGTTTATTAGAGGTCAGGAGGATTAAGTCTGGCTAGGTGGTTATTGGGGAGAGGTA
>NW_022900918.1:28629404-28633305 GCF_012274545.1 Fukomys damarensis | reverse complement strand
TATATATATACTGTGGCCCCTAATTCTTTATTTTAAACTCTTAGTTGGAGATTCTGTATTTGTGGATCCCCGCCACTGAGTTTAGTTGTAACCCTCTCAATACTTGCAGTCATTTGGGATACACACTTGTGCAGAGGGGTAAACACTTTGAGTTACCAATGGGCATATTCCTAGTTGAGTTTCAACAAAGTTGAATCCTGCTGTCTTCTTTCAGCTCTCACAGTGTAACCAAGTGTTCTTTCCACAGACTATTCAGTACTAGGTTCTCACATTTATGTGCTTTTTGCTTTTTAAATAGCTCCAAAGAGAGCAGTGAGGTGCTATGCAGTTTTCCCAAGTTCAGATGGGATGCGTCTTATGGTGAAAAGTTATGCGGTAGATAAGTGTCATTCAAAAATCTCTTACGAGCCCCTGCACTCAAACTAGAAGCTTTGGTGGTGGTGTCCTAGATGCCAGGCTTCTAAACGGTACAGGGTCCCTTTCCCATGTGTTTTCCTAGGGCTGATAATAAGATAGCCAAATTCACAGATGGCACTGTCTCTTGAACTGCCACTGAAAGTCTTTGGCTGGATTTAGGGTTTCCTTGGTAGAGGCCGTGATCTAATCCACCTCTTTCAGGCTCATCAGTCACAGAGCAGAGTGTGCAGGAGGTCTTGGTGATCATTTTCACATCTCCTATTCTGTGGGATTTGTTAGCATCCAGTGGCTGCAGGATTATTGTACAAAGGACTTTTAATCATGTTCTAAATCAACTGAACTGGAAGAATTTCTCAGGGAAACTTCCTGGTGCCAACTTCCACGTCCTTTATGAAGTGCTCAAGCATGGCTGCATAAAGCCAATTAAGCCTGAACCTATTCTGCTTGCTGTTTTTTATTTCGTTGGCAGGAGAGTGTATGCTGGATAACCTCATCAATCAGGACAAAATCCATCATACGTCAGAAAGAGGACTGCAGGACATCAGTGAGCTAACTATGGGCATCAAAACTTTTTAATACCCAGTCAAGTCCCAGAACAGAGACCATCAAATAATTCTGCAAAGTCAGGGAACAGAGATATCCAGATAGTTGTGCGCAAACTTTACTTTCTAATACTATTCTGTATGTATTAGAGTCTAAGGTCAGATGAAAATTTTAAGAGGAGAGCTTCAGTAATGCCATTCAATAACAAACCTCAAACAAAAGCAGACAAGGGATCACATCAAACTGGAAAACTTACATAAAGTAAGGAAACAATAAACAGGGGAAAGAGATAAGTACAGAATGGGAGAAAATATTTGCAACCTGGACATCTGGTAAGGTGTTAATATCCAAAATACACAAAGAACTCAACTTTATAGCAAGAATATAAATAATCCAATTTCTCAATGGGGAATGATCAGAATAGACATTTTTTAAAGGAAGTCATGTGAATTCGCAATAACTATATTTAAAATCCTCACTATCACTAATCATCAAGGAAATGGAAATCAAAACCACAACAAGAGATTACCTCACATCTATTACATTTCTATCATCAGAAAAAAAAAAAAAGATAAAAAAGTTAGGGAGGGTGTGGGGGAAATGCATCCCTGTTCACTGTTGAATGTAAATTAGCATTCACTTGAGAATGTAAATTAGTATACCATTCTGAAACTCAGTATGGCAGTTACTCAAAAGCTTAAAAACAGAACTACTATCCATATGATTCATCAGTCCCACTGTTGAGTATATGTCCAAAGGAAGTAAGATCAGTATGTTGAAGGGCTACTTGCACTTTAGTAGTTATCTCAGTACTAATCACAATAGCCAAGAGATGGAAACAACTTAATGTACATCAACTGATGAGTGGAAAAAGAAAAATATGGCACATTTACAATAAAGAGGAACTATTTAGCCACAGAAAAAAAGGAAATCTTGTTATCTGTACTAATGTGATCCTGGAGGACATTGTGTTAAGTGAAATAAGCCAGGCACAGAAGCACAAATACCATATGATCTTACTCATGTATGGAATATAAAAAAGTTGATCTTAGAGAATTAGAGAGCAAAATGATATTTACCAGAGGTTGAAGTGGTCAGGTGTTTGGGAAGATGTTAGCAAAAGACAAGAGAAATAATTTCAAGAGATTTATTATATTACATGCTAGAATAATTAATAACATTCTGATTTTTTTAATGGATAGTAAGTGTTCTTCCAGCAAAAATGGTAACTATGTGAAGAAATTCGCATGTTGATTAGCTGTAGTCATTTTGCAATGTACATTCCCGTCAAAATATAGTATTATTCACAATCAAGTCACACAATTTTATTTTTCAACTTAACATAATAATAATAATGTATGCTTCTTTAAAAATACTGACTGAATCAACCTTGATTTTTGTTTGCTTGCTGCCAATGAGGGAAGTAGCAAATAAAGTTAAATTTTCTTCCTTTCTTCTTAAAGGTTCCTGTGAATTTTCTTAAAACCTAATGCACTGATGCAACATTTATGCAAATATGATAAAATTGTTACATTTCTTTATAACTATTATAATTTTTCCTCTTCTTTAGCAATTACCATATGGCAAGCTCTTATCTGTGATACTTGTGTTATACAAAGTCCTAGGTTTTACCAAATCATTGCTCCGCAGAGAAATGTAGGGTTAAATTCCCATAAGCCTTTAGTGTTCAGAACTGTTAGTTGTCATAAAATTGGACTTGCCCTCAGCAAAAGAACCATAAATATCCCTGAAGCACTCATAAAGATCATCTATACCTCATACAAGGGATCTGTCAGCATTAGCAAAATGCTCATGGCAATGGGTTTAAATTTATAAAAGCGAGGGAAAAATGAAGACCAATGTGCTATTCAGAATGGAGCTCAGCAGGCTGACACCCATGTCCACAAAGGAGTGATCACCCTTAGTAATACAAAAGATCTTACCAGGATCTCAAGTCCCCAGGACCCATGCTTTGATGTAGGGTCAGATTCAAAGGAAGCTAACCTCAAAAAAGACTATGAAGTTACTGTAGAATTAAATCCAGAAATGTGCAACATTTCTAATCATTCATTTTTCCCCAGTGAAAGGAGCCAGGCATTGAAGAACCATTAGCTCTGAAGTCATAAAGATCTGATTTATGGTTTATTCACTAAGTGGTCTTTGGCAGGTTCCTAAATCTCTCCTGAGCAATCATTATCCTTCTCAACAACCTGTTAGGACTACTGCCCACCCTTGGGATTCTTTAGATAAAATGAAAGTGCTGCCACTTGAGACCGTAGATACAGTGGAAGTGTCTGCTACATAGTGAGTTTTTAAGAAACATCGCTTTTTGTTCTTTTATTCCAAGTAGTTAATCAAACAGGGATACTTGAATTGGCTTGGTCCTTCTGTTCTCGACTTCACTTTGGGTAGGAGCTGAATTTCTCAGTTCTTACTTGCTTCCATTTCTGGGGCCTGGCTCGTATTTTATCCCTCAGAGGTGACTTAATCACCCTGGCCTTGTTTTCCATGTCTTGGCTCTGGTCTGTTTCCCAGCACACATAAGCTTTGACACTTACAATGGCTTGCAGGCATTTGCTCTGGTTGTTGGCATGTCTCCAAATGTGAAAGGCGGAATTTCTTCGACCTGCTCATTCATCTACTTTCCCCAAGAGGGAACACATATGAATGCGTTCAGACTCCCACTTCCAGCCAGGACCCACAGAATAAAGTGTGAGATTGGAGCTTCCTCAATATTCTAGGAAGTACCACTGAAACTTTTTCCCATGTCCAGATTTTGCCTCTAGTTAGTTTATAATTAAAGGTTATCTTTCTTCAATTTTCCACAATGTTTCATATAATATTAAATTTCCTGGGCTGGGGATTTAGCTCAGCAGTTCGGTGGCCTGCCTTGCAAGTGCAAAGACCCGAGTTCAATCCCCGGTACAAAAAAAAAAAAAAA
>NW_022900918.1:28605062-28628822 GCF_012274545.1 Fukomys damarensis | reverse complement strand
GAAAAAAAAAAAAAAAAAAAAAATTCCTGACAAAACTAAAGTAACCTGTTTTTAAGGCAAAGCAATTACCAGTCTTACTTTCAAACCAATATGTGCATAAAATAAAGACACATATCCTTACCTTTCTTTAGAATTTTTCCCTGGAAAATCGTTTCTTATTAAAATCGTTCTCAGAAAAATTTTGACTTTATCCTGTGGAAGCTTTTCTTTACAGATTGTTAAAGCCAGGGTTCTTTGGTCTTCCAGTCATTTTTTTTTCATTTTTATATAATTAGTGTTAAAACAGAGCTTTATGATTTATGATTAATCATGCCTGTTAGATAGAAACCTGAGGCTCATGGCATTTTTCCACTGGAGGCAACAGAAATCCAGATCATTCTGGCTGTGCAAGGAGTTCATGAAAGAACATTTGCTCTTGGCCTCTAGTACTCTATTCACTAAGTCATGCCCTCCCATCTGGCATTTTTAAGACCCACATTAACTTAAGTAGCCACAACAATGTTTATAGTATTTCAGTGTAAAAATTAATTTTAATCTGACTCACCTCTTGAGAGCCCTTTGTGGTATGGCTGGGGTGTGCAATGCCTTAAGGCCCTGACCAATATTTCATTCCATCTGTATGATTTCCTTTCAGTCACTCGCTCTCTCAACTCCTCCCTGGAGCAGAACCCCCCACACACACTTGTTTGTGTACAGAACATTCTCACCTACCACATACTCAACCCAGTGCTCTGGCAAACAAGTGATTCACAAATTCTGTTGGCTGCAGGCCATTTGAGAATCTTTGTTTAAAGGTCTTTCTAAGGTTTTTATTATTTTAAATGTAGGTAAGTACCTAAGTCAAGTGGATAAGGGTGTTTTGAAAGTTCTTAGATGCAGAAAAAGTTCCGTTGGAATCCTTAACCTGGAAACGAATAAAAAAGTCAAGAAGGAGAGAGGAAAAAAATAATAAAAGAAGAGGAATGAATAATCATTATCTCTGTAGAACAAAGGCAATATTACCTCTTATAATCACCCATTAGGAGCAGCTACATTTAAAATTTAAGGAGAATATTGGTTATATGTTATTTCAATTAAAAAGTCTAAGAGATGGGTGCCTAAGAGATGGGTAACTAGTGAAAACTCAGTGGTATTTTTACCACATATTTCCATTATACAACCATTTAAGGGAACAGAGTGCAAGATGTGTGGTGGAAAGGGCACTGGATTCTCAGACATATGTGAAGAATTTCACTGTTTCCACATGTGCAATGAAAACAAGCAGACTCTATTGTTTTGTTTTTGTTTTGTTTTTTGTACCTTGCACAATGACTGTGATGACTCCTGCTCTCTTCACAGGCTTATGAAGACTAACTGTGACTGTATTTGTGATATGAGTTTGAATTTTTGGAAAAAATATTAGGTCATAAGATTGTAAGGTACTATACTTGGTACACAGGAGGGCCTTGTATCGTGACACCATTGCTACCAGCCTGCTGACCCATCTTTTGGCTTCCTTGGATACTTTGTCCTCTTCTAGAAAGGCTAGCAATGCTACTTTGGTCACCCAAAACACACTTGATCATAGATTTCTCTGCTCAAAAGCCAAACAAGAACAAAAACAAAACAAAACCCAAAGCAAATGGTTTTGGACTCTCTGTAATTATATTGTTATCTCTTTCTAATTTTGACCTTGTCATAAGCTCTCATTTTACTTGCAGCCAAGCCATCCTACCTCTCATCATACCTTCCAATTTCCTGTTCTGATGCCCCTTAGCCATGATACCTGTCCCTTAAGACCAAGTCCTAACATAAGTGATGTAGCATTGCATCAAAAGTAATACACTGGAGCTCTGCATTTTCCTCTGTTACTAAATTAGCTTTGTGACATTGTGCAAATCAGGGAAGCTCTCTCACCTTTGTCCTTTTTTTTTTTTTTTGGTAATTGAACTCTGGGCCTTCACATGGATGATCTGCATCAGCCCAATTATTTATTTGTTTATATATTTTATTTATTTATTGACAGGGTCTCCCTAAGTCATTAAATTGCCTAGATTGGGCTTGAAGTTGCAATCCTCCTGCCTCAGACTCACAAAAGGCTGAAATTACCTGTGTGCACCATCATGCCTGGCTTAGCTTTGTCAACTTTAGATAGGATAATAATATTCACAAGATCTAGATAAAAGGATTCCTCAATTCCCTTTCAACTCAGGACATACAAAACAAACAATTCAATGAGCAAACCAAACTTCTAGGTGTTATTGAGAGTTCTAAGGGCCTTTACCTTCATCACAAATAGTGCTTACTCTAATACGAAATATTGAACTGACCCTTGAATTCAGTTGTATATAACCAACTTTCATATTTATTGAACTGGAGATATGAAACCATATTCTTACCAATAATTTAATAAATGAATTTCAACTGATCTCTATCATGAAATACATCTAAGTAACACTTTTCATAGTTGTGTCTTCAATGCTCAAATAGGACACATATATATTTTTAAAGGTACTTTACTATGAAGAGAACTGAAATTCTTTGTGCAGCAAAGGAGAAGTGAGTAGAGAAAGGACCTGGAATCAGCAGGTTTTCTAATCATGACTCATGACTCAGTGTTTGGCACTGGTGCAACATTCTGAAGGAAGAGGCAGCATAACAGCGCACAGTTCCTCTGGATTTATGTGCAGTTAATAAAAATGCCCACAGAACATTTCACAAAGTGCTACAAGTATTTTCATTAATTATGCTAATTAAACATTGACATCAAATACATTTCGTTAAGAAGCACAAATGACAGGACTGTGGTCATTACACAGTAATAGGAGGTTTTTATCTTTGGTGATAAATGGGAAAGACATTTTCATTTACATAAAATATTTTAAGTTATTTTTCTCTCCTCCTCTCCTTGTTAAATTCTCCTTTTAGGCAACTGACAAGCATTACATAGCCCAGAATTTAGTTGATCTTTAAGTCAGTGGGTACAGAATTAATAGAGACATTTATATCTGGGTCCTATGTGTGTGTGTGTGTTTTTTTTTTCTTTTGTACCGGAGATCGAACTTGAGTCCTTGCACTTGTGAAGTAGGTGGTGGACCCACTGAGCTAAGTGGCTGGGTCCTGTGTTTTATTGGGAAAGTAAGAAGATAAGACTTTATCACTCACTAAAGCCTCCCTTTCACTTGTAGGGAGGCTCCTGTCTTCCTGAGAAAATTATCTACATAGGAGTTTATCTTGGTCCTTCATTAATTTTAATGATATATAAAACCTACACCTAATGGCTTGACCTAGGAGTACGTAAAGTCAAAGTTCTTTATGGTCAATCAGAAAACTGGTTTCTAATTTAATATCTATTAAGTGCCAGATATTTTTTATTCTCTATGGCTAGAGTGGTTTTAAAACCCAAAGTTCCTGACCTCACAGAACTTAATTTTTTATGGAAGTGGGGCAGACAGTTAAAAATACTACTAAAACAATTAATATACTGCCTCGTAGAAATAAATGTTGTAACAAAAACATTGAGCAGAGCGAAGGCCCAGTGAGGGAGAAGGGCTGTATTGGACGCGATGGTCAAACACCTCCTGAGCAGAAGAGACCTAAATGAAAATCTTTGACAGATCATGAATTTGACACATGATGGCTAATTCCTAAACATTGTACACTCTGCCAGGTTTTAGAAGAAACAGCGGACCCAGCCTTTAGATTACCTACATGCCTGGGAATTTCAGCATGGAATCATTGATAAACTGTAGGTTCTTGGTTGTTTACATAAGGTGCCCACAATAGAAGGGTTTGCTGAGTAACTGGTGAAAGTTTCACAGAGGACATATATTATCTATGTATGAAGATGAAAAGAAGCCAACAAGTGGCTTGGTAGACAGATACTACCAATGATAGACAGTAATAGAGTGGTTTGAGCAGAAAATGGGAAGAGCGAGCGAAGGCCTGAAATAGAGCAAAGAAGAGAGAACCAACACCAACAGTCTGAGCCTCGTCTGTACAGAGGACCCTGTACATAGGAAGAGATGGCTAAGTTCAGAGAGGACAAGGGAAGCCCAGGTCATATTCTTTTCAAAGGGGATTCCCAAGGGAGAATAAAGAAGTTGCTCATCTGTAAAGTAAATGTTTGGAAGAGAGGAAGGAGAGAAGTCTGAATAGAGTGTACGGGTTCAAAATATCAACATGGTCAAGTATCCAGAGCCCGAAAACCAGTAGAGTGGTGGATGAAATGTGACTATGGGTGATAATTCTGCTTTTGAGTGGAGGCCCAGGAGTTAGGGAATAAAATACGAATTTGAGAACACTAAGGCACGCTGCTTATAGGGCTGGGATAGCTGGGAAGGCGCTTCTGTTGGGAGACTGGGTCAGCGCAGTGTAACTGAGGAGTCATGGGTTCAGTCTGTGCATACTAAGAAGTTATTTAACCACTATGTTTAATCTAATGTGTGTACTTAGCTACCAGAGTCCTTCCTTCTATATGATTGCCCAGGAGTTTCAGCTTTCTTCCTTCAAAGCCAACCTTTTCTTCGTACACATGCAGTGTTTTTTGTTTTGATTTGTTTGTTGATACCGGGGATCGAACTTGGGAACTTGTGCTTGCAAGGCAGGAGGCGGAACCACTGAGCTAAATCCGAGGCCCTAGTGTGTTTATGTAAAAAATGTGAACAATGACTCTCTGCAATGAGGTACCCCCAGATTTTGACCTTCCTTCTGATCTTTTTCCCTTTACTGCATCGTACTTTTGTAATCCTGGGCAGCAGTGTTTTATGGATGCTAGTAGCTCATGTATTCTCTTACTGAGGTAACATATCCACGATGATCACCAGCTTTTCAGTTTAAAAGGAGGGAAAATAAAGGGGTTTCAGTTTCCATGACAAACAAGTAGAAAAATAATTGAAGAAATAATATATTCTCTAGAGAATTGGTTTCTCAATTTAGAAAATAAATAAATAATGATGATTCCTAATGAAATAGTAGTAGTACTGGAAATATTTTTATAACATAACAACTAAAACAATATTGAAAGTGAATTGAATAAAGGTAATTAATAAAACATGTAAGCCACAGATATTTTCTTACTGTTTTAATTAATCTTCTTTAGTCCATCAGCATTCATAGAAATACCTGGGTGATGGTCTTGGTGCTCTGAAGTGCTATGCCCAGTACCTTTCTGTGTTCATACTTCTTCTTAAAAACATTGCCTCAAGGGCCAGGGATTTAGCTCAGTGATTCCAGCGTTTTACCACAAGGACCAGAGTTTGATCCCTGGTACCCAAACAGAACAAAACAAATGAACAAACAAACAAAAAAAGTCTTTTCTTGCCTTGGAGCTCATTATTATTTTAAACACGCAGTTAAATTGTTACCTCCTATTAATGAAGCTCATAAGAAGAGCCCATGCAAACATCTTTGACACTCATGAGTCAAAGAAAAACTCTTTGCAATGTTTTCCCTATGGCTTGTTTTGTATCGTCCCATGCTCCAATTCATGGGGAAGCCCTAACCTGTAAAGTGATGGTATCAAAAACAGCCTTGGAGTAGTAACCAGGGGCAGGTGAAATTTTGAAAGGGAGCCTTCATGGTGGGATTAGTGGCTTTGTAAGAAAGAGGAGCAGGAGGAGGAGGAGGAGGAGGGAGGGGGAGACAGAGAAAGAGAAATGTCTGTCACTTTGCTAGCTGGGAACACAGCAAGATGGGGAGATCAGCAAACAGGGAAGACGTCTTCACCAGGAACCAAAATGGCTGACTCCATGCTCTTGGACGCTCCCACCTTTTAACTGTGAGTACTGAATGCCTGAAGCTTAAGTAACCCAGATTATGATATTTTCTTATAGGAGCTCAAGCGGACCACTATATCCTTAGAAAATTTATTAAACTGATCATCATTCTTATTATTATCACTGAGATCTACCCATTTTGTTTACCTAAGGTCATGGTAAATAATTTTAAAGTCTCTGAATAATTTTTCCATAGATTAATAGGTTAGAGTTGAATATTCTAGGCTATTTGCTCTTATAACACAATTTTTTATTCCAAACACAAATGAAATTGCTTATCAACTTTTTCTTCAAATTCTTAGCTTTTAAATCTCATTGACTAGATGAAGTCACGAAGGAAATTAGTGTACAAGTCAGTCCAGGAGCCCAGATCCACAGACCATAAATTTCCAGACACTGAAGCAGACTGTCTTTTCTTAAGACATTTCACCTGAGAATTGGGATATTGGGCTCTTCCGAAATTAAATTTTTAGTGGACAAATTCAGATGTCAGGTTGCGGTTTTGTTCTAGGAGAAATGAAATTTCATTGGAATGCTTGTAAAACATACTTTTATAACGTAGTCCAAGAAAGGTGAAAGGACTAGAATATCAATTATAATATGAAATGGTATCAATTATGGCATATTCCCCAATTCTAAGTGGCTGATTTATTTTTTATTAATACATGTTTGTCGTACATAATGATTACATGCATCATTCGTATTTGGAAGACGAACATGACATCGTCTTAATCCTTTTTTTAATTCCCTTCACATCCCATCCCACCCCTTCCTCCATCTCTTCGACCCCTTCTCCTTTAATTTTTTGTTTATGTACATGTGTAGTACATAATTATTGTGTCTCCTATAGGGACTTGGTATATATATACAAATTACGATTCCTTTCTTTTTAATCCCATTTGTCTCCTCTCTTGCTCTCTCTTTCCTTCCTCTCCTGGTCCCCTTCCCCTCTGCTAAAGTTCTATCTCACTATTTCCTATTGTTTATCTTTTATTTTGTCATTCATTTATACTTTGCATTTTTCATATAAGATAAACCATGTGATGTTTAAGATTGTGTGCCTGACTTATTTCACTTAACAGTATATTTTCAAGGTGCATCCATTTTTCTATGAATGACTCAAGTCATTCTTTATGGCAGTGTAGGACTTCATTGTCCATAAATACCACATTTTTCTTTATCCCTTCATCTGATGATGGTCACAGAGGCTCTTGCCAATATTTAACTATTGTGAATTGTGATGCTATAAAGACAATCTATTCATGGTATTCTTTATGACTCATTAAGAGAAGGAAGAATCAAGATATTGCATTCTTTCAATAGTCTGACTACCAAATGTGTTAGCCATGTGATTTATTTAATTAGCAAACATTTTTTGTGGCACTAATATGTGGTAGACACTGCAAAATGCATTGGGGAAGTAAAGATGGTCATTCTGGGCCTGATTGCCCAGGAGTAAACAGTCTATTGCACAGACGGGCGTGTAAAGAATGAACTGCATAACAATGTGAGGAGTAGTAACAGAATGAATCTGACAATGCTTTGGAACTCTATGGATGTAGTATTCATGTTATTTCAAATTTTTGCGATAGATTGTCAGGAGGAATTTGGTTACACACATATGTACAATGGTTGCAATGTCTTATTGGTTAGAAATATTAAAGTGTAACATTTATTTCACTTAGGAGTATATCCTCACACATGTAAATACCAAATAGTTTCTCTGGTGTGAAAACTATAATAGTACTCAAAATCCTAATGGGATAATTAACAATGTGAAATAGGAAGAAAAGGGCTAAAGGTGAAGGGAAAGTGGGAGGGGTAGGGGAAGGAGAATAAGGGAAAAGAAAAAAAATGTGAGAACATGAAAAAATGGAATTAAAGTGTTTGTAAATGGGGAGGGGAGGAGGGGGTGAAGGCAGGGCAGGGACAAGGGGAAAAAATGAGAACCAAGACCTGTCATGTAACGGTATAAGATCCTAGTAATGATGTAACTGTACTGTATACCTAGAATGTACCAATAAATTCAATAAAAAAAAAAGAGTGTAAAGCACCTTGCAGAAACATTTTTGCCTTAAATTCACCATGGGCGAAATAACTGTCCTCAGTAAACTCAAATGCATCATCTGCAGAGAACTCTATGATTCTGCAAACATTCTTAGGCATGAAAAATCCATCAAGGGCGGATCTGTTGTTACTGCTAAATAACAGTATTTCCCTGTCTTTATATTTATCTCACACTGTCTTGTTAGATTGCTACAATATCACCATATTTACAATGGAAAGAATGGATCACAAAATTTAATTGGCAGTTCTATCTTACACAGCCTTAATGCAAAATGTTCCTGGGAATATTTCACTTTACGAATAAATACTTTAATATATATACATATATATTTTTCTATTTTTTCCACGCAGTCTTTTTGGATTACATATGTCTAAAACTATCCATTTCTTCTAGAAGATTCAGTTTGTTGGAATGTGATTGTTCTTAGTGAGTCTCTAGATCATGAGTGTTTTGTGGCACGAGTTTTAACGTCTTTTCTTTCATTTAAAATTCTCCTTACTTGAGTCTTCTCTACTTTTTTTTAGTCTGAATTTCTAAGTTGACCCATTTGGTTTGCCTTTTCAAGAAGCCAGTTCTTAGTTTTGTTGATTACATTATTTTTCTGGAATATATTTCATTTAATTTCACTGAAAGGTAGGATACACTGACTTGGGCTTAGTTTCTTCTTTTTTCTAACTGTTTGAGGAGTAAGTCTGGTTATTTATTTGAGATCTTCCTTCTTTCTCAACATAGATATTTATCACTGTAAACATCCCTCTTAGTATTGATTTTGTTGTATCCCATTAGTTTTTCTGTGCTGTGGTATTATTTCACTACTCTAAAGACATTTTAAAATTTCTCTCTTGATTTCCTTTGACCCATTGGTTGTTCAGGATTGGATGGTTCAATTTCCACACATTTTTGAATTTTCTAACTTATCAGGTTATTTATTTCTAGCTTTGTACACCTGTGTTCAGAAAAGATGCTTGAACACCTGTGCTGAAATTATGTTAGAAAGCTACATTAATTAAAATTATATAATTCTGGAATAAAGATAGACATTCAGATCAATGGAACAAAAAAGAATTTAGAAATAAATCCACATGTACATAATTAAATGATGTGTCTATCATACCAAAAAACACAATGGGGAAAGAACAAACATTAATAAATGGTTTTGGGAACCATATATACACATAGAAAAGAATGAAATTGGACTTCATCTCACACTATACATAAAGGCAACTCAAAATTATTTTAATCTGAAATTTGTGAAGACTTGTAGCCTAACATGTAATCTATTCTAGAAAAAATTCCAAATATATTTGGGAAGAAGGTACATCTGCCCCTGATCTGTAGAGCATTTTGTTAGACTACTGAGAAACAGAGATGTGGAATCCTCAACAAAATTTTAACAAATCAAATTCAACATTATATTATAAGGATCTTACCTCTGGTGTGAATAAACTGTAATGGTACATAAGATTCAATGAGATAATTGACAATGTGAAATAGGAAGAAAAGGGCTAAAGGTATAGGGGAAGTGGGAAGGGTAGGGGAAAGGAAATAAAGGAAATGAAAAAATAGGAGAAAATGAAACAATGGAAATAAAGTGTTTGTAAATGGGGAGGGGAGGAGGGGGTGAAAGGAGGGCAGGGATAAGGGGAAAAAATGAGAATCAAGACCTGTCATATAAAGGTACAAGATCCCAATAATGAATGTAACTGTACTGTATATCTAAAATGTACCAACAAACTCCATGAGGGAAGAAAAAAGGATCTTACACTAGGCTCAAGTTGAATTTTTCCAGGAGATTTAACATACACAAATGAATAAATATAATAAACCACCTTAAGAAGGTGAAGGATTTAAAACCTATATCTCAACAGATGCAGGAACAATTATATTTGACAGAATTTGACCTTCTTTCATTATAAAAGATTCTCAACAACTGGGTACAGAAAGAATGTATCTCAATATAAGAAAGGCTAAGTATGATAACCTTATACTAGCTCATAATAGTAAAAAAAAAATGAAAAGATTTTATTTTAAGGTCAAAACGATGACAAAGATTTCCACACTTCTTATTTTCTTATTTAGCTGGTTCAATTAGGTAAGAGCAAGAAATAAATGGCACCTAATTAAGAAAAAAAAAGAAGCTAAATTATCTTTGTTTGTAAGTGACACAATTTATAGATATATAGAAACCCTATGAGCTAAAAAAACAGATTTAGTAAATGTACAGGGTATAAGATAAATATGCAGACCTCAGTTGGGTCTCTGAACACTGACAGTAAACTATCAGAAAGAAAAGGAAACTAAAGGGCTGGGGATTTAGCTCAGTGGTGCTGCCTCCTGCCTTGCAAGTGCAAGAAACAGAATTCAATCCCTGGCACCAAAACAAAAAACAAAAAACAAAAAAAAAAAACCAAAAAACAAACAAACAAACAAACAAACCAAAAAACTAAGGAATAATCTCATTTACAAAAGTATTAAAATGGATAAAATACTCAGGAAGACACTTAATCAAGGAAGTGAAATACTTCTACATAGAAAACTGTATAACACTGAGGAACAAAATTAGAGAAGACATTCATATATGCCAACATATTCATATTGCTCACTGATAGACAGTACTGTTTAAATGTTTGGGTTTGCTACCTAAAGTGATATACAGATTCAACACTATCTTCATCACAAATTTCAAGGTATTACTTATAGAAGAAGAGATCCTAAAATTTGTATGGAACCATAGAAGATACAGAATAGATAGAGCTATATTGAGGATAAAGAGCTAAGTTGGAGGTACCATACCTCTTGCCGTCCAATTATATTAAACAGCTACAATAATTAAAATGAAACAATGCTGAAATAAAGACAGATATTTAGAACAATGGAAAAAAACAGAGTCCAGAAATAAACCCACATGTACATAGTTAAATGATGTACATATGGTACTAAAAGACACCATGGGGAAAGGCTAGTCTTTTCAATAAATGGTGTTGGGAATACTGTATATCTACACAAAAGAATGAAAGTGGAATCCACCTTACACCATATGTTAAATTCAACCCCAAAATGGATAAAGTCTTAAATATGACCTGAAACTGTAAAACAACTATAAGGAAACATAGGAAAGGAGCTCCTAGACATTAGAATTAGGTATGACTTCTTGGATATCAAACCACAAGAACAGGCAACTAGGGCAAAAAAAAAAAAAAAATGGAAAGAGGAGAGACAACCTACAAAATGGAAGAAAACCCAAACATTTTGTCTGATAAATGGTTAATATTCAATATATACAAGAAAACCTACAACTCAACAGCAAAAAGATAAATTACTTGATTTAAAAATAGGCAAAAGACTTCAGTTTCTAAGATGATCAATGAATATAAAAAGATGCAAACAAGCAGTTGAACAAATTAATCACTAAGATGATTAAGTAGGCATTTCTTAGAAGAAAACATGAAAAGAGAGAAGTTATATGAAATGATTGTCAGAATCACTAATATCAGGAAAATGCAAATCAAAACCACAATTAACATCGCACTTGTCAGAATAGCTATTTTTAAAAAACATATTAAGCTCTGGAGAGGATTTAGAGAAATTAGAACCCTTGTATTCTCTTAGTGGGAAGTTAAAATTGTGTATGGAGATTCCTCAAAAATTTAAAATAAAACTCTCATATAATTCAGCGGTTCCAATTTATGGTACATATCCAATAGAATTGAAATAAGGATTTGAGGAGAAATCTTCATTCTCATGATCACTGCAGTCATATATAGCATAGCCAAGACATGGAAACCACTAAAACGTAAATGAGCAGAGGAGTGAATAGAACAAATATGGTAGACACATTGAATGGGACATTATTCAGCCTTCACAAAAAGAAGAAAATCTCGTCATAAGCTACAACATGGATAAACTTTTAGGGTATTATGCTAAATGAAATAAGCCAGCAGTCACAGAATGACAAATTTATATGATTCAATTTTAATGGAGTATCTAAAATAGGATAATAAGCGAGGATAGAATTAGAATAGAATGAATGGAATGGAATAAATGGAGTAAATAGAATAGAATAGAATAGAGGGCTAGAGTAAGAAGGAGTTGGGAGTTGTTTCTCAAGAGATACAAGTCTCAGTTCTGAAATTAAAGTTCTAGATATTGGCTTTTCACCAGAATGGCTATCCACTATACCACTGAGCCCTTAAAAATCTGTTAATTGGGAAGATCTCATGTTAAAATACTCAGTGCAAAAACAACAAACTGAAATAAAACACAATACGAAATGTAGAGTCAGAAGGAAATTGTTGGCGGTAATGAATGTGTTTATTATCTTGATTGAGGTTGTGATATCGCAGGTGTATCCATATGTCCAAACTCAGTACATTAAACATAGAGGGGTTTGTATATCAATTATACCTTAAGAAAGGTGTTATACAGATATGTATTACATACACACACTCACCATATAATATATGTATAATATAATATATATTATAATGGTATATACTATAATACAATATAATATATATGACATAATATATAATACACATAATTATATCATATATCATATATATTAAAATAATATATAATATATATGCACATAGGCATGCATATACCACACACACAGACCTACACGTACAATTCCAGAGGTTGAAGACTCTACCTATATTTTAAAGCTTACTATGCTACATTATATTCCTAGAGTGTCTTCACACAGCAGTAATGCAGCTGATTCTATATAGCCACTATTACATGGCAAATGCAAAGATGTTTTTCCATGTGTTATAAATTAGTATTTTATACACATTTATAATCATGTAAGTATTGTACATGATGAATTTAAGATCCAGGAGTAAAAATACCTAATAGGTCAGTCACTTATTTGTTGCTTCATTTAAAAATTTTAAATGACCACCTAACTTTTGCAAAAAGGCTAAAATTTCCATTTCCCTCAAGTTAATTCATTCTACCATATTCCTAAGTTGCACTCGATTTGATCGTGATAGAGTAAGCTCTTAATCAAAGAAAGATAATACACAGATTATGGTGAGATAGATTTTTTTGGTTTCATTTATGGTTATGTGGATCATCTCTCTATACAGATAGAAAATAAACACTTTGTTAATTAAACTCCAATGGTGACCCCACCTAGTACTTTTAAAATAGCAAGGAGGCTTCTTGTGTCTATATAGAGAAAGTCCGGCAAAGTTTGAGCCATTATCTTCTATCTGCTTCCGTCTTGACTGCTGTGCACCAAAGAGCAACCATTTGTAACCTATCTTAGGTCCTTGGGATGCAAATCATATTTGCAAATGTATAAGTACAAAACATACAAATAAACAGCAAAATAGAAGAGAGATAAGTAGGAAGTAGTCAGAAATTCACATACTTCTGCCAATTATATAATCTGTTGTATTAAAAGCATTTTACCATATATGCTAATTTTCTACATTTATACTAAAGGTTTACCTTAGTTTATTGAAAAGAAAGCTTGTGTTATTATGTTTCTTTTTTTTTTGTAAGACTCTCAGTTTATGTCTTGTACTTAATAACTACTTTGAAGATATATATATATATATATATATAGTGTAATAACTTTAATTTTCTTAGTATTTGCTTATGGAAACATTTTAATAAAAATTCAACGGACATATGTCAAGTGAAGGTGTAAAGGGGAGAAATTTATTGGAGTTATAAGTTAGAGAAAGGGATTTAGGACTTTTAAATCCAATACAACTTTTGAAATCTTTTGAAAATCTAATAATTTAATCCTTCATTATAATGCTTAAAGATAACCTCATCTTAAAACATAACCTCACTTATAGTGCATATAGAATTCTTCTGAAAATATTATACCACATACGTTCTTGGAAGAAGAGAATGAGATATCACAATTCTCCCTCATTTAAAAAAGTAATACATTTTTCTGAGCTTATGTCATCTCGACTTTCACACAATGATTGGAACCCTGAAAAAATTCTGGGGGACTATTCAAGGTGCTTGTTAAATAAAGTATGATATTTTAATGCTCAGTATTTACTATCGGACTGAAAGAGATTTTCACGGCTGGGACAACATGCACTCCTAATGTATGATTTCCTAATGCAGGCTGATTCTTAAAACAACAAAAACCTTCCCAAATCTATAGATTTGTGTTTTATTCTAATTTCACCTTCACTTTTAAGTGGCACGTGCTCACTGTTGCAAATAATACCATTTTCTAGTGACAACTATTTCTAGGGAACTATGCAGTTTGGGTGATTGATCGCAACCTCTTATTTTTATACATCATTATTTATAAATCATAAATTTCCTTCTAAACTTCTAGTGAAAAATTAAAGATTAAAAGGCCTGTTCTGGAGGATCCTTCGGTCTCTTCATGGTTTGGGAGATAAAGATAACATCACAAATGCACACAACTATCTGATATTTGTACCTGTGGAATAGGTCTCATGGGCAGTTTCCACAGAATCGAACAACTTTAATTCAATGTCTACTTTCATATTACCTGGCCCTTGTTAGGAAGACTCTCTTCTTACTGCTGATAGAAGCATGAGGGGATGAGCACACAGTGGCAACATTAATGTGACAAATAATTTATGCATACTCCTCCCAGATCTGAGTACAGACAAATGTAAATATATTCATCAGCCCCTAAAAAAGATTTATATTTTTGCTGGCATTCTGTTAGCTCCATTTTTATGTCGAGCTCCTTAACAGCAAAATCTTAGAAGTATTTTGTTTTAAGTAGATTGTGAGATGGCATCAAAGAGTGATTTCTTTTAAAGAAGCTTATGTACGAGGCCTTGCACATTTCATGCGTGCAGCGTTTTCATCTGCAAAAACTATAGGTGAGAGTAATGACAATGGCGTTCCTGGAGCAGAATCAGACAACTGCTTTGGTTCTGTCACTATCAAACTACTTATCCTAGAGCAGGGTTATACTTCCAGCTTTGGCATTCACTGCAGAAGTCAAGAAGGAAGAGGCCTGGAGGATTAACGTGTGGTTTGGAAAAGAATTAGATGCACACATGACTACCACTCTCCAATATGGAAATATTCTGTTTTTTAGCTGTGCTTTCTTGAAAGAGGCGCAAAATTCTTTTACTTCAATTCCTATGCATGTGTTAACTCATTCTCTTCATGTTTTTTATTCTTCAAACTCACTCATGCTCCCCTTCACTCACAAGTGCCTTCTAATTTTCCCTGGGCACCATCCTTTCCAAGACTCTGAGCAGCACCCTCTGGTCCGAGTTACGTGACATCCTACAGACATTAAGCACATACCAACAGTGCCTGCTGGTCACTCTTAGACCCATCTGCTTCAGCTTTGGAAACTGAACAATATCTTGAAAACAGAACCTGGTGCCTTTGTGATAGTCCATTGTTGCTTCTCTTGCGCTTAACAGGTGGATGTAAGGCGGACCTTACTATGGCATCCACAGGAGGTAGGAAGTACTGTAAACAAGAAAGCCTAGGTTTTGAGAATGTTTATGCTATGATTGTCAGTCTTTACCAAATAATTACTTTATGATAACTATGTATAGGTTATACATAAAATGTAAAAATAGATGTAAATTGTCAGTTGTAGAATGAGATAGTAACTCATATTAGAACTCAATTCAATGACTTGTTTTCCATTTTTAGCTTCTATTATATTTATCACTTCATCTGTCCAAAGTCTTTGGGATGAGGGAGGGGGAATTCACTAGAGGGTATAACAAAAAACAATCTTCTTTAGAAGGAGAAATAGATGGAAGAAAAATAATAATCTTGTTTGATGCTGAAGAAATGCTTAAACTGTGTAACATATGCAAACATCACTTAGGAAAGTTCACCTGTATGAAAATTCAAACTGCAGCTTTCTCAGTGTCATTGGATCTTTGGTGTTCTGAAACACTTGCACAGTTTGGTAGAAAGCAAACTACTGGTAGCGATGACTTTATTTTTTATTATGGCTGTACAACATAAGAATTCACATATATTTCACTTCTGTATTTTTAAGACAAGGAGATCCGATCAGGGGAAAAAAAAATTTAAAACTATTGCTCCTTTTCTGAAGGAGAATCACTGAGAAATTTTGTCTTTTATAAGTTTTAAACTAAGGAATGGCACTGCTACTGTTTGTAGATGAATAAATTTATATTCTAGACCATGCTACTTTTTATCATGCCTCTGTGGAAGTTGCAGACAAAACTACGGACACAGCTTCCTGATTGTCAAAGCACATTTGTAATTGAGCTTTGTATTGAATAATTTCCTTTAAGTTAGGCAAACTTTAAAGAACAAAGGGCAAGTGGAAGTCACACACAAAGCTTCTCAAAACACAAGTCCAGATAGATTTTCAATAATTTAAATGGCCAATTTGAATAAAATTTTATATTAGTTAAATCCTCTGATTGCTCATTATAATCTTTAATCAAATCATAAGTCATCCTAAAAGGGACTCTAACATATGCCACATGCTTTATTCTAAGTTATAAATGTATAATTTTCAGTTAATTTTAAAAACCCCTCTGCACAGAAGCCTATTCATCATTGAAATTTCAAAACTGAGTTAACCAAATATGCTTTAGCACATAAAGAACAAAGGAATATAATGAATAATCAAATCTGAGAAAATGGAAAAAAGACAGATTGTCTTTTTAAGGTCAAGATGGCACGTGCCAGGCAGTGGACCTGAATGAATTCTTTCCTTCATTTAGTTCTCAGTGTAGCATGATTAACCATTCACAATGTTCAGCCAAGGTGAGCTCAGGATGCTTCGCCACACAGAGCTCCAGGCAGCCACAGCCAGCCTCCTGAATCAACAATACTAAATACTATCTGTCTTTTTAGATGTGCTTGGTATTCTTGGTGGTGTCGTTACTTAGTAATGTCTTAGACACCGGGAGGGACCAGAGGTTGTGGCTGGAACAGTTGCTGCACAATTACCCAGAAAATATATAAAACTATTTCAATCCTTTAGGAGTAGAGACTCAGTAACATCCAAAACACCTTAGAGCGACTCTTAGGTTAGGAAATTGCTTCCTATGTTGATCTAATATATGTTTTTCTGTAATTTTTTAACAGAACAAATCCAATTCCTCAGAAACGATTGCACTTAAATTTTTAACATGAGTTATCTTATGATTTCTCCTAGTCTTGTTTTTTGACAAAAATATATTTCAATAATTCAATAATGTCCTGTGCAGCATAGTTCCAAGGCCCTTCACATATAAAAAGAAAGATAATTATTCTTTAAAAATATCAGTTACAATTAACTATCATGGTCTTCAACTGGTAGAACTAATCAGAAAAAAGACAGGGTAAAAATGAAATTACATGGATTCTCTACAATTGGAGATATCTAGAGTTTTAAAAAATAATTATACCATTAAAAATTTTAAAATAATTATATCTTTTTTAAAATTTTGTTCAGTAATATGCATTAAAAAATGCTTCATAGAGCTCTACCTGGTAAGCACAGAATATATATCATGTCTCTGTGAAGTAAGTGAGATTGGGTAGAATAACATAAATTTTTTCCCTATACTGAAGCATTTCTGTGTGGAAACTCCAGTGTTTGCTAAACTAGAAAACCAGAGATTTGTGTGTGCTCTCTTTCCACTCCATTCATTTGTGTGGGTTTTTTTTTAACCATAAAGTTAGAATAGATTCATATCTACTGTTGAAGAATGTCGCTATTTACATTCTTCAACCACAAATTATCTACTTTTCATTTGAATGATTACAAGGAAATACAGATATATGGACGAAAATGTGTGAATATGTGTTTGTGCAGACATCTGTGCTATATGACCTTCCTTAATAACGTTGGTAATAGAATAAGACATAATAAGAACATTATCACGTGGGGAGTGGGAAATGCAGGTTCTGATCTCCATTCTTTCATGTTTCCTGGGTGATTATCTTTACCTCTACAGATTTCCTTTTTCTCATCAGTAAAATAGAGGAGCTGAACTTTTAACCCAAAATTTTATGATTTATGAATAACTATCTCCAAGTTCTAATTTTGAGCATAATCAGTTATTATATATTCTACATTCACCCTCATATCTAGTTCAGTCCTTGATAACTAAGAAATTTGAGTAGGAGACATTTTTCAATTAAGAAGGATTTGTCATTTATGTATATTCCTCATTAATTACAAAGAAAGTCCAGTAGCCTAATTCATTATCTAAAAATGATTATATCTTAGTTTATATAGCAATTCAAAATATCTAAAAAGTGAAGAAACCAGTAGAAGTCACATTTTTGTGGTACTAAGACGTCCCAGTATATATTCACTGACAATGTTAAAACTATCCTTTTGATTCCCCTGTAAGGCAGCAGCTGAAACTGCCTTAAAGGTGCTAAGCATTTGTCTCAAAAAAAGGATCTGGTATATAAATTGCAGAGTTTATATACCCATATTATACAGCACAAGTGATCAGTAGCAGAAGAACAGTGTGGAGTCTTCACAAAAAGACATGTGTCATGTTCACCCTGAGTTCTAAGTGTCCACAGTGTCAAGCAAGTGTAGACTCACAAACTGCTTTTATGAGTGAGTACAGATTTGGTTATATGCACCTAAGCCTTCTTCTCTGGGGCTCACAATCTCTGCAGAGACTGAAGAACAGACCCTGGGTGGACACAATTGTCTTTAGATGGCACTGCACTTAGGACTGTTGCTTCTTGCTTACATGCTAAAGTGGCTTAGCTCACAATGATTGCTTACTAGCACCCAGGCTTAGGCTCTGGGAAAAAAGGAGTATGTGTCATTTTACTCTACGATTTTCTAACCTGAACAAATAACAGGATATTGTAACAGAATACACTAGCTATATAGTATTTATACTAGAGAAAGGAGTACAATCATGGAAATTACTTCTGATATTCTTTCTAGTAAATACAGTGAACCAACATTAAGGAACAGAGCTATAAACATTTATGTACCTATGAACAGCATGGGGTGAATAATTAGATAATAAGGCTGTAAAAATTCAATTAAAAATATAATTACAAGATTAGACCATGAATATCCATAATGGATTTTATAATATATCTTGATTTTATGGAAGTATTTGAGGCAGTGTCTCATAAAATTTTATTCACAAAAATAATTTATACTGTCTATTCTAATTCAGCGAGCACCATCTGAGGAAACTAGACTCGATCATATGTAGGAATAAGATTAAGAGAAAATAATAAAGGTTGGAAGAAAAACAAGGAATTAGGTTTCAAAAAATCTAATAAAACATCTCAAACACTCAGCTTTGGTTAACTCTTTGCTGATCCATGTAAATGTTACTTTAGTGAGTAAATCAGGGTGTCTAGGAAGATGAAAGGATGTTCATTCTCATTTCTAATCATGCCTGTCTTATAGTAGGCTTTCTAAGACACTGAATTAATACAGAATTAGGATCTCAGAGATGGTGTGAGTCACTATGGAGAGCGACACTGGTAATTTATTTGCCCATGGCCACAAGCCTGGTAAGTACTATCAATCAGTAGATGTTAAAATAAAAGCGATATTTCAGGCTGCTGTTGATATAACCAGGGGTTTTAGCTGAAAATCCCTGTTGCCTAGTGATGTCATAGCTATCATAATGTCACAACACGATGCTGTACTCCCATGTTTGTGGTGATGCTGGTACAGACAAGCCTACTATGCTTTTAGTTATATAAAAATATAGCTCATGCAATTAAGTATTAGTACCTAATACTTAAAAATAATAAAGAACTACCTAACTGTTTTATGTATTTATTATAATTTATTTTAGAATATAGTCCTTATATTTATTTTAAAGTATTTTAAAATAGCCTGCCATATGGTATGGCTTGGATAAGTGTCCTCCAGTGCCTACGTATGAAAGGCTCAGTCTCCAGCCTTTGGTGTCATCGGCAGGTTATGGGACCAATGGTGTACTTGAGATTCACTGTTGACTGAAACACAGTTATGTGGTAGAAGATTGTTTGTACACATATCAAAGGATTTAAAGAGCAGTGTTAGGAAATAAGAGAACAGCAACAGCACAGCACTACTTAGGACTATCATTTGCAGAAAATGTAGTTAGTTGTGCATTATTTTGTCATGCATACTGATGATACTTGAGTGATTCTTCAAACCTAACACAAATATGCAAGACTTTCCATCAAGGTATTTTATCTTGGGATTCTTCAGCATGTTCTCTTCATAGAAACAACAGAGAGAACCAAGAATTCATTTTTAATGCCAATTCTCTCTGAACTAATAGCCTTGAACTGAACAGACTGCCTTGGTTTATTTCTCGTAAAATTTTAAAATCCCTTTTCATTGCAAATTGGCAGAGGAAAGATTAATGGGTAAACCACATGCCATGCATTTCATTAGTTTATTATTTTCAAAGCCATGTGAGGATTTACCATTGAGATGACGCATCACAAAACATGAGCGAAAAGATCAAAATTTGGCATTTTTCTAAAGATGAGCACCATTTAGCCCACATTTATTTAGGTATTTGTGCAAATGCCAAAATTCTTCGGTGCCTTGGCTGTGAAGTTTGTGAATCATGCTTAAAGATCACAAACTACATGAGGAGTAAACAAAGATTCCTTATAAAGATTAATTTTAAAAAACAAGCAGAATGAGAACACTTAAAAGAATTCAAGAATATTTGGGATGTTTAGAGCATGCTTCATACATCACAACATTGTCTGAACATGGCCGGTAACTTGGTGAGTAGCAGGGATTCGAGTAGAAGTCAGGTGAATCCTGTAAGCAATATGCTAAATAGGGGTGACTTTAATAGCTTAGAGTTGGATGCTTTAATGCAGTGCAAAGTGCAGATTCTGAGCAATACGAGGAAAGAATGTGGCGATAGGTTCTGGTGAGACAGACAGGCTTTGAGAACTTCGCTTCAAGGACTGAAATCACATGGTGAAAGGGGCCGCCCTGGAAACTTAATACTAATCCTGATCCTTTGCACGAGGTCAGGATTCCCTGTTAAAACAAGTAATTAACAACACAATTTAGTGACTGTTCTAGAACTGAACCAACTGCATTGATTTATTCAATACAATTTTCTCTCTATCCAAAATTCTGGCACTTTCCTAGACTAGGCCTCAAGGAAAATCCTGTGCAGAGCATGGGAGCCGGTGGAAGGGGCTGGCCTTTTCAGGGGTAGTGGGATGGCACAGCATGGGGCAACTACTAAAGAAGGTAAATGGGGACTACATAAGAAGTCAAAACTTAGAATTTTTATTATTTTCTTCTCAAAGGCTAATGAACAGAAGGAAGCATGTTTTAGATGGATGAAGTTAAATGTACATATAATAGCCAGTTAGAGCTCAGAAAATACTGAGAAAATTTAGCGACCCTTTTTGATCCAAGGTTGGTTGATTTTGAAACTCCAGCACTAGGGGATACAGAAGACCAATTGTCCAGAGTCATGGAATTATTTGACTGAGGGATTATGTGACAGTGGGAGTCAAAGCAGAGAATAAGACCCAGCATTTTAATTGTCATCTACACACTAATTGGACAACCCACTTTCCGCTGAGTAGACCACTGGTGGATACATATGTTTTATAACACACATTATTCAATTACCCTCCAGTCCTGAGCCACTTAACAATGGGATGAACTCTGTAAAGAGACCATCAGATGATTCTCTCATTGTACAAATATCATACTGTATGATTACCTACATTAAGACGGCTATGATAGCATTTGGTGAGACCACTATTATAGATATGGTCTGTGATTGATCAAAGTGTCATTTGTGGTTCGTGATTGCACTCAGCTCTTAGCTGTGCATGTTAAATCTAATTGTTAAGAAAATACTTCCAATGAGGAAAACTCCAAGGGAATTGGTAGAAACATCTTTTCTTGAGAGAATTGCAAGCAAACTAGATAATGATATAAACAAACTGTGGATAAAATGCTGAAATGCGAAGTTTCTTTCATCCACATTTTACAGTACTATGGTTAACAGCTGCAGAGAAAACAATTTCAGAGATGGCTCTTTTGGCCCGTAGCACTGAATAATGCATTTTCCTGATGGGAGTATCAATTCTCCAGGTATGAAAAGATGAGTAATGACAGATAAATGAGGATGAACTGAGGCTCTTTTGTCTGTTTTTGAAGTTGTTAATTCATGATCTTCTCCAATGTTAAAGAAAATATTTTTAGAAAACAGTGTATAATGAGATAATTAACAATGTGAAATAGGAAGAAAAGGGCTAAAGGTGTAGGGAAAGTGGGAAGGGTAGGGGAAAGGTAATAAGGGGAAAGAAAAAAAATAGGAGAAACTGAAAATGAAATGTTTGTAAGTGGGGAGGGGAGGAGGGGATGAAGGGAGGGCAGGGATAAGGGGAAAAAATGAGAACCAAGACCTGTCATGTAAAGGTACAAGATCCCAGTGATGAATGTAACTGTACTGTATACCTAAAATGTACCAATAAACTCAATGAGGAAAAAAGAAACAAAAAACAAAAAAGAAAACTCAGTGTAGACAAAGGCAAAAATGTACACAGAACAAAGGATGAACAAGGCAATTTGTCCTGAGACTGCTACACAGAATTCTAGAATTTCCTACTTTAACAGTCTCAATCAATAGAATTTGCTAATTTCATTTCCTAGTGTTTTATACCACAGCCAAGCATAATGAAGAATAAAACACAATAGCCACCCTTGCAAAACACCCAAATATTTTGTTGAAGCATTCTTCATTTGGATCACAAAGAGATTCCCAAATAAAGCCTAATGCTGCAAAATCTACTACTCTGCCAGAGTTGAGCATGTTTTACATATGCTGAGCAGATGAGTTTCTCACAGCAGCTGGGCAGAGAAATTTTTTTGTTTTTGAAGAACTCGCTCATTCACAATTCTTCTGGGAAGTTGGAAAAGTCAGTGGAAGTCTAAAAGTTAATGCTTCCTAAGAATTTATCACTGGAGCAATCGAGTACAGTCATTGTTAAATATCTGCCTAGAATTAATGTCAGGATTCCTTGTGGATACCAAAATCCATGGATAGTTAAGTCCCTGTATACAATGGTGCAGAATTAACATATAAGCTACATACATGCTATACCATCTTAAGGTTACTTACGATAACTACTAACTGTAAATACTACGTCAGTAATTGTTACACTGTATTGTTTAGGGGACAGTGACAAGAAAAGTGGTCTGCATATGTTCAGTGCAGACATAATATTTTTTAAGTATTTTTGATCTGAGCCTGGTTGAGTCTACAGGTGCCAAACCAGAGGATGCGGAAGGCCACTTGTACACCAGTTAAAACAAACAGGCTTGGGAGGGCAAGGACAGGGGGAAAAAATGAGAATCAAGACCTGTCATGTAAAGGTACAAGATCCCAGTGATGAATGTAACTGTACTGTATACCTAAAATGTACCAATAAACTCAATGAGAAAAAAAAAAAAGGCTTGAAACCAACCTGTCAAACTTCAATCATTCAGAATTCACTGAGCCAGAATAGATTTTTTTTTTGTAAAAATGGTAGTATTTCAGGCCAGTAAATTATTTATATGTTATCCAATACCTATTGTAATAAATATTTAAAATGGATTGTGTCCATCTTATTACACATATCTATGTAAGTTTTGAGATGTTAAAATACCTATGATTCAGACCAAAATATAAGGATTAAGTATTTTCTGTTTAATAATAGAGATTTCCCCAAATTTAGCCATTTTATACTATCTGTCATATCATTACCAATGTATGTGTGTATATTAGACAATGTTTTCCTCCTATAGGGGGTTCAAACTTAATATATATAATATACATATATGTATAAGATTTTAAAAATAAAGCTAAATGAAAAAATGGCACGATATTGAGTGAAAAGAGAGGAAAAATAGAGCATAGAAACTTTGAGGGTAAGATTTCACATAATTCCTAAATTTGAGTTGCAAATTTTGCTACTTCAAGTTTCCTAACAGTAAAAAAAAAAAAAAAGAAA
>NW_022900918.1:28581145-28605001 GCF_012274545.1 Fukomys damarensis | reverse complement strand
AAAAAAAAAAAAAAAAAAAAAGAAAGAAAAAAGAATTAGTATTAGTTTAGAAGATTTGCTCGTTATCTAGATGATCTGATTCACATTTTTATATGAGTAATCCTAAACTGCTTAGTAGACAAGAACCTTGCAAAAATGCAGAAACAAATTGACCTCTCTCAATGTACAGTGAGAGGATATTCAGCTGCAGTGAAAGAAGCAAGATCTGCCAGCACCAGACATTGTCCAGAGACTATAATACACATTTCTTTTAGCTTCACTGAATGTAATTCTCCAAAGACTGATTCCTTTTCAAATTGGGCAGGTGTCTTATAGGAGGCCTTGAGTCCTGAAGTGCATCAGAAACCATTTTCCCAAGGGCTGACTCTCCCCAGCTGGATGTCACACACTGACAACATACTTTCTCAAGCAGGTTTATTTTAAGGTCGGAGAGGAGAGATAATGGCATCAGCGGGGCATATCCGAAAGCCTGCAGAACTGCCTAGTGACATGCTGCTCTTCTCCCACAAGGGGTTTCAGCTTTGCATTGCCCAGGGCTTCCGGGCCCATGTGCGCTGGGCGGGCTAACCCTGATTCATCTTCTCCTAACCATGTGCTGCAAATGCAGACAACCTATCTTTGCTCCTTGGGCAGGAGCAGTTATGAATATTTATTGCAGCCACAATTCTGGCTTCCATGTCTGTCACTGTTGTTCATCTGCTGAAAGCCAGAGTGCAAATCACTGCAAATCTGGCATTCAAGATGGCAGTCAACTGCCTTCTTGTCTTGTTTCATAAATTATATTTCTTTCATATGAAAATGAACAGAGTTTAAATGCTCCCTGTTTTATGGGGCAGCGATTGAGTGATATTGAGGTGGGATATAAATGGAGTAACAAAGGTTGTTTTAAGGCATGTTCAGAATACTTCCTGCCATGGATTTCAAAATGGATGTGTTAATCCATGCTAATCTGGTTCAATCTTTGAAAACAATTACATTTATTTTACAACCCACCTGGCACCCTGACTAGTATTATAAATATGCTCCATTGCTTACATATTTTCACTTTATTGTACCTGCAGGCAGAGTAAAAGCAAATAAAAAGATAATAATGTTGAATTTGATTAAAGTCACTCACGGTATATGTGACAATCTCAGATAGATCTAGTTCAACATCTGATTTTTAATCAAGTTTAGAGTATTATCCTTTTACAAGATAAAAAATGGCCCATAAGTGTTGTAACACACAATTGCTTTCAATAGCTCTTCGCAAAGGGGAACTGCTTACTCATTTTAATCAGAAAGTTTGTCAAATTAAAAATGTTTGTGTTACATTAACCCACACCCTGCAAGACACTCAACTATATTACTACCTCTATACTTTAGACTGTAACATTTGTGTAGAGTTATAGAGAAGAGAGATGACCTCTTAGGTCTTAATTATGAAACGCGGTCTTCAGACATGACTTGGGATTTGTTTTGCACCATTCCTTTTGGTTGGTATTTGAATTCTGCTGGAGATTCAAACATACTCAAATACTTGTGGTGAAGCTCTTCACTACTTAAATATAGATTTCATCAGCATATTAGAGTATGGTGGTTAGAGGTCACTGCCATTTCTCAGATCTTAAATGGCCTAAAGTTAACAAATGAAGTGAATCATTAAGATAATCTTCAAGATTAATTGAGAATTGAATTCACTCTGGATTGACTGGAGACCTATGATGTTCCAGGCATTGTTTTAGATTCTTGGGATAGATCAGGGAACTGTAAGTTCCTTCCACTTATGAACTTCATATTTAACAGGGGTAAGAAATAACAGTCACACAAAAAAGTATAATAAGTAGATGATAATATTGGAAGGTGATGCTGTGGAAAAAAATGAAAGAATGGTGTCTGTACAGGGAATTGGAAGGAGGGTATGGTGCAATTTAAATTAGGTGAGTTTGAGTGTTATATCTTAGTTTAAAATCATTATTCTGGTTCCTCTTCAAAGGAGACTTAAGGATATTCTCTCTTCTACCTTCACATTTTAAAAAATTTCCACAGACTTCAATTATTCTTTTCTGTACAATATGTTTGAAACTCTGAAGGAAGAAATGGTATTTGAGAAGAGGTGGTAAGATAGCCAACATAAAAACTGGGATATGTGAATGCATATTATGTCTTATGCTAAAGTTACCAGACCTTCTTTAGCAGTTTGGAACTATCCTGCTATAGCTTCAGTATTTATATTCTCCCAGAGTTCATATATTAAAACCCTCTCTCCAATATGAACGTATAGAGGTGGGGCCTTTGGGAGAACACTAAGACAAGAGTTCATATAAAAGGAATTAGTACCTTTATAAAGGAGACCTCATAGAGAGCTTGTATCCCCTTCTGCCATATGAAGACACAACAGTAACAAAAATGGTTCAGCCAAGATGACAGGATGAAGAGCAAGAGGAGGGTCAATGTTGAAGAGCATTGGAAGAAGCAGAAAAGGAAGGATGATTTAGACCTAAAACATCTCCCCAAAGTCTCATGTATTCAGAGTTTTTTGGAAGTTGATTGGGTCATGGAACCATATGCACATCAGTACATTCATCTATTAATCAGTTCAGTAGCAAAGGAGGTATTAGGAGGTGGGTCATTTGAGGCATGACCTGGAATGGCATGTTCTTGTCCTTGGATCCTCCCTTCTCCTGCTTCTTGGTTGTCGTGGGTTGAGCACATTTCCTTCCCATTATCTTGCAGGATTTTTCTGCCTTAGAGCCAGCTACCCATGGACTCTGCCCTCTGAAACTATTAGCCAAAATAAACATCTCCTCCTTGAATATGCAGGTATCAGATATTTTGTCCCAGTGCTGGAAAGTCGCTAATATAGAAGGTGAAGGAGAACATATTTCCTTCCATGTAGGCATTGCTTTTAGAGATATACAAACTTGGAAATAATACATACTACTCCATACCGGTAACTGTTATTTTGCCTAAATGACAGCATCTGATTACAGAAAAATTTAAAAGGTAAACATTTTCCTCCCTGCAAGTATATCTGTGTGAGTAACTGAACAATCTGTTAATGCTTAATCCTGAGCTTAGCCTTCAAAGTTAAGCTGAGTAAGAGATTTTGCCTTCTTAAAAAATAAACTCCATAAACAGAATGTAAAGCTCTCCTTTTTGTTTTATATTTAACCTTTATCAAGAGAACACCAGAATTCAGCTAAGAATGCAGGATTAAACCTTATGCTTAAAATTTTAAGACACTTAAGAACATAAACTTGGGATAATAACATTGTGGTTGAAAGAATCTGAAAGAAATTTTTGAGCAGCAAGCATTTAAGGACTTGCCTCTTTTATTCTAATTTATATGCATCCACAACTCCTGGACGTACGATTTCACCTATTAGCCTCCTGCCCCATATATCCAAAGTGAGAAGACACATATAAGAAGGAACGTCATCGCATAAGTGAAACAGTGAGTGCTTTCACCACTTCCTTCCACTTTTCTTAACTATCACCTACTATCAGTGCCTCAGAGATCATAAATCTCTGTAGCTATTCCTACCCAAAATTTAAGGGGTACATTGGAATGTGTAGGTTCTTGTTTTCACTGTCATGTACACACAGGAAGGACCAAGCACAGACGCACTGAGAAGTACACACAGCACACACTTAGGAAGGGTCCAATACATGTCTACTATCTTATTTTTAAACGATACAGCCTGTATATCTAAATTAAATTTAGTCTTTAGTCTGTAACCTTGAAACAGGAGAAATGCTGTAATCATGATTTAATATCCAGAGCTAGCTTCTCGAGGACATTAAATCCCATTGTTTAAATCTACAACAGAGAGTGGATTTATTAGCATACAGGGGTTTTATAGCATTGTCGTTGGTGAAATTAATGTTCAGATTTGGAGGCTGAGCCATTATGGTCCTGGATGAGCAGAGCATCCGAACATACTGGATCCAGAAGCTTCCATCTTGTAAGCAGAACTGTGCATTATTTGCCACCGGAGTCCAGAGCCATCACCTTATGGAGCTTCTGTCCCTTGGACCCTATGGGGCTGGCCATTTCTGAAGTGCAACTACTGTTGTATACTCTCAGCATAAGGCACCCGTGCAGAAACCCTGGATGTCTCCTGGGGACAGAGTGGAACTGGCCCAGGCTTACAAGAACAGGCTATAAAATATTTTTATTCCTATTGGCTAGTCAATGTATTTTTTTTTTCTTTCCACATTTGGCTTGGGTTTGGCTTTGACTGAGACCATCTAGAGGCCAGGATGTGGCACATTTTACAATCTTCCAAAACATTTAACCTCCAGCAGCTACCAGAAGACCCTGAGCATTGCTTAACAGCCAAACTAAATAAGTTCAAGAACACAAACACTTACCTGCTGAATGAGTGAGTCTTATGTACCAATGCTTATGTACCAATTTAGAGTTAAGTGAACACTGGAACTAGGCTAGGTCCATCCATTTAAAGATGGGGAAAATTAAAGGGTCAAGAATAATATTGATTTCCCTATCTCAAATCTTTATGTGCCAACATAAGCATTTATATAATCAAGTTTAAAAATCTATAACCAAGCTTACTCAATAATTCTCTCTCTAGAAATAGGAAGAAAAGGTGCCAAGGGGAAGGGGAATTGGAAAGAGTAGGGGAAAAGAAAGAAGGGAATGGATTTAATATGAGAAACAGAAAAAAATGGAAACAAAGTCTTTGTAGATAGGGAGGTGTGGAGGGGTTGAAGGGAGGGCAAGGGAATGTAGAAAAAATAAGAGCCAAGAAGGATTATGTAAAAGTGCAAATTTTCAATGATGGATGTCATTATGTTGTATACCTTAAATGTACCAATAAAATTAATTTAAAAAACTCTCCCCCCCATTAGTTATTGAGTAAAGTGGACCCTTGACTTACAAACTCAATTTATTCTAAAGGGCAAGTTGTGACTCAAGTTGGTCAGTTGAAGTTCAGACTCCTCTACCCAGCCTCCAAAGTCTCTCTCCTGTGTACAGGTAGCTCTCAGTGTCCTAAGAGAGACACTGGCCCAGGATTTCTCACTTAACCCCACACAGGAAAGAATGCTGCAATGTTCCTTCCAGAAGTCTTTAAAGGTTACATCTGTATCCGAGATCATCTGGAAGCATGAATGACTGCTATTCGGGTTGTAATTCAAAACTTTGTAAGTTAAAATTAAAATTCTGGTTGTAACCCAAGTTGTTCATATGTCAGGCCAGTTGTAACTCCAGAGGCCACTGTATTACTGTAGATTTTCTAAAATATGTTAAATGGAATTTGGAGATCTTGACTATTAGGCTATTGCTTCCCACCAAAGCAGAGCTTTTCAGTGATTATTACCTACATTTATCTCCCTGCTATTTAAGGCATAGCATGCCTCTTATTAAGACTTTCTTCTGAATTGCTTATGACATAAATTAAACTGCACTTACGCAGTTGTGAGGGTAACAACCAGAATCTCTGGAGTATGTTCCAAATACTGAGTAAAATTACAAAATTAATTTATTCTCAAGATGACTCCATAGTGGCTTTGTGTACCGCACATTTCTTTTTAAAATCTATACATCTACATGATCTGTCTTTTATCAGCTGTCCTGTTTAATTTCTGCTGGCCCTTTCAGGATTAAGACCATGTGCTCTCTTAGAAACACTTGGTTTCTGTCAACTTTCTTTCATCCATAAGTCTGTTTCTTGTGAAGGTCACACATTTAAGCACTTATTCCAAAACCTACCAGTAAACTACACAAGTGTAGAATAGTGTAATTATGTCACATATTTCACAGCAGTGGTTCCTAATACTTGTGTGTCCTTCCCTAAGCATATAAATTCTTCTTTACTTTCCAGGAATGAAGAACAATCAATTAAAGTTAAAGGAAATTAAGAGATGGTGCTTCTTCCCATTTTATTCAGTTCCTTCATTTTATACTATTTTAAATGAGCTAATGAGAGAGGGAACAAAGTTATAATCATAAATACTAAGTTTCAAATATTTAGAGACTATCATAGTCTCAATACACACTGGACAATTGTTTTCAAATAAAATTTAACATCTCAATGTTCTGAGTGTTCCTATCCATGGAAAAATATTTTTAAAAATATGCATCCTACCATGCTATTTTTATAACCAGCAAAAGGCTGCTATTTCTTCCATGTTCTTTTGTTACCTGCAGAGCTGACAATTAGAACATAATCAATCTCTAAGTTTCATTCAATATATAGCATGGAATTTAGTTTTCCAGTGACAAATTCTGAACAGTGGAAAAGACACATACAAAAAGGGGAAGGAAAAGGAGTTTGTAAAAAGAACTCTTATGGGACAAACTAATAGTTTTGTTCCAATAAACTGTATGGCAGTGAAAATGAATGGTCATGGCAGAAAAATGCATCATAATCAGTTGATGAGCTAACTATCAGACTACTTCTCCCATTTTCCCATAACTGAAATTTCAGGTAATGTTAATGATCTCCAGAACAGGCTGATAGCGTTTCTCTTTTGATTATTCTGTCTTATCAAGAATAATGGCTTCCGACGGAAGCACAAAGAATTGCTGACTTAGGAGACACTTTTTTTATGTTTTAACTACATGACCACTCAGATTGGATTTAAATGTTGTGGGAGAAAATATCGTGGGGCTGATGGTTTTTTCAATATCCATCATTAGTACCTCTAATGAATTTTTCACAAATTAAATATACATCTACTACTCATGAGGATAATTATAAAAACTATAGGAGATTTGTTTACCTTAACAGGACTATACTGTTAAAATTTGATATGCTTCATCTAGATTCTCAGACACTGTAGCTCTTGGTCCTGTAGGAATCCTCAGGGATTGTCTTAGGAGGGACAAACTATTGCTTTCCAGGGCCTGGTCTAAAAAGGACCATGATTGATTATTAATATATGTTCAAAATGACAGTCTCCATGCTACATGGGCTTGTAATGCTTCTCAATTATATAGTCATTTGTATTAATTTTTGAGTAGCTGACTAACATGTTTTACAGAACTATACATTCAATCAGATATATTTAATATATTTTTCATATACTCCCTAAGAGCATAGCATGTGACAGGCACAGACATCAGGCTTTAGTGATCTGTTAACGAATACACAAGACACCAGAACACTATAGGAAGGTTTATTAAGCTATTTCTCCCTTTTACTACTCAGCAGTAATTACAGTAAATATTAACAACAATATTCAGAGAACCCTCAGGTACCTGTCCTTGAAATTAAAAGGGTGATGCGGGGAGTCCTTGGAAGAATCCGTGCTTGCTTTGTAGAGATAGGGTCAGGGGGGGGACCTCATAATTGCAGACAATGTATTACGAAGATCTGCAGCACACGGTTTAACCAAGTGCAGGAGCACAGCAAACAAATGACTGTGGGATTCCTCTGAAAGAGTTGAGAACATTCCGGAAAAGCCCTCCTTTGGAGAAGGGTGCTCAAAAATGACTTGGCCCCCGAATGTGTTGCTAGAATATTTTCTGTGCTTCCATTTTACCATTATTTCTCTTATATTTTGTAAACTGAACTTTGCACTACCAACACCTTATTCACATTCTTGATTCTTAAGAAGCATTAAGAATTTTTTAAAAATGATAGCACAATAGAAACCATACATGGAATATAAGTAACACAGGATTAAAAGTCTTCAGCCATCACAATAGCTGAGCTTGCTAAACACTGCTGGCCTCTGATGCATCTTCTGACGCCACTTGAGACCAGGGAGTGCAGCCCTAAAATTGACCTGACCTGACTGCTCCAGGGAAAACTCTGTGAGGTTTGAGGATCTTTCCTCCCCTTTCAACTATCCTACATCAGAAGTGAGGCCTCAGACAAAGAGAAGAATGTGAAAAAGTGGGGAGATGATGGGGAGAGATTTCACCAAACTGATCAGTGAAAGGGCTTAGGGAGGATCATAAGTGATGTGGGTCCCAAACTCTGGAATTGCGGTGGGAACAAAGGAACAGATAAAGGGAAAACATCCAGCTCTCAGGGCCTGATATCCATGACCAACACACTCGGAGAAATAGAAGAGATCAGTCTTCTGGCCCAGCCGCTCATTTTAACTGACCAGGAAGCCAAGAGGATGTGCCTTTGAGGAGTCAGAGGCACTGGTTAGGGCCAGTGCTGCGACCAGAAGGACATTCAGCTTCCACTGTTCTTAGAACCCTGGTCAGGATCTTCCACTCAAGGATTATTATTAAGGAGTTTCAGAATATACAGGAACATTCTTATATAGGCTCCAAATTCTGTGTCTGTGTAGTTATATTAATGTTTCTAGGGAAAGGGTATCTGTTTTTGAAAAGAACTCTCAAAGGGATCTCTGATTTGAAATTCATTACATTTAGGTTGGGGCTTATTGGAGAATTAGTAAAAGTCCAAAATTTTAAAAATATATTTGAGTACATCAGACAACTGTTCCTAAAGATAGAGAATGCAGTCATTCTTTGTTAAATTACACATCTTAACTTAGTTTACTATACAGAATATTGAGTAAATGACAAATTTCTCTTCCAATAAACTATATTTAAGTGCTTTAAAAGACTTTATGTTAGAATGAGGCCTGAAGATATAATTTTAAAAGTAAAATTATCACATTGTATTTTTCCCAGATTTAAAGATTATGATTTTTTTAAAGATTTTTGAGAGTGGTTTGCTTTTATCTCTCAGTAAGCACGACTTCAGGCCAGTCTTATTCTAGATGACTACTTTGTTTGCTGGTGACAGGAGTTTGCAATGTTATTCTCATCACTGGTGTAATTGTACAATTGTAAGTAATATATTTAAAGTGCAAAACTACTTCAAACAGTTTTTAATCTTAGAAATGCTGACTGTAACTTGAAACAGACCCTGAATGTCACTGAGACTGAGTCCCAGTTCCCTCCTGCTCAGTGACTGCTTTCTCAGGCACCAATATGGGAGGTGAACTATTACTCTGAAGCCTGACTTTTTCTTGTATCAAATGATAACATTTAAAAAGTTTTTCTTGTATGTTTGAAAGGTGAATTGTGTAGGGTGTGTGTGTGTGTGTGTGTGTGTGTGTGTGTGTGGTGGGTATGAGTTTTTCATTGGGTTTGGGACTCAATTCACTTCTAGGTTTCTACAACAGTGCAAAAGAAGTACTTACTTTAAAGTCAAAATCTCTCCTCTTTGATTTATACTGACAGATTAATGTAAGAAATCCTGTGCATTTCCCACAGGTCTCCTAACCCACGCAGTAAATGTATTCTTATAAAGTACAAACAAATGACGGCGTAATCGGCTCTGTGAGCTGCATGGATTAGATGAAGTCCTCTGAACTCTCATCTGAATGAGGCAGGTTTGAAGGTGGTTATATGATTATTGAGGTTTCAAGCAGAAGGAAAGGCGACCCAGAGGCTCTAGGGAGGCTGGTGGCTGGCGGCCAAGATGTGTCAAAAGGCAGGATCATATGGTTCAGTGGTTAGCAAAGTGTGGCCTCTTATCGGCACCATCAGCCACCCTGGGACTTGTTAGAAACACACATTCCCCAAACAGAGCTACTGAATCAAAAGCCCTAGGGGTGGGGCCCAGCACTCCTTGGTTTCACAAACCCTTCGTGGTTCCATTGATCTAATGAACTTAATGGCTTGCTCAAGTTCACCTCTGAGCTTTGCTGTCCTCCAGGCTGGGCCCGAGAAGAGGCAGCTGGCCTCTGCCATGAGCTGGTTTGGTCTCTGATGTCAAGCCTGACACATTTACCAAAAACTTCTGGGTGGGTGGCAGTTGCCTTTCCGGGGCTACTAAGGTGGCCCTGCTGTTCAGAGTCCCCACTTTCCTGATCACAGAATCTCATTTCAGACATCAGAAGGCCAACTGGAGAGTAAAGAATCTGGAGAAACAAAGAAAGAGGACTTACAGGACCTCGCATCCTTTTCCTCATGAGCAGGATGATCTTGTCCTTCTAACTGAGTTGCTTTCCTATCTGTACTCTACTCAGGTTTGCTTGTCTGAAGGACCCTCCTCCCTTTTAGTGTGACCATCCAGTTCTGCTAACACCTCTTAGAAACGCATGTATTACGCAAGTAACCCGGGTGATTTTTAAAATATAAATGTCTACATTTTTGAAATAAAGAAATAATTTCTGCTGATTCATTAGTTTAATACTGATAGAGTTATTCTGTGTTCCTTTCCTCCCACTCTATCACACAGGGGAGTTTCAGTGTCTCCTCAAGTATCAATGATGGGAAAATGGGCTTTTACATGGATGGGGGTTACATCGTTTATTTCTTAAACTGGAAGAGTTTGGGGTGGTTATTTGTAATTACATTGAGACAAGAGGCACTGTCCTGGTGAGTATTTGCTCAGATTAAACAACTATCCTGGTTCACTGTAGCTTCTACATCATCCTCAAACCCTCTTGTGAGTTTGTTGAGTAACACCTAAAAGAATGAGTTAAAGAATTTAAGGTATAACTTCAACAGTTATTATCTTTTGTTTTTCAAAAATACAGTTTTATGTAGGATGTGATAACAGGCCCTGTTACATTTCAAAAGCGGTGCTAATGAAGAAATCTTTACTCTTGATCAAAATTGCCCATGATCTCTGGTGTTTCAACATAGTATGTGGGGTTGAAAACCCTACTCTCAGGCTGGGTATTTAGCTCAGTGGTTCCGCTGCCTGCCTTATAGGCTCGAGGACCTGAGTTTGATCCCTGGCACCGGGGGGTGGGGAGAGAAGAAAAAGAAAAACCCTACTCTCATCTTATAACCCCTGAAAATAGTTCCAGATTTTAACTATATTACCTATATTTTGTGGCAAAAACATTTCATTTCTACACAATTTCCAGGCCTCCGGACTAAGATGGAGTAATTCTGTCAATCATCCATGACCGTCATTCTCACGGATTTGAAGCTCCCCTAAAACTCTTTTTGCTACATTTATTTTGTCGAAGATGAGCGCTGAGAAGACAGAAGATGATGCGACTGCTGCATTAAGTGGATGTATTTGTGAGATGTTCCCTTAGGCAGAATCTTTCCCTGTGAACAGTAGCACCAAGGTGGCAAAGGTGAGATAATCAGGCAGAGAAATGGGAGCTCTCCTTGCAGGTTCCCCAAAGACTCCTCCAACGACACCTCAGCCAGCAGTGCCTCTAGGGGACAACTTCAACGGAGGACCATTAACAAGGCAGCTCAACTTTATTCAGATTAAGACCCACACAATTAATTTCCTGGCCGGACAAGCCCCCATAAAACTTAAAATCAGGTTTGGAAGAGGATGATTGAGAATAAATTGAACAGAAACACTTTGTAAACTCAGGACACAATTATTACAATGTGTAGAGCAGATGCTGATGGATTCAGCTATTGAGAAGAGTTTGAGGAAGCTGAAATCACTAGAGGAGTTTGAAAGAAGATGCACCGGTTTGACATGCTTTAAGTAACATAAATGGTTTCCCAGTCCAGCAGCATAAATTCAAATCTCCATAGCATAAATACATCAGCTCTACCGCATAACATATGAGGTGGTTCAGAAGTTGGCCCTAACCAAACTTTCAATAATTATACCTGTCGGCATTTTCTCCATTTTTCCCCACCTGCCAACCCACCCCTGTACTCTAAGGTTTAGCAAAACCATTATTTTTTACCCAAGCTGAGCCCCTTCGTTGTACCATTGCTTTGCTTTTACCGCATTCTTAGCTTATGACACAAGACCTGGCCTGAATCCCTGATCCATCTCCTTTCACATTTTAGGATCCATTTCAAGTAAGCTCCCAAAAGCCCATTCTGACCTCACTCCTGCTAATCACTCCTGCTTTGCCATAGCATTTTCAACACATATAGCTGGACTTAGTATGATCGGCACGATGCTGTAGTTAACTATTAATGCATCTTCTCCCACCAGCCTGGGAGATATGTGAAGAGGTCACATTTTATTCATATTTTTATCCTCACAGCCACACATGGAAGAATGCTATTCATTGGACACTGATATTTACTGAATATTGTTGAAGGAAAATCCTCCTGCATAATTAATAATCTTAATCTTCATTTTTATAGGAACTCTTTCATAAGAAATATGAATTTTCAAATTCTAAAAAATTCTAGAAATTCTAAGAAAATTCTAGAAAGTTGTCTGAAGTTTGCATCACTATAGCATCCAAAATTCTACACACCAAAACTACAGGATGAGAAAAAATATTTCCTTCAACCTGTATTGAATATGGGATGGAATCTTTGCAAGGCTATTATCATTTTTTAAAAGAACAATTACAACCTTTAAAAAAGAGTCCTTTAGGGGCCGGGGATTTAGCTCAGTGGTTCCATCACCTGCCTAGAAAGCACAAGGGCCTGAGTTCAATCCCCAGTACAAAAAAAAAAAAAAAAAAAAAAAAGAGTCCTTTAGGGGCCGGGGATTTAGCTCAGTGGTTCCATCACCTGCCTAGAAAGCACAAGGGCGTGAGTTCAATCCCCAGTACAAAAAAAAAAAAAAAGAGTCCTTTAGGGGCCGGGGATTTAGCTCAGTGGTTCCATCACCTGCCTAGAAAGCACAAGGGCGTGAGTTCAATCCCCAGTACAAAAAAAAAAAAAAAGAGTCCTTTAGGGGCCGGGGATTTAGCTCAGTGGTTCCATCACCTGCCTAGAAAGCACAAGGGCGTGAGTTCAATCCCCAGTACAAAAAAAAAAAAAAAGAGTCCTTTAGGGGCCGGGGATTTAGCTCAGTGGTTCCATCACCTGCCTAGAAAGCACAAGGGCGTGAGTTCAATCCCCAGTACAAAAAAAAAAAAAAAGAGTCCTTTAGGGGCCGGGGATTTAGCTCAGTGGTTCCATCACCTGCCTAGAAAGCACAAGGGCGTGAGTTCAATCCCCAGTACAAAAAAAAAAAAAAAGAGTCCTTTAATTTCATACAATTGTGCATTCTTTTGTTGAGAATAGCTTTTCATGTTTTCCTTTAAGTATGATATTATGCTTAATGCACATGTTTTCAACATATCTAGCAATGTGGGCATTTGTAAACACTTACTTTTGCAAACTGCTCTGTGTCATTGGAGATACAAATCAAACTGAGTGATTGCAAGAGAGAAAATCCACAGAAGAACAACATGCGTGCCTTAGGTACTTGTGGATATGCATGAGTAAGTGAAGTTTCAAATCAAACATGTGCCACATCATACAAAACCACCTATCAAGCTGCTAAGCTGTCTTCATGTTTCAAAATATGATTTATAGGATTGGCAGCTTAGAGTAAGACGTGAAAGAAGTAAATTTTCTAAGGTCAGATGATGGAAAGGTTTAAAGAATTGTGTTGTGCTAAGATTACAACACATTTGATAACTTGACATTCCAACCTTATTAGTTCTCAAGAAGCATGGAGGTTTCAGCAATCCTACTTATCAAGCAGCTTATTAAAACCATGTAATTATTGAGGTATTCAATCTAGTAATATTCCATTATCTAGCTCTAAGTCCTTGGGAAAATTTTGAGAAATTAAGATATAGACTGAAGAGTCTATATGCCAACTGTTTGGGTCAGAACTTAAAATGTGATTGCAATATTTCTTGCCTTTTGTCAATAGTGACAATGCTACTCCTAGGCTTGGAGTGGATTATCCAGTGGGGACATTAGATTGGCATGGTTCAGCTTGTAACCAATTAGTATACATTCACAAAACTACCAGCTGTGCATGAACACCAGTTGTGGTGCTGACTGCAAGATAATTCTCACAGGCTGGTTAAAAAAGAAGTGACCTCAAGGGCATGGGGGCTCTGGAACCGTAATATGGATTGCAACAATGTATTAAGATCTGTCAGGAAGGACACTTTTCTTTCCTTAAGAGGAGGAATGACAGAGTATTGTAATCTTCCTGGCCTATCTCCCCTAATAGAGGAAGAGAGAAAAAACAAAAAATCATGCTGCTGTCTGAAGACCATTCCGGCACAGCATTCTTCCAGCTGGTCACTGAGCAGTCAGGGTTAAATGACTGTGGACTGGTGTACATGATCTCTGTCCACCCAGGATTCTGGGCTAGCTGTTGCTGGTCTTATGATATGATGACAGAGCACACACTTTGCCAATAGAATACCTAGAACTCTTCCCTAACCTGTGACTATGAACAACTGCTGGTTCCAGGCCTGTTAGGAACCAGACCACATAGCAGGAAGTGAGATTTGGGTGAGTGAGCAAAACTTCATATGTATTTATAGCTGCTGCCCATGACACTTTAGCTCTCCCTCCTGTCAGATAAGCAGCAGCATTAGATTCTCACAGGAGTGTGAATTACACATGCGCAGTTCTTATGAGACTCTAACTGCTGATGATCTGAGGTGGAACTGAGGCTGTGATGCTAGCTCAATGTTGATAGGCAAGCTCATATTAACATTAGCAGAAAGGACTAATCATGTAGAGACCATATAAATCAACTGTAGATTCACATCAAAACTCCATCAGTAAATAGCAAGTGACAATTAAGCTGCATTTTGAAGCAGTCTTTATAGTCACAAGTGACTCAATATACTTCAATCATTTAGCTGTATCCAGTGGCATAAATCAGAATCAAATACTTATTTTAGTTGATTTGTGGTCTACTATTTCTTTTATTTAGCATTTCTGTCCCTATCTCTTTCCTGCACTGAGCCCTTGTCTCAGTTACAGTTTTGTTAAGCCCACAAGATAAACCTAGCAAACATGAGCAATGTCAAGACAGCCAATGAACATAAAACTGCATGTAAAAGAAAACATTAAGAGTCTTACTTAAATTATGGGTTAATTGTAACAGGTGATTCACATTCACATATATGCTATGATCAGGCCCTCAATGAAGTGATGAAATCTTCAAAAAGTAGTCTTGCCACATGATGACCAAGTAGTCTGTATTAAAAGACTCATCTTTGGAGTTTTCTAAAAGAAAAAAGCATGACCCTGAAGAACAGAAACAATTCTTGAAGTCTTCCATTTTGTCAAATGTGCCTGTACTGAAAGGATCACTCTTACTGGCTAATTGCATTGCTAAAGCTAAGAAGTCCTACACACTTGATAAAGAATTGATCTCGCCTATCATCAAGGACATTTGCCTTGAACTTTTAAGAGAGACTGTAGCTCAAAAGGTGTCACATGTTCCTCTCTCAGCTAGCACAATAACTAGGTCAATTGATAAAATAGCCAAGGATATTAAGGCATATTAATGAGTATTAATGAGTTACCATGGTATGCAATCCAGGTTGACAAGTCTATCGGTATTGACAATACAACAGCAAAGCTTGTTTTTGTGTGATACATTTTGTGGGAGGATGTGTATGAAGATTGTGTGCACTTTTGTTGAGCCAACCAACAGCACAGCTGCAGGACTATTCAAGTATTTGAATGAGTACATATTAGAAAACTTAATTGGCCATTTTGCATTGTATATGCATGAGCGGATTGGATGTCATGACTGGATGGCTTTCTGGTTTCTCAAGTAGGGTCAAAAAATAGCTTTTGAATGTGTCTATGTAATTTGTCATGTATAGATAAATTCTGGCTAGCCAAAAAATGTCAACTGGGCTTCATGTTTTCAGGATATTACTATAATTATCAATCACATTAAAATACATATTCTTAACTCATGCTTGTTTTCACAGCTCTGTGAAAAGATATCTTCTCTTATATACAGAAAGGAAATGGCTTTCTAAAGGTAGCTCACTGGCCAGAGTTGAGTTATACTAGCTGCTGCACAGATTTTTTTTTTTAGAAAAGCAGTCATCACTGGCAACACATTTCAGTACCACTAAATGGACTGCAAATCAAGGAACATGTTCAACCTGCTCAAAGAACTCAGTCTGTCACTTTGGGCGAAAACAATGACAACTGTGTTAGAGAAAAAGTGGCTGCATTCAAAGCCAAACTGTAACTATGGGTATGATGAGTGAATATTGAGATTTCTGATTTGTTTCAAACTTTCCAGTAATTGAACCACGCCTTCTTTTTCCATGTTGGTGCCTGGTCAATGATCTTAGCTTTCAGAGGAGATTGAGCATTACTTCACAAATAGAGAAGACCCCCTAAATGAAATTAAAACAGATACAATATATCTGCTACCCATTTGTGAATAATCCAGGTAAATTAACTTTGTGCTAGAAGAAGATCACCTGTTTAAGAATGCAAATGACCCTGGCCCCAACACTATGTTGAGACAAATTCAAATCTCCATATGTCTTGGAAAAAAGTCAAGGAGAAATAGCTTAAGATTGCCACAAAAGTACTGAAAAGCCTGCTTCCATTTCCAGAACACTATCTTTGTGAATCACAGTTTTCTGCAGTGACAGCAACCAAAATGAGGTCATGGAGTAGACTGTACATAAACAACACACTTCAGGGGTCACTGTCCCCCTTTAACCCTGGACGGAACTGTCCAGTTGAAAGGAAACAAGCTCAGGGATACCACCGATTCTACATTATGGTGAGTTGTATAATTATTTCACTAGATACTACATAATCATAATAATGGACATAAAGTGTACAATATATGTAATACATTGAATCATTCTGAAACCACCCCTCACCCCTGGACTGTGGAAAAATTGTCTTCCACAAAACCCATTCCTGGTGTCAAAATGTTGGAGACAACTGTTCTAGGATGTTAATTTGATTAAAAACATGAATGATGCTTAATAGTGTCTAATGGTGTTGATGATGATGATGTTACTATTGATGACAGTGTGGAAAGCACTATAGAATTTTCAAAACATACCTAAGAATCTCATATAATTTTTACAGTAATTTGTAAGGTAGGAAGCCTATGTTTTACCAATTCCATGACACTGAGGAGAAACGTGAAACTAACGTCACTCCTTTATCCATTAACTTATTCAGAAAATATTTATCTCATATCCACTGTGTGTTAGGAATTATTCCTGAGAATGTGGTTGGGAATAGATTGAGATGAAATACCCACTCCCAGTTGGTGAGATGGACCAAAATATCCAAACCAAAAAAGGTCAATTAAAATTAGTATGATCAGTTAAAAAGAGTAACAGAATATGAATGGTTGGGGGAAATATAAATACACTTCTAAATCAAGTCATGGGAAAACCTCACTCAGATGTAGCATTGAGTGAAAAGTTCAAGAGCCTGAGGGAAGCCACTGTGTGAACACTGTAGGTACAGGAGAAAGTTAATATCAGTTCTGAGGCATCAAACCTGCCATGTTTGAGGAGCAGTAAGGGGCCCTAAATATTAAAGAGATGGAAGAGAATTGATGTCTTCTGATGACATAACTGGTCTGCTTAGTCAGAGTCGAGGTGATCGAGGCAAACAATGTGTACATTACTCTAGTGGTCCAATGCCTTCAACCCATCCAGGCCACTCTTCAATCAGCCAACTATTCTTCATAATTATCAATGAATCAGTCTGTGTTATGAAGAGCCCTCTGCTAGGATCATGGAGGGGGTAAAGACTATAATGATGATGACCTCCTTTTTATATACTTACAGGCCAGATAGGAGAAGAGAAGATGAAGACACTGGGGATACAGCCCCCAGAAGTAGACTGCCATAGGACAAGGGGCTATATCATTCTAGAACAACATAAGGGCCATGGGCTCAGGGTCAGAAGAGGATAGAAAGAAAGTAGCAGAGGTCAAGTGAGAAGCCAGTTTTCCCTCTTGTCAGCCACACTGTCCCTTCCATTCCTGCCTTACCCACCCCCAACATTTGTTGCAGACTTACACCTCCAACCTGGGCCAGACCAAACGGCATTTTTTACCTAGTCCTCTACCAAGCTCTGGGTATTTGATGGGAATTTTTCTTTCTCTTTTTTTTTTTTTGCCTAATCCCACTGCACCTAGCCCAGTCCATGCTAAGAGAAATGGCTAATGAAGATTTAGGAAGTGAATGAATTACTTTAGAAACTGGTAAGTGAAAATATCTCAAAGAGAAAGCTGATACTTGTGGTCCATTCTTAACTGATTTCTGATTTTCTATTTGCAAGTCAGGCTTTTCCTATGTCACCCAACACTAACTTCATTTATCCTGGTTTCTAATTTCTGTGTCTCTAGTATCATGGAAAAATCAATGCCGTGTCTTGGTCAACTGCTATTTTTGACATCACCGTTTGACCCTGTGGCTCTTCCCAAGACTGCAAAAATACGTTTGTAGCTCTTCTTTTTTGCACTCAATACTACTGGTTTTTCTTGTTACTGACCCTTCCTGTATTTTTGTGCCTGAAGGTATGAAAAAGAATCACATCTTTTCCTTTTTCCTTCATTAATAGTTGCCATGTTTTGTCCATGGCTCTCATATCTTTCTCTTCCTATAGTGACACTAACCAAATAAACACTACTGTTTCTTCCTGTGAAAATATTTTATCATGCGTTAAAAATTTTTAAAAAGTGTTTTTTCCAGAGGGGGCAAAAATAAAACCGTTTTTGAACAGTGTGACTTCTTTTCATATTTGAAACAAATCTGTGAAATACATGTTTATTTTGAAAAGGCTTTAAATTTGGAGCTTCTCAACCAATTGCAGACTGAGAGTCAGATGTTGTGTGATTTTGGGATACACTTGAACTCAGTGGATGGGTTAGTTTTTGGAGCTGTTGAGAATTAAATAAAGAAATGTTGGTAAACAGTGTGTTATGTAAATGTGCAGGGTTGATATTTTACTGGCATCTGGTATGATAATTTAAAAAGTTTTTCAAGTTGTATTGAGTAAATCTGTTTGGCAAAGACCATTTACACCTTGAAAATCAGTTTTATGTATTATAATGAATATTTGTATTTGCTACATTGGCATATGCCCAGCAACATTTGCAAATTTGTGTAAATATCTCAACCCACATTATTCCTAAAAGCATTGTGTATTATTTGCCGTAGCTAAATCACAAAGATCCTTGATTTTTTTTTTTACATACTTTTTTCTTACTTTTCAGCTTCTGTAGGTAAAGATTACAAAGTACAGATTTAAGTAATTTCTTGTCCCTTCCTGGAAAAGAAAGCAGAAGGACATCAGAAAGAAAGAAAAGGGGGACCACTGTTGATTGTGTGGTTATGAACTCATTTTTTATGTGGTGCATTCATTCAACAAACTGGTTTTGAATAAAGGCCAATGTTTCTCACCATTCTATTCATATTCATCTCACAGTAGGAAGAGCAATGTTTCCAAATATTTTAGTAATATTTAACTCTTCACATGTTACTTCTAAAATTAGTGGATTTTAGCCATTACTTCAGCTGTTTCTTCATTTTATTGATTTGACATTATTCAAAAATATTCATTATTTTTAAAATGTCCACTATCAAAGTAAAGTGGACCTACTGAGTGCTCAGAAATAAGAGGGCCATGTGCTTGGGATCCTAATTAGAATTTCACAGTCATTAATACTACTTAAATAGCTTAATGGTATCATGCACAGGATCTACAAAAACCACTGCAGGGTTTGTTATTTTTTCATTTATTTCTATGAATTACAATATTAAAACTTCTCAGCAGTGGCTAACCATAGTTACTACTTACTGCAAACTTGTACCACTTATTTTACACACATTACTAGTCCTGACAATGTATAACTAATGAAACAAGATTGAGAATTCTTAAACAACCTGCCCAAAGGCATGCAGAGCAGGTTTACTTCAATGAAAGCTCACTGAAAACTAGACTAACATACTACACAGAATCATAAACACTGAAAAATAAACACAGAAAGTGGAAAATGAGATGGTTCCAGGGATAAGAAATAATAATAAAAGTTTCATTTTATAAAACTTGAAAGTGTGTTGTGTTGGCTGTCACATGGGTTAAAGCATGGAGGACAAAGGATTGTTTATGATAAATAAATTTCCCATTAGATTAAGACAAATCAGTCGCTTGAGAACCCAATTTCCTTGCCTCTTCTCTGAATCCTTATACACCTATCTTGTGCCATACACTGGGATATAGGGAATGTTTGTACAAGTCCAATAGTGAGTTCAACCCAGACGAATCTTGCAAGACCCTTTAATGTAGATGTCTAGTAACCATCTAGAGTATAATTTTGTAAAAGCAATTCTACTACTAACATTCAGAACAATGTACTTGGGCCTCGATGCTATAATTGAAAAACATCTTAGAATCAAGACAAAAGAATGAATAGCCTGTATGTAACACTGTAAATGTTTGTTTTTTTTGTTTATTTCTTTGTTTTTGCTATGAGAAGGAGATGGAGGTCAGTTTGTTCAAGTTTGTGATTCAGAGCAGATGTATTTTCTTCGGCAGTGCTCTGCGTGGAGCGTAGAGATGTGGGAAGTCTAGGCTATTGGCGAAAACATGGCCTTTTGGTCAGACTAGCCTGGCAGTGTGTCTTTGCTATGAGCAGTCTTGACCTCTCTGATTCACTTTTCGCCTTTGTAAATTGGAACGATAAATGCGCCTAGGCCTTAGACTGTATTGGTGATTAAATCAAATAATGCACGAAAAAGCTTGTTGCTGCTAATATCCACATGGTACTGACATTCTTTTCTGAAATAAAGTCTGTAAGAGGTTTTGTTAGAGGAGATGAGCATGGTCCTGGCAGAGACAATATGTGATAGGGCTGTGTTCCTGGATATTTCATGAACATTGGAGGCTGCAGATTTCTGTACAAGCAGCAAATGGTCAAATTCGGGTCACATTTTAGATTTTTCTAAAACCAAAGTCCTCTCCCCTCATTCCCATTCTCTACCCATTTTGAACATTTTCACTGTATTGAGGCTGTTTCATTCCCTATTGGGATCTAACTTGACTAAATTTAGATAGAGGTGATTTTTAAATTTAGCTACTTATATATTATTTCTAAATTCTGCAAGATACATTGTCTTGCTTTATTTTAACCCAGTTATCACAAAGCACAGGTTTTCAGGTAAATGTTTTAAATACTACCAGATGGACAAGAGGAGAAATGATACCTACAAACACTTGGTCATCTTAGCATCTATTTAACTTTCTTAAATTAAAAAGAAATTACGTTTTTATGTTTTAAGAAGCTAAATTATCCAAATGTTAGCAAAACATTTACATTTGGTATGTGCATTTAACAAGCAATTTCCTATTCCCTAAATATTTATTTTTGGTATCATGCTTGCTTTTTATGGCCTATCTACTCTATTTGAAATCTGCTCAATTTATACAATCACTAAATTACTTTGCCATAATTGCTGTAATTACAGTCCTATTCATATGCTCATGCTCATTTCTCAGAATGCTATGATAGGAAAACATTTGTGACGAAGTCCGGATACAACATGAATGATTAGGAAACAATGAATATGTTTCCCTAACATTCAAAAATATCATTTAATGGTGAGCAAACCTGTACTTATCTGCTGTAGTAACAAAAGCTATTCATAATTTAACATGTGTCTCACTCTTACATTCAGTGTATTAGGAAGTTTTCTGAGTTATCTTAGAATATCCTAGTATAAAAATATCTTCCTATGATACTAAAGGTAAGGGGGAGAAAAAAGCTGTAGTCAATTCAGCTGAAAATAGCAAAATGAGTTACAGCCTGATAGCACACATTTATAATCCTACCATCCATTACGAGTTCAATCCCAGCCTGTACAACCTACCAATATAGCAAGATCCTGTCTCAAAAACTAAGTAAATACATAAATACATAAAAGATTATGGGATGTAGCTGTCGAGTTTACTCCCTAGACACTGGGAGTGAGTTGGGGGCGGTCAAAACTATTAAGAGGAACATTAAATAAAAGTTTTACATTATCTTTCATCTATCAGACTATAAAAAATTTAAAACTCTGATTCTATCTTATGTTGTAGAAGTTGTAGGAAAACAGACAATCTTGCATGTGGCCGGTGAGAAAGCATGTTGGTGTGAAACTTCTAGAGCAAACATGTTGCTACTTAACAACATCATCTGTGTACTTAGCTTTTGATGCAGCAATCCCCTTTAGAAAACTACTCTAAAATACACCCCTAATAGCACAAAATGATGATTAAGTTAATCCCTACAGGACTGTTTGTGATAGAAAGCTTTAGAAACATTAATTCTCACTTACTTCCGGTGAGCAAATATTATGTAGCTATGAGGAAGATTTCTCTGGACTGATGTGCAGTGATTACCACAAATAAGTGAAAACAGCAAGCTATGAAAGAACATGCATAATATACTATTCTCACTGAACAAAAAAGTGAATACAAAAAAATTCACATGGCTCTGGTCATTTGTACAACCACAAACTAAAGAGATCAATTGACATGCAGGTGGGGGGGTCCAAAGAGGGCAGAAAGAAGGGATGGTCTGGGTTGGTCTGGAGGTGAAAGAAGAGATACTCATAAAAATATAATCATTTTCTATAGTTCTGACACTTAGAACTGGGGACATGTTTTGCATATGTCTTCCCCGCCAAAAGCAAACAAGCATACAGCAAAGAAAGAACAGGAAAGAAAGAATTGAGGTAGGATTTAGAAAACCTAAAATGAAACATGCACAGCAAAATGTAAAGCTAATTTTATTACCACTAAATATCAAGGGATTAAAGAAGACAGGGGAAAAAAAGAACTTCTCTAGTAACGTCAACAAGTTGTATTTTGACTGGATACTTCAGTATTAAAGACAAAGCAAACTGTACTCCACTACATTTTAGCTAGTAAATACATTTCTGAAAGGGAAATGATAACAACTCTAATGTATAATATATTACAAATTGTGAGAGCCGGGTTTCTCACTATTGGAAAAACATATTGCAGATAAGAAAATAGCAAAGACTGGACTGACCTTCACGGAATTGAATTGGTATGAGTGTGAAATCAAGGAAGTTATTTTATATATATGTTATTTTATATATTATATATATTTATATATACATATATTTTTTGTGAATATTTGTGTAATGACATACCTACATACATACATACATTTCTTAGCTCTTTTTGCAGAGATTTTAACAGCATTGACATCCCAGCAGCAATGAGCATAGCCAATGCCTAGACCTTGGTTTCTCTGACATTCTCCCATAAACGGAATTGGGCTCTGTGGAGGTTGATTCCTATACAGTAGAAAAACTACAGAAAGATGGTGGATAGCAAAATGAGAATGTATGGGGACAGTTTCACAAAGATTTATCTAAGTGCAATGAGCTCCCAATGCACAAAATGGAACCGTTTGAGGAACAAAATAGTGATATTATTGGATTATATCCATACAATAAAATATTTATGAGTATAGAGTGATATAAATAAGTAATTAAATAAATATGTACTTGAGAAGGAAAACATTCACTGTGGATGTAAGGATTCCAATTAATACACGTGGAAGGAAAGAGAGAAACATGAAATGATCATTACACAACACTGCAGTCATTAGTAGCTGCTGTGGCCAAGTTCCCCTTACAGTGCTGACTTCAGAGGCAAACGATGGGGAGGAAATAGCTATCAGCACAGACTTCCCGGGACTCCCTGTCTGGGTCTGATCTCCAGAGTGGTGAAGTATGCACAGCCGAAGTTGATGTGGCCCATGGTTCTGGAGGCGGGGAGTCCAAGCCCAAGAGGCAGTGCCTAGTGAGAGCCTTCGCGCTGTATCATAACAACAGAAAGCACCACATGGCGAAAGATTGAGTGACAGAGGGCAAGAGGGGGCTGAATCTGCTTTTGTTACAATCTCACTCCCATGACAATGACATGAATCCATTCATGTGGCTCTCGTTACTTAAACCCCTCCCATTAAGGCCCATCTCCCAACACTGCTGGACTGCGGAATAAGGTTCCAAAACATGAATTTGGGGGGCTGATCAAACTACTGTATTCTCTATAAATGTAGCACTCATGAAGGCAAAAAAAAAAAGAGTAACTTTTATCATGAAGAAATCCAACAGCCGGGGATTTAGCCCAGTGGTTCTGTCATCTGCCTCACAAGTGCAAGGACCTGAGTTTGATCCTTGGTAAAAAAAAAAAAAAAAAAA
>NW_022900918.1:28557251-28581006 GCF_012274545.1 Fukomys damarensis | reverse complement strand
AAAAAAAAAAAAAAAAAAAATCCTAACATGCTAAGGAATACCAGAAACATGCAAATTGAGATGCATTTTTAAAAATAACCAACCAGTGATCACGAAAAGTGTCAAGGTCCTAATGCTAAGCAAAATGAGATCTACTGTCACAGATTAAAGAGTACTAAGGAGATCTGACACCTAATTGCATGTGAAATCCTGGATCAGATCTTGAAACATAAAAAAAAGATATTTATTTTACTATTATTATATTTTTTTGTACTGGGGATCGAACTCAGGCCCTTGTGCTGACAGATAAAAGGATATTTGCACATAAACTAATGATGCTAGTGTGGGATATAAAGTTAACAGTTTTGTGTCAATGTTAATTTTTGAGTTTTGCTTATGGCACTGTGGTTATGGATGACAGGGTGCTGAGTATAAGGTGAGTGATGGGTATTGCGAACTCTGTATGACTCTTGAAACTATTATGTAATTTGGAAATTATTTCCAGATAAATGTTAAAAACTAATTTGATTTCAGACAGATCAAGATTGCAGAACAACCATTTGTAAAGTTATCTCTCTAGCTTATTCCCTGGTATGTCAAGCTTAAATGTGTATATAGTAAAACTCTGGTAAGAATCTTTTAATTTAGAATTTTATTCATTCAGATAAGAGCTTGGCTAAACGTGCCTTTAAAACGATCATTAAAATAATTGTGTATGTTCAGGAGAAAGTTTAAATTTTTAAATGAAACAGAGAAACACACCAAGGAAAAATGACATACCAATTGAGACTTAGTTCTTAAGCCATAAATAAGAATCACCTGTGGTGTTACATTACTGAAAGCAGGTACCTAATGAAGAGTCAGTCAAGCCAGCATGTAAAATCAAGTACCCCAGTGGTGGCTGGGGGCTTGACCTCCGTGTTCTTGTGCTCTTTGTTAGTACAGAGCACCATGCCTTCCCTGGAAGGTGAAGTCAAGCAGCAACGGGGGACCTCTCCAGCCTAGCACTGAAACTTCAAGAGTGCGTTTGATCCTCTGCTGGATGGAGAAGTTTCAGATTCAAGAGTCAGGCTCTGGTGTTGAAATCGACTTGGCGAATGGCACGTTTACTCCATCACTTTGCATTCCCAAACTGTTATCCCTACATCTTAAAACATGTAACTTTGAAAAGGATGATTTAACCAGTTTATCGTGAACACAGCAACTTGATGCCCAGTGGTCATAAACCAAAACGGATAGGATTCGGTGCACGGCAGAACAGAACGAAGGGCATTTAAAAAAATCTGGAGGCAAGCAGGAAAAAAGATTTTAAAATCTACTTCTTCCCCAGGAACATTAAATATATCCTGAAACAAACCTGCGAATTGAATTAAAAGAAACCTTAATATGTAATTATTCAACCGAATTCATTTTTATATTTTAATATTGCACAGCCGTTATTAAATGGCTGGAAAACTCGATTTCAATACCCAAACTCTCATGTGGGTCAAGAAAAATAAATGTAAATCCTCATAAGAGACTGAATGATCAAATGCAGCCCATAGGCTCAATCTCTGACCTGAGCCACATTCTGCACCCCGGAATTACTGTTCTCAACCTTGACCTTTCCTCTCACTTTATTCTGGCAGCTTTCCAAAGAGGGACAGGTGGTTTTAGGGCTTTTTCTTGGGTTACAAATCAAATAATATTTCATGTTTTTCACCTTTAATGGGCTAAGCAGAATGCATTTGACAAAAGTCACTACAGAGGTTTGGAGAAATAATTTATACTCTAGGGCATTCTTAAATCAGTAACTTGGCAATACGAAACTCAAACAAACAAACAGAAAAACCCTCACTGCTACTCCAAGTGTTGCCTTGCAAAGTTGCATTGTGTGTATTTGTGTTATTCCTTAGGGAACTCAACATCTGGGAGCCAGTGAACAGATGACATCGATTCTTACAGTGTAGTTTTCACTGGGGACAAACGCGCCATAGGGCACAATGAAGTGAGGGGCTACTTTCTGGTACGTGGCTTTTTTGACAGTGAAGGGAATGAAAATCCTTGGGGGCATTTTTTTTTTTGGTAAAATAAACACATGTCGTGCCTCAGTTAAAAAAAAATTATTAATGCACGTTTGTAGTACCTAATGTTCACATTCCTTACAGGGAAGTGGTATAGGAACATAACACATCTTAATTTTTTTCTTCCAACCTCACCCCCCACTTTTGGCTGGCATCAGGTGCATTTATCTTACAAGCTTTTATAAAGTCAGTTATCACACCTTCAAACTAAAAACTAAACTAATTGGCCAGAAAGATATGAAACACATAAAACAATTATAATAAATCAAGGTACACTTTTAGATATATTACTTGTACTGGATTATGATAACTTTTTCTTTCTTTTTTTTTTCCTATCATCTGTCTTGTACACCTCAATTTGAAATTCAGAACTTGGTGATGGCCAGAACAAACAAAGTAACCCTTGATTTTATTCACTGAGGATTGTAAAAGCCTAAACCTAGAGAAGACAAATTTCCTTTTGGATTGACTGCAATTATAAAATGGTGTGTATGACAAATACGCCCATCAAGGTGGTTATGGAGGCTGAGAACATGTATTTGGGGAAGGAGTTGTGTGTTAAGCCTTGTGGGCACAGTTGACATTCTAGCTGCATTTCATTATAGAGGCGGCGGAGTATGAGAAGGAGGCTCACTCTGGGACTACATATTAGTGCTCAGGCTGTTAAGGGCTTACTTAACATCTAGGGTTGACAACAGTACCATTTCCCAAGATAGGAATAGGCAGGCACCTGTGGAACCCCAGGAGAGGGAATTCTGGGTACAACTGCCAGAATGGATTAAGGGAGTCGACCTCAGAAACCTTTGGGCTACGGAAACACTCTAGTGGCTCTTGGCAACCTGTGTCTTGTTCCAGAACTATGGAACACCAATATTTTTAACATCCTTTGGACAAATCTCACTGTTTCTCAAATCCAACAAGCGCTAAGCAATTAATGGCATCCATTTTTATCATTCTCAAAATAGTTTATTTACAGACAGCAGCATCTTTCTCTTGGTTGCTTATCCCCTAATTATTTCCTCCTTCCCTCTGCATTTAGTCACCTTTCTGTAGACACACAGTCCTATACATTTTTGCTTGAAAAACTACCATGATTGCTGTCTTCCTGTTTTCTTCTGAACCACACTTTGATGACCTATCTGTTCTCATTACCACTAGTCTCATCCATCTGAATCCATACTTAGCTGCCACATTATGACTTAGATTCTGTCATTCCCTGAACTAAACAGCCCGTGGCTTGTCACTGCCTACAAGAAGAAAGAAAGTCAAGTATTTGACCTGCCTTTTAACATGCCCCCCAAATCCATATTATTACCTCCAAGGACACACCAGCAAGTATCTCCTTTCAGTTTGGCTAGTTTCTCATTCACTTCTGAGAAGATCATACCGCTTCTTATTTCCTACCCCATATTCCCATCCTGGTGTCACCAAGTGCTTATCAATGCTTGGCTGTCTCTGCTGGATGAGCCCTACCTCCCAAGAACTAAGGCAAATCCTGAAACAGGGACAAGAAGCATCCTGTGTGATAAAAAGCATCACTTTCACCACATCTCTTCAGTTCTTTCCAGTTACCTGTCCTCTGGCTCTTGCCCCTTGGTTTCCTTTGGTTCGGGTTGTCTCTTATATTTGAATGTTTTGGTACCCTGATGTTTTCCTATCAGTTCATCTACTCTGTTGCATCCTAATTTCTTATTTCCATTCCCTATTCCAATCATCAGAGGTTATTCACTAAACAGGAACCCCGTGTTGCTCTTGTCCTCGTGCTACTCTGCAGGTGTATTCTATCCCTTGGCGATTTCCATGCACTATCTAGTTTAATCCTCACAATGTTGAATGGTAAGGTACTATTACCTCCACTTTGTTGATGAAGAAAAGGAGATTTATGAAATTTAAACTTTTTTGTCCAAAGTATATATGTTATAAATGGTGGAGTCTGTCGACCATAGAGGGAAAATTCTTAAGGCTTGAGGCAAATTAAATCTCTGCTCTTTAAAGTTGTGAATGTCAGGTATTTTTTCCCAATACAGGGAAGCTGACTAATACAGAAGCCAACCAGGCACTGTGACTTACAGATTACATCACCTTGGACAGCCCACACCTCTGAAATCAGTTTTCCTGTCTATACAGTGGAGGATCGTGGCACTGACTACTGAAAAGGGTTCTGTCAGGATTAAATGTCTCAAGTGCCTGTTATAAAGTGCGTGTCTTATGAATACTAGCTACAGGTGTTATTGATCTAACACTCTCCAAATGGGATTCAGAATCATAGAAATGGAGGAATCAAGTTTCTTACAACACTCACAGTTTGGATATTATGGACATATACATTTGGATACTTTGCAAGTGAGTAGCAAAGCACATTTAAAACATTCTCTTGGACCAACTTGGGGAGTACATATCTAGACATTCAATCAGTAAAATATAACATTAGTTTCCAGGAGTAATCACAATATATGGTGAATGTTTAAATTTTTAAAAATGCATTACAGTAAAAGACACATTGCCGTTAATCCCCTTAAAATATGTAGTCTGCAGTACTTCAAACACACTCATACCACTTGCTGAAGCAGTTCTGGAAATCATCTTTTGTGTTCTTACGAGGTACGATCAAAAACTTGGTTAACGCAGCTGGGGCGTGCCATCTCAGGGAAAGCAAGCTTGTGAAAACATGGTGGTGTTTTCTCACTCACCTCACTCACCAGATCTGGCACTGTGAGACTTCTGCCTTGTCTCCCAAGTCCAAATGATCATGCAGGGTAAATATTTTGCATTGATTCAGAACAGTGAGGCAGCCGCAGGAGCACAACTAAACATAGTCAGGAGAGAGGACTTTCCAGAACTACTTCAGAAGAAGGCAAGAACAATGGGACAAGTGGGACTGACAGGAAGAGGAGTATTGGGAGGGGAGGGTTGATGACAATATGTCTTTTACTGCAGTGATATTTTAAAATTTTAAATGTTTACTATAATTTCTTATCACATTTTGTATATGTTAAATTGAGTTTTCTTAAATTCAGCCACAGGTATTTAATTGAAAACAGTGCGGGCCGGGGATTTAGCTCAGCGGTTCGGTGGCCTGCCTTGCAAGCGCAAGGACCCAAGTTCAATGCCCAGCACAAAAAAAAAAAAAAAAAAAAAAAAAAAGAAAGAAAGAAAACAGTGCAAGGTTCACAGATGAAGGGATATGGAGTTCATTTCTTTTGGAGTCCTCTTTTAGAAACCAGGTCCTACTCATGATCCACATCCTCAAAACGTACTGTGTGTTTTAGAATTATTTCAGATAACTTTCTGAGAATTATTGATTTCAGTCCTCTCACTAGCTTGTATGACACTCATAGGTTTTGGACTATGAACTACATTTCTATTACTATGCTCAACTCAGGAGAGTTTGGAACAGTAAACTGTTTTAAAAATAGGGAACTCATTTAGTGATAATCAGAGAAGGCACACATGCAAGTGATAAAATAGCACAGCCTCCAACAGCCCTGACCAGGCAATTGCAGTGAATTTCAGGAAATCTCTCTCTCTCTCTCTCTCTCTCTCTCACTCTCTCTGTCTGTCTCCCTCCCCCCACCCCAGTGAACTCTCTTAGGAAACCATGACCCTGCATTCTCTGGGAGAGCTACCCTCGTGAAGCTGGTGTGAAACTGTGAGAGAGACAGATGCAGGTCAAGATACGGCTGGGGATCACTGGCTGATTCATTTGGTCTGGAAACCGTGACAGCTCCGACAATTCAACCACTGGGCGGCCACCACTATTTCATACACTGTCCCACTCCACTGACTTGCTCAGTCCACACAATACAAATCGTAGGCCTATCATGAAATCAGTTCATTTCCTGAGTATTGAAATTTTAGTGGTGAATACTGCCAGGCTTACTTGACATTTAATTATCAGTGTTACCTTTCTAGAAGACTCCTGACACTTACAGATTAAAGAAGGCATGAACACAGATAAATCTCTGTGTGGGGTATGCCATATATTCAGCTACTTACTTTTCATTGCTTTTCCTATTTTCACTTTATCAGAAGGAAATATGGAATAAAAGTAATTCTTAGCATAGCAAATTATTTAAATCCATGTAAAGAGAAAATGCTGACCTATCTTTTCCACATGGGATTTACATTAAGCCGCTATTTGAAGGACAAGGGATATTTCATGCCCTATTTTAATTTACATTCTCTCCTTGCTATCGAGTGCAGGATCTATAGACATAGTACTTTTTTATGAGTTACAAGTCAAAGTTTTCATATACCATAAAGATTCTTAAGTGACTCTCATGGACACTCATATCCATTTCTGCCTTTAAGAAATGAAAACATACCTTTGACCATCGGAATAAATCACTAGGGTACCTCTTCTAAACTGGCTTTCACCTCTGCTTTCTGGGATGGTTGGTCATAATAAGTCACAGAGCAATGGGATAAAGGGAATAAGATTGCAAAAGAAAAGGAGTCTCTTCCATAATTGCTAAAGAAACAAGCCTAGGGAGAGTGAAAACTCATTTCAAAAATGACTCAAACAGAAAGACTCCATCACTAGTTCTTCTCTTGAGGGCATCATGAATGAACAGAGTTTTTGGAGCAACTGGAAAAATATATGTGTAAATGTTATGTTTTGAGGAAAGAGGCAAAGTTCTATCATTTCATACTAATAATTAAGATATTTTAATAAAAATTGCAACTTGACACACTAATGTATTCTCTGGTTTTAAATAAGGATTTTTCACTTCAGCTGCTAGTCAGGACTTTTGGATTTATTTAAATGCCTTGGGAGGTCTTGACACCCTTTCTTCTCTTAAATTGGTCACCACATGAAGGGCTTTGTGGTTATGATAGCTATGGACTTGTTATCAGTTTCCTATGGGTTTAGTGTGGTTTAGTGGTTAGTGTGGTTTAGCTATGTGGTTTAGTGTTTTCTTTAATAACGTGTGTTTTAGCTCTATTTCTATTTTTTTATTTGTAGTTTCTGAAACATAATGTCTTCTACCACATGTTCCTCTTATTTCCTAAAATTGGAATTGCTAGGGAGGTCATTGGGCTAATGAGTATAGTGTTTGATTTCTGCCTGGGTTTCTAAATACATTAGAATGTACTTAATCCCCTTATAAAAAAATCATCAAATATTTTTCTGTTGACATACCAAAAGCCAAACACTTGTGTTAGATGGTGAACTTGAAAAAAGTGAAATGAGAGCAACAGTAGCAACATGTTGCTAAAATCAAATGTCAATGATTAAAAACAAATAACTCAATATAGCGATCAAATTAAACTATTTGTCTATGTAAAACACTAACATTGAAGTGTAGATTAAAATCAAATGAAAATTTTCAAATACGAAATCATTTTTCTAACTACACTGTCATTTTGATGGGCTCTGCTTTCTCTTGACAAACTAAAACCTTCTGTTGTTACTTCTTACAGAAACTGGAGAACTTGGTCATACCTAAAGGTATTTCAGTGAACTCACTATAAATGAAATCTCTTGTATCCTAATGAATGCTGTACTTGCAAAAAGAGCTTTTCCTCAATTCCTTAGTGTTATGTCATATTATACTATATCATGCATCCCCTCTTGAAAATCTAGTTTAGAAGCTCAAATTTGTAGCAATAAGAAATAGAATAACTGGGCTGGGGATTTAGCTCAGTGGTTCCAGTGCCTGCCTTGCAAGTGCAAGGACCCAAGTTCGATTGATACTTGGTACCAAAAAAAAAAAAAAAAAAAAGAAATAGAATAACTATAATTGGAAATTGTAGAGAAACCAAGTATATAAGAACTAGAAATAGACTGGTAGATAAGAGTTGGAGATGGGGATAAAGGACAAAACACACACACACACACACACACACACACACACACACACTAGACACCTTGATTATGACATTGGATCATAGCAGAAATTGCTGTCTGTACATGCCTTGCACTGTTGTCTCATGACCAATATTGGTAAGTGTTCAGAAGTTAAAGCATGTCTACCTCTATTTCACTGAATAGCCCCCTATTATGCCACCCTTAATTCACTGAATTATGCCACCCGTAAGTCATTATTCCTGTTGTAGTACATAAAATACCATCACAGATGCAGAGTTCAGAAGCACATCATTTTCTAAGCTTGGGTAACTAATGACAGGTGCAGCCAATGAAAAGCTGTTGGGTACCAGCCAACTGCTTTATTCTTTAATTTAAAAAAGTTTTTTTTTCATTGAGTAATTAGTACTACTTATGCATTTTAGCTGTGTTACATGGAGAGCACTATATATGACACATTCCCATAAGAAATAGAAATTATTTCATCAATGATAAAAAGGAAGGCAGAGTGTTTGGTGGCGTTAGATTTCAAATGATAGAAGACTGGTTGTTTAAAAGGCCTTTCTTGGTCCCACTAGGAAAGCACAAAAGCAACAGCAAATCCTCGTACTAACAGATCAGATTTGAAAATAATTGCCTTGCTATTGTTCCTCCGTTTAGGAGTTATGTTTTCAGACTATGCTATTGAGTAGGCTCCTGAATTACATGAAGCAGAGGTGAAGATGCCTTGAACTCTGGCTACCAAAGGAAATTCTTAAGTTTCTCTTTTCTCCATTTAAAGGAAATACATTTCTATGCTTAGGGTCTGGAGGTTTGTACAACATGGTATTTCAGGGTAAACCAGTCAGAGTCCATGTCACACTTACTTTGCAATTGTGTGTAACTAAAATATTTTGTATCAGATTTATGTTACAGAATTTCATGCTTCAGAAAGTCTTTGAAAGAGTACTATCTTATCCACATGCATGCAATAGTTTCTTTCTTGTGTTCCCTTTATGCCCTGCTAAAATGCACTAACATACAGTCTTGCAAATGCTATAAGAGAAAAATTGAGTCTGTTTACCACAAACAATAAATGTATATTTTAAATTTTTCAAATAAGGTCTAACACTTTCCCCCAATGCAGAGTTGCGAATATATGAATTACCTTGAATATATACAACTCTTGTAGCTTCTAATGCATCAAAGTTGTCATTTACTACATGACACAAGTCAGTTGACTGACCCAACACAGCTCTCTTGAAACTGGCTGTAATTTCCAACTTATAGCAGCTGTCACATGAATGGACAGAGGTCAGTGTCTGATTTGTTTCTGTCATCTCTATTCACATATAGTCCATTAATAACAGGAATATATGATTTTTAAATTATTGAAGTACTCATACTTCCATTAAAATAATAGACTTGCAAAGTAAACTAGAATAGCCACTTCTATATTCTCTTTTATTTTTCTGTGCAGTTACTACCATTTATTCCATTCCAAGGAAATACATTGAATATTATTTTCATCAAGCAGAGGTCTTCTCTATTCTCTGCTCAAGCACCATGTAAAACCAAAGCAAGGTTCACAAAGGTGCTGGATTAATAAACAAATGAAGGCATGAATGGACAGTATTCCCCGTTGGATCTCTTGACCTGGGTAGAAAAAGTGCCCCATTGGGTTTCATGTTTGATAGACTCTCACCAGTTTTCTGCCTTTGGACTAACTTTTTAAATGCAACATTTTAAATAACTGTGTGTATGAAAACATTTAATGACCTCTGAAGGAACTCTAGTGGTCTTTTTTCTCTAGGGGATACTGATTAAACTGTGTTGTGCTTCTGTGTTTTGGCTGATTCCGCTTTGAGGTCGGGAATAGAATTTTCTACCTGGGGCATTGTCTTAACACTCAAAAGTTGCAGATTCTGGAACATTTCAGGTTTCAGAATTCAGGATGGGGGATGTTCCAACTTATAGCTGGTAGGATTTTTATGAAAAAAAAATTCATAGCAAAACAATAAGGGAATGACAACAGTTAATATACTGTGTATCTTTATCTTGGACACTCTTGAAATTTCAGAGTTGGTCAGTTTGAAAAAAAAAAAAGAAAGCCCAGAAAAATGTGATACCCTTAGTGTGTTTAGTCTTTGAGTGCCCAGGGTCTGCATGAAGACCACCCTGCTGGCTTTCCCTCTACTGCAGAGCATTCGGTCAATCAGGGAACTCAAACTCTACTTGATTAAATTACAGAAATTTTCCAAATCTCTCCATTCAAATCAGGGGCAATGATAGTAAGAGTTTATCATAGAAAATATTCACAGGAAAAACAATGAGCATTTTTTAAAAAACAGTGACATTTTGCTAGACTTATTAAAATGGTCACAGGACTTGGAAATATCAGGGGGGCTATATTATATAAAGTATTTGTGTTGTCACTATTCAAAATCAGTTATGTTTGACAATGCTAATTTGATACAATTATATTTAGTACTTTATCCTATACTTTCCCCGGAGCCCCTAGACCGGGTTAAATCCACTTGCTAAGTAAATATCTATCATCCTGGACATGTATTCTCCTAACACTTTATCAGAATTCATTATAATTCATTTAACTATATTAAATTCGCTGAGGGCCAAAAAAGTCTGGATTATTCATTATAGTAAGTTGAATTAATGTGCTAAGATTATTAGTTCCTTACTAGCCAGGATTGCCTCAAAAGGCTACATAATTGAGACATGCCTTAAAGCCTTATGTTTATATTTGCCGTAATTAGCTGTCTATACCTATTTAGTGATACAAATAGAGAAATAGAATCCTTGCCTTTTGTCTTACCAGCCTTTGTCTTACCATACCAGCAACCTCTTTCAAAATACTCTCTCTGGTTCTCATAATTTATAAAAATCTTAGATGGTACCAGATGTTTGGAGGAGGTTGTCCCATATATCCTTGACTTTAAAGTATAGGCAAGATTTATTCTAGCCATAAGTGTAATTTCAGCCTTGACTTTTGTGTTCCTGAGCTAGATATAATCTCAGCTGGATGTGATCTGCAACGTGGCCTCTTGTCACAAATAGAATTCTTATCTGTGAAGCGCTGGCATCAACGCCAAGCACTCAAAATAACCACAGGATATCACGAAAATGAGTTCTGCCCACAAACTGTTTTCCTCTGGGAAATCTTAATTTAATGTAAATATTTTTCAAGAAAACCATTTTGCATTTAGGCAACATTCAGAAGCTTGGTGGGAGAAGTTGTGCAGGGTTATACAGCAACACCTGGGATAAATGTTTAAGTCCAGACTGTCAAAATCTCAGGTTAGGGATTTTTCCTGCTACGTAGTCCCTGGCAGTGAGAACAGGACAAAAATCTCCTGTTCCTTCCCAGGCTGACCGGCTCCGGGGCTCGTGACTACCATTCACGCGGGCAGCTATGACCCGTGGAGGGCGGCTGTGAGGCGCGCTGTGTTTTGTGCTGTGGAATCCCACAGGCTCCCTGAGGGCACACGCAGGCATCTGCTAGAGGTGAACTGAGGCTTTTAAAGCACTTTAAAATGGAACTAGTGGCATATTCCTCAAAGTTGTCATCAACTTTTCAAATAAAAATGGCACAGCTCTTCATTTTTTTACACAAGTTACTTGATAAGGAGCTTTTGAGCTCTGCCTCTGCGCTAGGCTCAGAGTTAAACTTGCTGGAGGAGGACTGAGAAATGCACTCAGAAGAGACTGCTGGTATTCTTTTCCTAAGATTAAATGAAAACCAACCTACAGAGTTTCGGAAGCAAGTGAAATGCACGGAGGTTTTTAGTGGAATACTTGACAACTTTCACCTTATCCGTGAGCTGCCTTTCCTTTGACACCATCCAGACACTACCCAAAATCTAAAGTTATTAATTGCTTTCAATTAATTCTCAGCATTGTAAAGATCATGAAAAAATTTGCTGCCAACTTGACTGTTATTTGTATTGTGAGTTGATTGTGTGCCACTGTCTACATTCAGACGAACATATAATAACGTAGATGAACATATAATAATTAAAGAAAAAATCCACAGAATGTACAAACTAAGATGTTACATAGCAGCAGGCAAAGATGGCAAATGCAGGTGATACCAACAGAAGCAAAGGGTCTCTTGATGAGATCCTGGGATCTGGGAGCGATGGGTTGTCGGTGCTAACCAGAGAGGGGTTGGTACATATACTTTTTGAGAGATTAACAATTTGCACATTAATTTTTGCCATGGCATTCCTGAAAATTGCCCTACTCTCATCTTGGATGCATTTGTGTGGAAAATGAGCAGGCACTTGTAGGGAATTTAAGTAATAAATATTTGAAGTAACCCACCACACACAAATAACTATTAGCATGTATATAGTTTCTGTCTAAGTCTGTGCTGGTGGTCAATTCTTAATGCCTTCCTTAGCAAGACCAGGAGAAAGACAGCGGGAAAAATTTAGACAGGGAGGAAGAATGGTCTTGAAATGGATTCATGTTGGACAAATAACAAGTTCCACCTTTTATTAAAGTCTGACCAACACATGGGAGGTTCAAATTAGGATTTTGTAAAACATACAATTTTTTTTAGCTATTCAATTTCACATCAAATGAGCTTTTAGGAAAACCACCTGACTGAAAGTATTGTTTCATGTTAAAATAACCAATGACCAAAGAAAGCCAATAAGAAATCACTGCTGGTTTTATAAATGAAGAAAAAAAACATTTTCATTTTTAGTCATTTCCTGCTCTATTTAACAAGATTCACATGACCATTTTTATCAATAAATTTCAGGCTAATAAAAGACAATGCTAGGAATTACAGCAATTTCAGCCAAAAAGTATAAGTGATCCATATGACTCCAGAGCTTAATCTAGTTTAAAAATATACAAATCATTTTAGACTTCTTGATGGGATTACATTTTCATTAGCAGTATTTGGGTATCTTTACTTTCCCACAAGGAATCTAAATCATATTCTAGAAAAACAAGTTTATTCTTATTTTTTATTTGTATCTTTCTCCAAAATCTTAGCAAACAAGAAGGTTAGAAAAGAATCATGTCCTTTTTGAGTTAGAATAATGTCTTAAGAACTTTTTTGTTTTCAAACTCCCTTAGTTTTCAAATAAAGTAACCTGAGATCTCACAAACAGATTTTGTACTCCTATCCAAGGGCCGGAGAATGGCGTTACAATTTATTCTCTCTGAAATGATCCTGAGAATTTGTTGCACGACTTCCAATTTAATCTACCTACTCTACAAATTTCTTTAAAAAATGAACTTCAAACCCGTTTCTCCAGTCTTCTTAAACAAAATGTAGGAGTTAACCAGTGAGTTAGGCCAAAGTAAAGGGCCTGCAACCTTAGCACATCTTTGTTCAGTAAGCTTAGAGTTTTCTGACCTCTAACATGGTTAGATCTTTCTCCTGTCCTGTCTGTATCTTAGATGTCAGTAGACTTTCCTGTGTCTTCTGTTAGAGGTTGGCATAAACGATGCGGGCCCTCTGAGGCTGACAAATGCCACTGCTATTTTCACCTCTCTAGCTTGTCACTGTAATTGCAATAAATGCAATTGAAAGTACTTTTATTTGAAGGCCATTTGACAGAGGGGAAGAAAACACATCTACTCTTTCAAGGGCCATGAGTTTTCCTGGGAGAAGCCTCCCTATAAAATTTGTCCTTTTATCCTTGGATAGCGATTCAAAAAATTTCTGTGGGCAATGAAACCTTCTGAATGATTTTTTGCAGCCTGAGAACAGAAGCATGAATCACAGCATTTTCCCCACTTCTCCCTTCTTTCCTCTTATCTTTTTTTTCATTAAGTTTATTTGTACATTTTAGCTACACAATATGTTGACATTCATCACTGGGAGTTTGTGCCTTTATATATATATATATATTTTTTTTTTTTTGGTTCTTATTTTTTTCCCCAATTCCCTTCCCTCCCTTCAACCCCTTCACGCCTACCTATTTACAAAGACTTTGTTTCCATTTTTTTTTAACTCCTATCTTTTGAAGACAGGAAGGCTATTTCAGGCTTGTGTGCCTAAAGCCTCTTTTCCCCCAAAGTGAGATAGAAAATTTACTTGCTTCATCCAAAATATTAAGCTATTTTCATGTTAGAATTTTAGGGAAAAATTATTTTCTAAAACCTGTGACTATATTAAGGTAATACAACCCAAAATGTGTACTGTAAACATTCTTTGACAAGATTCTTTTCTAACTTATCCCTTCTCACAGGAACTTTTATCATTCTCTCTGGAGAGACCCACTCACTGGACATAGCTAGCTTGTGTATCTTTAACAGAACCATCCTTGGTAATATGCAATAAAGTGTTTCTTCTTGTTCAGGACAAAAGGAAGAAAAATGTCAAATTGTGTTTATAATTTGCCAAAAGCTGTTTGAAGTCCACACAAGTCATCCTACCTTCTGACCTGCACGTTAAACATCACAGGCACGTGCGGCTCTCAGCTGTCCAATCTCGGGTCTGCTTAAATGGCCCTTACCTATAAACAGGTTCCACTCGGTGTCCAGATCCGCCTGATTGGCCAAGCAGCCCTTCATGACATTGAGGCAGTAGTTGCTGCAGGGCCTCACGGTGGGCAGTGCTCGACAGTACGGGCAGTACAGCATCTTCATGAGTGCACGGATACACCCGGGGGTGGGGCTCACCTGCAGGAAAATTGGAAAGAAAAAGAACACGGAAATCAGAAATCAGAATAACAAAAGAGAGGACAAAAGAAGTCCTTTTCTCCATTAAACACACACACACACACACACACACACACACACACACACACAAGAAAAACTCAACAGGTAAAATGGCTCCGATGAACCTCACACAGTAGAAATTCTCAAGATCTTAATTTCAGAATTTTAACCCTTTTTAATTCATCTGGAAGCCAGCTTGTTCCTGTTGAGTACTTCTGCTCAGCCAAGTAATAATCAATTTTTGAAATGTCCCTGTCAACATTTTGATATTGATGCTATTATAATTCAGCCCTAAAACAGACACAGTTTCATCGCAGTGGAACATGGAATGAGATAATGCATGTGGAAGCAATTTGCAAAGTTAAAAGCCCCATAAAAGTGTAGGTATTATTAAAGTTTAATGTGACACCTTTAGAAAAGTTTCCAACTGGTTACTTGACCTTTTTTCTCAAGGAGGTTGGCAAATAGGCTTCCTTTGTGCATATCTTTTTTGAAAGGATCAGTATCAACTTGTCTGAAATTTCTGAGATCCAGGCCTGTTTCAAAGTAAAGGGACCAAGAGGGTAACATCCCCAGGCATCTGTGACTGTACAGTCCTGGAAAATTCACGCAGAATGGACCAGTGTTGAATTTGTAAGCTGGAAATCCTTGCAGGAATTTGGAGGAGTTACTAATCAACTGAAAAAAAAGGACTATTTGCCCTTAATAAGAAATGTGGTACTTCCAAATTAATCAATTCTACAACAATAAGGACTTTTAAAAAGACATTAAAAATTCTAAATTGACTTTAAGACAGAAAAGATATTTATAATGGTAGAGATCATCAATTAAAAACTACAAAAATTTTTTTCATGACTACATATTAAATGATTGTCTTACTTTTTTGGTTGGGTTACATAATCTTGATGTTTTAGTCAAGTAACTAAATATATGTTGCTGCTATACTTGTGTTTTAGATCAAAGGAAAAAGAAAAAAAAAAAACCCTCACTAAACCTAATTTAGGTCTTTGGCCCTTGTTAGGATGTGCTCTGATTAAGTGGACCTGGGACTGTGGTGACACTTATCTGACAAGGACACTTCAATATGGATAAAACATAATGTCAATGTAATGGTAGAAACCTAATGACATATTTCCACATAAATGGACACTTGCATTACTATAGCTCTTCTCTGTCGTTCTATCCTCTACCTAAAAACCAAATTTGGCTCTTTTTAATGCCTGGCTTTGCTTACTGTGACTTGTTTTTTTTAATTTGGTGCTATACACTGACAATATCCTGACATTAATTTAGGCGTTGAAATTTCTAGACGTCCTTCTGGGATTGTTGCACTCTATTTCAAATGTTTTATGAAAAATCTCAAATAAACAGACAAGCTGAAAGATTTTTATAGTAAACAGCTATATCTCCACTCCTTTATTGTTCAGTTTACACTTTGCTATATTTGCTTTTTTATCTTTTTTGTGTTTTTATCTACCCTTCCATTAATTAACCTTATCATTTTTTTCCCAGAGTAAAGCTTTATTAGTTCAGTTGCCCTCCTTGCCTTTATCTAAAACAACCAGCTTTTAAATTTAAGAATAAAGCATTTGGACACTGTATGTTATTTTATCAGGAGGACTTTTATCATATAAATTATCATAAAAATGCATCATTTCTATATCCAGATTCATAGACCCAAAGTACTGTTCTGGTATCTTGAAAGCAGTCTTGATTTCAAGTCTGGTTAGTTGTTTGCCCAAAACTCATGCAAATTCTCCTTATAGTTGTTTTTGTGGTGACTATAATTATTTCTTTTTTTTCTTTTTTATTGAGTTTATTGGTATATTCTAGGTATACAGTACAGTTACATTCATTAAAAATTGGAATAGATGGTCTATATCTCAACTTAATAAAGCCTATCTATGAAAAACCAACAGCCAACATCATATTAAATGGCCAAAAACTGAAAACCTTCACGTTAAAATCAGGAACAAGACAAGGATGCCCACTATCACCACTCCTCTTTGATATAGTTCTGGAAACATTAGCCATAGAAATTAGACAAGAGAAATATATTAAAGCAATAAAGATAGGAAAGGAAGAAATCAAACTGTCATTATTTGCTGATGATATGATACTCTACACTGAAGACCCAAAAAACTCCACCAAAGACTTCTAGAATTAATTGACACTTTTAGCAGAGTAGCAGGATACAAGGTCAACACCCAAAAATCAATAGCCTTCTTGTACACAAATAACAAACTCACTGAGAGAGAAATTAGGGAAATAATTCCTTTCACAATAGCATCCAAAAAAATGAAGTATCTAGGAATCAACCTAACAAAAGAAACAAAAGACCTCTACACTGAAAGCTACAGCACTCTGAAAAAAGAGATTGAAGAGGATATAAGAAAATAGAAAGATATCCCCTGCTCCTGAGTAGGAAGAATCAACATAGTGAAAATGGCCATACTACCAAAACTGCTGTACAGATTCAATGCAATGCCAATGGAAATTCCAACACTATATCTCACAGAACTAGAAAAAGAATCCAAAAATTCATTTGGAACCATAAAAGACCTAGAATAGCAAAAGCTATCCTAGACAACAGACACATGGCAGTGGGTATAACAATTCCCAATTTGAAACTATACTACAAACCACTGTGATAAAACCAGCATGGTACTGGCAAAGAAACAGACCTGAGGATCAGTGGAATAGACTGAAGACACAAAAACAACTCCAGATGTACTCAGCTACCTCATCTTTGACAAAGGAGCTGACCATCCCCACTGGAAGAAAGATAGGCTCTTTAATAAATGGTGTTGGAAAAACTGGATCTCAACCTGCCAAAGATTAACTTTATCATCTTACGCCAAAATAATATCCTTTTATTTTTTCATTTGAAAGCAATCGCCTTTTGATTTCTACCTTTCCTGTCAATTTAATGTTGGCTTGAATAAAATGGAATCAATACAATCAACAGTAGGAGTCAGTGTATTAAACACTCTAAGTCAAAGAGGTGAAGTAAAATAAAATTGGTATTTATAAATAAAGGTATGTAGATAATAGATTAGTATTCATTAATTCTAAAAATGTTCTGACAACAAAATAAAAACAAAAAATGGAACAGTCTAGTTGCTTTCTGTATTTATTTATTTATTTTTGAAAACATATTAAAGCTTTGATATCATCTTCAGATTGGATATTTCATTTGAGCAATTTTTTTTCTTTTCTTTTCTTTTTTTTTTTTGTATTTTGTTTTTTGGTACCAGGGATTGAACTCGGATCCTTACACTCATACGGTGAACAGAATTGTTTTAATATTCTCTTTTATCTACATATAGCCAAAGCCAACCACACACACACAAAAAAAACAAACAAACAAACAAACAAACAAACAAAAACTTCAGAGACTACAGTTTTGTTACACAAAAACTTTCAAATTCTTATGTATTATTGTTTAGTATTTCTGCTTTGCAGCCTGACCAAGCCTTTCCTTGTAAGATTTCATCATACATTTTGTTTTTATAACATTGGAATTTCTTTACAGATTCTAACTATTCCATTCACGACACCCTGTTTTTACTCAAGCTGATTAAGCTATCTCATCCTTCGATTGCTAAATTTTTCATTTTCTCACCAGGGGTCACGTATAATGTTTTGTTTCTTCACACTCTGTGTCCCAGTATAAAACTTGGAGCACTTGTCAACCCTAGGGATACAAACTTGAGACCTCTTGGACACCCTGACTATCTTGTCCATCATTATAGCCACTCTGTACAGCATACCATCATATAAAGTACTATGATAACCTTTCTATTGTCTCCCAATTTCTTGGTCATACTGTTAGTCAAATATGAAAAAAAAGAGAACAAGGTGGTTTTATAAGTCTTAGTATGCAATTGTTGCTTTTAAATTTTGCTGTCAAATGCTATTGATTGAATTAATTTCAAAGCTTTGCTTAAAAAAAAATTGTGAGAACCAGTATAATTTTCTCACTCTGACACTTCAGAAGACTCTCCAACTCAGGGTAGCAATCAACAGTGATAATTGAACAGCCTTAATAACCTAAAAGAACTATGTTGTTGAAGTTAACATATATCTATATATAGATATATAGATATATAGATTGTTTATCTAGTCTCCAGTTGATGGGAAGTTTCTAAGTGTTAGCTATTACAAACTGTGCCACTATAAAGATGGGAGCATATATGGCTTTGGTATGATTCTTTCAATTGTTTTGGGTAGATATCCAGCAGGGGAATAGCTGGATCAAATGGGACTTCTGATCCTGATTGTTCAAGGTATCTCTATACTGATCTCCATAGTGGTTGCACCAGTCTGCACTCCCACCAACAATGGAGAAGGGTTCCTTCCTCCCTTCTACCCACCAGCATTTATTATTGGTTGATTTCTTGATGACAGTCATTCATTCTGGGGGTGAGGTGGAATTTCAATGTTGTTTTCATCTACATGTCTCGAGTGACCAGTGATGTTGAACATTTTGACATTAATAATAACATTAATAATCTTTTGTCAAGAATTTACAATATTAGAGGGAAAAAATAAATATGAATTCCTTATATTTTGGGTTAAATTCTATTTTAGCTTTTCTTCTGATCTTGTTTGGTATAAGGAATGACATAAATTAAATTGTATTTAATATTATAACTAACATTCTTACAGAATAACTGAAATAAATAAAATAAGAGAAAACATTAGTTTATTTTGTAAAGGTTAAAATGTACTACAATGGAATATTTAAAGAACTATGAAAAGGATACAATAAAGCTATATTGGGAGATAGGACAAAGACTTATCTACCTAGCTCATCATGTATGTCAGAATGTTAGAGCAAGGAATTATTAGATTTTTTATCAATGTGAATTGAAACATAGCATATGTTTAACTTCATAACAAACAATTTACTTCAGGCCTTTGATACATTTAAGATTTCTGTATCTGGACCAATATTTATGTATTGATGTTCACATTAGCAATCCCAGATGGTAACCAATGTAAAATGAGATGTTCTTCAAATATTAAATAGTCAAGAATATATGAAAGTTATAAATCACTATGTATGAAGAATGAATATATATCTACAATGTGCTGGTTTCTATGGAAATGACATAACCAAAATAAACACATCTGCATTTTGTTCTCAAAGGATAGACAAATTAATGTAAGTGAATAATTTAGCTAGAATAAATTCTGAATGTGTTTTTTTCTCATTGAGCTTATTGGTACTTTTAAAATTTACAGTACAGTTACATTTATCATTGGGATCTTGTACTTTTACGTGGGAGAGGGTGAAGGGAGGGCTAGTGTATGGAGAAAAAAATGAGAACCAAGATCTAAATGTGTTTTTAAGCAAGAGTTGTTGCCATCTCCACTTTATGAGGTACAGCTATTTCTAGATGATATTTCCATTGATGATCTTAATATATATTAATTATTTTCTGAAGCCTTCAAGTATGATCAGATTATATTCAGGTTAGTGCTGTTATTCAGTCTTTTTAAATTTTTATTCTTCAGCCTGTAAATAGGCTTTGTAGTAAATCCATGGAAACTTAAGTTTATATTCATCTTGGGAATGCAATGTAATGTGAACCCCTGAAAGAACACTTAGCCTACAATTGAGAAATAGGGGTTAATGAGAAGGATCTGTGGTAGCCATGTAATATATATCTGTAGGACATTCACAGAAGATAAGCACCATAATGGAAATGGCAGAAGAGGGAGTGGGGTACTAAGAATCAATCTCTTCACTGAAGAAGTTACTAAGCTAAAAAAAAAAAGACTCAACTTTTGAGACCTTTGCAATCTAATAAAAATATTGGAATCATACAAAATATTTTCTCTAACCAGAATGAAATTGAAGCTAGTAATCAATAATAGAAATAAGACTGCAGCATGTACACATATGTGGAAATTAAACCATATATTCTTATACAATAAGTTGAAAAAAAGTCACTGGAGAAATCAGCAATTACTTGGATGAATGAAAACAAAAACACAACAATATAAACTTATAGCCATAAATGCCTAAATTAAAAGAGAAGAAAGATGTCAAATCAATAACCTAATAGTATATGATATGGAACAAGAAAAAGAAGAGAAAGCTAAATCAAAAGCTAGCACGAGGAAGACTCTAACTAGTAATAATAAAAATATCAAAGAGAGAAAAAAACACAAGCCAATGAAACTAACAGCTAATTCAACAAAGCTGACAAATCTTTAGCAATACAGAGTAACAAAAAAGGAAAAGAAACAAGTAATGAAAATCAGAAAGGAAAGAAAGGACATCCCTACTAAGCTCCCAGAGATGAGGACTACTACGCACAACCGTATGCAGCAGTGGGTAGAACAGCACGCTTCCGAAATGCACATATACCAAGAACCTGCAAAGATGACTTTATCTGAAGATGAGGTTGTAGCAGAAGCAAATATAGTAAGGGTGCTGGATTAGGGGCTCACCCCTAGCTAGTGTCCTTATTAGAAACAGGGCAGGACACACAGAGCCAGCAAGAAGGCAATATGAAGATGGAGGAGGAGGCTGAAGTGTTGCAGGGATCAGCCAGCAATACCAAGAACTGGCTACAAACCCCACAGGAACCCGGGGAGAGGGGTGAGACAACCTCTCTCTCTCTCTCTCTCTCTCTCTCTCTCTGAGCAACCAGAAGAAAAAAATGCTATGATTTCTGATTTCTGGCCATCTGAAATATGAAATAGTTAATTTCCATTGTTTCAGAAAAAAATTTTATTGGTACATTTTAGATATATAATACAGTTACATTCATCTTTGGGATCTTGTTCCTTTAACATGACAGATCTTGGTTCTCATTTTTTTCCCCATTCCTCTGGCCTCCCTTCACCCACTCCACCCTTCCCTATTTACAGAGACTCTGTTTCCATTTTTTTTGTTTTCTCTTATTTTTTCTTTTCCCTTCTAACCTTTCCCCTACCCCTCCCACTTCCCCTACACCTTTAGAACTGTTTTTCCATTATAAAATATCAATTATAAATTTTAATCCTTATTTACTCTTTTAGTTTATCACACCAGAGAAACTATTTGGTATTTACACATGTGTGTCCTATTAATTTCACTTAAGAGCATGGCCTCAGTGTGCATCCACTTAGCTATCAATGTCTCTAGTTTTTTGTTCTATTTTTTTTATTTTTGGAGTACCAGGGATCAAATTCATGTCTTTGCACTTGCAAGGCAGGCAGCAGAACCACTGAGTCAAATCCCTGGCTAGTTTATCATTCTTTATGTCTGAGTAGTACTCCATTTTATAAAAACAAACAAACAAACAAACAAGCACATCTTCTTTCCTCAGTCTCCAGTTAATGGGCAATTAGGCTGTTTCCAAGTTTTAACTATTACAAACTGTACTGCTATAAACATGGGTTAGCATATATCACTGTGGTATGAATCTTTTATTTCTTTTGGGAAGATACCCAGCAGAGGAATAGCTGGGTCAGATGGGACTTCTAATCCTAGTTGTTTAAGGTATCTCCATATTGCTTTCCATAGTGTTTGCACCAGTCTGCACTCTTACCAACAATGGAGAATGGTTCCTTTCTAATTTCTGTTGTTTTAAACAACCCAATTCATGGTAACATAATACAACAAAATTTGTTAAACTTGATGAAATGAATACATTCCTAGAAATACAGCATACCAAGATTGACCATGAAGTAACAAGAAATATACTAGTCCCAATATAAATAGATTTTAACAGTAATGAAAAACCCTCCTAAGACAAAGAAAAACATCTGGTCCAAATGGCTTCACTGGTAAATTCTACTATACCTTAAAAAAAGAATGAACCAAAGTTCTTCTAAAAACCATTCCTTAAAATAGAAGATGAGTGTCGTGGCTTAAATCTAAAGTGTTCCCTATAAGTCTTGATGTGTTCAAATAGGGCTTTTGGCTGGTGACTAGATAATCCAGGCACTCTTCTAATTGGTGGTTTAGGCCTGGTCTTATTGGAAGAGTCAGGTAACCGAGAGCAAGCATGACCTGGAAAGGTATATGCAGGTCCCCGGCTCTTCCCCTCTCTGCTACCCTGGCACCGAAGGGTTGAACATTTTTCCTCTGCCTGCCTCCTCAGTCATGCCGTTTCTATCTTAGAGTCATCCAACCATGGACTGAAGGCGTGAATGAAAATAAACTCTCTTCCCTTTAAGTCTCAGGTATCAAGTATTTTGTCCCAGAGATGGGAAAGTGACTAAGTGACTTATGAACTCAATTCATTCCGGAGGCCTGGTTGTAACTCAAGTTGGTCAAGCGAAGGCTCTACACAGACTTCAGTCTCTCTCCTGTATTCAGGTAGATCTCAGTGTCCTTAGAGAGACACTGGCCCAGGATTTCTCAGTTTACCCCACACAGGAAAGCATGTTGTAATGTTCCCTCCAGATCTCTTCAGGGGTTAAATCTCTATTTGAGACCATCTAGAAGTACAAGCAGAAGCACAAGTGGCGTTCAGGTTGTAACTCAAGACTTTGTAATATAAAACTAAAATTTTGGTCATAATCCAAGTTGTTTGCATGTCAGGCCAGTCATGACTCAAGGTTCCCTGTCCAATGAGGGAATATGTCACACTTGTTCTAAAAAGCCAGTACAACCTGATACCAAAGATAGAGAAGACATAATAAGGAGATAAAACTACAGAACTAGACCTCTTGATAAAAGAACTCTCAATGAAATATGGAACATGGAATTAAATATTAAACTGAAGGGGATAACCAAGTGTGATCTGTCTCAAGAGAGGAAAGTGGCTTAAAATAAGAAAGCCAGGGGCTGGGGATTTAGCTCAGCAGTTTGGTGGCCTGCTTCACAAGCACAAGGACCCAAGTTTGATCCCTGGTACACAAAAAGAAAGCCAATGGATAGAATACATCATATTAGTAGAACAAAGGGGGAAAACACATGATTATTTTAATTTTACAGAGAAAGACCCAAAATACTTTCATAATTAAAAAAAAAACATATAAAACTAGGAATAAAAGGGAAATTTCTAAATGTGACAAAGGATATTTATAAAAACCCACAGCCAACATATTCAGTGGTTAAAAACTGTAAGCTTTCTCCCTAAACTCAGAACAAAACAGAGACTTGCTTTTACTACTACTATTTAATACTGTAAAGAAAATACTAGCCACTAAGAAAAAAAAAATTATCCAAATTGGAAAGGGGAATTAAAATTATTTCTATTTACAGATGACATGA
>NW_022900918.1:28510358-28557100 GCF_012274545.1 Fukomys damarensis | reverse complement strand
ATATATATATATACAGGAAACACAAAAGCATCAGCAAAAAAAAAAGAGAGAGTGAGAGAGGTAATGACAAAAAGAAACTACTTCAGCTAACAGATTAATTCAGCAAAATTTCACTATAAAGCATCAACACACAAAAATCTGTGGTGTTTTCATTCATTATAATTAACAATCTGAAAAGAAAATTAAGAAAACCATTCCATTAGCATCAAAAATAATGAAATAAGAATAATTTCACCAAGGAAGTGATACATTTTATACTTAAATTACAAAACAAAATTGAAAACAATTATAAACTACCCAAATAAATGGAAAGACATCTCATGCTCATAGATTACAAGACTTAATATGGTTTAAAGGAATACTAGTCAAACAATTTTATAGATTAAAATCTTTCTCAAAATTCGAACAATTTTTCCTTGAAGAAATTGGAAGGCTGCTCTACAAATTCATATGAAATTGTAAAGGTGCCCAAACAGCTAGAATAAATGATGAAGATAAATTGGGAGACTTATACTTCCTGATTTCAAAATTCACCATGGAACTAAAGTAATGAAACACTGGCGCAGTGCCACTTCTCCAGCAATGTCACTTTTGGATACTCATCCCAAAGAGCGTAAACAGACTGCCAAGGAGATATGTGTCTGCCCACGTTCACTGCAGACTTACTCACAACAGCTATGAGGTGGAATCAAACTAACACCCACTGAAGGATGAATGGAAGAAGAATTTACAGTAAAGACAGGAATGGAGTATTTGTTCAGTCTTTAAAAAGCAGGAAGTCTTGTCCTAGGGTAAACATGGGTGGGTCTTTAGGACATTATGCTTAGTGAAATAAGCGTGTCACTGAAGGAAAAATACCACACGATTCCAGTTTTAGGAGATATCAAAAGTAGACAAACTCATGGAAGTGAAGAGTAGAATGGGAGTTTCCAGGTGTTAGGGGCTGAGGCAAGGGCTTTTGTTTCTACTCAAAGATGTAGAATTCCAGCCAGATAAGATTAAAGCATTCTATAGATGCACTGTACAATAATGTGCAGATAGCAATACAGTACTACACATTCTTAAGAGCCTAGATATGATCTTCTCTATTCTTTTTTGAACAACAGTACAATGGTATTGACATAATGGCAGACATATAGCCTAGTGGATTGGAACTGATGGACGAGAAATGAATGCACATGGTATGTCCAATTGATTTTCAACTTGGTACAGAGACCATTCAATGGGCAATGAAGACTCTCACCAGCAAATCTTATCTGACAGCTATATATTCACAAGCAAAAGAATGAAGGTGAATCTTACTCCATGATCTGTACAAAAGTTAACTCAGAAAGTACCCATGACTCAAATATAAGAACAAAAGTTTTCAAAAACTTTGAGATAAAGCATATGGGATAAATCTTAATGATGTTGGATTTGGCAATAGATTCTTAAGATAATAAAGAAAAAATTAGACTCAAAAGATTTTAAATATTTTATGCCTTGAAGGGTATTATCAAGGAAGTAAACAGTAATATGTAGGTAGGAGAAAACATTTACAAATCATATATATGATAAGGCTCTAGTGTCTAGGATTTGTACAGAATTCTTACAGTTTAACTACCAAAACAATGACACAATAAAAGGTGGGCAAAGGATGTGAACAGATATATCTTCAAAGTAGACTTGCAAATGATTAACAAATTCATGAAAAGATGTTCAATGTCAGTTATTGAGGAAATGCAAATTAAAATTAGATATTGTTTCATAACACTAGGGTAGCTTTAATATAAACAAAAATAGCAAGTGTAGGTGTGGATGTGGGGGAACTTGAACCCTAGAATATTACAAATGGAATACAGAAGAGTGTGGTGATTTGGGGAAACAGTTTGTTGGTTCCTCAGAAGGTTAAAGGTAAAACTACCATAAAACCTACATATCCTACTCCAAAGAAATGAAAACATCCCACACAAAAACTTGTAAACAAATGTTTACAGCAGAGTCACTCACTAATAGCTCTGAACTGGTAACTCAAATGTCCACCGGCAGATTAATGCATAAACAAGACATGGTATATTCATACAATGAAATACAACTCAACAATTTAAAAGAATGAAAGTTTGATATATGCTGTCTTGGATGAACTTTGAAAACATTAGGCTAAGTGACAATAGCTACTCATAAACGATCACATATTGTATTATTGTAAACATACAAAATGTCCAGAATAGACAAATCTGTAGAGACAAAAAATAGGTAGTTGTTATCCAGGACTTGGGTAAAAGAGTAATGGAAGCAGGGAAAGGGGCTGGAGAGTGACTGATGACAAGTATGCTTATCTTTTGTGATGAAAATGTTGTAAATTAGATTATGGAAAGAATTGCAGTAGCCAACATTGTAAATATACTGTAATACTGACATCTTCGCTTTTAGAGAGTTAACTTTATTGTATATAAATGACATCTCAATAAATTTCTTTAAAAAGAGAAACAGATGAACCTTTAACAAATGAATTCCTACTGTCATATTTCAGTGGTAAGGAAATATTGGGGGTCAGAGTAGAGCTCAGCAGAAGGGGATGTGCTTGACATTTGTTCGAGGCCCTGCTTTCAATTCCCACTACGATGCCCCAAAAGGCATTTCAGAGCAAGCAGCACAATTCTTTATCAGTACCTAAAGGCAACATTGGCTATATTTGGCTATATAGTTATAGGAAAAAATAAATTATATTAACCCTGAATTAGATGAACCAAAATCAGTTTGATATGCATGACCTGAATGGTAGCTTAATATTTTCTTTCCAAAGAAGTGGCCCATTTTTCCACTGCTGCTAATGAAGATTTGGTGGAGATGAATTTCCATGCATACACACAGAAAAGCTTTGGGCTCTCCAATTCAGTTTGAATATTGATTAAAAGTGCATGCTCTAAAATTATCATCTTTTTATCTTGCACCATTGAAAGAGAATGAGGATAAGACAGGAAACAACTATGAATTGTAAATCAGAGCCTAAAGGAAAAATGTTCCCTACATGGATGACAAATGCTTATAGTGCCACTGTGATAAAAATTCAGCCTATTTTTAAAAATTTAATTTTATTAACTAGAAACCACTTCTGAAACCATGTGCCTCATGAAGCATTTGCTAGACATAAAATGATGAACTTTCTGGGTCTGGGAGAAAAGGAATTGATATAATTTGCATACCTAATAGGCATAACTGCAGAATTTCCAAAGCCAAGCTTAAGTAACATCAATGCTATGGAACAAACCAGGACATGGGAAATAAGTTCAGTTACATTCTACGTCTGTTCTCGCTGACGCTATGTTTATGAATCTCAGATTATTAAACAAATTCAATGTTACTGAGATCTAGTTTCTGTATTTAATTCCATTCCTTAAAACATAATTAAAACTGCTGTAGAAGTGAGTAAATGTATGTTATTATTCACTCCATAAATTGGAATGTTCCAAATAGCACTTTAATATATTATACACACATGTATACATACAACACAAATGCACACAAGAATATTTTCCATCCACTAGAATGAAATAGATCTTTCCACTAGTTAAATACATATTTCAGAGGGCTTTCTGCTGTTTACTCAATAGAACAAAACATCATTTTAATTTTACCTTACTGAACCATAATGAGGTCTTGGTGATACTGCTTTTCATTTGGGCAGTCTGTTTGACATTCCAAACTTTACTCAATTGTAAATTTTTAAAATGTGAGCATGGAATATATAACAAGATCCCTGAGTGTCTCATCAGGAAATAGTGTCCTCAGTTAGAAATTGCAGCTTAGATATTACTTCATTTAGAAAAAACATTTTAGCAGTGAGTTTAACTATGAGTCATTGAAGTGAGAATCCACTTTACCCAAAGCTATGAATTTCAGGCCTCTGAATATAATACTAGCACAGTTGTGTCTTCTTTGGAATGCACACGGTTTGTTTTCAAATAAGTAAGTTGACATGGCACTTTCAAGAATGTACAGTCAAATCAATTTCTCAGAAACTTACAACTTTAAATGCTTACTATAAGAAACTGGCACATCATAAGATATGATACAAACAGGAAATAGAAAAACACCATACTGTGTTCTTTGATAATATTTGATATACAACAAAAATGGTATCAATTTATTGTCCATCTATCTGTTATCCATTGCCAATTCTCCATAAGCAATAAGTCTTTATGCCAGCTGCTCAATGTTGTCTAGAGTTGATGCACTCTAGAGTTGACACACACACATGGATTCACATGAGCTCTTCTGATTCCTGGTGAGCCCTTCATGAGAATCCCTGTGACTCACAGTGTTAGTACTTTGTGTGGATAACACACATTCTTCACCTTGCATGGCAAACTACCATTGTGGGTTATTGACAAAGGAAAAAATACATTAGAAATACTCATGTAATGGAGATTGCACAAGACCAATTAAATCATCCTCTAACCAGCTGGCTGGCAAAGTCATGGACAGCTGTTCCTAGGAAAGGGAACATTACTTGAAATTTCCATGGTGTGCGGAGATCTATTTGGGAAGATATCTCATACGACAAGCCAATGGTGAGTGCACTGTTCAAAAAGTAATAAAAATAGATGACAAAAACTGCTAAGATGCTGGTAGCTAAAAGGAGAAAAAAGGAAAATGAAATCATACCAAGGAAAGAGTCCTCCTCCCACACTTCTTCCAATATTAATGGAATAGAAGGTGAGAGTAAATTCATTCTAAAGTTCACTCAAAGAGTACTTAATGAGCATAACCATGTGCTGGCATGGCTTAAGGTACTATAATGAAAATGAATGGTGGATTTCAAAGTTGCCAAGGAGGAAAATTCACAGCTGAGAAAGGACCTGTGAAAACTGCCTGATGTTTATATGACTGGCTGAGAAAAGCTACTGAATGTACCAATTTATGAATAACAGGCCAGTGGGAAACACAACCTAAGAATTTCTCACTGCTCTAATCTCCAGGAGAACAGGAGCATCAACTCAAATGGAATATAGAGCAAGGAGAAATTATCACCCTTAGACTCTTAGAATTTACATTATTTCTATTGTTTTTTCCTAAATAGACACCTTTTGAGGACGACGTGATGAGTCTGCAGGCTCACTGAACATCAAGTGGTCTTCACAAGTTTAGAGATTCCAACAGTTCTGGGGATGAGTGAGGGAGAGGAGAGTATAGCAAGAAAAGCAAAGCTCCATGAAAGGCATTACAGGGAAAATTTGTAGAAGAGAGATACAAAAATAATGTTTCTATTTTTCTTCTGTCAAGATAGTGTATAAGATTGTTCTCCCAAATAACATAGGGCTGGTGGAATAACTCATCAGTCTTACAAGGGATTTACTTTGAAAGATGAACTAACTGTTTTTATTACCTATATAATATTGGATATAGAAAAAGTGACATGAATTTATATTTTCTTTTAAAATGATGAAATATATGAAAATGATCAAGTTTTTCTGAGATTTTTGCCAACATTCCTACAATTTTTTTCCCCAAGGTTGATCTTTGATTTCCATTATTTTGATATTATTCTTATACTTTTCTGAAGAAGTTAAACAAGAGTGCATCACTGAGTATCACCACAGCATACTGATAAATATAATATCATGTAAATGATTACAGAATTAGTCCATAAACCTTTTAAAAACTTTAAAACAATTTATAGTTATGAAGTATGTGATGCTATCCTTCATCTTCACTGGACCCTTGTGAGGAAAATGTCCAATGTAACCATTGTCCTATGAAAAAAGCCAACTAGACAAACTCATAGCCAAACCTACCCAAAGAAGGAAATAAAAGACCAACATCAGTGCAGTTGAAAGTAAAAAAGGTAAAATCAACATACATCATTGAATACTGAAGATTATAATTAACTACTTTGAATATCTATAATCTAATAAATCAGAGAATCTGTGAGAAATGGATAATTCCTAGACATATATGAATTACCAAACCTTAATCCACAAGATACAAAAATACTGATATAGGGATGGGTGAAGGGGTTGAAGGGAGGGCAGGGGAATGGGAAAAAATAAGAGCCAAAATAGATTATACAAAGATCCAAATTCTCAATGATGAATTCCATTATATTATATACCTAAAATGTACCAATAAAAGTTTTTAAATGCAAAAATAAAACCACACTGATAAGATTCAGAGAAATTGAGGCAGTAATAAATTTCCTTCCAACTAAGAAAAGGATTTGATGGATTCACTGCTGTATTTTATAAGAAAATCAGAATAATTAATGCCAATACTCTTCCAAGTCTTTGCTGAATTGAAAATGAAAGAACACTACCAAAACTTTTCCTTTAAACTAGCATCACCCTGATACCCAAACCACACAAAGACACAAAAAAGAAAGAAAGAAAGAAAACAACCTAGCTACAGAACAATTTCCTTAATAAATATAGATGTAAAAATCCTCAACAACATACTTGCAAACAGAATACAATGAATAATTAAAAAGTTGTACAGTATATCATGACAAGGTGGTTTCATCCCAGGGATGCAAGGATGGTTTGATATACATAAATCACTAGGTATAATACAAACAGAAATAAAAATAAAAATCACATAATAATCTCAGTATAAACCAAAAAAGCCTGGGACAAATCCTAACATCCTTTCATGATTAAAAAAAGTCTTAACAAAAATCGTTAAATAAAGACCTTACCTTAAATTGATAAAAGCCATTTATGACAGACCAACTGCCATCATCATACTAAATAAGGGAAAACTGAAACCATTCCCACTTATATCAGGAACAAGACAAAAATATTCAGTCTCATCACTTTTGTTCTATACAATACTCAAAATTTAAGCCCCTGCAATTAGGCAGAGAAAGAAATAAAGGAGATTCAAATTAGAAAAGGATTAGTTCTTATCCTTATGTGCAGATAACATGATCTTTTACATAGAGGACCCCAAAAACTCCACCAGAAGACTCTTAACTAATAAACAAATTAAAAAAAGTGGAAGGATACAAAATGAACATATAGGGCAAGGGATGTAGCTCATTGGTTCAGTGCCTGTCTGGCAAGTGTGAGACCTTGAGTTTGTTTCCTGGTACCAAAACAGAAAAAAAAAAAAGACCAAAATAAACATAAAATATAATATAAAACAAATAAACATAAAAAATACAGTCAGGAAAATAATCCCAGTCATAGTAGCTTCAAAAAATTAAATATTTAAGAACTAACCTAACCTAGGAAGTAAAATATCTCTATAATGAAAATTATATTGCTCTGAAAAAAATGAGACTGAAGAGGACATTAGAAAACATGATGATAAAGCTGGGGATTTAGCTCAAAGTTTCTACTGCCTGCCCCACAAGCATAAGGTCCTGAGTTCGATTGACTCCCTGTACCAAAAAGAAAGAAAGAAAGAAAGAAAAAAATAGAACTATATCCCCTATTCATGGATAGGCAAAATTAGAATTCATATTACCAAAAACGATATCTAGATTTAATGTAATCCCCATTAAAGTATCATCAATTTTACTTCTCAAAGAACTAAAAAAAAAAAAAAAAACCTCTAAAATTCACATAGAATTAGAAAAGATCTAGAATAGCCATCCTGGGCAACAGAAGCAAGGCAGGAAACATTACAATCCCTGAATTTAAGTTATACAAAGCTACATTAAGTAGTTACAAAGCTACATTAGAAAACAGTATTTATTGACAAAAAAAAACCAGACATGTAGAAAATAGAAAACAGAATAGAATAGATTAGGGGACTCTACAAACAACCACAGGGATCTTCAGTCAGCTCATTTTCAACAAAGTGCCAATAGTATATGCTGGAAAAGAGCTCGTTTAACATTCGTACTGGTAAAACTGGTTTTCCACACACAGAAGAATTAATATCCATATTTCTTGCCCTATACTAAAATCTCTCTCTCTCTCTCTCTCTCTCTGTCTCTCTCTCTCTCTCTCTCTCTCTCTCTCTCTCTCTCTCTCTCTCTTTCTCCAGAAAACCTAATATTCTGGAAGAAAATGTTGGTCTCTTGAAGGCATAGGCAAAGACCTCTTAAACAGAACTCCAAGTGCACAAGAAAAGTACCAAGAATCAACAAATGGGAATACATTAAGTTAAAAACCTTCTGCAAAGCAATGGAAATAACCAACAAAATGTAGAGCCAAACTACAAAGTAAAGAAAAATTTTATCAGCAACACCTCAGAGGACTAAGAACTAGAATATAAAAATAATTAAAAATGAGACTCCCTAAAATAAAAGACCCTACCGGGGACCCTAAAATGGGCCATTGAAGTAAACAGACACTTTTCAGAAGAAGAAATACAAAAGGCTAATAAATACAGTAAAAACTATTACCATCTTTGGTCATTAGAGAAATGCACAGCAAAACAACACTGAGATTGTAGGAAAATGAGTACGCGTTGAGACCCTAACACTAAGTGAAATAAGTAAGTCATAAAGGTTAGCTGCCGCATGATTTCTTTATATGAAGGACTCAGAACGTAAATAAGAGCAAAATAAAAGGGCCATGTTAAGGAACTGGTAGGTAGACCCTGTAGAGATGGGGAGTGAATCTAGAGAAGAAGAGGGAGGAGAGAGTAGTGTTGAGGGGAGGTAAAAATGATCAAGATGTGACATGCAAATGTATCAAGCCTCTAAGCCGAATGTAATCACTCTGTATCATAAACATAAACTAATTTAAAAAACACTGATCTAAGTTTTAGGTCAAAGCTTAAGTGAAAATATTAAGCATAACTTTACTGAGCTCTAAAGATATTTCCTAGATTGTTTTAGGTCCTACAGATTACTAAAAAGTCTAATTAATAAATACCCCCAAGGTATTTGCTGTAGTCAAACACAAGATCACATAGTTTATACGGTGTAAAAATCCAAGAGCATGATTAATGAACTTGTTAAACATTGCCGTGGAAGTGTTAATACTTGAAGAGTCATCCCTTCAACTATAGTAGAGTCATTTGGCAGTTAAATAACTATATTTATAAGTCTTTTAGGACATAAAATTAAGTTTCTGAAACTTGTCAATTCAATGACAGAAAAATACTACTGTATTCATAGGGACACACTTAAATATAGGTAAAAAGTGGGTTGTACAATATTGTTTTGTTGGCATTTTCATTATCCTTGGTCAGATATTAACCTGTTTTTGAAATAGAAAAATATTAACTATTCTTATAGCACTGAAGCACAATTAAATAAAATTTTTGCAACCCTACTTGAAGGAAGCTTTAAGATTTCCTTCAAACCTTTTCAGATTATATTGGGACAACCATGTCAACATATGTTTAAATAATATAAAATATATTTTCTGCTAAACTAAGCACAGATCATTTTTTCAAGATATCACAGTGCTTTTTAAAAATAGACTTTGTTTTTTAAAGCAATTTTAGGCTTAAAAGAATATTAAGAAGATAATATAAATATTTCCCATGTCTCCCTTCTCCTATACATTTCTTCTGACAAGCGCTGATCTTTTTACCATCTATAGTTTTGTTTTTTACAGAATTTTATACAGTCACAAGCAGTTTTTAGCTTTTTCAAATTGGCTTCTTTCACTTATATACCTCTAAGTCTCTTCAATCTATTTTCATGGCTTGATGACTTGTTTATTTTAGTACTAAATAATATTCAATATCTTAGATGTACACCATTAAAAAGTATAGATTATTTGACCTTGAACTTTCATTTATTTTTGCAAGCTCTTGGGGGATATTTTAAGTGACTCAAATACTGATTACTGTGCTACAGAGAAAAATGCATCAAGAGGGCTATAATTTGTAGAGCTTTATTTCCCTTGAAACTTTCGATCAAAATATGCAACAATTCCAGGAGCCAATCCAGCTAGACTCTTAAGCTTTTGGTCACAAGTGGATGTATTATCAGTGCCGAATCTTAGCTTTCCTGCCACTCAGATCTGCACTGGAGTAATGGTCCTTCCTCTCTGCCTCCCCCCACAAACGTGTACCACTCTGCACATGTAAGTTCCTCATCCGCCCCTATTTACAGGCTGTAAATTTCAGGCTGCTACTCATTTTCTACACATGGCAATATAGTTCTCTACTCCTCCACTCTTTTGGGCTACAGCCCTAATTAGGATGCATGAGACCTTTGTGAGAAGTATATGAGCAGAGATAGCTTTAAGTGAATCTATTTCCACATGTTCAACTTTGATGTGACTTCTTTCCTGAAAAGGATTTAAGACTGAGCCCACTGCCAAAGCCATCTATTTCACTGTCAACTTCTCACAAATCACTTTTAAAAAAGATATTTTTCTCATCGACCCTAAATGTAACACGATGCACCATAACAGAATGCAAATACCAGAAGACTGGAAATTGGGGTACAATGCAAAGAAACTCAAAATATTACTATGGACATCAGTATTATTATACAGAATATAATGCTGCACAGAGAAGCAAATTATTCTAATGCCCAAGACCCATTTCAAAGGCGATAGACTTTATTTTTCTACTAGCCACAAAATTGAAAAATAATTTAATCAAACTGTCAGCTCTAAGGTTAGTAAAATTCAGTCTTGAAGACAGCTACTATCCACTTTTTGGCTTGGAGTTTGGGAGATGTTCAAAGAATGTAGTGACTTTTAGTCCATGGTAACCATTTATTTGAATAAATGTTTCTCAATACACACTCGATAAACATAAAAAGAATTTAACTGATGTAGAAATACTCTTTCCAGGAGCAATATTTATTCAAATATTTATGAATCAATCCAAGGGGAAGAATTTGCAATTTCAACTTTTCTTCTAAACTTTAATTATGAAAGGATGTATTTGCATGCTTTGATCCACTTAGTATTCATAATAATCATAAGGATAATTAAATCCGAAAGAACATGTTAGCACTTGGAAATATACGTGCAAAAATTTAAGAAAAGACTATTATATATATATATTTCTAAATAAATGTATATTTATAATACAGATTTATAAATAATTACATATAGAGAGAATATATATTTATAAATAATTGTATATATAGAGAATATATATATTTATAAACAATATATATAGAGAGCATATATATATATATATATATGTATAGAGAGAGAGAGAGAGAGAGAGAGAGAGGTCATTAAATTTTCAAGAATGTACTATACTAGCACAAATTTTTGTAGGGAGTTAGAATGGAAATACATGTTCAGAAGAAAGGAAAACAAGTGCTAAATAAATAATTGTTGATGTCTTCTCAAATTAATACTAATGCATTACATCTTGCTGATATATTTAGATTTTTATTTCATTGAACATGTGTAAGGGAGTAATACTGTGTATTTTTTCTTAACTGTCAATATTTATAATATGGAACAAAATATACCTTTTATAGTTATTTGATTGTATGATAAACATTTTAGGTAATAATGCACCAAAGTTTAGGAGTATGTATAAATAAATCCTCAGAAGTATTTTTGGGAGGACATAAGCAAAACACATGCAAATGGTGTCCTGGGTGGTGCCCTGTGGGAACGGCCTTTCACGGCTCTGAGAGTGATTACAAAGGTTAGAGTCATGGAGGGCTTTGGAGGGCTGCATTTGACTGTGCCTGAGATGTGAAAATGTGCTGTTTGGAGAAGGCATTTCTTGTTATAAGGGCAGAAATAAGAATCAAAAAATGGGATGTCATTAAAATTTATAAGAAGTAGAAAAATGTTTGCAACGAATTGGAATGTGTACCAACAAAGACAAGTAAGCTTTGTTTGGGGGGAACGGTATTATGTGCAAATTTTCTTTTCTTAAAAGTGATTTTGAGTTTATATTATATGAATATTTTCCTTAAAATATACATCATATGCATTTATACAGAAAAGAAATGTCCTTCTAAACATAAAAATATCTTATGCATATAAATTATTGGCATCATTTCTTACAGGTGTGGCCCTGATGAAAGGGAATTAATACTCCCAGTGGGCTCAGAGTCCCAGTTCTCATAGAATGTAAGCATTGAGGATATATTCCTAAGTGAAATAAATAAGTCACACGTGTAAATAACGAATAGTTTCTCTGGTGTGAAAAAGCTATTATAGTACATAAGATCCTAATGATATAATTGACAATGTGAAATAGGAAGAAAAGGGCTAAAGATGTAGGGAAAACGGGAAGGGTAGGGGAAAGGTAATAAGTGAAAAGAAAAAATATGACAAAATGAAAAAATGGAAATAAAGTGTTTGTAAAGGGGGAGAGGAGTGGGGGTGAAGGGAGGGCACGGACAAGAGGAAAAAAATGAGAACCAAAACCTGTCCCGTAAAGGTACAAGATCCCAATAATGAATGTAATTGCACTGTATACCTTAAATGTACCAATAAACTCAATTAATTAAAAAAAAAGCATGTGGACAGTGTAACAATGGAAACTATTTATTTTTAAAAGTTCACAAGAATTGAAGAGAGAAAAAAATGACAAATATAAAATATTATAGGGCCGGGGATTTAGCTCAGTGGGGCTGCCACCTGCCTCGCAAGCACAAGGACCCGAGTTAAGTCTCCGGTACCAAAAAAAAAAGGAAAATAATAATGTTCTTTTTAGAGGTGGAGGAACAAGAAGATAGGCCTGAGACCCACATGAGCTGCTGAGCGCCGTGACGAGTGTCCTCTTTGCAATACCTTCCAAGTCCTCTCCATGGTCGGCAGTAGCAATGGTGTGTTGTCGGTGAGTAGCATGGAAAACACATCTTTAGCTATACCTATTAACCGCTATGTGTTTGTTAACTGTCTTCCAAGGAATCTAATTTCCACGAGACCTGAGATTCTTCCTGCCGTGTTCACCCTACATTGCCGACATTTGTAGAGCTTGCAAACCAGTACCTTGCCATGGAAAGGGAGAAATAATGTCACTGGATGAATGACAGTGTTTGAGTAACTGAATAAATAAGTGAGTGAATGAATGGTTGAAGTTTCTGGTTTCAGAATAATGGAAACCAATAACCTCAAGAGTAATATGTTCCCTTGCATCAAATGGGAGATTTTGAGTGGAAGTGACTGGATCCAAGAGTTAGGAGGTTATTTGAGAGACTTTTTAGTTAGTATTTGAGGAGTATGCTTTTAAAACTTTATTTTTAAGTTATGCAGAGAAATGATACAGTAACTAAAGAAGGTACCAAGATTCAAAGAGATTCAGGAAAAGTATTTTGTTTTCTTACTTGTCCTGCAGAAATTGGAAGACGTGGGAGTGAACATTTCCGATACCAACAATAGTAAAAAATATCAATTACAGACATAAACAACTACGGCAATTCTTCTTTACAGAGTGAGTTTCAGTTTCTAAAAGCCTGTAATGTACGTGATCTCGTTTAAAGCTTGAAACTAATCCGAGTTGCCCATTTCACCGTCGAGACAGACGCAAGAAGCATTAAATACCTAGTGTAAGGCGGTGAAGCTAGACAAGTGTGAAGACTACGATAAGATTAGGTGTCAGGACCCACTTCAACCTCAGGACCACGAGAATACAATCAAAGAAACATAAATCATTGCTTTTCAGCAGCGCACAGGTGACATGGGTTAGTTTAACGGTAATTCTGGCTTAACACGCCAGCTTTGTCTATGTAAAAGATGATAAAAAACTGAAATTAGTTGTTATCTGCCATGTTCATTTACTGTAGCTATTAACTAGAGCCAATAAGTAAGTGGGTGGTTAATATGTTTTTACCCCGAGGAAAGGAAGAGTTGTAACATCATTTGCATGTCTAAATTGAAGTACTCAGCACAAGTGTGGTTTTCAAAACAGGGAGTATTGAAGATTATTGAAAAAATAACTGATTTAATTTAGACAAATTATTCATGCCCTCAGAAAATGACTTGTTTGGAGAGGATACACAGTTTCCTTTGAGAAAATGACATCAGAAGAGGAAAATAGACATAAGCTGGATAAACGATAGAAATAAATAACGAGCCAGTTTAATCTCTCAGGGCTCATTTTGGCAGCTGCATATTCTGATCAACAAGTTTACTATAGGGTGTACAGAGGCAAGGAAACTTGAGGTTAGGAAACCAAGTCCTAGGAAGTAAACTGACGTGTTTTTGTTACGTCACCAATCTGTTTGTTGCACAAGCAAGGAAAGAGGGAACATGTCCTGTTGGAATTTCTCTCCCTGCAATGCACCACAGCCATGGTCCCAGCCCTACTTGAAGCTAGCAAACAGTGACTGTGTTGTACCTGCTAAAGCAGAAAGAGGCTTAAAGACTTGAACAGGAATCAGTCAAGAAGGCAAGAGGAGTCTAGATGTTAGAGAGACTGCTACTTCATTCAAATCATTGCAGAACTCATGAGTATTATCAATAGGACCCTGAAATGGCCTTCGTAAACTACGGTGGCAATGATGACAAAATGCAATGCAAACAAACTGGGAAATAGTTTTACAAATTAGTTTTTTGAAAAGGACGAGAAGAATACTATGTATATAGATAAATCTTAATAAAAATCCAGTTCACATTCTTGAAATTCCAAAGTAATTTCCCATACGTTCTTAAATTCCAATTCAATTTTATCTCCTGACTGGGCTCCAAGAGCGACTGGTTGATGTATTTCTAGTGCCTTTTCAGTCTGAAAGAGCTATGGTTCTCCATGGATTATACCAAATCTTAAGCCTGATTTTGAACTTTTGTGGCATTTTACATTGTGGCAGCGTAACAAGGCAAACAATACATAATGAGTTTTCATTTAAAACTTGGCTTCAGGTCTTTCATAATAAATCCCAAAAAAGAAGTGCAATAAATAATTTTTAAAATATACGTTAAAACCAGTCATTTGATCATCACAAAGTTTGCGTTCTCTAATATAGAAAGGAATTACGTTCACTTGAAAATGTCTACACGATCCAATGTGATCCAAGAGTGGTCTGTCAATATGCCAGTCAGGCCCTTGCCTTTTCCCACATGGAGCTGGGGGAGGAGGAGCTGCTGTGGACTGGTCTGGCGAGGCTCCTCACAACAAGCAGACCTTGCTAGGTATCATCGAACAAATCTGTCACTGATATTACTTTTCTAGTGTCTCATGTGATTTTTTTTCCCTTTAATTACCTAAAATAAATTGAGATGCAAGTAAAAGAAAAATGCACAAATAGGTTTTGGAGGCTTTCTCTATATTAATATGTGTCAAATTTATTTGTGCTATAAATAACAATTTCCTCTCCAAAGCAGCATTCACTACGGACCAGGAGCCAATCCATCAGCATAATGACATGGTAGAAAACTGAGATTACTCTACGCTGGAATGATACTTGCAGTTTTGCCAATGAAATGTTAAGTAACATAGAAGAACATGTTCCTAGGCATTACTTTATTTATTCTACTTAACAAACTGGCCCATTAATCATTTTCTACCCTCGATTGTGTTCTATGAGGAGGAAACTACATTCTTTGAATTAAATGCCTAGTAAGGGGAAGCTATTGATTCTCAGAGCAGGACAGAGCTCAGATGTAACATTCTTTCTAGCCACAAAATTAAGTCTGCCAGAGAAAGGCCAGCAGTGATTCTATTAAGGCTCCTAGATCCACAGCCTCAACATGGGTTAATTATAATTACCTAACTGTTGATGATCATTAGAACTATTTTACATTTACACCACACTCTACCTACCTACACACAATGGGGTGGACTGTGTGTCTTCCCTCCATCCTCCTTGTAATATTATTCCATGACTGTTAAGAAAGTTGGAATTACATAGTAGGCAATTTTCCCCAAATGTAAAGAAAATTGGAATTAAATAACAGTGATAGTAGGGTAAGTGCCTAACAGGCAACGTATATAAATATTTGTTTACTGACAATAATAAACAGTCAATTTTCACTTGGATATATTTTAAGGATATAAATTGAAACGATATTTTCATCTTTTTTCTTTATTCCATGATAGAGACACATTTTAGCTCACTTTAGCCCTTCCACTAATAGCTTACTTACTAAGTGCAATCCTCTTCTTCATGACGGTGACACCTCTTCTTCTATTCTGACTGAACTCTATTGATGGCCATTGGCATGTACCAGCTTTGTAAGTCTTTCACATGGCAGATTTACAGTGTTCAAACTTTTAAAGTTCTTAAACTTATAAATAGACTATGTGTTCAATTTTTACACAAACAGTTCAGAATCTAAGTTTCTGCTTAAATACACCTTTGACACGCTATCATCTTGGCAGGTTCCAATTATACTTTATTGACCAAAGTTGCCAACATCAAAGAAAGCACACACTGCTCTCCTAGCTGTGGCTTGTTATTGACCACAGCTGCTAACACCGAAAAAGGAGCATGTGCTTTCGTTAACTGTGGCTTTGGACCATTTTCATTCACAGCTGGATGTGAATTATTCACTCTTTTTGGTCAATTTTTGCCTCTTTCAAGATGACTCTGTTACTCTTGATTTTTGTTTATCTGTATCTGAAACAATCACAGGATCCTACCAGTGTCCACTGAAAATGATTTTTCATTAGTGCCTTGCAAAGCCATTTAGAAGAAATTAAAGCACCTTATAATTGGCCTTTTCCTTTTTTACAGCTTCAGTCAGATATGTTCAGCTTCGACTGAGGTAACTTAGGATCAAACTCGATAAAGGTGTTTTTGAGATCTATGTGCCCCCTTCAGGACTCTCATTAGTTGCAGACAAACATCTTTGGCTAAAATCTTAAGACTCTGTATATCATCACATATTTAAGGTAATGAGAAAATTTCTCTTTTTAAATGTACATAGAAAGAATCATCAACAGAATTTGTGATTCTTAATCATTTTATGCTATAATTTCCCTTGATTTTCTACCACCACTATAAGTGTATCTGAGTAATATATTGTAAATTAATTTATAATGAAAATACTCTGGCAGAAGAAAGGGAGGTTCATTTCTAGAATAAATTAAGATAAACCTATGCCAATATTGAAATCACTGTGACTACTTCTGCCATTACACTTATTTATCTGTTATATTCTTTTGCCCAGCAACATGATCTGTAGTCAAAGAGAAATAACTGAATAGCCTTTTCTTCCTTTTTTGGTACCAGGAACCAAACTCGGGTCCTTGCACTTGCAAGGCCGGTGGTGGAACCACTGAGCTACATCCCCAGCCCCTGACTACCCTTTTGCTAACATTTTTTTATTCTGTTCATGGTGTTAAGAGTATTCTGGAGATGGGAGGATATTGACCAAGATGACTTTCATGTTCCCCTCTGCTTGACTAAGTCTCAGGCAGGTTTCTTACTGACTATAATCCCAATCTTTCTTTCCTTAGAGCACTTATCTAGAAAAGTTATAACTGGAAATTCTTTCTCTGCTCCTGCTGGGGTTTCAGTGTGATTTGTCCCTGTCAAAACTCACGTCGAGGCTTAATGGTATTGAACTGCTTTCTCCTTTAAGGGAGATGATTAGGCCACAGGGTACCACTGTGAAGGGACTGGCTGCCACAGAGTGGGTTGTTATAAAGCCTGGTACCACCCTTAGGTCTGTGTCTCTACATATGCTTGACTTCCTTTCACTTTTCTACATTCAAGGAGGCCCTCAGGTAGGAGGTCCTTGCCATATGCTGGCTCCATCAGAATCATGAGTCTAACAAACTTCTTTTTACATTTCTCAACATCAAATATGCTATTACAGTAACACAAAATAAACTAAGACAGATCCTTTTTAGATGTAAGCCTTCTCCCAAGATCGTGCCGAGTTTTTACGACCCAGTTATATCTTTCTCAAGGACCTGGGAGCCACCCATTTGAAAAGTGATAATTGAGAAAGATAGAGCCCCCTTATCCCGGTCTCTGTGGGAGAGTAAGAGACTAACTTCAATAAGCCTTACTTCAATTAGCAAACACAGATGGCTTAATCACATTGACCAACCTCCCTGTAACCTCCTCCAGCACTTACTTTTTCAATAGTTCACTCCAGTGCTTGAAAACTCTCACACCTTTTGTTTCATTGGAGTTCAGTTTCTCTCCTCTGTTGCAGTGGTCTCCTTCTCACTGCAATGTCCTTGAATAAAATTTTTCATACTCTCTTAACTCTACCTGGTATGGCTTTGTGCACTTTGACTTGCTAAAATATGGATTTTAACAAAATAATCTTTTTGTTTTCATTCATGTATAAATCACATTATTTGTGAATCTACCAATCTCCTTTGGTCTTGTTTTCATTTCTGTTAGGTTCTTTTCATTGTGCTATGAAATGAACAACAGTTTAAAGCGCCAACTATGACATTTATCTAAACTCTGTCAATATAGTAATAATTCTTATTCATTATATTTTAACTACTCCTACATACAATGTCAATAAAGCCCACATTCATATAAGAATTTAGAATAAACATGATGTGATGAGGTTGATTTTGAATGACTGTCCTTTATGAAAACACTATGTTTACAATCACAAAACAAAAAGTGAAAAATTAATAAAGTCTAAAAAGGAATCAAAATTATCTTATTTCATTTACACGTGATGATATCTAAGAAATGAAGTGCAACAAAGGTAATCACAAGTAATGCTATACAGGGCATATTATATGCCAAATGCTTTATACTTATTCCTCATCAAATCCTCCTGATAACCTGTGAGGGAGAAATAAGGAAACTGAGGCTTAGACAGTTTATGGAACTTACCCAAGGTGATCAAAAAATGATTTTTGGATTCAATTGCAATGACTTAGGTTGTCCTCTGGGTACAAAATCAATTGCTCTGCCTTTCCCCTTTATATGCTGGGTGTTACACTTGCTTTAAGCAGCTCAAAAGCCCTTCCCACGTGTTCTTTCTCTATAATGGCATTTATCTGAGGGAGGGGAGCTCCTCAATGAAGTAAAGCAGTCTTCCTAGAGAACCGTGCAAGGTTCCCAGTGGGTACTGCACAGCGCCCCTGTGCAGGTGCGTGAGCCAGCTCTGTGGTGTCTCAGTGTGTTGCAAACAGCTGCAGAGTCCCACCCTGGAAGACACTCTTTGGGACTAAGCCAAGTGATACTCTGTAAAACTGCTGGGCAAATTGCTTTCAAATTCATTTTGTTGCAAAGTGCTATGTAAATGCAAAGTAATTATCGTTATTATAATAGGCAAATTCACATAACTTTTAAATTTTTAGAAACCTGGCCAATTTTGTAGGTACTTCAGGGTGATATTCTATCATCAGCATCTTTTCCCAGTCCTGCTGTCCTCTTCCCATCACTCTTCATCACACTGTAAGGAAGGTAAGGCGAGGATAGGCTGACTGGGGCTGGCATTTGATCTCTAATTTCCAAGGCTGATAATTTTCCAGCTAAGTCTATTTTTGGAGCAACATGGTGTTATTTCCAAGCTCCAGACACAATTGTCCAACTAAGTAAAATTTATACTCATGGAGAGACACCTCATTGCTATATACAGAACTTATGGAAGATGGTCACATAAGTATTTATTAAATTCCTGCTGTGATTGCTAAGCATTGCCATACCCTCACACAGAGAGATGGTGGTGATGATGGCCTCACACGGCTTCATTTCTGCGAACGAGTTGCTTCAGGATAAGAGAGAAGTGTAAACGGAACAACACTTGCACAAGAACAGAAGTGACTTGTGAACAGTGTTTTCAGCAATGTATTTAGGGAAAATAGTTGAATGTCCATAATTTTCCAGACACTGGTAATACAGTAGTGCACAAAGTGAATAGGATCTCTAACTCTGTGAAACTCATTGTCAGATCTTTAATTTGGGGCCTTGTGGAAGAGTTGCTAGGAGTCACAATGATAGTGTACATAACGGAGCATTCCGAGAGCGGTGGTACACCCAAGGAAAGCACAGTCGGGAAAGTTCCAAATGTCCACGCAAGATCATTGCAGACGGCCTCTAACTGTGATACGTATCTGCAGACACTTCAGTTTTGTGAACTAAATAGAAATTTTTGACAAATTTCCAAAAGAGGGAAAAATTAAGTTGATGGATATTTTGAGAGTAAAATAAGTTTATTGTCTATTAATAATCTAATAAGACTTAGGTTCTGTTATTTATTCTCACAGCCCACAAAATATATGTTCTGCTTAGCTGTGGACGGAAATTTTTAACATGATGGATATATCAAGTAAACAAAGGTTATTCAAAATACCCTGCAAGAGAAAACTGCAACCCATGTCTCCTGTAGCATTATTGATATCATCCAACACATGCCATCAAATGTAAGTGCTCACCAGTGGATGAATGGATAATGAAAGCGTGGAACACACACACACACACACACACACACACACACACACATACACACACACACACAATACTACTTAGCTTTAAAATGAAGGAAATCCTGCCATTTGCAAGAGCACAGATGAATCTGGGAGCCATTATGTTAGGTGAAATATGCCAGACAGAGAAACACAAATATTTCATGATTGCACTGAGACAGGGGACCATAACATCTCCCAGAATCAGACAGAATGATGGTTAGTTACTAGGGGTGTTGGAGATGTGGGGCATAGGAAGTTTCAGTGAGATAGAAGAATAAATTCAACATCTACTATACATGTTGACTACAGTTGATGACAACATATTGTATCCTTGAATATTGCTAAAAAAGCAGAATGTAAGCTCTCACCATAAAAGGTAAAGTTTGTGAGGTAATGTTTCTGTCAGTCAACTTGATATAAAGAGTCCACTATATATATACATTTTTTCAAAATGTCATGGTGCACATATATAGATATATATGTTTTGTCAATTAAAGGCTTACTTAAAAATGTTCAAATTCTTACAATTTTATATTTTGAGTTTTTACTCAGGATATCAAGAATTATACTATGATAATAACTGACAGTTATCCCCAAAATTTCATTAACTTATGACACAAGGTTTATTTATAATTCTCCATCTGTTCATGGTAGTCTGATTCTAGAATCAGAACTGATACAGAAGATAATCTCTCAAACAATTCAGCTATGTCAACAGAGCAGAGTGAAGAGGGCTTTGTTTCTGGAAAATGGTGTTTTCTAGTATAGGTTCACAAGGATCAATGTCAAATTTAGGCAACTGTGGAATGTATGTTAAATACGGCCATTAAATAATTAAACTGTTTATTTATAATTAAATTGCATCAAAACAAAGAATGCTCAAAACTCACTATTTCCTAATGAGCTTTTTTTTTATTGTCATCTATACTATTGAAGTTGCTTCCATGAGCTGCATCTGTAGGATGGAAATACTGTGTAATAGAATGCTTTGGGCACATCTCTTCTCAGTTCCATGCTCATGACATAATCATTTCAAGAGATGTTATGCCAGAAACCAGCAAACTTTACAGAACTCTTGGTTGTTGTTTCACATTTGCAGTCACCTTATTCACAGTCTGGACTAGAATAAGTCACTTGGTCACACCTGAAGTCTACATGTGTAGGGAGTGTGCTGAAGTCCAACATGAAACTTTGAACAGCAAGGGAGATAAGGAAAAGAAGGACTCATCCTTGTGGCTGTATCTCAGTTCTGCCTCTTACGATTTTCTCTTACATTGTGCTTTACTCCCTGGTGTAGCAGCGGCTCCCTTGCTCTTTCCTTTCAGTCATTTGTTTATCAACATTTATTGAACAGATTACCTTATGTGAACCAAATGTAGAAATACTTGAAACTCACATAAATTTTTACTGCTTTCTTCACTTTTCTATTTGCTAATCTATTGTTTCTATCTTTCTTTCTCAAAACTCCTGAACACCTGATGTATGTATGAGTGCATACACACATATGGACACACATATACATGCACACACACAATTGCATGTTTCCTTAACTCAGCATGACAATGTCCAAGAACAGAGGTAAGAGCCTTCTCTTTTGGTTTGGAGAGGTCTTATACCACAGCCTGAATGCTCCATGTATCAAAAGTAGAGCATCCCTAAATTTTCCCTAGAAATTCAATTCTATATTATGACCAATTGTCTAAGGCAGCTGCTTAGTGGGGTAAAATGCTGGGAAGAAAACTCAATTCATTCTAATAACCTAACCACAGAGAAGAACTCAATTGATTTAACAGACAAAATATCCCTGGGGGAGTAGCAAGTATACACTTGCCTTGTCTTGCAACAAAGAGCAAAAAATTGGCTTCAAATGATGTCCCCATAGCATTTTAGAGCCAACAAGTTGTTTACTGTCCCAATTGCTTATCAAAACCACACACTGAAATATTTTGCTTGAAAACAAAATTTTAAAAGTAAGGAAAAAAATAGAAGAGTTTAGGCGTAGGTGGAAGTAGGGGATCTGGAACTCCCCTCATTAGACTACTCGATCTTGTTTTTTTCTGCTAAAACTGAGGGTCAGTTGATCGCAGTTTGAATACCAAACCTCCAAGACAGTCCCTTGAGTTTTCTGAAGAGGAAACTGGCTCATGGAGAAAGAGATAGATTTCATTAAAAAATTAATTATCAAATGCAGAATCAAAAATCAGGTTTCTTTCTTTTATCTTAGGAATCCTTCAACTCTAATTCTATAGAGGTATGTAGAATTATAAACATAGATGGCTTTCGTGTAAAATGACAAGCTTGTAAATCCCCATCAAAACAAATATAGGAAGACAAAAAAAGCCAAGAGGAAAAGTGTGCTTTCAAATTGTTCCCAGTCTCTGAATGTTCTTTGATTTGCGTGGCCTACTTGTCATAAAATGCCACAAAATTCTGAAGCATTATTTTGTTTCTAACACTGGCTTCCTACTGTGAGCTCCAGTAGTCTTATATAATAAAGAGACCATTTTTTTTAACTACTAAAAATTTTTTTAACAGGGGTGAGTAGAGACAAGAAAGCATTAACCACTCAGAAAAATAATCTCATGGGTCCTTGCACCTAAGGATTTTAAACCTCATTGTTGCGAGATCCTTGAATTTGTGTATGAAGTAAAGACACCATATCACTTGAAAAGTTTTATTGGAGTCAAGTATTAAGGATGACATGTAGTAAAAAAAGAATTATCTTTTGCAGACTACTCAAACCACACAATGAAGTCACTGAAACGATCAAACACTATTACTAACGGTAGCGCATTCACAACTCAATGTTAGTCTGCTTTCTACAACTTCATGTTGCAAACCTCGTGTGTGCCTACCTTTTATATCTGGATGCCCCCCGCGCCCAAAGACTCATGCTCTCAGAGGTGGGGCTTTTGGGAAGTGACTGAATCCTAGGGGCTGATACTCATGAGTTTTTAGGTGAATGTCATTTGGGAGATGAAGCCTGTTTGGAGGACATGGGTTAATGGAGGCCAGGAAGGGTAGCTCTACCTCTCTTCTCCCTTGATCCTTCTCTTTGCTTCCTGCTGCTTCCATGACAGTCTGCTAGGCAGCCCTGCCTTGAAACCAGCTGACTGTGGACTGAAACCTCTATGAACCATGATCTCGAATGAAGCTTTCCTTCTTTAAGTTGTGGGTGTTGGGTATTGTGTCCCCGTGACAAGAAAGTAACTAAGACATCTTGAGATTTTAACTGCATAATCAGCATTAAATTATTGCAAGTATCTAAAAGAGAAATCACAATTTTAAGAGTAAACTCATTCAGTCATACACTATATCTTCAAAAGTAGTTTGGGAAAGATGTCAAATTTCAAATAGGACTGGTTCCAGGAAATAACAAATGACAGTTCCAATGTATTGATTATTATTATTAGCTTAGGACTTACAGAAGTAAAATCTTTTCTTAATTTTATTCTGAATAAAATCTATTTTTTCTTAGGATATCTCAGCATGACAAAACACATTCATAGCTATTTGCCTTCTCACTCACCATTCCTAGAAATGATTACACTAGATATGTGCTAGTTTTTCAAGGGGGCAATTTTCACCTAACATCTGCTACTAGCTTATGGTTGCTTTATAAATCTCAAGGAAAATATCTAGTTTCTATCCCCAGGAACTACTGTCAAGATAAGTTGTATAAAGCTCATGGACAATATTGTGAAGATATTTTCATAAAAGACTGTTACTTTTCCTATTGCTCAGACCAAATACTCAATACCCAAAGTTAAAGGGGGAAAGGTTTATTTTTCTTATAGTTCACAGATATTTCAGTCCATAATTGGCTGGCTCCAAGGCAGCGTATCAGAAGAACAACAGTTCACAGCAGCAGAAGACAATGAAAACAAGAGAAACTCAACAGCATCTTTCTGCCCCTTTTATGTTAACCATACTACCGAGATTCAGGCAGTGCCAAACCAAGCCGTGTACTGGGGTTTAGTAATCACATACCCTGAATTCCAGCATCACATACTCTAGATTCAGCCTCCTCTAAAAAAGCCCTAAGACTGCATGAGGCTCTGGTGAGACAACTAGACAAAAAGTATAACAGACATCATGAAATCAAAGAGACATATTTTAATAAAAATTTCAATTATTCTTAAACTGGAACTCTTTAAGTATAATTACAAATATATATTTCTGTGATTTGATAAAATTCTAAGGCCATCTCTGAAACTCAAAGATTGCTCACTAGAATGATTAAATGGATTGATATTAATAAATTCCTCACCAATCATCATAAAGATATCAAAGATTAATTTGATGCAAGTATTAAGAATAAATGGATGATTCAACTCCTAGACACATATCCCAAAACTCTAGTTTCTCTTCAGATTGTATAATCTTGTGCCTTTTATTAGATACATATCCAAAGAAAATGAAATCAGCATACCAAAGACACACCTGCATTTTCTTATTTGTTTTGGCACCATTCATAAGAGCTAAACTATGCAATCATCCTGAGTGCTCATGAACAGATGAATGGATAAAGAAAATGTGATATTTTTTGGTTAAGTAATACACCATTGTGTATATACTAAAACTAAAAACCTAAGTAAAGCATAGATTAGGAAAATGAGATACAACTATGCAAGTGTGAAATATTCTCTTCTTTAAACTTAAAGAACAGCAGTAGACATCACCAGATTCCACCTTCCAGGGCCAATGCTTTCATTCATGGCTGTAATACTTTCACTTTTTGCCTCTACACCTCTGGTTTGGAGCTGGAGGGACCATACTAATTTCTACTTCGCCAGAGGTAAATAATGAAGAAAAATAAAATAAACACTCATCTTTTAGAATTAGCAATGAATCAACTCATTTTAGGGAAAAGAAATGGCTACTGAATCACCAGGGTTAAAACAAAAATGTGCTCCGTAGGAACAAAGAATCACCAATGTCAAATTTTCTAAAGGACAAATAATATATTAAATTAATTAGTGGAGATTAAAATTGCAGGTTGAATTTTCTAATTTTTTAGGTCTAATATTTCTATTCATGCAATTGTGTTTTAGAGCAAGAGGTTATTGAATAGGAATAAATTTCACCATGAATAAAAGTTATCTAGAGGTTAGACTAAGTTCATGTACTTAAGTAGAACATTTTAATTTTTAAGTGGGAAAGCTGAAGTGATTTTAGAATCATTCTATGAAAAATTATAATTTATTCATATTAACTTGAAAAATCACTCTCTCCTGTAAGTATTCTTGAATAAAGTCTTCTTTATATTTTTTCAATACTTGTAACTATAAATTTTTATTTTTTTGCTACACTAGGTGGCTGTGGCTTTTTAATTAGAATTTTAAAATACAAAATACCATTTTATATCTGGAAAGCAACATAAAGTGGTATCTACTTTGAAATTACTTACATTTAGAATAAAATAAATACTCCATATGCAGTGCATTCTTTTAAAATGTTGCAATTGGGACAATTTTCTCCTCATATAACTAAAAATTACTAATAACTAAAATTAAGAATAGCACTTTTCTTTTTGCTTTTTTAGAAAAATCTTTGTTATGTTTATTGGTACATTCCCCAGCCCTCCCTTCACCCCCTCCATCCTTCCCTGTTTACAAAGATATTGTTTCCTTGTTTTTCCTTTTCACACATCTTTTCTTTTCCTGTTTTACATTTCCTCTACCTCTCTTACTTTCTCTACTCCTTTGGATCTTTTCTTCCTATTACACAATATCAATTATACATTTTGATCCTTCCTTACACTTTTAGTTTTTCACACCAGATAAGTTATTTGGTAGTGGCATTAATTTCACCTACAACTATGGCCTCAATGTGCATCCACTTAGCTATAAATATCTCTAGCTTCCCATTTTTTATGGCTGAGTAGTACTCCATTTTATTTTTTTAAAAAACCACACCACATCTTCCTTATCCAGTCTCCAGCTGATGGGCAATTGGGCTGTTTTCAAGTTGTAGCCATTACAAACTGCGCTGCTATAAACATGGGTGAGCATATATAGATGTGATAGGATTCTTTTAATTCTTTTAGGAAGATATCCAGCAGAGGAATAGCTGGGTCAAATGGGACTTCTAGTCCTAGTTGTTTGAGGTATCTCCATATTGATTTCCACAGTTTTTTGGATTTTTGAGACAGGGTCTTGCTATGTAGTTCAGGCTGGTATTGAACTGACTATGTAGCCCAGGCTGGCATGGAACTCAAGGCAGTCTTCCTCCCTCCAGTCTCCTGGGTGCTGGGATTACAGGCATGTGCCACTAGTACCAGCTAGTAGAAATTATTTTAGAAATATGTATCTAATTTAACTTTTATAGCACCAATTCACAGAAAACACAGGGAGAGTGATTTCGAGGCAAACTAAATATGAACCAGAAATTTCAGTATATGAGACACGTGATTTTCATGAAGGATTGAATAAAGATGAAATAAATTATTTTGAAAAGGTATGAATTTTCCTGAATTGATATATTTTTCCTATTATTGAAAAAAATGGATATTCTTCAGAGCAATGATGAGAAAAAGGGTTCCACCAAAGTGCCATTCTCATTTGTTTGGCGATGGCTTTCCAGAACACAGTGTTCCAGAAAGCAAGGAAGAAAATAAGTTCAGTGAAGGATTATTTTAAAAAGCATAATGACTTCCATGAATTGGAATTTCTTGTTATTACTTTAAGAAATGAATATGCAAGAAAGAATTGGATCTGAATATATCCACTTCCATAAGCAAAAGCAGCTGATACAGATATGGATACTTTGCCATAGTACAGGTGTGAAATTTCATTAGCTCTGAGACGTAGTGTCTGAATTCATGGATAAGGAAGAAATGTAACAGCACGATTTCCTTCCTCCAAATCTTACTAAAATGCTCCCAAACTAGGGTCAACTTCACTAATAGCTTCCATTAAAAATAAAAATCAAATGTGATTATCTTTATGAGAATTTTGTAGAATTCTCACATAGGCCTATTTCTATGTATTAATCAAGGAAATTTGAGAATTGATGGCTTTAGAGACAAACTCTGTATTCTTTGCAGAGAAAGAAGCCTTGCAGTATGATTTCCTAGAGTGTCTTTTATGCTTCTGCAAATTTCTCTCAGTTTTCTATTCACTGTCCCTCTAAGTTTATAAGTGATGATGGAATTGCCCAAATCAAAGCCAAAGGCAATCTATTCTGGGAATCACTTATTAGTATCACTAAAAATCTAATTAAATAATGACTTCATTTCACCAAGTTCCCATGATAAAAATCAATATCAAGGTGACTGATCTGTCATTAATTTGCCCCTGTCATCACTAAATCTTGTCACAGTCAAACTTTCTTGATACCTTGAGCTGACCTTGAGTGCTACGACAGGTCTAGAATAAAAGCAAGAAAAATATTCTCTGTTAGAATATGAAATAAATAAATCCCTCTCTGTAATTGCTTTGATGGGTATAGCACCAAAGGCAATACGTTGTATAAAAGTGCCTTCACAGAGAAGTATATAGCTAAATTGATGTAATCCCAAAAGACACTTTTATGTGAAGAAACCAAAACTGTACTTTTCTAGCTCAGTAAAAGGTATATTTTTTCATATCCTGTTTAGATAATAGATTTTATTTTTAATAATGAGCATTAGTCTAATAGATGCTGTATCAAATAAAACAAAATATACAAAATGTATATTGCTCTAATACAGGACCTATAAAAGCAAAAGTTTATATGATATAAACAATGTAAATATATTTACATATAAATACACAAAAATACATATGCATAATACACATAAACCATACACATGTAAAGTAGGTAAACTATATGTGGTATATATGTATCAAGGTACTATAGATATGTGTCTGCATATACAAATACAATTGATATGTATATGTTCATCAGTATATAAAATATCAGTATGGATAGTTATATGGAAAGATACAAAGTTAGCTCCAAGATATTTGTATAGAGAGAATATTTTCAAAATCTTAAAATTTGTGAAATAAAGAAGCACGTCAACCCTAAAGCGCAATACTGACAAGCCTTGTACTATATCATCACACACACACACAGGGATCTATTATTTCCTAGTGAGGTCTAACAGGCATGAATCCGAGCAGTTCCACTGGGCAGGAACTGAAAACGCATCTCTGCGGTTGCTCTTCCCTTTGCACTTTACCATTTCCTGTGTAGAGCAAGCGCTCTGGCAGCTAGAGTTCTGTATCTTGATGATTACCGGGTACCCTTGGAAGCAATCCTTAAAATCTGCTTACCACGGTCGAATTATACAAAGTATTTCAAGGAGCCAGGTGTGAGCAGCGATGAAGGAGACGTGCTTGGAACTGGAAAGCAATGAAATAATTGCTGATATATAATCAGAGGAAGATTTAGAACTTTATGAAATGATGTATTTCAAGGGGAGGAAATAACGGGAGGGCGAAGAAAGTAGGGGTTGTGGTTTTTTACTAATACTTAAGGAACTGTTTATAAAATACTGTGATCCAATGTATGATAAAACTTGCATTGCTAGAGTTACTTTTTCTAGGACAGAGCAGCAGAGTGTATTTATATGTGTATGTATTCCTCCTCATATTTCGTAAATTAACTGAGAGAATAAAACATTTATAATAATTTCACTATAGAATTCCTCTTTAGTTCATTATCACTGATATTTGAAGAAGGACTTTTCATTGTCCTATGCTGTATTTCCTTAGACTGCTTAGATAGTAAGATGAGGAAACTCATCTTCCTGTGTTTATCTTTCTATCTCATTGTATCCACTCTTATTTTACAGAGGAAGAAAAATATCAATAAAATGAGCATTTAAAATATCAGTTCAGTGTTACATATTGTCAGGCATTCATGGAACTTCATGTAAGTAAACATTTTTCCTGACAAAATGTTGGTAATATAAGCCTCATCACCATTTAAGAAAGTGCAGGTACTTTCTCCCATGACATTATGGAGAATTTGAAATCCTACAATTTCTTCTTTCCTACATCTTATCCTTGTGAAATATTGTATAAGTTGAATTCCTCATGGGTTGGTCTAATTCAGACATAGCAGGCCCTGCAATTCACAAATTTTCTTAAAAAATAGTAACATTTTCTGTCCTTTGCTCCTATGAAGACAGCAAATTTTACTGCAAAGAAAGATACGTTCGTGGGGGAAAAAAAATTCCAAAAAGAAGCAGATGTTACTGTTCTTTCCACATCATTACAAAAGTCTTATTTTTTACCTTAAAGTACATAATATTTGTTCTTAATGCAATGAGCACTAGAATGAACCAAGCCTAACATATTATTAAGAAAATAAAATATTGCCATACTTTGTAATACTTTGTCAATGACAATGTCATTGCAGCATTTCTCTGATGTGTTATAAACAAAACTTTTATACTTTCATGATACAACAATTAATTTTGTGGCTGTGTCTCATTCAAGGGTGGGCTCTGCATTTACTTTTACCTTTCCTTTTTCATATAATCTGCTCGTATTCAATAAACAAAGACAAGAAGATATTTAAAGCCTTTGTAGATAGGGAGGGGTAGAGGAGTTGAAGGGAGGGCAGGGGAATGGGGAAAAATAAGAACCAAGATGGGTTATGTAAAGTGCAAATTTCCAATGATGAATGTCATTATTCTGTATACCTTAAGTGTACCAACAAACTTAAAAAAAAAAAAAGTTTAGTTCAGTAGGAAATTGAAATTTTTACATGAACACTCTTCAAATTCCATTTGATTTAAGAGTGGTACCAAATATATAAGGAAATGTGATGAAATGCAAGCCTTGGATTCTAATTCAAACAAGCCTCCTCACCAAAAGTAGCCTAAAGAAAGATTTCTAATCTCTCATGATTACCACACCACACGGTCGCTCTGTCTGAAGTGATTTAAAATCCAGCCTAGTGTCATCAGTAATTTCCAAAGTCTGAGCACAGAAAAGTGGCAAGTACGTGGCATATATAACTGCATGACTCCACTCCCAAGACTTTAGGAGTCCGTGACAGGGAACCGATACTTAATCTTGGAATTCTTCTCCACACTGAAGTCCAGACTCTGCCAAATGAATGAGGCTGGTGTAAGCAGTGAGTCATTTTGTCATCCTTGCTCCTGAGCTTACTTCTTCCCAAGGTTCTAGGTCTGACATTGCACCTGCCACCCCCAAGTGAGCAGAGGCGACTGAAGAGTGGTCACTTCCTTATTTATTCAAGTTATTGATTACTTAACATGTATCAGACTTGGAAAAAGTCAGGCAATGGATTTATCAGTGACACCTGGTCCCTGCACTCAAGAAGTTTATTATCTTAATGAAAAGACTGATAGATAAAACAGACATAGACAGTGTACCAGGTGTGACCAGAAGCATTATTTGTCAAGAAGCGAGGGGCAGAGAGTACAGCACATGAGTAGTTCATCTTTTCCACCCAGGTAATAGGAATCACAGCACATTCAAGGAATTACAAATAGCCAGCATTAGGTTATACTTTCCTTGATGTGTGAGCAAGGCCTTAGTTTCCATTCCATAAAATAGGGAAAACAATGTTATATCATTTGCAAGATTACTATGAGGATTAATTAAAATAACATTATCTACTATCATCTGCCTATGTCTGTATCTACTTACTATTTGTGTCTATCTTTAACATATGTAACTGTATATAAACATGTATTATCTTGTTTCTATGTGTCAGATGTGGCTCTAACACATTTATAATAGCATACATGTATATATGCGATCACTATGAATTGAATGTGTTATACCTATGTTTACATATAAATATATGTAGAATATTTCATTACTATTTATTATATGCATCTTATGTCATAGTTGAAATACCATATATATATATATATATATATACACACACACACACAATATAATGACATATATATAACACCATATATAAATACATACACAGAGAGAGAGAGAGAGAGAGAGAGAGAGAGAGAGAGCTATAGATGTATGTTGGTATCCCTCCAGAATTCACATTTTTAACCCCAATCTCCAACGTGACATTATTCAGAAGAGAGGCCCTTAGGGGGTGACTATTTCATGAGGGTGGGGACTTCATGGGGTGGGATTAGTGCTCTTAGAAAAAGGGATGCCAGAGAGTTTATTCCTCTTTCTACAGATGAGGACACAGTAAAAAGGTGGCTGCCAGTTGAAGGAAGCAGCCCTCACCTGATGCCGAAAGTGCTGGTACCTTGATTTTAGACTTAGCCTTTGAGTGTTTATTGGAAGTTTGCCATAGCCGTCCAAACAAACCAAGAGAAGTATTTAATTTTATACATGAAACATATGAACTGATTTAGCATACACACACACACACACACACACACACACACACAACAGGAGGTCTAGTCCCCCCAAAACACTAGATAAATATTACCGAACTTCAATATATTGTACAAAAGGGTTGGGAGTGGCAACAGATGAAGTGAAAGAAGCTGAATCCAAGTCATAGAGAGGAGAAGAAAGGCTCACAGAGCCTAAAAGTAGCCCGAGATTCTCTTCTGTGGGCATAAGGATCACATCAGACTTACCTAGAACGATTTTTAAAGCTAACAATTCCCAGGCTCCAAACAAGACTCTTCTGATTCATTGTTTTTAACGGGGATACAGCGGTCTGTACTTGTACACTATCAGTGGCAACACTGCAGTCCACGTCAGATTTTAGAATTGGTGAGAGAGGCCAGAAGGAGTCAGAATCCTCTGTGTCCAGCGAAGGTGGTGTCTGAGACTCAAACCGCTCTGCGGAAGGGTAGAGGCTTGGGGAGTGGTCAGGGTGTGAGGCAGGAGAAGGAGTGAGTCCTCAAGAGGAGACCTCGTCTACCAAGGTCATTCTGTTCCTTATTAAACAGCCTGGCCTGTAGTGTCTGGTCGGCTTCTTGCAGGTTTTCTAAAGTGCATGTCTCTTAATGAAAAAAAAAGGGGGTGGTGGGAAGGGAAGGGGAAACGGAGAGGGAGGAAGAAAGGTGGAAAATGTACCAACTCCCCCTGACTCCTCTATCTTGCCAGAGCTTTCACACAATCAGAAGACAGAAGGCTGTGCAGGACTTAAGATCCAAAGCACTGTGATTGTGAGGAGGAGCTTAGAACGTGACGCTTTCATCCTGCCGTTTTTCACCCCTACTTGTTGGAAGTGACACATATTTTATCGGAATGATCAAAACAAAGATTTGAATATTGGGTAATCTCTGCGGAAAGAGTCTTTTCACAATACTTGTCAAATTTTAAATCATTTTTACATTTTCTAGAATCTTATCTTTTGATGGAATCTTTACTGGATATGTTAAATAACATTTACTTAAACGGTTAATGTTTTACTAACTGTGTGAAAAGTTTCAGTCTAAATTTTAATAGCTGGTTCACATTAGACACACAATGGGGAGGTTTATACGATTTTAAAGTCTCTGGCAAGTGGAAGAAGGTAAACGTGTGGCATGAAGGAATGAATGCAGGTATCTAGGGTCGAACAAAATGATCATCTTCACCTCCTTCAACAGAGCTCTGGCTCAGTAAGTTCTTTGGAACATAAAATCAGAAATACTCAAATGCACAGTAAAACTTATTATTAGGAACTGAGTCTTCCCTAGAAGTTAAGCAGAGCGCTTTTGATCAACACCATATTTTCATAAAGAAGGGTATTAATTGCCTTACCCAAAATAGAAAAAAAAAAAACAGGACTAAGTTTAATTGAAAACTGTTTAAAGATGTTATATAGTTCTGTCTGCTACTATCCATGTTTTAAATGCAATGGTGCAGTTTTTCAAACATGAGACTTTAAATTATGGGAGGAACAGATGATAAAATAGTATGTAACCATTAAAGTTATGCTTTACAAGACAATTTGGTACTGTATGTCTGGCATTTTTCTCATATTACTTGACTAAAATCAATTTGCAAAATGGCATGTTAAATATCAACTCAGTAACACAAAGAATAGTAGATGTATGTGAAGGGCTAAAATAACACATAACGGGGCTGGGGATTTAGCTCAGTGGTGCCTATGCCTGCCTTGCAAGTACAAGGTCCTGGGTTCAATCCCCAGTACCAATAAATAAATAAATTAATTAATTAATTTAAAGACATAACAAATATGAACTGTAGTTAGTGTTTTCCCCCCATGGGTAACAAAATGGTGAACAGTAATTATTTTATTCTCTATATTTTTCTATGTAATTTCTTATGATTGATTAGGTCCTAAAGTTTCAATAAGAAGAAAATATTCAAAGTGTAATACCTGTTTAGAGAAGTAGAAATGGATTTCTATAAAATACACAGTCTTCACTTTCCTTCTGTGGGCCACATTCTGAAATATATCTGAATTTCTTCTCTATTCAAAGCTTCTCAAATTCCTGTCTCTACTTTTCTGTGCTTATTTTTTTTTAATTTCCTGTAATCTACATAATCACCTTAAGGCTTATATTCACCCTACTTTATCTTTGATAAAACAATATTTTCCAATAAAATTATAGTATATGCCTTAATATCTGTTAACATCTTCCACAGGCCTTACAAATACATGTGGCCATGACCTCTCACCAAGTTTATCTTATAGTGAAACGTCTGCGAGTGTCTCAAGTTGAGTAGCTGTCATAAAATGGTAAAGAAAAGCATGAATAAGTGAATGAATTGAGTAACACAAGTTAAAGAGGTTGTTCCATGCATTTAATCTTGGTGAAATTTCAGGTGAATGTAGATAATAGGACCTTTTGCCATGCTTTGAAGAATGTGGCATAATATTTAATTTTTTTTCTTTACAGTGAAACTGAGGCATCAAATCATGCCTTTACTATATGAAGATCTATTTCCATCTGGTAATGAAAATAATACCACCAAAAAAAAAAAACAACAACAAAAAACCAAAAAAAAACCTCTGTCGGTTGCACATAAAGAAGAGGAAAAAAAAACACCCACAATTGGAGGAAACCCCACAGCAACTGTATATATAGTACAGATTATTTCTTATGATCTAACCCCCTTTTTCTCAGTAATAAAATTTCCCGTGGGGAGCCAGGGATCTAGCTCAGTTGTTCTGCCACCTACCTTGCAAGTGTAAGGACCCAAGTTTGATCCCCAGTGTGGAAAAAAAAATGGTCATTAGTAAATATTTTTACCAAATAGCTTCTTTGGTGTGAATAAACTATAATAGAACATAAGATCCTAATGGTATAATGGACAATGTGAAATAGGAAGAAAGGGGCTAAAGGTGTAGGGAAAGTGGGAAGGGTAGGGGAGATAAGAAGGAATTAAGTGAATGAATTGAGTAACACAAGTTAAAGAGGTTGTTCCATGCATTTAATCTTGGTGAAATTTCAGGTGAATGTAGATAATAGGACCTTTTGCCATGCTTTGAAGAATGTGGCATAATATTTAATTTTTTTTCTTTACAGTGAAACTGAGGCATCAAATCATGCCTTTACTATATGAAGATCTATTTCCATCTGGTAATGAAAATAATACCACCAAAAAAAAAAAACAACAACAAAAAACCAAAAAAAAACCTCTGTCGGTTGCACATAAAGAAGAGGAAAAAAAAACACCCACAATTGGAGGAAACCCCACAGCAACTGTATATATAGTACAGATTATTTCTTATGATCTAACCCCCTTTTTCTCAGTAATAAAATTTCCCGTGGGGAGCCAGGGATCTAGCTCAGTTGTTCTGCCACCTACCTTGCAAGTGTAAGGACCCAAGTTTGATCCCCAGTGTGGAAAAAAAAATGGTCATTAGTAAATATTTTTACCAAATAGCTTCTTTGGTGTGAATAAACTATAATAGAACATAAGATCCTAATGGTATAATGGACAATGTGAAATAGGAAGAAAGGGGCTAAAGGTGTAGGGAAAGTGGGAAGGGTAGGGGAGAGCTAAGAAGGAAAAAGAAAAAAAAATATAAGAAAATGAAAAAATGGAAATGAAGTGTTTGTAAAGGGGGAGGGGAGGAGGGGTGAAGGAGGGCAGGAACAAGGGGGAAAAATGAGAACCAAGACCTGTCATGTGAAGGTACAAGATCCCAATAATGAATGTAATTGTACTGTATACCTAAAATGTACCAGTAAACTCAATGAGGAAAAAGAAAAATTCCAGTGGGTGGGTACATGGCTATTCAGAATAAAAACTACATTTCCCATGATCCAGCATGGCCATTTGCATTTTTAGAATCAATATAAGCAAAGGTGAGTTTGAAATTTCTGGGAAAGGAATTTAAAGGTAAGGTTGATTTCCTCTGAGATTTGCTGTCCTATTAATTGAACTTGATTTATAAGAAGAAATATGTTTTATTTGGATATCTTCACTGCAATTTCAATTTCCTGTCATTTGAAGGTAGGAAATGTCATACAAGTGAAGAAGCCATTTTTTGCCTATATCTAATAATTCAGATAAAGTCAGGGACAATTACCTAAGATAGAATTTTAATTTATGAAGCTTATATATGCAGATTATGATAAAAAAGAGGAAAATACTTTTGCTTTTCTTTTTTGGGATGATTCTAAGCATATACCTATTAGTTTGAATGAGAGTTACAATTTAGGAATATTTATTTTTTTCATATTGTATTACATTCACCGAGCTTTAGGTAAGTTATATGTGATGGTTCTTTAACAAACATAAAAGTTATGCATTTATTTTTCTGTTCATTGTCTTCACTAACTCTGACCAGTTTGGACACAATGTCTTCCAATGTCATCTAAGGAAAGCGCTGCAAATAAATTTGAATTTTATTATTTCTTCATTGCAAAAAAAGGGAGTTTTACAAAATGTATTCCATGATTACACTATAGCAAACAAATGAATTTTTGACTTTTGGAATTCTAGTTTTACCTTGCCATCTTCGTTTCATTTCAGTCTGAGCATTCATTCTGTGCTGTTGTATATCATTGCAGGGACAAAAACTGAGCGACGATAAAATGAAAACTGCTCTTTTATTACTTAAAGTCTACCGTATGCATTCAATAATGCTCAAGATAACGTCAGAACATGTACAAAAAGATAGCACCCACCTCCTCAATTAGGAAGCCCTATAATAATGCATTTGGGGGATTATTCTGGGAGTTACTGCATTGAAAGAAGACAACTGAGATCTGTCAGAATCCTGGGAACCAGAAGAGGCCAGCACAACTCTGACGTCAAGCAGGAGATTCCACTATTTGAAAAATAGACAATATCTTCTCATAATTCTTAATGATTTCAATATTCCTTAAAATTCTCAAGGAATTAATTGCCATTTTGTTTCTTTTCTTTATTATTATTTTTCTATTCTGGAAAGACAGACATGTGATTTCAGGAAATATTTTACTTTGTATAACATTTTTCTAGTTCAAATGAGGCAAAGTACCAGCTACTATCTAGATTTCTAATCACTTCAGAACTTTTGAGAACAGTTTTCCTTGTTAGCGATACAAGTAATTCTTCTTATAACAAAAACACTAAGAAATTACAGTCTCAAAAAAAAAATCCAGATATGTTCAACACTGAAAGTTTGGAAGCTTAAAATTTTTTTCTCTCTCATATGCCATACTTAACAACTGCATAGATATTTCCTATTCAGCAGGGCTAAAACTATAAAAGGTGAAAATATCTTAAATTGAAAATGGATTCACTACACTTAATCTTCCAATCATCACATACCTTAAATGTTCTGACAACGCTCACATTTGCCTACAGTAGGGCAAAATTGCTGAACATTTTTAAGAAAGTATTGATTATCTCATGTAATCTATTGAATATTGCTTTTATTTGCTACCAGTGAAAAACAATGGTTATATGATATGCTTTTGCCCTATCCTAAAGATGAAAAGTCCTTAAATTAAATTATCACTAGTTAAGAGACGTTTTGTATGCAATCTTATAATGCTAAGAAGCTATAAATAAATACCTTTGCTACTAATTAAACTACAATAAGTTTGATATTATGTTCTAGACTCTTGATTTCCTCTGCATATGTGAAAGCTAAGTATATGAAATATACAAATTAAATATATATTATAATAATATATACAAAATATATGCATATATGAAATTCTGACTGATTTATTCCACACTGAGCATGAACTGCTTTATGTATAGGATTCAGCTTAGCAATCAGGATGCAAATATCTGTTTTCATTGTTAACAATATTGGCCAATGTTAGTTCATAGTGTTTGTACCAGCTATTAGCATTTAACATGATTTCTATGTATATTTTCAGAATTTGGGTAGTACACAAGTTTTTCTTTTGTGTGAAAAATTTTCCACTATTTTCTTAGTTTAATGAATACTTGCTAATATGTAATCATTGTCCATCCTAATATCTATTCTATCATGAACTCTGGTCAAAGATTACTGGGCAAAGCCATGAAATTTTGCTTTCTTTTCAGTGACACAAATGAATCTGGGACCCCAACCCAGAGTATGATGTAGACTTTCATGTACCAGTTCTACATGAAAAGAAAGTACCAGAACTAACCTAGACGTCGTTAGACCTTAATAAAAATTGGATTTTACTAATACACGTATTCTGCATGGCTCATTTCACCATCTTTTGAGTATAACCATGAGAAGCAGGGTAGTAGTCAGCCATGGGATCAGTGGGGACTTTTTGTGTAAACCCAACCCTATGCCAGAGGTAATACAGAGTGAAAAGCAGCATTACAGAGTCACATCAACTGTACATTTTACAGCCTACCAGCTGAGAATGTCTGTTCTATCCTATTTAAGCCATTGTTATTTTAAACTTTCTATCACTAAATTATATCAAATCCCTAGTAAATTGGTGGATATGGAAGGGAAGAAGTTATGAGAGGGAAATAAAAGACAAACAAGTTTAATTTTTGATTGAAAGCGAAAAGAAATACCTAAGATCTGATAGATAAGGGCATTAAATAATTTAGGATTATGTTTAAAGCTGCCCTTTTCAATTAAAGTAACAACCCATGATAACTAGCAATCTTCTATGACCTTTCTCTCAGTCTGTCTCAAACAGCAGATGGGCATTTTTTCTCACCTCTCAGCTTCCAGCGAGTCTTGTCCAAACATCTGGTACTAATCACACTGTATTAGCATTGCCTGTGTCTGATTTCTCTCTTAGAATTTGATTGCTTTGAATATGGGGACTGCATTTTTGAATCCCATTGACTAATGATGTTAAACTATTTAATCATGCACAAAAATGTATATTTCACATTGTTTTTATGGGAAAATCTTTAGTTAAAAAGTCAGAAGATTATGAGGCCCCACAGCAAAGGATGAAAGTTAAGAGTGATTAGCAATGGTTCTGGTTTTGTTCAACATCATAGAAAATGCCTAGTTTGGTTGTATTCATCCCAAGTGAACCATTCCATAGAAATTTATTTTGGGAATTCTGCAAATTAGCAAGGGAACTTGCAGCACCATCATGATTTTAGGGGGAACTAGGAGTAAAAGAAAACATCACTTATTACCTATTGTTTGAATACATAGTAAAAGAGGACACATGGATTAATAAAATAAAAATAACATCAACATTTTTCAAAATAATGATTGGAATTTAGTGACTCCATCATTACTAAATCTCTAATGGAAAGAGCTACCAAAGAAGATGAGTGAAAACTAGATATGTTAACAAACACGTGAGCCTGTAAAATGACGTGGAGAAATATGTACGAAAGTGTTACTTTCACGTTAGCATAAGTGCATATTTTATGTAAGCTCCACAGAGATTTGGGAGAGAAAAAAGCTTATGTGAGTGAATGAGTATGTGAAAGCAAAGTTAAACCATGCTATCCTAATAAACAGCCAGATTTTCTCAAGTTTCAATAACAAAAAGTTACGCAAATAGCTATACCATTTCCCCTAATAAATTCCACTTCATCCATCAATGACATGATTAGACTATAAAACTGAAATTGTGTTTTCACAATTTTGTTATTCTGAACAAAGTTTCACTTGTCACAAATTAATAAAGCAGGTTCCTCCAACCCCTCCAAAAGTATAATCATTTAGATGATTAGCTGTCTGTCTACATAATATAGTAAAGACTTCCATAGATTTAAAAATATGGGGTCTTTTCTACTTGCAAACTAAAACAGTCATGTAGTTGACATATGTTAAGTTCTTTCAAAGAAACTTTTAAAATAGGCTCATCAGAGAAGAAATACCAATTAACATGTGCTCAGAAATAGCTATATGTTGTATAATGGAGGAGAAATTTTGCTCTGAAATCAGTGATCAAAGACAGTAAGAAGTCCCAACTCAAGAGATGAAGACTTTTCAAGATATTCCAAAAGGATCTAAACATTCATGAATCTTTGTTTTTTTTTTAAGAACAGGATAATGAGATATTACTCTTGATTTGAATCAAACTCAGGACAAACTATTTGATGTAACAGAAAACAGCTATGTGAAAGTTCTCAGTTAGTATACCTTGTCCGTGTCCAAATTGTCCAGAAGCAGAGGTGGGGCTTCCTGCAGGAAGGATTTATGGAAGCTGTGCTCTCAAGAGAAATCTGCAAGGAGGTGAGACACTGGTAAGAGAAAGAGTGGATCCGGCAGAGATGGGGTTTCAGTCTAATCCCACAGGGAGCTCCAGAGCACGGACTGAGTCACAGGGTGAATCATGCCTGGAGCCACGATCCGAATACACAAGAGCTGATAGTACATTTCTGACAGCACCTTATCCCTACTTCCTGGAGGAAGGAGGGAAAAAAGTATCATTTCTTGAGCCCACTGGCTGCTGTGGCCAAGGACAATCTTTCAGAGAAAGGTGTGGCTCATCGTCCAGAAGCGCCTGCTTTTCATGAGGATCTTGAGTGTGCAACACCATCCTTTGCACACTCAATCAGATCCCTGCCCTATTCCACGCTTCAGGGATTTATCTTTCTTACTAGGCTCCTTTTCGGATGTCATAAACGGTCACATCTCATTACCAACTATTCCACTATCCAGGAACAAACCAGGAGAAAATAAAAATAAAAAGCATCCTTTAATTGCTTAGTAAAACAACAAACATTAATCAATTGTTTGTTTAAAATCTGTATAATGAGCTGGGTGTGGTGGTGCACGCCTGTAATCCCACCACTTGGGAGGCTGAGGCAGGAGGGTCGCTGTGAGTTCCAGACCAGCCTGGGCTAATAGTGATTTCCAGATCAGTCTCAACTACATAGTGAGATCCTGTCTCCAACCCCCCCCCCAGCAAAATCTATATAGTGGAAGGTCAGTTTTATTGATTTGTTTGCTAAATGAATACCTTGTTTGCATAGATTTTTGTTTTCGTTTTTGTTGTTGTTGTTGTTGTTGTTGTTTTTTAGTATGCTATGGTGGCAGTGCTTTAAGAAGGGGATGAACATGTCAGTTGGTTCAGGCAAAGTTGCCTGCATGGCGATTTTATGCAAGGGTTATAGGGGCATTCTCAGACTTTCATTTGTTGTGTGAGTGAATCAGAAGATCTCTCTTGGCCCAAATCTATTTGGCATACTGTAAAAAGAGCTTGCCTGAATGGAGTTTTCCAAGTGCTGATGGTACTTAAAGTAAGTCACAGCTTTCTTACTTTATTTATTTTTTTTTAACTGAGAGGCGACAGTGTCCTATTTGCAGGGTTCTGTTTCTTTTTAAAATTCTATCATTCTGAGAGGTCTGATCTACATAGCTTAGCCAGTCTGCGATGACTGGCCCTGACCTTCATTTCTTTTTTCTCTAAGCTTTGGCTTCTCAAATTATTGGTGGTCGTTCCATAAGAGAACAGACTTTTCTTAAAATTTCTAATCTTTCCTGATCCAATATGTGGTCCTCTCGTGCTTTGCTGTGGTAATGACAGATAACGTGGTTTAGTCTGGATAATATTTCCTGCCTTGTACAATGAGAAGAGCCCATGATTCCACACTTGAAAGTTACATCAATTCCAAGTGGCTACTGAAGCCTCTAAATGCTTACTCTCAATTTTTGTAATTAGCTTGCCAGGTACTAGCAACAATAGTTCATTGCTTGATATGAACTGCAGACTACACTTTGAATAGCACTGCTCTACTGTCAGTAATTTGTTGTTCCAGCAATAAGAAAGAACATTAGGAGAAATGAAAATGACCTTCATTCTTTATTACTCCAGTCCTTGAGCTATTAACGAAAAGCATCTTCAGGCTATTCAATAAGGTAGCCACTGCCACTGGTAGTTTTTAAAATTTAGACTTAATTTTTAAAAATGAATTACACTGGCAACATTGCTAGTGCCCAATAGCCACTTGTGGCCTGTGTGACCATACTTCAGAGTTGCAGATTCATCATCTGAGAAGGTTCTGTTGGATCATCCTACCCTAGAATTGCCACTGATCTTCCATCAGTTTCCATCTAAGGAAGTTTTGGACACTCACTGTAAAACTGTGTCCTTATTAGCATGTTAGTATGCTAAAAATTAGCATGTCATCAATTATAATTATTCTTAGGGTATTATATTGATTAACATCATTTATAACAAAGAAAATAATTTACAGCCTGTACACAAAATACTTATGCTCTGGTTAGACAGTCAGTTGCACTTTGAAACTCAAAATACAATATTATGTTTAGATATCTTTTAAATAAATTATGCACAAAAGAAATCTCACTCTCTTAGTCCAGATGATAAATTACTTGAGGTTATATGAAAAAAATCAATTAGAGGAGGTGGTGAACCTTAGACTCAAATAACCAAAAAAGTGCACACTGAAGAGTAAAATTTAAGTTAGCTTTGGAGGAAGAATAGAAATTGACCAAGGAGGAGAGACAAAGAAGAATGTGTGTGTGTGTGTGTGTGTGTGTGTGTGTCTGTGTGTGTGTGTATGGTCATAAATTTGTATATACTCATATACAGATTCAGATCTCAGTATTGTTTATGTTTGGAGAATATGTTTTAAAATTCTGCACTGAGAACTTCAAAATGGAAAACAAAGCAAAGGAACATTTCCTTTCCCTGTAAAGTGGATAAGTTATGATGCTCCTCCTGAATATATAAAACATTGCCATTTATTTCTCAGTGGTATAAAACAACATAAATTTAATGTCTAATAGTTTTGAAGATTTAGTAGCCCCATGCAATCTCCTTCGAGTAAAATTAATGTGCCAGAGGAGCTGCATTTCTTTCTGGAAGCGTTAGAGAAGAATCCGTCTGTTGAGAGTATAAACTGGTGAAGTCTTTCTCATCTAGCATTATCTCAACTGTCTCACCTCCTCTTCTACTTTTAAGGGTTCACGTGGTTATGCCAGGTGCTATGTTAAGGTCACCTCATTGGTAACCCTATGGCTACTTCTTTTTAACACAAGTATTTTAGGTAGTTCTAAAAGCTATCTATTCGTTGTCTCTCTCTGTTTTACTAATTATTTAGAAGGAAGGCAAACAAAGCAGGGTTCATGTGTTCTAATGCTTCTTTGTGGCAGCAACAGACTTAATGTTCATTGTTCCCTCTATGGCCTTCCCAAGGGACGCCTGTGTCTGCAAATCCCCAAGGGACTGTCTGCAAATTACAGAAATTACATCAGTCCTTGAGAGGGACAAAGATAGGTACTAATGCTGACGGAGTCAGGTGGAAACAAAACAGGAAGAATGTGAATATTTCTAATCATGGATTTCTCTTCCACTTTATTCTATCAATCACTAATATCAAGAGCTTGTGCTTTATTCTCTCACCATATGCTAAAATCATATTCCAGTTCTCTCCAAACTGCTGTCATGAATCAGAAGAAAAATCATCACATACAAGTAAAATAAGCACAACAGACAAATCTATCATCCTCGCAAATCTTAGCAAACCAACTTGCTTGCAATAACAATAAAAACTTCTATAAACTTGAAATAATAAAGTGTATTTGTTAAGAGTTAAAAATTCATTAACTGATCTTATAAGGAAACCACCCAGTGAAATCACCTAAAGTCAGCAATGAATTTAGGGAGAGTCTTTCAGATTATTTCGCACTGTGTTTCACAAGCAATGGGATGAAAAGGTGGTCCAGTCCTGAACAGCAAACAGAAAAAAATTAGAGTAGTTTCATCTTTAAGGAGCAGCTGCAAACTAAATCGGAAACCTTTCTGCAGTGACCATACACCCCAGGCGTCAGCTATAAAAACAGATTTAGTGTCTCATCACCAGTAGACTAGGCACCATTATTTATGATAATTTAACAGAATGGTCTGTGTTTGTCACAAGAAAAAAAAAGGAAATACTGTTAGAGAAAATTAAAATGTGACAAATATCTTGTTTGGATTTTTTTTTTTTTTTTTTTTTGGTTTTTTGAGATAGGGTCTCACTATGTAGTTGAGACTGACCTGGAACTCATTATGTAGCTCAGGCTGGTCTCGAACTCACAGCGATACGCCTGCCTCAGCCTCCCGAGTGCTGGGATTACAGGTGTGCGCCGCCACGCCAGGCTGGATTCTTATCCTATGTTATGATTTGAGTCTATATGTGCCCTGAAGCCTTATGCAGTCACAGGGCTTTTTCAGAGGAGGCTGAATCTAGGGTGTGTGATGCTGGAATTAAGGGTGTGAGATTACTAAACCAGCATACTGATTGCTTGGGCATTGCCCTAATCCCGGTAGTGTGGATAAAAGGGGCAAAAGGAGGCTGTTAAGGTTCCCTTGTTGCTTTGGTACCCTCAACTCACCATGAACTGTTGCCCCCTGCCATGTGCCGCTCTGCCTTGAGCCAGCCATTATATACTGAAACCTCTACAAACTGTGAGCTAAATAAACCTTTCCTTCCTTAACGTGTGCTTGTTGGGTATTTTGTCTCAGGAATGAGAAAATTAATGAAGGCATGCTGTTCTGATATAGGGAATAAATGTTCCAATTAAGACCACACGTGGAAATATGGATATGTTAATTCTAAGTAATTAGGAGCCTGCAGGCTGACAAATAACCTCTTGGGGCAAGTAACAGGCTGCAGGTGCTCATCCCTCTCCTGTCATAAGTGGCAAAAGTTGCCTGAGAGCACTTGAGCAGAGGAGAATTAACTGTTCCTACCAGAAGAGAGATGGCACATCCAGGAGGGGAACTGCCCCAAGCTTTTAGTAACAGACTCCCATGTTGTCCCAGGCAAACGACTCCAGTTGAAGAAGCTATCCCTCACATTTCCTGAGACTTCCAACTCTAATATCCCTTTACACACTTCTTTTAAAGTTTTGTCACGAATACATATAAAATAGAGTCATAATAGTTCTCAGGGTTTAACTTTGGGTCTTATGCGGTAATCTTTGGTGGCTTTTTCAAACCTGTTATAGTTTAGATCTAAAATGTTTCCCCAAATTCTCATGTGTTTGGAAGGTAACTGCATTGCGGGCGAACGGTATATTCATTAGCAGATTCATCTACGCATGAGTGCAGTACCTGAATGTGCTGTTAGGAGATAGCAGCCGGTTAGAGCTGGGCCAATGAGTGAGTGATGAGAAGAGCTCATTCTTCTTCTCTCTGCTTCCGGTCATCATGACATAATCAACTTCCTGTACTGGATCCTTTCAAGTTATTGTTTCTGCTTTGGCTCTGGTCGGCCATGGACTAACCCTACGAAAACTGTAAGCCAAAAATAAACCTCTCTTCCTTTAATTTGTGGGTGTTGGATATTTTGTCCCAGAAATGGGTGACTAATATAAAAAGCCTCCTATTTTCAGTTGTCAATCATTAGCACAATTGAAATAAGCAACATACCCAAGAAGCCAATAAAAAGTCTACATCAGGAAATGGAAGGGCTATAATTAGCATATCTAATCATATTCATAAGAACTGCATTAAAATGCATATCAGATTCGATGGGTCTCATCACAAATGAATGAACATTCTAATCTACTACGACAATGAAGTTCTAATAGCATCAGAGGAAAGAATATATTTCTGAGTTGAATGTGTGTGAACTGTCAGGGCAGAAAAAAGGCAGCTAAATTGGCTCTATTGAGGAGTGTTAGAATCCTAGGAGGGCCACCTGAAAATTACATTTAATATGCTAACACTATTACAAGAATATTTCTATTCTTCCCATAAAGGTCTTGCTAACAGTAATTAAATTTTAAGACAGTCAGATCTGGAAAGGAATAAAAATACAGTGAAAATCTGATCATGATGGCTGGAGGAGGCCTTCCCTTTCAAATACTAATTTAAAAAATTGAATTTTGGCTACCCAGGGACCCTAAGTCTGGCCATACCTCTATTCAATTACACCTAATCACACCTAAGTTCTTAAAAATCTAATACATTTAACACCAGAATGCCTTGGACTTCAGAAATATGTAAATGACATTCTAAATATATGGGTTCCTCCTCCTCCTCAATAGCCAAAGACAGGGTAAAAGGAGGAAAAAAGCAAATACACACAGGTGAGGATTGCAGATCCTGGAGACCAAAAAACTGCATGGGGCTAACTAAGCTAAGACCATGAAGTGGATGGTGCTTTCCTCGCTGATTTGAAAAACACGCTACATATTAGGCCCTTTTAAAAATAATTTTCATTTTTCTTGCATAAAATTAGCAAGCCTGATTTGCTTAGCTGTATTTTTTATAGTCGTCCATTTAGACTAATCCTGCTCCAGCTCCTAGTTGTGTAATAACTGCTGAACACCTCAGAAGCACACGGTGCACCAGCCACCGTTTTCACCAAAAGCTTCAGTGCTTTGGTGTTAAGCCTCAGTTACTATAAATTAATGCATAAAACACTTAATTTATCCCCAAAGTAAAATTCTGAAAGCTTGAGCAATAAAATACAAATGTAACACTTCTTTGGCGAGGCTCTAAAAGTGATTTTTGAAAAATAAAGTTTAAAATTTTTTAGAGTATAAATCACTTTTTTTAAATTCAGAGGATTCTATTGTTTTTATATTTTGAGGTGCTGGGAATTGAACCCAAACAAAGTCTTGGCTACAACCCAAGCCTTTTTCTTTCTTTCTTTCTTTCTTTCTTTCTTTCTTTCTTTCTTTCTTTCTTTCTTTCTTTCTTTCTTTCTTTCTTTCTTTCTTTAATTCTGAGACTAAATTTTCCAGGCTGGGCTCCAATTTGAGCCCCTTGGTGGAGGCAGTCTCAAATAGAAAAATGGTCCTCAAAGCCTTGCATGCATCGTAACTCCTAGAAAGCCTGTTAAGATATAGATCGCTGAGCCCATCCTCAGCATTCCTGATTCAACAGGTCCAGGAGGGCCTGAGAGTCTGAACTTCTAATCAAATCCCATGATGCTCATGAGTCATTGGCAGACTAAACTTTGAGAATCTCTAGCATAGTAGATAAGAACAGAGGCTTTGAAGTTAGAAAGAGATAGGCTTACCTGACTGCCCTATCCTGGCTTTATGAAAATGGACAAGTTATTTAACACATCAAAGCTTAGTTTCTTCCTCTATAACATGAGGATAAAAGCAGTACCTACAGTATATTTGTACAGACTGAAGGAGAAAAATGTAGAATTGCTTCATCTATAATAAATGTCCAGTAATACTTAGGTCCTACTCCAAATACAACTAAATGAATTAGATGGGAAAAATCTTTTATGCATTTTATTCAAATACATTTTTTCTTTAAGATAAATATAAATAAGTACTAGGAATGTAGCTCAGTGGTATAGCAGTTGTATAGCATATGTAAGGTCTAGGTTCAATCTCCATCTCCTCAAAAAATAAACAAGCAAACCATATAT